>NW_026607486.1:20000000-20698614 GCF_021117445.2 Syzygium oleosum
GTCTAGAACGTCGAGGTTGATCAATTGGTACTTGTTCAAGTACTTTTGAGGAGGATTCTTGAGCAAGTTGTGGTGGAGATGAGGTTGCCATGGGTGAGATAGATGAATGAATATTCTCATATGATAATACTAGTAATTCATCTTCTTGGGGATAAGGACACTAAGAGTGCCATAACTTTCGTACGACGCTTACTTGAGTACCATAACTTTTTTTTCGCTCACTTGAGTGCCACATCGGAGTAAAATAGATCATTTGAGTGACATTTTCCGGCAAATGAGCTGACATGGATTTTTTAATTAATTTTTCATCCAACATGGATTTTTTTAATGTTATTTTCTTTTTATTTTTTTGAATTTTTTTGAATTTTTCTTTTTCTTTCTTATTTTTCCTTTTTTTTTTCAAGGTTGGCGAGGGTTGCCGATGACCCTCGTCGGAGACCTCGCCCTCGGCCAAATTGGGCAAGGGCTGCCTCGCCATCGGCCGATATGGCCACGAAGGCCCTTGGCAAGGCCATCGTGGCCTCATCGGCCGCAGGCGAGGCGGTGAAGGCTCTTGCCCGCAACCGCAAAAGCCCTTGGCAAGGCCATTGTAGCTTCGTCGGCTGTGGGCGAGGCGGCGAAGGCTCTCGCCAAATCTGGCGAGGCCGCCTCGCCCGCGGCCGCAAAAGCCCTTGGCTTTCGCCAGATCTAGTGGGTGAGGAAGCAAAGGAAATGAGAAGCAAAGCGAAAGCACTTGCAGAGATGGCAAGAGGGGCTGTGGAAGAAGGTGGGTCTTCTTGGTCTAATTTGGGTGCTCTGCTTCAAGAGCTCATACTGTAGAGATTGACTCACAACGAGAAGATCTGATCCATGACCTGAACCAACCAATCTTGAATTTTTGCTTCTGGAGAATAAAACTAAAGATGGCCGCCTCACCCGCGGTAGATCTGGCGAGGCTGCCTCACCTGCGGTCGCCTAAATCTGGCGATGGCCTTCGCGGCCAAGGGCAAGGCTGCCCTCGCCCAATCTGGGCGAGGCCTTCACAATCGGCGAGGGTCACTGGTGACCCTCGTCGGCATTGAAAAAAAAAATTTACAAAAAAAAAATAATTCAAAAAAAAATAATTCAAAAAATTTTAAAATATTGTCCACATCAGCTTCGGCGAAACCACGTAGGACGACCAGCGTCCATGTTGGATTTTCCGGCTGCCAAATGACCGATGGCACTCAAGTGATCATTTTTTTCAAATTTTTGGCACTCAAGTAAACGAAAAAAAGTTATGGCACTTGAGTAAACGCCATACGAAAGTTATGACACTCTTAGTATCCTCATCCCCATCTTCTTGGCTCAAGGATTCCCTTGTAACTGGCATAGATGGTTCTGGTGCAACAATAACATATTTAGGAGCCATGGATAAGTCATCATTGGATAAAAATTGATGGTGGTCCTGTGATGAGGAGGATGATTGAGATGAAGATGTCATCTTCTGAAAAGGGAATACATCCTCGTGAAATATAACATCCCTACTTATAAAGAAATGCCCTGTAGAGATCTCCATAACTCGGTATCCCTTCTGAAGAGGAGGATATCCCATGAAAATACACTGAGTAGCACCGGGATCCATTTTATCTCGAGGGCCCACAGTCGTTGCATAACATAAACAGCCAAATACTTTAAGATGATTAATGTCTAGTTGTTTTCCATAAAGCATTTCAAAAGGAGTCTGACCTTCAAGAATTCGAGTTGGCAAGTGATTAATTAAATAGGCTGCCGTGACCACACAATCTCCCCAAAGATTTTCCAGAATGGAAGCTTGGTATTTTAATGCTCGAGCTACTTCCAAGAGATGTCTATGTTTGCGCTCAACAATTATGTTTTGTTGTGAAGTATAGGTACAAGAACTTTCGTGAAGTATCCCATGAGAAGATAGATATGATATGCACTCAGAAGTAAAGAACTCGCGCCCATTGTCTGTACGAATTCTTTGGAAAATTTTATCGAATTGATTTTTAAACATAGAAAGGAAACTCGATAAAGGAGAAAAAGTTTGGCTTTTTGATTGCATAAGGAATACCCAAGTGGTGTGGGTTTAGTCATCCACAATTGTGAGGAAAAAGCAGAATCCGTCGTGATGAGGGGTATGATAAGGTCCCCAGATGTCCATATGGAGTAATGGAAAAGCACAAATAGCTTGAGATGTACTGATTGGAAAAGATACCCGAGATTGTTTAGCCAGAGGACATATTAGACATTTTGGATGGGGAAAACGCGCACTGTGACCCAAATGTTTATGAAAAAGAGATTTTTATTACGAGTGGTAGCATTACAAGAAATACTCTTATTGAATAAATCTAAATCTCCTGGGGAATCAATCCAGAAATATAATCCTTGTGCAACATTACTCATGCCCATCAGTTTGCCAGTCGAATAGTCTTGAAAGAAGCAATTTTCGGAATTGAATATGGCATAACAAGAATTATCCTTGCAGACTTTTGAGACAGAAAGAAGATTGAATTCAAAGTCAGGAATGTATAGGACATTTTTAGGATAAAGTTTGGACCAAGATGAACGGTGCCAATTTTAATAACATAGGTTATAGTCCCGTTTGGAAGACGTATTGACACAAAAGATTGTGGGCTTTTATGAACATGGGAAAAAAAATACTCATTGTAAATTATGTGGTCACTGGCCCCTAAATCGATTATTCATGCGTCAACTGAAATTAAATTTGCCTTGTAAATGAAAGTACCTGAAAAACTTGCATTCTTGTCATTGGTCTTCAATTGACTCAGCATTTTCATAATATTATGGTACTGTTCTTGAGTAATTGTTTTACGTGCTCCCATCAAATCTTTGTACGGAAACCTGGTAAGCAGAAAATTCTTTCTCTTTTCTGTCTTTATCATTTGGTTTCCCATGTAGTTTCCAACACATATGAATAGTAAGGTGCGGGTGCTTGCAATACTCACAATATTTATTTTTGAACTTTGGGTTTTGCCCACTAACCTTCTTTGATGATATGGCACTTCGTGAGCCGTACGATCCCTTATAAGCCGGCGCCATCGTAGCCCAATGATAGCCGTTAGATTCAGCTGAGTTGATGGCTGAATAAGAGCCGTCCGATCCTTCGCGTTGATCATAGTCGTCCGCGTGAGAAACCCTAGGGTATCCTTCATTTTCTTTGGATGCAGTAGCCACTCTTCGGGTTTCCAAGCTCCCAAGAGCTCTGTGACTTTCGGTGAGGGCTCCGTTCGTCGATTCAACTGGAGCAAAGCCGGGTGACAAGGCGGCGAGGGCGACACTTTCACTCACCCGTGCACGCTCAGCCGCGGCTATCTGGTGGCTCTCCTCTTGGACAGCCAATTGGTAGATCCGGCCGAGCTGCAGCATGAGTTCCATCGCAAGGATTTGCGACCTAAAATGTGAGTAATTTTCATTCAGAATCAGTAGGAATCTTGTAGCCTTCTCCCTCTCTCGCATTGCTTTATATTGCCAGAGCGTTTCGTCAGGCCCTTCGAGCTTTTCCTCGACTGCCTCGAGCTCGTTCCATAGAGCCGAGAGTCAGTTGAAGCAGGTGGTAACCGGTAGGTTCCCCTACTTCAACTCCGACAAGGCCTGGGTGATCGAAAAGATTTTTGCCCGATCAAATTTTCCGTACATTTCACGGATATTATCCCATATTGCCTTTGAGACTTCGGTCGGCGAGAGTCTGGCGATGACCTCAAGAGCCAAACAGTTCCTGATCCACGTCCGCACAAGCTGGTTGCATTTGTGCCAGTGATGTCGCAAGCGGTTGTCGGACGGGAAGGGTACGGTTCCGTCGAGGAACCCATCTGTTTCCTTGGTAACTAAGACCCGCCAGAAGTCCCCAGCCCAGGTATTGTAGTTTTCTGGTCTGGCCAACTGCAAGCTGATGAGGCACAACTCTGGGCCGTCTTCCGGCAACGTGTAGAGGGGGTCGCCAGGCTCGGGGCAGTGGCCGCTGGTTGCGACTACATAGGACATGAATCTGGGTCTCGCTGCTAGGTAGGAGTTTGTCCCTGAACCTGGTGGAATGGATCCAGGTCTATGGCCCGTACCTATCTAGCCCATTCTTGTGTTGGAAGAAGTTGGCCCACCTTCAGTGGACTGGGCTCCAAGATTCGGGAGTGCTTCTTCTCCAGATGTGCCGTTTTGGGCCCATGATTGATTTTTCCCAACAACCCATGGGCCTTGTACCGGAAACCAGTGGACTGGTGGCCATTGGACCGGGCCGGAAACGTGAAATGGAGCAAGAGCAGGATCTTGAGCTGTGGATCGCTGATCTTCAGTTTGATCAACGTGATCCGAGACCGTGTTATGAGGTGAGTTTGGAGTTTCCTCCATTGAAAATTTTTCTCCAGTAGCTGTATTCTTGTCTTTGGCCATGGTATCTCTTAATCGAATTCCTATCTGGATGTATTTTGCAGGGGTTTTGATTTGTAATGACAAATCGGAAGAAAAGAAGCAATTCGATGGTTTACAAAAGCTAGGCCAGGAAGACTTGCTCTGATACCATGACAGAAATAGAAAGGAGTTGGAGAAAATTATATTGTATTGATCTAATTTGTATACATGTACATTGACCTATTTATAATATAAAAAATAGGAAAAAACAGGAAATAATATACAAGAATTACAATTTCCTCCTGATCAATCAATTCATAATTGAGATCGATGATACAATCAGAATCATATCTTCAACAATATCAAATCGTCTCCAACATCGATTCTGTTCGATATGTTGGCCGGCCCGTATGGCTCGGCCGAGCGCCCTAGGATCACTATAGCGAGATATTAACGGTACGGTAAAAGGATAGAATTTGTGCACCTGATTTGGATTCCATCGGTCTAGATGCGGAAATGACGATGAACCGGTGCCGTAGGTCTTCTCCCCTATCACCCCCGAAGTCCCGGCGCTATGAGACCGCCTCAGCCATCTCACGGAAGCCTTAGGTGAGTTTGAGAGCGTTTGAAAGAGATTAGAGAGAGTTGGGTGCAGAGGAAGGACCTGCAGCTCTATTTATAGAGTTTCCAGCCAGGCCCTCTCATAACGGACCGGGCCGAACTCGGCCCACACAAGCCGGGCCCATATCTGACCCATTAAGAAAACTTATATCCAAACTTATTAGACCAAACCCGTAAGCGGGTAATAACAATCTCAATTAATGTAACCCACATTAGGAAAACGTTACATTCTCCCACTTGGGCTATATTAATTGAAATCGTACCTTATGTGCACCTTTATTTGGTCTATGGATAATTCTTAATAGTCAATCTGATCCCATAAAGTTTCAAACACCAAATCATGACGGTAACTGCATGTAATCATGCAGAGCCTTCCATGGTCACAAGTGTCTTAGACTTTACTGATATGGATTCGATATGGTTGTGTGGCAAACGGATGACATCTCATAAAGAGTGACACCTCATAAAGAGTGATACCTCATGTGTCATCCCCTTTGTCAGTCCTCATTCTCTTTCCTTAAGTGTCACAAAAACCTGATGTGTCACTAGAGAATATCTTTATGGTTCCAATGAACCTACATATGTCTTATCCTTGTTGTTAACATTACTTTATGTGTAATAAGACATATCCTTAAGGCTAATAACTGAATGCCCATAGCTTTTACTCAAGGTTTACACAGTAAGTTAAGATTTTCACCTTATATGTGTATTTAACAGGACAACAATGCATTTAGAAACACCTTATTGAATGCAAATGAGTTGATACACATCCAAAATGTTACAAAGAATAACAAAACACAGATGTAAACTTTATTAGAGCATAAATAAAAGCAGCTCCCACTAAACAACAGTATCCCATGATACTCCTAAGCCCATGCTAACGACATGTCGTTCAAAAATACAGGGGCGAAGGCCTTTAGTTAGTGGATCTGCTACCATATCATCTGTGGAAATGTGCTCTACTGTAATGTCACAATCCCTGACTTTTTCCTTTATGGTCAAGTACTTGACCTCCATATGCTTAGACCCCTTGAGACCTGTGTTGTTGTTAACAAACAATACTGCAGAGTTATTGTCACAATACAACTGTATGGGCTGATCCACAAAATCAAATACGGTCAACTCCCTAATGAGGTTCCGGAGCCAAATTGCCTGAGTAGCGGCCGAAAAGCATGCTACAAACTCCGCTTGCATGGTAGAGGATGTCATTGATTTCTGTTTCTCACTTTTCCATGATACTGCACCTCCTGCTAACTTAAAGATGTAACCCGTTGTCGACTTCCTTTCATCATGACAGCCAGCAAAGTCTGAATCCGAATACCCTACCAGCTGTAGGTCTTGAACATGTCTGTAGATCAGGATATAGTCTTTTGTCCTCTTTAAGTACCTCAAAACCTTCTTGGCAGCAATTCAGTGATCGTGTCCTCGATTTGACTGATATCTGCCTAGAAGTCCTGTTGCAAAAGCAATGTCTGGCCTAGTGCAAACTTGAGCATATATGATACTTCCAAGTGCACTAGCATAAGGTACATCCTTCATTTGGGTTTTCTCAACATCCGTATGAGAACACTGTGCCAGACTCAGTTTATCACCCTTTATGATAGGAGCAATTCCTGGCTTGCAGTCCTGCATACTGACTCTTTCCAGAATACGATTAACATATGTTCTCTGAGACAAACCCAATACTCGGCGAGAACGATCCCTATGGATCTCAATGCCTAGGACAAAAGACGCCTTATCAAGGTCCTTCATGTCAAAATCCTTCGACAATATTCGCTTTGTCTCATATAGTAAACCAATATCACTACTCGCAAGCAAGATGTCATCTACATAGAGTATGAGAAAAATAAATTTCCTCCCACTGACCTTGCTGTATATACACTGATCCAACTTGTTCTCAACAAAACCTAATGAAGTGACAACACTATGAAACTTCAAATACCATTGTCTAGAAGCTTGCTTAAGGCCATAAATAAATTTCTTCAATTTACATACAAGCTCACCTGAATCATTAGCTGCAAAACCTTCGGGTTGCACCATATAGACTTCCTCATCAAGGTCTCCATTTAAAAAGGCAGTCTTAACATCCATCTAGTGTAATTCCATATCAAAATGAGCTACCAATGCCATGATCACTTTGAAAGAATCCTTAGAAGATACTGGTGGAAAAGTCGCCTCATAGTCTACTCCTTCTCTTTGAGTGAAACCCTTGGCAACCAATCTGGCTTTGAATTTCTCAATCTTTCCTTTGGAGTCTCTTTTAGTCTTGTATACCCATTTGCAACCAATGGGCTTGTAACCTTTAGGCAATTCAACAAGCTCCCAAACACCATTATATTTCATAGACTGAATCTCGTCTTTCATTGCATCCACCCACATATCTGTTTGAGGACAAGAAATTGCATCTGAATGAGTTACCGGATCAACCACGCAGCCTATATTGTAGTCATGCTCTCCCAGATAGATCATATAATCCGGAGGTATAGCCGATCGTCTCTGCCTGATAGATCTCCTGAGTGGAGCTACTACTTCCTCATTCTGCACCTGAGGGGCTTGAAGTACTTCATCAGGAGCTGTTTCAATAACAAGATCCTGGACCACAACAGGCTCAGTCTGTGGTGTAGGGGTCTCCATTATCGTCTGTACAGGTAGAGAAATCGACACTGTAGTACCTACCATATTGTTATCATCAATGGTCTGTGAGCAACTACCCTTCTCGGCTACATCAAATTCTAGAAATTTCGCTGTCTGTGATTCGACACTTCTTGTGCCTCCATGGGGACTGTAAAACCGATACCCCTTCGAATGATCTGGGTAAGATACGAAGTAACATCGAGTGGTTCTGGATTCCAACTTGCTCAATGTTGGATTGTATAACCTTACTTCTACAGGACACCCCCAAACTTTAAGATGATTTAGGCTAGGTTTACGTCCAGTCCATAATTCAAAAGAAGTCTTTGGAACAGCCTTGGTAGGAACACGATTTAGAATGTAGAGAGCTGTCCTTAAAACTTCACCCCACAGAAAATCAGGTAAGTTCGTCCTGCTAATCATACTCCTCATCATGTCCATAAGGGTGCGATTCCGTCTTTCGGCCACACCGTTTTGTTCAGGACTCCCGGGCATAGTAAATTGAGCCACTATTCTAGAATCCTCCAAGTATTTGGCAAATGGCCCTTTCAGCTGTCCAGTATCGCCATGCCTGCCATAATACTCACCACCTCGGTCAGACCTGACAACCTTTATGACTTTTCCCAGCTGTTTCTCGACTTCAGTCCGAAAAATCTTGAACTTGTCAAGAGACTCAGACTTCTCCTTAATCAAGAACATATAACCATATCGGGAATAGTCGTCTCTAAATGTGATGAAATAGAAATTTCTACACAATGTTGCCGTATAGGGTCCACTGATGTCAGTGTGAATGACTTCCAACAGGTCAGAACTACGGACTGCGATTTTCTTCTTTATCTTGGTCATCTTACCCCTATAACAGTCTACGCAAGTATCTAGGTCACTTTCAAGAGTAGGCAGGATGTTTGTCTTTATCAGCCTTTCCACTCTTTCCTTAGAAATGTGACCAAGTCGTTTATGCCACAATGCATAAGACTGTTCCTTAGGTAGAGGTCTTTTGGAAACAACCCTTTCAGCTGTATAAGCGACGTATATATCATTGGGAGATAAACACAATCTATATAATCCATTCGATATGTTGCAGCACCCAACCTTATTTGAATCAAAGAACATAGAAACCACACTGTTCTTTATTTCAAAAGAGTAGCCACAAACATCCAAACTTGATACGGAAACTAAGTTCCGTCTGAAGGAAGGCACATAAAAGGTGTTTCTTAACATCATATTAAAACCAGAATCCAAAATTAATATGACATCTCCCACGAACTCACTCGACGTCAACTCTCTTGTTGTTTCCTACAGTGAGCTTTAATTCATCCTGATTTGGCTTCCTTCTGTTTGTGAATCTCTGTATGGTATACGCAACATGATTAGTTGCACCGCTATCTAGCCACCAAGAACTGGATGGAGCTTCTAATAGGTTGGATTCACAAACAAGTGCCAAAGAATTAATACCTGACTGCTTACGCTTGGACAACCAAGCTTTATATCTATTGCAGTCTTTCTTCATGTGACCCTTCCTCCTACAAAAGTAGCAGTGAACACCATTCTTCTTCAAGGGTGTTTTCTCAGGACTCAGATGGTCTAAATGACCGGTGGTTTCAGGAGTTACTTTCTGAGTACGATTCTTGAACTTACTACTCTTCCTGCTACTGGAACTAGAGGCATAGAAAGCATGATTTCCTTTATCTTTCTTCAGTTTCTCTTCCTCTGCCACTACCCTAACTATCAGGTCATTGACCAACCACTTTTCATCTTGGGAATTATAGTTGGTCTTTATAATTCCAAACTCAGTAGGAAGGGTGTTCAGGGCTTGATGCACAATGTAAGCATCAGAAAGGATAATCTCATGAACCTTTAGTTTTGTCTGGAGGTCTACCATCCTAAGGACGTAATCCCTAACCCCACTTGAACCATCATACCTCATATTATTGAGTAACTGCATGTATGTCCCAGCCTCAGCATTAGACGAGTCACGGTTCCTTGCTTGCAAGGTTTCCATCATTTCTTTAGCAGTGCAGTCAGCTGGCAAACTACTCTTCAAATGGTCCTTAATGGATCGCTTCATCAGTAACAAGCAAATCCTATTGCTCTTTGCCCAGGCGGCACTCAGTGCCTTTTCCATGTCCGTACTTTCAGCAGTGACATCTGCTGGCTTATCCTCAGTAAGAACAATATGAATATCTGCCAGCTCCATACCAAACAGAAAATCCTCTTTCCATTTCTTAAAGTTTGAACCGGTAAGAACCTCAATACTTATGGAGTTGCCGTTCAGGGAGAAGGTGACTGTTAAAAACAAGCAATATCTATAATCAGCATCATGTGAGTACTTTCCTGAGAGTTACACACATCATCATATAATCACCTTTGGACAGAATACATGATATGCAATTGTATACCCTCTACATTACAACGGTCATGAGAATATATTCCAATCTTTTATGAATTCACCACCTTTGGGCGTATGAACCACTAAGATCAGTCATTTCTCACGCATGTTATATATGCATCCCTCCATGAACCAATACATAATCACCTCTTTTGGAAGTATAATAACACATTAGAACATGAGACATCCTAACAATACGAGACTGATATTTCTCAAACTCAATCAAGTGTGCCACTTTGGCGGTCACTACCAAATTGAATCATTGAAACTCTCTCATACTAAGGATATAAACTTTATGTCTCACATATACTATATAGATATAATTCTAGACTGGAAGACATGGGCAATATCTCTAAAATTACATACCATGCTAATTACATTGCTCTATACATTGATATATGTTGAACCTTATACATACTATCAATGAAACAGGATCTACACGTCCTTATGTCATCATATACATGTAAGCTTTAATCTGTATCTCTTAAACCATAGAGAAATACAGGAAAATACGAAAATATACCCTAAAAATACGCCTATATAGGGTTCCGTATGTATTTTCACATCCTTAAAAGTATCAAACATGTAAAATAAATATACTACAGTGTAGATAATCCTTGTACGAGCACGCCGGTACCTTGCACGCTCCAAACAGAGGCCGGACGCGCCCTCACGCGCCTCCTAAAGGTGCGGCGCGTGGGCCTCACGCGCCGGCGCCTAAGCCGGCCAAAAAGGCTGGTCCGACCGGTCCGACCGCTTACCGGTCCGACTGGTTGACCGGCTCGGTCAACGGGTCGGATCAGGGTCGAGTCAACGGGTCGGGTCCGGAGTCGAGTCGGGTCGGGTCAGCCGGATCGACCCGGCTCGCGGAAACCCTAGCGCGTGCATTGCACGCGCCTGGGAACACCCGCGCGTGGCCGCGCGTGTGCCGCCGGGGCTCTCCGACGCCCCGGCGCGTGCGGCCACTCCCGGCGGCCCCTAGTGGCCGGCGACCACTCATTTTTCTCGTCTCGCGATGATCTATCCATCTATGTGATTTATTCTAACATTCAACGGATGAAAAAATCAAAACCACATACGAACAGTACCGGCCCGTTTCTCGACTATGGCGGCTCTGATACCACATGTTGGCTGGCCCGTATGGCTCGGCCGAGCGCCCTAGGATCACCATAGCGAGATATTAATGGTACGGTAAAAGGATGGATAGAATTTGTGCACCTGATTTGGATTCCATCGGTCTGGATGCGGAAATGACGATGAACCGGTGCCGTAGGTCTTCTCCCCTGTCACCCCCGAAGTCCCGGCGCTATGAGACCGCCTCAGCCATCTCACGGAAGCCTTAGGTGAGTTTGAGAGCGTTTGAGAGAGATTAGAGAGTTGGGTGCAGAGGAGGAACCTACAGCTCTATTTATAGAGTTTCCAGCTAGGCCCTCTCATAACGGGCTGGGCCGAACTCGGCCCACACAAGCCGGGTCCATATCTGACCCATTAAGAAAACTTATATCCAAACTTATTAGACCAAACCCGTAAGCGGGTAATAACAATCTTAATTAATGTAACCCACATTAGAAAAACGTTACACGATATTCCCGGTTGACATGCATGCAATGACGATCAAGAATAAGCAACGCTTGAATATCTGAGCGACGGGTGAATAGAGCCAGTTTGGCGCGCTCGCAGGTATTCCCCTCGACCTTGCAAGATGCATTTAGCAAAATTCTGCTCGATTAGGTTTGCAGGGGGCACAGGTACGGGGACCGCGACCAGCACGCACGTGCACACGTTCTCGTGTCAAGGTGACGACAAAGAGTGGACTGGCTCTTCACAACCCGCGAAGTCTGGAAGTAGCTCAAATCACATCCTATGATGAACAGAAGAAACGATAGCGCAACTTCTCGTTTGCTCTCAAAACAAAGAACACCACCTCTTATTGAGAACCAAGAGATAAAAATCAGTCTTTCTGAGATGGAGGATATACAAAGCACCCAGTGAGTTCTCAAGAGCATGCAGATATATATATGTAGATCGTATATCATATTATACTACATGATGGGTCATAGATTTTTTTGTGCACTCGGTTTATAGATATTAAACAAGCCGAATCCTATATAAATTAAGAATGCACTCTAAAAATGGGGTTGGTTGGTATGTCCTCTCTTGCTCTCTCTTATCTAACCTTCACAAGAGAGTATAGCGACAAATTGGTCATGTGGCCCTCAGGAAGATGAGTACAATGCCTCGCCTAGCTTCTGTAACTGAAGTAGGCACGACTAGTTGCATTATTGTGGACTCCATTTTTCTGGAGATTTAGTGGGAGCTGTGGGAGCTGTGGAGGAGGGTGAGGAGTGGCTGTGGATGAAGAGAATCCTGATGATGCTGCATTGCTGAACAATGGGGCTTGTTGAGACCCATTAATGGCATGGTTGACATTGCCATGCACTGGCAACCCGTAGCTTGAGAACCTCAACGCCGGAATCGCTTCAACCCTCTTCTCCATCGCCTTTCCCTGCACCAAAGCAGAAAAGTTCACAGGTAAGCAGAGTTCGTTGGCTAGATTGGAAATCAAGCAGCTTCGGCTCGTGGCTGCTCATGTATTGTACAATGTCGAGTGGATAATATCCATCTTCACTCGATGTTTATGCTTTTAGAAGATGAGATTGCTTGTCACCGTCAGCTTTACGGCGTGTTTTGAATTGCTTCCAGAACATAAATTAATAAAACATTAGTGTAGAATGATATATGTAGTGCAAGAAGATAATTAGCAAGCATATGGGAAATAAAGAGGAGAGATCTGAAAAAAGTTTTGCTGAAAATCCAGGAAAAAATTTCAATACTTTTGACGCAATAAACATGCTCGGAGCGGCGTACATGGTGTCGGCCATGTACCTGAGGCAAAATGTTTAAGATAATAATGCAGTTAAATGTGTCGCTCAACAAAAATGCAGATGCAGAAAACTGAGAAACCAATAAAAAAAAAGGTTCACTCTTGATTTGATCTTATTTTACATCAATCATTTAGTTCATCGATCCGTTGCGATGAATGTGTAAGATGAACAAGGGATCAAGATGCCCCTTCTCAGAATGCATTGCTACATAGTAAACTTTTTTCGTAACATGGTGGCAAATCACGTTTCATAAGGTTTTGAAGACCCAACACTAAACAGTACTAGGCAAAATGGAACGTGGTTTTTGATCAATAACAAGCCCAAAATTTCAGTTAATGAGGACGTATTTTGACTAGCCAATCGAAGCAATTAGTTTATGCATCCAAATAAGTAAATCAAAGAGCGTTTACAAGCAAATGGAAAAGAACGACAAAGAACAAAGTACCTCATAGTTTGGTGCGAGTGCAGGATACATGGCTGACCAAATGGGAGGACTCTTCGATGCCATTCCGATATTAGCAAGTTCTCCACCCTTATGAGCAGAAGAAGAGCAACCGACCTGTAAATTACGAGTTATGAAGACACGATGAATCATCAGTTTCTAAAGAAAGAGGCAAAAATCGTACAAGATGCTAGCCAATTGCGGGATTGATCGAAAATTTACCATCAAGATATTTGGTATCTCACGGTCGACACAACGAAAGAGCATATCCCCTCGAGTTCCAGCTCCCATTGAACTACTTGATGGCAGAGACATTCCGAGGCTCAGATCAAGATTGTGGCTGCCGCCTGAAACCCCATTAAACAAAAGAGCTTCTTGTGATTCATTGTCACATTGTGGCAAATTCCGATCTAGTCTTACAAGCTCAATTAAGTACTTAGAACATCAACTTTAAAGGACTTTAATTGAGCTGTACCTCCAGCTCTGGGATCTAGCATAGTCTCTCCTTCGTAAATGCTCGGCTCGAATTTGGTAGCTGCTTCCCTTCCATCACATTTGATCGCCACCTTGTCATAAGCCCTGGATTTAGAAGGAAAACAAAGACGAAGCATCTCGTCTGATCAACTAAGTCCACCAATATGTAGCAGAAGTATGCACCTAGTGCTTAGAGAGAGGGGAATAAAACGATTTTTAAGATCACGAGGACCTCGCAGCTTCGACTTCACTGTCAAAATAACCCGAGATAAATATACCTGCAAACAAGCATTGCGATTTTGAAGATACTAGGGTCGAACCCGATCATCTCGTTTCTTAATTACATTTAAGAGAAGTCATCTTAAGATCTGATTTCATTTTAAGGAACCATCTAAATTTTGTAAGTTCTGAAGGTTTAAGTTTCAGTTTTTGCGTCAACCAGATTCGACGGTGAACTACAAATATCTGCAAATTCAAAGAACTCGCAAACACGAATTCTTACTTCTTCCCAAGAAGCTGACCCACTCTGGCTTCCCATCGGCCGCATTTCGGCAAGGTCATGCCCCTATGTTTCGAGCTTCCTCTCGAGAATCCAGTGCTCTGGCGGCGAAGTATTTGCACGAATTCCTCTTTTGTTAAATTCGCCATCTGTAACTGATTAGATAAAAATCACCAACAAAGAACCACTTCCAGAAGATCATCGGTATGCTATCTACTCATCAATGATTAGAACCTGTTTTGTGTCTTCCTCATAATCGCTGATATTGAAATTGATGTCTGCATCAACCCCCCTAAACTTGATCGCCGCCCGATCATAAGCTCTGCATTAACGAGATCCACATTCGATTGAATAAGGAACAGGCATCGATAATCCTCTACAATTGGCAAACAAATTCAAATTCAAAACAAAAATTAAGAACTCACCTAGCAGCAGCATATGCAGTGTCAAATCCACCTACCAAAACCCCGAAACAACACATAAGACATCCCAAAAAGAAACACCAACTTCACAGAACTAATTCTCATTTATCCGTAACAAGTACGCATATCCAAGCGAATTGAGAGAGCTATTGAGAGAGAACAGAAAAGGAAATCCCTTTACCTAGATACACTTGCTTCCCACAGTCCCTGCAACACAATTTCCCAAAAGAAGAATTAGCCTAAAAACTTGCTCTTAATCAGAAAAGGAAAAAAAACATGTATACGAAAAAGGACAATCCAAGATCAACATCTTTGGAGGTACTTTACACCTCAATCAAATGCAATGCAACATACAACAGATCAAGAACAAAACCCAATTATTACTAAACCAAGCACACCAACACACCATATATGCGATTCCCATCTTCCGGTTCGCCGGTAAAACGTGACGCCGCGGTACTGCGAGCTCCGGGACCGGGGCCCACGGCGGCTCTTCCGTTGCTGCTTCTGCTGCAGAATCCTGAACTCCGCCTGACCTCCGGCGGGTTCGGCAAAGGACAAGTTCAGCCATGGCGGCCTTGCAGGCAACCCCAACCCTAACTCCGCTACCTCGTGGCCGTGCTCTCCGGCTCCGGCGACGGGAAAAAACTGCCGTGTGATGAGCCCCGGTGGCGAGGGCGGCGGGTCTCCGGCCTTGAAGCCGTCTTTGCTCTCCTTCTCCTTCTGCTTCATAATATCGAATATGGAGGAGGAGGAGGAGGTGGTGTTGGAGGAGCTCTCGTCGCCGGCGGTGCCGGAAGCTTCCTCGGCACTGGCGACAATGGTGGAGTTGGAGGTCCCGGAATCTTCCTCCATATCGTACTTGCCGGAGGCCTCGTGAACCTTGGTTGCTTCTTCCTCCTCTCGCTCTCCCACAGCAATCTTGCTCTTGTCGTCGTCGCAGGACGAGTCGCTGGAGATCATCTCGAGATTGAGATCCAACATGGTATCCTTTCTGACGGGGCCTTTCTCGTCGGTGAATCTTTAAAACCGAAGTGGGTCTCTGCGAAAATCTGGAAACCTTATGAAGCTAGTAAAGCCTTGTCGAGGGAAGGACAATCTTCAAAAGAAGCTGAACCAAGAAGATGAGTGCAATATGGAGAAACAAATAAAGTTAGAGAGATAGAGAGATAGAGAGAGAGAGAGAGAGAAAGAGAGAGAGTTGCTATTGGGGATCAGAGAGAGAGGGGATGAGTGAAGAGTAAAGAGCTCAGAGAAAATGCATTTTAAAGGAGAAGACAAGGAGAAACTGATTCTTGTTTAAGGTGGTGAAGAAAGAGTCGGTTTTTTCTGTGGACAAATGGAGAAGAGGACCGAGAGAGAGAGAGAGAGAGAGAGAGAGAGACGCCGGATGGAGGAGATAAACAAGAAAAGGGAAAAGAAAACGAGAGAGTGCAAACAACGGATGATCAGCAGAGACAGTAAGGCAGGAAGTAACTGGCTCAGGGACTGGAGGCGAGTTGAGAGTTGAGTTCGTCATATAAAAAACAAAAAAAAAAATTGAATGAATTTTTTTTTTCAAGAAATGAGAAGAAAAGAAGTAAAAGAAGGAAAAGAAACTGAAGGGGGAGGTGTGGACGTGTTAACAGCGAGAGGCAGAACTCTTACACTTGCCCCTTGTCATTGGGTGCCTCTTTCCACCTCTGCATTATTGAATCTTCCTCGTCCTTCTCCAGGATTACATTTTCAGATTAAAAACCTAAAAATATATATAATATTACAACATATGATGCACTACTTATAAAGAAAAATTAGATCAAAAACCGCTGGCGTTAAATATAAAAATAAAAAGAAAGTTTACGCGAACGATTTCATCCACCCGTAATTCGAAACTAGGTGTGAAGGTGGATAGTTAAAACCCTAAATCAGGGGTTAATAAGGTTGCTTGTGTAAATTCTATTTTACATTGTCGATGTATGTTAGGTGACTTTATTAAAAAAAAAGGTTATATATTTTCCTCTAATTATGCCTCCGAGTTGAGTCACGGGCACAGATATTACTTGCGTGCTAAGTTTTATGGAGTACGCACGTGTGGTAATTTCCATTAAAACATTAATGAAATTGGAGAAAAACATGGCTCTTATGAAAAAAACCACAATAAACAGGATGACTTGCTTTATTTAATATATAAAGTGAGGTGGTACGTCTCGATAATGCATCAAGTATGAT
The DNA here is from genome assembly GCF_021117445.2 of Syzygium oleosum. NCBI lineage: Eukaryota > Viridiplantae > Streptophyta > Magnoliopsida > Myrtales > Myrtaceae > Syzygium > Syzygium oleosum. The sequence continues at coordinate 20,016,916 of NW_026607486.1, forward strand.
CCATTTATTTAAATGAACATTAATTTACAATCTATCATATCACGAGATTAATCAAATTATATATCAGCCTTGATATGTCAAGCATTACTCCATAGTTAGAGCACACTCTTTCACACGCTCAACGCTTGGTTATCGATATCAGTAGGTGATGTTTGTCATGGGACTATCTTTATGTACAATGTAGGTGGCATTGCTATTCTTTTTGACCCCATTTGTTTCGAGCAATTTCTAAACTTTTGGCTTTTGTCATACGTTGAGATTAATGATTAATGAGGTGTGATCATGGATGGAACTAACCCTTTAACAAGAGGACAAGCATAAATGATTATATGGGTTTGATTTGATTGCTAGGCGACTTGCTACCTTTATTGATTTGAGGGATGGCTTTCCTGGACATTGATTAGAGAACCAATCTTACGGGTAATCTGCAAAAACACACTTCCTGTTTCAATTAGTCTTGTAATTAATTAGGGAACATAATATTAATTAATGACAATATAATCAGTCTAACATACATATTTTACTTTCAAATGTGTGGAACTATCGACTAGTACTGCAGAAAATTGTAGTCCCTCGGTTATAGGTTCGCGGCATTGTGTATGCAAGTTGAAATCGGATTAATAAGCCCGTAACAAGGTAATGGCATAAAATATTATTTTTACTTTAATTAATTTTGATTGTGGATCTACACGCAGTACCTCTCTCTCCCTTTCTCTATCTCCCTCTTTCGCATGTGGGTGTGCAACGAGAGAGGATCGCCGGTGTGGTGATGGTCGAGGCGAATGGTAGATGCTAACACAACGGTGGCCCAACAAGACAGTGGGTTAGGCAAAGCGGTAGTTGTACATTTAGTGTACACAAAGGACATAGATATGGAGGCAAAGAGACGATCAAAGACCTCGTTTTCTCGTACCATTACTCATGCATTATATGTTGGATTCACGTGTTTTGACGATGTAAATAGAACGTTCCAGTGATCGCTACCCAATAGCCGCCAAGGACTTCTTCCAATCTATCGCCCTTTAAAAATAAATTTTTTTCATTTCATTATCTTCGAAAGATTATCAATCCCAATCCTCTTTGTTTCTTTCTTTCTTTTTATTTTCTACCATCGAGATGCATGTATTATACATCTACATCATAATACATTTTGCCAATTTTTATGAGAGAGGGTTTCTTTATTGGAGGAGCAAAAGTGTCCGCAAGATAGTTCATCATATGCAAAGCCTTGCACATTTTTTACACTAAATATACAGAAGGCCATCCTTTTCTTCACCAACCTAAATCTACTGCATTCATCAGTCAAAAAGTTGGACAGATTGGGTCGGTTATATGAATCTTTACCTCAAAGCTTGAGTTGACTTGAACCATTCAACAATTTCATTGGTCCGCAGCCACTTTTTAAGGTTGCGAAGAAACTATCCAACTCCAATACGAACAGCATAGTCAAACTAAACAGGATGAATACTCATCTTTCACAAGTCAAATTAAGGAAACCCTAAAAAAACTTACTCGACAAAAGATAGCGACTTCGATATTTTTCGAGGGAAAGAAAGAAAGAAGTGAAGGAATTTTCACCGTAGAAATAGATGGTACCGAGAGTTTAAAAAAAATCGGGTACCGTTCGAGCGCAAAAAAAAAAAAAAAACAGAGAGAGAGGGTGGGTTTTGCGAAATTAGGACGGGGGAAAATCTGACGTGGCCCTGGGGTCCACGTGGCGAGATCCGAGTGGCCGAGAACCCCGGCAAATGGACGGGGGGAGATAGATAGGTATCGCGCACCCTGATGTCGAAGTCTCGTGCGGGACAACGTTGACCATGCCGCTAATGGTCGCTTTCCAATAAATTTTTTTTGCCATTTTTGATGGTGGGGGACCACCCCCCGACCTGTCCTTCTGTTACCTGATTTAAGCACGACGGGTCGCCCGCCGTCGATTGGATCTCCCCCAACCGGGATCCGACGGCCGGTGTCCGTCCTCTCTAGGCGCGGGGCCCACAAAAACCAAGCGGCGTGGGCTTTTTGAGATTTTTTTTTTTTTTCCTCCTTCTTCCATCCTATCCTTGCAATAAAGCACTTTAATTAATTTTTTTTGGGCGACATTTAATTCCACCGGTTTTTGGGACCCCGTCACCTTAAATGCCCCGCCGCCTTTTATGGTGGAGGGCCTTCCTTCCCGTGTGCCACGATTTTTCCTATTTTGATTTCCGCCTTATCGGACTTTTCGGGACCCCCTAATCAACGCAATTTTAAGAAATATTTTTTTTTATTAACAAACAAGTTAAAAATATTTTTTATATTTTCCCCGAAATAATCGGCACTTTTCTCAAACGTCCTAACCACGATTTTGATTATGGAAACCATAAATAAGTCAAATTAAGGAGACCCTAAACAAGTTAGTCAAGAAAAAGATCACGACTTAGATATTTTTCGAGGGAAAGAAAGAAGGGATTTTTTTACCGTCAAGGACTCGGGATTCGGAAAATACACGAAAAAGAAAGAGAAAAAAGACCGTTTAGAAACAAGGGTAGAAAATAGTAATAGATGATATTGAGAGTTCACCGATCATATCGTCGGAAGAAAAAAAAAATCGGGTATAAATCGAGCACACAAAAAAAGAAAGGTCTTGCGAAATTAGGAGGAGAAAATCCGATGTGGCACTGGAGGGCACGCTAATCGAAAATATATTTTATATTTTCCCGAAATAATTAGCACTTTTCTCAAACGCCCTAATATCAATCAAAAGATTAAAGATGTCATAGGACAAATACCAGCTGTTATCGTGATACATGAACAGTTCGAAAATCGTATGTATATAATAAGCGCTTCGAGATTCGAAATAAAGATAGCAAGAACGGTCGTAGATATTAAGGAATGTCTTGGAGTTCGAAACTTTTAGGAAAAATTTTTAGAATTTTAAAAAAAGAGAAAAAAAAAGCGATATAGTTTATGGGGGTAAATGAGGAGGAAAAAAGGGTGGAAGTTTCCTGTGAAATTCGGTGGGATATTGAGGTGAAGGATAATGAAAGGGCGAAAAGGCAAATAAATAACAAAAGAAATAAATAAAAAGAAAGACGACGAGGAACGGTTGCTATACGGCCTCTCGTCCTTTTCCTCGGCGCCGCGACCGACGACGTTGTACCTCGAACGTTTCCTCTTACTGCAAAAAAAAATTTGGGAGGCGGTCTTCATTATCGTGAGCCTGCTTTTGTTCATGCCCCGCGAAAGTACCCTGTACTTCCAAGGTCAAACCCCCCAATTTGAAGGGTGCGCGATTCTAGCTTTTCCTTGAGTTTCTTTGGGATTCAAATTTCCCCGTGACTTCTCCATTTGATTTTCCTTTTGTTGGGTCCGTCGGCAAACTGCGCCGAGTTCCCGAGCCATGATCTGCAGAGCGTTCTGTCGCGTGAGAGACGATATGCTTTTTCACTTTTCTTATGAAAACCGTTGCTATACGAAACTCGAATTACAAAAATTCGGCTTCAGACTTAGGCGGAAGAGATTTGATTGATTCGGGTAGGTTTTGGAGGTGCATTTCGGCCAACTCTTTTGATTCTTGAATTCGTTAGCCCTAGGGCATGCGAAATTGTCAAAGTCAAAAAGGTCCCGAGATACCGAAAACAGAGAGCACGTCCAAATTAGCGTGTGAGCGACTAGACTTGGGGAAATTTCCCCCTTCGATACATTAAAGGAGTGAATCACGTGTTCAACGTATGGCAATTGGCCCTTCTCTTGCATTAAGAGCCAGCAGCACATTCGCCAACATTTTTGGACCAACCATCAATAATTTCCAGCAGCTTAGGTGAGCACCAATTTGACCCATAAATTTCCCCTTTTTTTTTTGCACTTAATTTTGCTTGCAATTCTTCGGGTTCGTGCTCTCCGTGTACATCGATCGTCCATAATCTTGGCCCCGGAAAAAAGTCGCGCTAAATCTCCATTTTTGAATGCACCGACAGTCGTAACGTGCAATTTCGATACATCATCTATGGAATCGTACGTGTCCATTGACAAGGCATTTGAATGGCGATCCATCTGAAGATACGTATTGTTTAGTTCATGGGACATTTTTTTATGGGATTCTTGACCGAACAATGTAACCAAAAATGGAAAATTCAAAGAGGCAAAATGAGGAAAGGAAAGGCTTGTATTTCGAAGCTAACCAAGCATTGATTTGTCAAGGTTAGAGGTTAAAGATTTCTACTCTAGTCGCTACTCGTCGCATACGAAAGTCAACGGAAGTTAGAGGAAGGGTGATTCATCGCCTCTAGCATCTTCTCAAGGCAAGGAAAACTTGTACCCACTTGTTTTCGTCATATTTAAGCCAAACTTTAGTCGTCGCTCCAGCTACTTTATGATTGACATAAACACATGTTGATGCGAGCAAATAATATAAGTTTGAAAATGACATTACGGTTACGTCTTTCGGTTTCCAAACGAGATAGTCCTCATATTTTAGCCGAGATAATATCTCTCCCTTCTCGTGACTTCTTGTCAGCATCTACATTCACTATTCCGCTAATCAATTAAACGGCCTGTCCATATCTCATAAAGCCGTCATGAATTCCCGAACGTGGATGCGCCCCCCTCCTTCGATCGTTACCCTATCTCGAATCCCTTTCCTCGAATCCGATCCCAATAAATCCACGAAGAAAACAGCCCGACACGAGGGCGACCCGCGACATAAAAACCGAGGGGCCGAGCAGAGCGACCGTGTCCGCGGCTCATTCGAGGGCCGAGGGGGGAGCCAATTATTGGACGCTCGTCCCGAGAAAAAGAAAAAAATCAACAAGAGATCAAAATACAAGATAGGACGAGCGACGGAGAGAGAAAACCTTAATGGGGACAAAGGTGCCTCGTCTCGTCGGTCGTCCCTAACGTTGGACGACGCCGACGACGACGAGCAGCGAAGAGCGCAGAGCCCGCGAAAGGGCGGGGGGGGGGGGGGGGCCCACCCGACCAATCAATGTCTCCGCCTCCAGACCGCACGGCCAGAAATGGAACGGGGGACGATGAGAGATCAGGGCCGTCCGTTTCGACCCCGATATGGACACGCAGGAAGTGATCGATCGATCGAAAGGGACAGGGCGGGGAGGGGGAGGGAGGGGCACGACTGCACGAGAATCTTGTCGTGGTCGTCCCACATCGGAACCTTTCCTCTTACGGTAAACCTAACCCCCCCTCCTCCTCAATCGAGTAGTGCGACCGCGACCTTTATTCAGATTCCCCTCCCCTTCCCTACTTTTCCATTTTTTATTATCAAATTTACCCTTTTTTCTTTTAAATACGGTATTTTTTCGATCGCTTAATGCTAATTGAAAGGCGGCGGGAGGTTATTGAATTATCGCGAATTTTTATTATTGTTGCTTCTATCGAACTTAAAATAAAGCTTTCTCTTTTTTTTTTCTTTGATCCGAAGCTCTCTTAGGGTGCGTTTGTTATGCGAAAAATACTTTCCAGGAAATCATTTTCCAAGAAAATGAGTTCATTTTTCGGTATTTGGCTAAAACCTAAAAAAGACTCGGAAAGTGTTTTCGGTTATTTGATGAGGAAAATCTGATGGTGAAAATTATCAAATTTTTTTTTATTTTTTAAATTATATTCAGATTATTTGTTATTTTTAAATTATTTTTATTAAGAAAAGAAAATACATGAATGTTTTCCTTCTTGGAATGAAACGAAAAGAAAAGAAAAAATATTAATAAATTCAAGATGAGCAATTCCGAAAAGTGTTTTCACCTTCTTAAATTAGGGAAAGTGAATTCCCTAATTTTATATATGAATGTTTTTCCTTAACTAGAAAGTATTTTCAGTTGATTTACCATTCTCGGCGAACAAAACGGGTGAAAGTCTAGAAAACGAATTCCCGAAAAATACTTTCCCTCAAATAAACGTATCCTTAGTCTTGGTTGATCGATCCCTCGTACACCACCGATGACATGGACGCAACTGTTTTAAGTGCACAAATAAATGGACGGAATAGTTGACTTTGTGCATGGTAAAGAAAATTACAAAAATAATGAAAAAGGAAAAATTTCGCATTTTCTCCCGATTAGCGAAGCTTTCAAGGCACGAAATGGGATTGTCCTAGAAAAATATTAAAAAATATTTGTAAACTGCAAAACAATATTTAGCATTCGATCTCTTCAATCACGATGTTACTAGTACACGTGACTAATGAGGCAATCTTGGATCGATAAGATCGATAATCTATACATGGTTTGCTAAGGACTTTTTAAAAATCGAATTAGACAATCACAATGGTTGTCGACCTTAGATTGCCATTTAGCAAGTGCCTTTGATTGATCAATCGCCCCCTTGGATGACAGAGAAAAAGGCTCGCACGCTTCTAATACGATGTTGTCGGTAGATACGACTCCACGATAGTATAACAATCCGAGTAAAAACAAGACTTTCCATCTAAAAAAAGCGTAGAAAGAAAATTCTACGACCATTCGTGTTTGCATTTTCTTTTTAACCAACGTATATCGCGTGCAACGAAATATGGCTTTCGATGTACACTGACAATTGGGGAATCTCGGATCGATAAGCTATCGGCGATCGATAAGGACTAATTAAGAATTAACATCCCCACAATTTTTAAAGATTGTCAACCTTAGATCAACAAGTGCCTATGATCGATGATCAATCGCCCCCCCTTCAATAATTAAGGAAAGACTCGTACAAAACACCTTTATTATATGATATTTATATTTATATATATTATTTTTTGGGTCGGAATATGATATTTATATTAAAATAATGGGGAATCTAAGTCGATCAAAATTAGCCCAATTATTGCAGCCCACGACGCATTAGTATAAAAGAAGATAAGGTCCCCGCGGGCCAATGAAAAAGCGAGTACTCCTCCCGCTGTTGCCGCGGTGACCCCCACGCGCTCCTCGGCGCGTGGCGCACGTCCGGGGGGAAGATTTGACCGTACGCTGTGGGTTTGGTAACACGAGCGCCCCAACTCCATTAATGACGTCACGGGTGATGTCACGCGCGCGCCTTATTATTGTATTGCCTTATTTATTTAGTTATTTTTTTATTGTATTATTGCCTTTAAAATGCGATTTTTTGGACATTAAAATTAATCGGCATTGGCAGGAGCGTGACGTAGCACCTTACGTTTGACGACCCAATGAAGCCCCATAATTTATTTTATCGAAGTTGAAAAAAAAATCGAAAAAAAAATCGTTAATAATATAATATAGCTAATTAATTATATTTGTTTTTGTCCTTATGTAATTGTTCAGGCAGATGTTGTACTTCAGTTTGAAACGGAAACCTGCGATACAGTACAGTGCGGCGCGATTAATCATTTTTAACACGGGAAGGCACCGAGGAAATACCTTTTCTTCCATAATTTAATACCTATTTATATATATATAAAAGAAATTCAGGAGAAAAAAGGGCAATGTGTCAATTGAGATGGGCATCTTCTCAAATTGTCATAAAATAAAGTTTTAGGATTGAATAATTCAACCGCGAAAAAATTGGGATTCCTCTTGCACGAATAAGAATCTTTATTCGTCGCATGCATCACCAGCTCCGGGTTATCTTTAATCGGGTCGCGGCGAATTATTAATCCCGGCTTTTCATCATTGCCGAGTCACATCTGATTGTATCACTATTAAGAAAAGCCTATCCAAGAAGTTTAGGTTACTATTCAAAGTTTGGGTGTTCAACATGACATTCATCATCCGATTATATGACGAAAGTCGACACGAACGCGTGATCTGATTTTTTTATGCGCAATCAAATTTGGGTTTCTTTTCTCTCTCCTCTTTATCTTTGCCCTCTGATTTTTTCAATGGCCGATATATGAAATTTCTAAGTCATGCCGTGCTCTGGCATTTGGTTTCATAGCATCATGGGTGTCCTTCCAAGTACAAACGGGACAACACCACGATGCCAAGACCTCCACAAAAACAAAAGCCACTAACAAAACTAGCAAAGCCACCACCGCCAAAAGTCAAACATCCAAAGAAATGGTCAGAAAATTCTTCCCCTCAATTGGAATCTCCCCACGTTTTCATGCTAAATCTGCGAGTTGAATTAGCTGAGATTATAAAAACGTCAAAAAGAATTATTAAAAAAATCATGTCCATAATTTCCCCCAAGCTTCCCTAATAGGAAATGGATTAAAAAAGTTAAAAAAGAAGAAAAAAGAAAATTCACCAAAAGGTCAATAGGAGGAGAGTGGAAACTTTTGGGCGGGGAGCCAGAAACCTTAAAAAGGAAAAGGAAAAAGGATCAAAAGATTAAAAAAAATTAAAGAAAAAAAAGGAAAAGACTTCCCAAATTGGTCATTCCTCGTGGTACACATACTTGGGTCACTATCAAACTTTCCTTGTGGCTTAAGGGAGGATGTGACCATGATTAGTCATGAGATCGAGATAGGGGGGTTTGGTTCTTGGTTCCTTAGTCACACTTTATATGGCAAGTGGAGGCGATATTTTAATGGGTTTAATATTATTTTAATTGGGGTTAAAATATTATTTCATTGGGAGATATTATAATTTATTTTGAGGGAGAGGGAAAGGGGAAGTAGATAGGAAATCAAATGCATTTGGTGTACTTTGTCGGCAAGGGTACGAGGTTCTTGGGCCCTTTGTTGACGTGGTCTCTTCCCCGCCTTTCGTAGTACCCTCCCCTCATCTTTTCTCCCATCTTTGCTCCCATCTTTCCCCTTATTAACCAATATGCCACCCACCCTCTCCCTCTCTATCTCCTCAACACCACCCCCAGCAACACTCCAAAATTATTGCCTTTAGATTGAATTCCAACCGGCCAAACCCATCACTTTTTGAAAAAAAAAAAAAAAGCAATTAAATCCCACGAAACATCTCAAGTTTATCAAAATTAGGGACGTGCATGGAACCGGACCGGATCAGGGACCGAACCGACCGGTTCTGGAGGTTTCCTGTGAGACCCGGTTCGGTTCTAGGAGCAAAACCGAACCAAACTTATATGTGTTTTTTTTTTTTTTAATTTTAATTTTTTTTAAAGAAAAGAAAATTGCCAAAATTCTAAACCGGACCGGTCCAATCCAAGAACCAAACCAAGACCGATAGATCCCATTTCTGTCCGATTCTCGGTTCTAGGGTGGATCCGGGAAACGATTAGTTTCCCTAGTCAAAACAAATTAATCTTGTAAGAAATAATTTCCAACAAGGATATCGGAACTTAACGATCTTGAGCACGGTCGATACATGCGATTGAAATCTACCAGGATCATACGGTAAAACATTTTGACCGCCACGCGAGGATACAGTTGCGTCGACGCCGGAGTACATCCATATCGAACACGCATTGTTGTTTCCATACCGTTAGTCGCATCACTTGTATAGAAAGGGTTTTATACAAAATCTTTCGTCCCCTGCAGTGTTTGGCACCGTTTGGCACTGTTATGTGCGCGCAAAAAGTTGGTGTTACTGTATGCAGTGGTCTATGATGACATGAAAAGTTTATTCAACAGCAAGTTTTATGAGTGGCATTGCCAATTTCAGCGGATCCGACACTGAAAAGATTTTATCCCATATTGGACATGAACTTTTATAAGCTTTGTCCTTGGATGGAGACTCCTCGTTGGTTTTTCAGTTCTCATGTCATGTGATGTTTTGAACAAGTGGGTTGATGGAGGCATTTTTTTGGTCGGCCTTGGATGCCCCTCTCTCTTTCCCTCTCTCTCTCTAATGAGAACTTTTGCAACACTCGATTATGGTTTTTTTTTATCTTCGATGGGACAAAAGCAATGGAGGGTTCTATTCCATTCATTGGACAATGGGGCTTTTGCTCATATCATGACGTGTATTATTTTACCTAATTCCAGCACTAAATCATGTTGATGAGGTTATTGACTAATTAACATGATCTATCTTGCCCTTGATGTATAGTGTTATGAGGTCATCATCTTGTTTACCTAGCCTGGTTCCTTCATCCAAGGCCACAAAATAGTGTTCAACCGGCTAAAACGCCCTTGATCGATATCGGCACTCGGGGAAAAATTCTTGTAATTTCATGGACCCGGTCGATCGGATTTTCCATGTTTTATCGCGAAAACGATAGCTGCGAGGAATTAATTAGACCACTATGGTGGATTAAGCTTAAACCAAGCTGACCAAAATGAGTGTGACTGTTGCACGTTTCTTTACATCATTGTGTTTGTTCTCAAAATGTCTTGAAAGATATTCTCATTGCCAGCACACGTGTAAAACCATGCGTGATTAACCCGGCAAAGAAAAGGGGCGGACAAACGAAATCTCTGGCTCGATCTTTTCTTTTTTCGCCTCATTTCACTATTTTATTCTTCGCCTGTTCGAAAGATCGAACTTTGACCTAGAAAAAAAGAAACGAAAACTATAGATTGCATCAGTCCATCGAATGTCCTAAAGCAAGAAAAAACCTCATAGAGGGTGGTGGACGCACTCCTTTGGCCACGAAAGAAGCGACGCATCATGCAACTAGGGCTTAAGTGCTTCATATAGTTCATATAGTATATAATAACGATACAGGAAAATGAAAAAGAAAACGAGATGATAATGGGAATATCACGTTGAAGAAAAATGCTCGAGTTTTGCGTGGATGGCATGAAGCCAAAGGGATTGATAGTGTTGTAATTATAATAAATAATTGAATGTATATAATAAATAAAGAAACAAAGCAGTCAAGAGTGCCTTCCTTTCCTTTGTTGAGGAGTCACCTGTTCGCACCCAAAAGAATTGAAATGAACGGGTCCACATGTGCCACCTGCGGCACGCAATCCTTAGCTGTAAAAAAGAAGATAGAGCAATGCCCTCCAATGCTATCTCTCCTCGAATTTGTTTATTCAAATTATTATTATTATTATTATTATTCGAAAAAATTAGGGTTTTGAGTCGCCTCGGAGAACCGAATTCCCTTGCTAAAACCCAAATATAAATTTAAGAAAAAAACGTTTTCTTTTTACCCTTTTTATTCCTTTTTGGAAAGGAAAACATCCGGTCTGACCTCACCTCAGATGTGACCGTCCAAGATGATTGGTTATATCATCAACTGAGGAAACAAAAGGCGAAATTATCAAAGTGGGGTGATGTCCCGATAGGGAATAACCTCTTTTTTTCTTCTTTTTCTCGTTTTTATCATTGATATTTATATAGCTTTATGCTTAGGGTGGGGGCAGTGTGGACTACATAAAACTACATTATCTGCGAGCTATTCGAAAGGGGGGGGAGGGGGGGTATCAACCCTTTGGAAACGCTACAGGTCAGTTTTTTACGTGAGCCCTGGGGCTTGCAGTTCAGGTTGTAGGCAAGATGTAGATAGTCTGACAAGAGAGTCGAGGCCCAGAGAAAGGAAAAAAATGCTGATAAAAAGGGTTAAGGGATCGCATTATTCGTATTCATTGGTCAAAGAGAGAATGATGCAACAATTTCCCTATTTCCTACAGGGAAGATGTGTGTGGTCCTCGCTGCAACGTGCATGCCTAGGGCTTTGGAGCTTCCCTCTTATTCCGGGGTTCCGTATTAGGATATTAGTTCAGAGAGAGAGAGAGAGTTTAAATTTAATCGAAGATTTTCCTTCTGCACACTAAACAAAGGAGACGGAATCATTCAGTATTGTTGATCCACGGGTTCCGTTAACGGCGTTTCGACCGAAGGTCACATGTGAATTTTGCACAAACTATTGAAACGCCCGAAGGTCACGTGTGAATTTTGCACAAACTATTGGAGTCGTACGTGCTCGAGCAAGTGCTAGCTTGGGAATTCGACTTCAGGGAGGGAAACGCAACACCGACGGTTATTTAAATGGGTGATCAGAATAAGAAACACAGTACGTACGCCATGAGCACTTTCGAGGTCGGAACTCTAGCCCAGAAAAGGTGAAGCGGAAGTTAACCCTAATTTGCACAGACTAGCCTTTCATTCATTCTCGTGCCAGCAATGAGGAGGATGCTCGTGCATAGTTTCGCATCAGAGAAAAGCTTTTATACACGTATAGATTCGGAGGCCCAGTTTATATTCTGTTTGGCTATTGATCAAGACATACCCCAAGCTGGAGAATTATACAACAGCAGAGAGCTTGCACATCCATTCCCTCTTCTGGTGCATGTAAAACTAATTACAGGAGCACAACTTTGCATGCATATGAGGCATAGACAGGCGCCAAATCAGTGAAGCGGATCTTGTTCCTATCCACTTTCAGGATGTTTCCATGTTGCGAATCCGGGGCATAATCTTGGCAGTGGGCGATGAAGAGCTGCCCAAGAAAGTGATCCACAACAGGATTGCGTGCCGCCACCTCTACTAGAAATAGAATATCTTCTCATGCATTTTGCCAGCTGATTCAGTCCCACAGTGACCAAATGGCACTAACTTCCCCAACGTCCTATGGACAAGTAGGGTCGAAGTAACGTCATGCTTTCATGGACTTAAGGCGAGAAAAATATTCATCTCTTCCTACTATAGAAACCCCCACCTCCAGGATAATTCGGATGACGGTGACGGGTCCCGACTGTTCTCCCACCACCAGCTTCCCAGTTACCCCGCCTAATCACTCTGCTACCACCACTCTGAGACCAATTCAAAGCCTGGGTCCCTAGCCCATTAAGCTCCTCTTCTTCCCTGTCAATGTACTCCAAAACCAGCCTCTTGATGTCTTGCTTCTCTTCAAGTTCGGCTGCTTCCTTCTGTTTGGTGCTCTGAACGAGAGAAGAGTCCCGAGGAATATACATCTGCTTAGTTTGTTGCTTATTCACTCGCTTCACAAGAACTTTGACTTGGATCTCCTTGCTTCCTCCACCCTCCTCATCCACTGCCTCATCACCGCTCTCTCTGCCGAGCCCTCTTCCATGATGATCTTTGGTGGACCCCTCAAATACACTCATTGGTATCATCATGTTTATAGTGGGCCGACCTCGGAGTTCTAGTCGGCATTGCTCCATGCTCTCCTGCACCCAATGTTCCGTTAATTAACAAAATCGGCAAATTTTTTTAATAAATATCTCACCTTTTCTCCATTTGTCATTTTTATCCCCACCCTTTTATATCATCTAAACAAATCCTCACCTGTTGGACTCATATCAAATCTATCCCATGATTAGATTCCCTCCAAAAACTACAGTGTAATCACCCTCTTGCTCTTTTCAGATATATATAAGATTCCCATGAAGGCCGTATTTTGTTTAAAAAACCTTCATTTTTTTATTTACAAAAGTAGTTCAAGACAAATTATAGTTTTGAAAATATAGATGTGAAGTCATATAAATATTTTCCAACACGAGAGACAAAGATCAAAGAAATTGGGTGGGAGAAAATCACACAAAAAAAAAAAATTAAAGTTGAGGCAAAATTGGAGTTTGGGAAAGAATCTAGCGAAATATTCACTATCAGAAATGGTGTTAAAGGACTTGGGATAGATATAAAAGAGATTTGACAAAAGGTTGGGTGTTTTTCTCATAGGATTAAAAGGTCAGGATAAGATTGAAAACCCTTGAAAAGATTTGGATTAATTTCGTCATTTGACCTTATTAAAATCGCAATCAACTACAAGCTCCAAGTCATTCAATGTCTAACCCCTCTAGTCTTTAGTATAATATTGAAATTTTAACTCATTCAAAGTCATGTAGGACATTCTCATAATTTTTTGAGAAGTAAAACAATTTGTCCCGCTTTGTTGAAGATAAAAATGTTACTTCTAGCTTATGATAAATCAATCAAAACGGGCTGTTGCCGTACCTGCAAAACTGCCTTGAGTTCCTGCTCAAAATTGGCTTCTTCCAAGGGGTCCACCTCCGGTATCTTCTGTCTCACGTGGACTTAATCCTCATCAGAAGCAGATCCACGTGCATCATCATCCTCGTCTTCGTCATCCTCACTATCGCATCCATCATCAGGATTATCATCATCCAGCTCCTCTTCATCTCGTCCTGCGTCTATGGAGCCGCTGCCTGAATCAGTGTCGCTGTCAGCTATATCCTCATGTACCTCCATTTTCGTCCTGCCATTTTCAATATTTTGGCCATTGGATGAGATTGTGTGTCTACTTTTCCCCGCCATCTTTTCTACGTCCGAGTGCTTCTCACTGCTGGCTTTCTCACTGAAGGCAGTACGCTCATGCTCCTCGAGTTCTAACGGTGCAGCATTAACTTCTTCAATGGAGGAATATCGAGTCATGTTGGGACGCAAATCCGCAAAAAAATCCTGTAACTCCAGATTGTAAAAAGACCGGGCACTTACATGAGGACATTATCAAACAACCAACAAATGTCATGAAAGCAGCATGATTTCAGCAATTAAACCTCTAGAAAGAGGAAAGTAGCTTAAAATTTCCTGCTTCAACCAAAAAATGTCATTATTGTTTATTGGTGTTCCAGAAAAAGTGCAACCTCATTTGATCTATAAAATAGACAGTCATGTAGCACACTACTCCTCTATGTCCTATTCATTCATTTCAATCTAGGAAGCATTCCCATGATGTAGAGCAACCACTGACCTGTAAGTCAAATTCAACATCCAATGTTAGTACACCTTTGCCCAAAATGTACCTCTGGAAATGCATCAGGAATCGATCAAGTTTCCTCTTGGAAGAGCCACGGTCAAAGTAATGGCCACAAGTCTGAAGAAGTGTAATGACCAGCCTGATGCGAAAACAGTCTTCTGGTGGATCTAACACATCTTGCTGATCAAGTAGATACTAAAACTACTCAGATTATTGTCCTCAAATGTCAAGCAACTAGCACATGTAAAACTCAGAGACACGTAGCTTAAGGTTTCGCCAAACCCACCAACCAAGTCAATAATTTCACACAGGGTAGACAATAATCATGATTTTGTGTTCAGGATATTTACATTTACAAGATACTCAACACAGAAAAGGCTAATGCAATCATACGAACTATTAGACCCACCAAAACTTGGATCTCCATATCTGTGGACGAGCGCTCGCGGCCAAGACTTAGCCGCCGGGACAACGGAGAGGGTGGACGCGGTGATCGACAGTTGCTCAACAGCCAGATCTGGTCTACTGCTTAACAGCTTTCAGCTCGAGTCTTGGCTCGTCCATGGTTGCCGGCGACAATCTCAACAACTTTGCCGCGGACGGTGGCGGCCACGGTGGGGCGGTGACTCAAGGATGGTGGCGGCGGCGGCTTGGCGGTGGAGATAGCCAAGCCCAGCGGAGCGGAGGTTGAAGAAGGAGTGCTGAAGAAGGAAGAAAAAAAAGAAATTCCACATCATTTTTTTAATACAAATCAGCAGCCATGTGTCCATTTATTAGTGAACGAGAGTAAAATATGCACGCCACGTCAGCCGTTGACGTGGCGCTTGTAAATCACTGAATATTTCCTTTTTTGAAGTGATACCTGATGCAATTGTGGTCGAACTTTTGTTACTCGTGCAGACCTTTCAGGTGGTTAGCACAGGTAATAAGCATTTTCTACAAGGATACTATGTCGAGGATCCAGGTTCTTCACATTTTTCAAGCGCATTAAAATTTCCAACATGTTAGCCATGCGAACAGTAGTTTCAGGAGAACGATATAGAAAACGACCGCATGTCTCGAGGAGATTACATGCCGCATCAATGTTATGATGAGTGAAATCATCTAGACAAGCCTGGCAAGAAGAAAGCACAAATGAGTGAGCAAATACTTTCCTATGAACTGTTTTTCTCAACCCCAGTAAAGTTGCTATCTGAACAGTCAACTAATACCTGAATTTGATAGGAAACAGCAAACAAATGCATAGGAAATATGGAGACACATCAAGCATTATGTTTGAAATTTCAGCAAAAATTACATCAAGTTTCCTCACCATACAAGCAACTTAAAAAACATCTTATAGACGTCTTTCTTTCCTTGATTTCAAGCATCTAAATAACTTAAAAGCTCATTGAGATGTGTCTATATGGGTCTCAGAAACTGAGTCGGACTAATAAATTCCACCACCTTGAATAGTTATCTTGAAAATCCAAAACATCCATTTACTTGTCTCCTTGACTATTAAGTGCAAAATCACACAATAATTGCAAACTAATAAGCCAATCTCATCCACATCTTAGGACTGGAATTTTGTTACACAAATTAACCAACTCGCTTGTTGCACTCATGATCATACAGAAAATGCTATACTTTGGTGCTCATTTTGCACATGTATAGTTATCTGACCTTCCACTAGCATAAAATGATCCTCCTTGTGCTTAAATGGCTAAAAGAATTCAATGCGGTGCAAACACATGCGAATCCATACAAAAGAAAAGATGAGACAATCGAGATTCTCAACTCGAGATCCAAGGCTCACCAAATGCTAGACCTGTTAAATGGGTCTTAAAACCCATATATGACCCATTTGAAAAAGGGTTAATACCATGAAAAACCCTAAACTGGTACACTTGTGACACATTTACCCCAAACTATTTTTTTGACCATAAAAAACCCCAAACTGGTACACCTGTGACAATTTTACCCCGAACATACCACAAAAAACCCCAAACTGGTACACATGTGACAATTTTACCCTAACTAATTTTTAATATTATTTTTTTATTTTTTTGAATTTTTTCTTTTCTTTTCTTTTTTTTCTTTTCTTTTTTTTTCTTCACTTCAACCTCTGGCCGGTCGCCGGTCCGGTGACCGGCCAAAGGCGAAAGCCGGCAAGGGCCGCCCTCGCTCGACTCGACAAGGGCGACCCTCGCCGGATCTAGCGAGGGCGGCCCTCGCCCGACTCAGGCGAGGGCCGTCCTCGCTCGACGCCGGACGAGGGCCGTCTCGCCGCCCGAGCGAGGGCTGCCTCGCTCGAAGCCCAGCGAGGCAGCCCTCGCCCGGCCGCAGGCGAGGGTCGCCCTCGCCTGAGTCGAGCGAGGGTCGCCCTTGCCTGGGCGGGCGAGGACAGCCCTCGCCCGACGCCGGCGAGGGCAACCCTCGCCCGACGCAGGCGAGGGTCGCCCTCGCCAGATCCGGCGAGGGCAGCCCTCGCCTGAGTCGGGCGAGGGTCGCCCTTGCCCTGGGCGGGCGAGGGCGGCCCTCGCCGACGCCGGCGAGGGCGGCTCGCTGGGCGCCGGCGAGGGCGGCCCTCGCCGACGCCGGCGAGGGGCGCCTCGCCCGACGCCGGCGAGGGCGGCCCTCGCCGCTTCCGCTCTGGCCGGTCGCCGGACCGGCGACCGGCCAGAGGTTGAAGATAAAGAAAAAAAAAAAATAAAAGGAAAAAAAAATAAAAAAAATAAATATTCGAAAAAAAATAAAAAAAATAATATTAAAATTTTAATTCAGGGTAAAATTGTCACATATGTACCAATTTGGGTTTTTTGTGGTAAGTTCAGGGTAAAATTGTCACAGATATACCAGTTTGGAGTTTTTGATGGTCAAAAAAATAGTTCGGGGTAAAATTGTCACAGGTGTACCAGTTTGGGGTTTTTTATGGTCAAAAAAATAGTTTGGGGTAAATGTGTCACAAGTGTACCAGTTTAGGGTTTTTCGTGGTATTAACCCTTTGAAAAATAAATGGGTCAATACAACTTTGAAGAGCCTATATTAAATGGGTCTTAAAGTTTTAAGTCTATCATAAATGGGTCTTAATGGGTTGAGTGTGGAACCCATTTCCAACCCACTCATTAAGCTCCCTTTTTATAAAAATATTTTTTTTATTTTTTCTTTTCTTTTCTTTCGTTTTTTTTCTTTTATTTTTTTTCTCTTTCTCTTTTTCGAAATAGGTGGCCAGCTACGACGGCGGCCGCCACCGGCCACTGTGGTGAGGAACGACCTCGCCACAGGTCGGCAAGGCCTCGGGCTCGCCGGAATCGGGCGAGCTCGGCCTCGCCAATCTGGTGAGACTCGAGGTCGCTGATCTGGCGAGCTCAAGGCCTCGCCGGCCTCAAGCGAGGTCGAGCTCGCCCGAGGCTGGCGAGCTCGAGTCTCGCCGGCCTCAAGCGAGGTCGAGCTCGCCCAAGGCCGGCGAGCTCGAGTCTCGCCACAGGCTGGCGAGGCCGAACTTGCCCGATTCCAGTGAGCCCGAGGCCTCGCCGATCTAGCGAGACTCGAGCTCGCCAAATCTGGCGAGGTCAAGCTCGCTCGAGGCTCACCTAAGTCCGGCGAGGCCTCGGCCTTGTTAGATTAGCGAGCTCGAGCTTCGCCGGCATCTGGCGAGCTCGTCCTTGCCCGTGGCCGGTGGCCGGACGCCGGCCGTCGTTGTGGCCGGCCACCGGCCAAAAATAAGGGAAAAATTAAAAATTAATTAAAAATTGTATTGCATGAAAATGTTTTAGTAGTATAATTTTTAAAAAAAGTCAAAAGAAATAAGTTTTCCTATATTGAGTTAAATATAGAAGTGTTTTAGCAATATGGGTTGGGTCGGTATGGGTTGGGTATGGGTCGGGTATGGGTCGAGATATTTACATTATAAATAAATGGATCATAAACGGGTTAATGGATCAATTTGGGTCGGACCATTTATGACCCGACCCAAACCCGACCCGACCCATCTGTTTAACAGGTCTACCGAATGCCGATAGAAGTGAGATGCTTGGTTGCATGCAGCTTACCTTCAAACAACTGAAAACAAGGCCAGCAGGAGCAATCCTGAACTTGCAGAGTTCTCCAATAAATCTAATATTTCTGATTTTAGTTTCTATATTCATTTGGTCCTGCAAACAAATTGAATTTGACCGTCATTGTAATATATGACAAAAAGCACCCCAAAAACCAAATCCTGTAGATGTCAGATGACAAGCTAGTTAAGAGAAAAGCAAAAGCTGGTAAGCTCCAGAATCCGACCACACCTTTTTATTAATGAGGAAATTAAACTCCTCCTCCAACATTTGAAGCAGCATAGTGGATACATCCTTCGTGCAAGTAGACAGTGTGGCAACCATCCGTGAGTAATAGGGAAGCAGTTACAGAGAGGTCCTGGGGACATCAAAAAGTGCCCTCACAAGCCTTTTACGGTAAGACTTTGAATTTACATAGCAAAACTCCACCTGAACATTAAAAATAATTGAAGTTACCACATAAAAGCATAAAAATAATGCAAGACCAAAGAAATAACCGTGATTACCGTTAATTGATCAATAAGGTCCCGACTCACACAACCAGGAAGCCTTTGCACTAGGGCATCCAAACTTGTTCCTTCCAGTCCTTTGACTTTCTCCTTCTCGTTTTCCACTTTTTTCTCCACTTCTTTTTCTTTGCCTTTCTCTTTATCCATATCTTTTGTCTTTTCTTTATCCTTTTCTTCTTTATCCTTCTCTTCCTTGTCCTTCCCTTTTTCAAAAACTTTTCCCTCCTGTGAGGAGCCTGGTTCAACAGAAATCTCCACTCTTTCCTCAGCAATTACTTGACCTCGTTCAGGATCAGTCACTGATTCCTTCTCCAAGTGAACACCCAAGTAAATGTGAGAAACTATAGCCTAGAAAGAATGTCTGCATAGAATATGTACAATGGAAGAAAATGAAGCAACCTGCATGCTCATGATCTTATCCATACAGAAAAATCTTTAAAGGTTCAAAAGCAAAATCCAGAGGAAAATAAACAAACCAGAGGGATTGGAAAGATATAATGGTTTTACAGAAAGCATATAAGTAAATGTATCTAAATCCTCTTCTTTTTGAAGAGAAAAAAGGGGAAGGGGGAACCTATCATTCAAACAACAGAATCACAGTACTAGCAAAAACTTAGCAATTGAAAGTTATCTTTCAATGGAGGAAGATGAAAAGACTTGACCAAACAAAGATGAAACAAATTTCCATCAGAGTAGGATAAAAAAATTTAAGGGTTATCAAATCACATTACTAGCAATCAAATTCATCAGAACCACATTCTAGAGATAAACCCTCGATATGGAAAAGAAATGAATATCAGACTAGTCTATTAAATCAATGCAGACCACGTGCTAGCTTCTCAAGTACCCAGCATATCCAAATTGAACTACGGCTATAGACTACTAATCTGACCTACCAGCAGTCATAAGTATAGAGACTTATAATTTCATAAAGAAACCAATGCTGAACATGCATGGCACCATCAATTCATTACAGTAGTAATACTACAGGGAAAGCAGAAACCAAATGCACCACTAAAATAAATAGATGAGTCTCAATCCCATAGGCCATTAAATTACTGAAAAACCCCAGCATGATGCACCAATATAGTAAGAAGTGAATGGCATGGATGCACAAAATAACTCATGATATTACCCGAATACATGCCTATCCCCAACATCAACAAAAGAACTTCCAAAAAGGCATGACAAACAATATCCTTATGATTTGTATTAAGCTATATTTGTCATTCGTTGCATGTGACTTGAGCTCAATATATTAGAAAGGAATTTACTACCATCACTTAGTGATCCTCAAACTTCATGAAGAACTGCACTTGGAATTGGTGATTAAGATATTACAAAGAACGAGAGCAGGGCAAGAAAAAGTAGGGCATGATCCCGAGATAATCATATAAACATCAGTGAAAAGAATAAGAAAGATTTCACTCAACTTGACTACAATTACTAGGGGAGGGGGCGCAATGACTTGAATCTCAAGAAACTAAATTTCGAACTTCAATTCATAATGCTGCTCACTTACAGTTGGTTGATCTTGTGTCTTTGTAGATTGCTCATTCACTTCAGGCTCGACTTCCCCAAGTAATACTGCTGGATCGAATGCTCTAGGAACGCTGAATCATTATGCAACTCAGTGAGTTCGAATTTGGATGATTGATATCCGGAAAAAGCTCTTTCACAAAGGACATATGACTGCTCAGAATTAAAGAGTTGGTAAAAAACTAACAAAAGCATCCAGTACGACAAACCTTAGGTCGGGAAGGCACTCATAGAAAGCCCTTGTATCTTCATCATCCCACAATGCTTCTGCCAGAGAGGAATCTTTTGCAGCAGGAGAGAAGCATCCTCTCCACTAGCTATCCTTGTTGTGTGGCCATCCTCGGGCATCACTGGAGGCTGCATATCGAGAGCTTCTGCCAAACTGTGAAATTGAGACAATTGTAAGTCAGTAATAAGAAATATACCATCTCACATAAGCAAACACAAGCATGTGACTCTGCTTTTGATCACAAGGCAATGCATAAAGATGAGCATTCAATGGGAGATGATGCACTAGAAATCTCAGCGACATTTTACCCTTATCGATTTTTTACTTAGTTTGAATAGCAAATACATAATGAGAAATGGCTCGTATCAAAAAGACTCATTAACTTGTATTTGACAAACCTTTTAGGTTCGAGATTAGTTTGAAAGGAATTTATTGAGTTTCCCAGAGCACTCTTTTAAATATAACACTCATGGGGGAGGGGGAGAGGGAGAGAGAGAGTAAACAAAAAGTAAATAAATTATGCTATTAAACTTCAATAACAAGGAAGAAAAAAGAGTATGAAACTACAAATTACAGACAGGAACATCCCTTGACACTACCATGCAACCCGATAGCATGGGTTAATATTTCAGAACACTTCTGCAACTAATTAAGAGGGCATAAATTATGACAAATTAGGCACAAAACACATGATAAATTAGCGTGAAGATCATGGGAATATAACCTGCAGCAGGCATTAAAATCAGATACAAGCATGTTGCTACAGAAAGCAAAAGTTGTCCACTTATAAGAAGATTAATAACCACATTACTCTCCCAAGGTGTATAAAACGTGGAGGAGTTACTTACGAGGATATGTTGCGATATAAATGGTCATAAGATTTCCGCAGCTTTTCATAGGAAGAAACATTCTCGTCACTAAGTTCTCCTTTCACATTCAAGATCTTTGCATTTTCATGCTCCATGTGCCGAAATGCCTATCATACAATAAATGCAGGAAAAATTGTTAACTAAACCATAAACTATGAGGAATAAGAGGATGATGAAGACTATGCTCCAAGTAGTCATCACATAACCAATATAGAGCAGAATATGCATGGAAATGAATTAAAGTTTGAATACTTATAACTGTTGTTTTGTTTGAAACTAGGTAGGAGCATAGCAAATGTTAAGAGAAAGAAAGCAAGGGAGTAGAAAAACGATTTTCTCCTTTTTGTGTTTGGATAAGAGAAAAAAGAGAAAAGGAAAGTGTACGACTGGACATTATTACAAGACTAATTAGTGATTTGCAAATTTCCTCTCCCTATTTCAATCGCTTTTTGAGGGACCAATCTTCTCTACAATATCCATCCAATTCCTCTCACTTTCCATCTCTCCAACTTCTTCATTCTTCCAATCAGAGTAAAATCCATTCTTACATTTTCAACCTTTCCTTTCTCTACCCACCCCCAAAAAAAAGGGTAAAATCTCACCAAAATACCAAGTAAAGAGATATTTCTTACCGCATGCTCAGACTGAAGTAATTCAGCCGCAGAATCATAATATGGATGAACTGCCTTCCTGAAGATTTTCTTTTGCTCTGCTGTTATGTTGAGGCCCTTATAGAACTGTATCAAAAAGACAACAAGATAAAGAACGCAAAAATTGCAATAATCAAAAGTAGGCAATCACAGACGATACACCGCCACAAACATATATATTGAACAAGGGTACGCATTCTGAGCAACGAAATTCTTTTACATACTTTCTTACTTGTTCTCAAATTTTATCCAGTGACTTGAAGTGATTTGATTTGATTTGAGAGAGAGAGAGAGAGAGAGAGACAGAGAGAGAGAGAGAGATGCAAAATCTAGAAAGGTGACAAGACTGTCTACGCTAGTGCTCAAAGAGAGACTTTGATCATGAACTTGTATAGAACTCTGCCAGAAAGCATGTGGACTAAGAAATGTATTAGAATATGCTCAAGAATTAGGAAGCAAACATGAACACCAGTGAGATAACTACCAAATACATAGAAAGTGTAAATTCTTATTATTTAATGTGGATAAAATGCTTAGAATCATCATCTCCGTTTGAGAGATTTATATCGGTCACATCCAATATTTGCCCAGGTAGGCCAGTGGGTAACGCTGGAAATGACTCAACATTTTACCTCAGCCGGCTACATAACTAGTCTCCTCTTCATGGAAAAGCTTGTCATGCAAGAAGTCGAATAGCAGACCTGGCGTATCCTCTGTGCGAGAGGGAAGGGGGGGGGGGGGGGGGACGAATGGGCTATCAAGATTGCTGACTAATGGAAACATGAATATTCATTCAGGGTCAACCAATTGCTTCTTTGATTTTTGAACTTTCTAGCTAGGAGTGAGCATCCCTTCATATACAGAGAGGTAGGGGTGTCAAAAGAACCTGGTCAAACACGACACGACCCGACCCGACTAGGAAATTTTCGTATTGGATCGGGTTGGCCTTAACTTGTTTGGGTAACAGTAAAAACAAGACCTCAGCTTGTTTTGGATCTACCCGAGCCCACCCAAAACAAACAAGAATCGTTTGTTCTTCTTGCACCCAAGCCCACCCAAAACCCTATCTTCTTCTTCTTCTATTCTGACAAGAGCTCCGGATCTTGTCCTTCTCCTCCTCCTCCTCTTCCTCCTTCTTCTATTCTGACAAGAGCTCCGGCTCTTGTCCTTCTCCTCCTCCTCCTCTTCCTCCGAAACCATTTGTTCTCCTCCTCCTCCTCCTCCTCATCCTCTTCCTCCTCCTTCTTAACCATCAACCTCATCTTTGCTTCTGCTTCTGCTTCTTCTTCTTAGCTTCTCATGTGGGTTTCTTTTCCTTAGCAAGATCACCTGCTTTGGAATCTCTCTCTTGATGGCTTTTGCGATTTGATCTGGGATTTTATGTGCGTGTGAGCTGATTTGCCGTTTGAACAAATGGAGGAGGAAGAGGTTGTCATTCTGACCTTCGGTCGCACTCTCAAGCGCCTGACCTCCGGTCGCGCAACCCAGACCACCCGCGGAACCATCTCTTCCTCCAACTCCTCTGCGAAGCTCGCCAAGAGCTCAGGATCTGCAAGCAGTTCGCCTTCCAGGACGCTCTTACCCTTCAACCTCTCGACCCCGTTTCTGCCCACGCTCGCTGCAACGTCTCCTCCCTCAAGCTCGAGCCAGAGCCAGAGCCAGAGCCAGAGCCTCTCTGGCTTGACCAGAAGATCCTTCTCTTGCAAGAGCCTCTCGGCGGTCCGACTCCTCCCCGGCGTCCCTTTTGTCTTTAACTGATTTATCGCCTTTGGAATCCTCGGCCAGATTTGGTTTCTGATGCTTCTCCCTCAATCTCTCTTCCCTCTCTTCTTCCAATTTCTTCACCTTCAACTGCAAGGACCTTTGTGCCGAAACAACAACGAAAAAAAAAAGAAAAAAAAAAACGAAAAGAAGAAAACTTTTCTTCTCAGATCTGGTAATCATTTTCATCTCGACGATGATTTTTTTTAAAAAAAATTTGGTCTTTGAGAAAAGGAAACGAAATACTGTAGAGACCGAGAGGCAGAGATTTACAGGATGGATACATCATAGCGTTGGACCTTCTGCTGGTGCTCGGCGATGCGAAGCTTCCGGAGCTCTTCAAGCCAGGGGATATGGACGACTTTGTCGGAGGGGGCGGCGGCGGCGGCGGCAGCGGCGGTGGCGTCGTTGGGGAGGGCGGCGTCGGGGGAGGGATGGGGGGAGAAGTGGCGCTTGAGGTCAAGGTAGCGGAGACGACAGCGGTCGGGGGTGGTGAGAGGGAGGGAGCTCTGGGATTGGACTTCCAAGGAGACGGAGTCCCAGGCGTGGAAGCCGTGGCGCTTAACGGCACACGCGTGGAGGAAATTGACGAAGTCAATTAAAAATCTCAAACACGAAACATGAAACCCGACCCGGCCCGATTTGACCCGTCCCAATCATGCAGTTATATCTTGTTCGGATCTTGTTTCGGATCGGACCAAATACATATGTTCTTTATTTTGGGTCGGGTCGGGTATCATGAAAACCCGACCCGACCCGTTGACACCCCTAAGGGAGGGCACTAAGCAATTTTGCTTATGGCATTACTCTCACCCAGAAGAAAGATATGACTTCTTCTCCCAACAGTCTCACAAAAAATTAGAAGAATGTAATCAAAGCTCTTAATTGCAAAGATTTGCCTTTTCTAAGAATATAACTTATTGTCTGTAACAACAATAATCTAAACAAGATCCAAACAACCAGAGAAAAGAAGTACCTCTTCGTAAATTTCTTGTCCAGTAAGCGGAAGACCCAAAAAATTCTCCCTTGCCGAGCAAAACTAGCAAGAAGAGCCAAATTCGACTGAGTGGTATCCCGATCCCTCGAGTGCTCTAAGCTCGTCAGATCCTTGATGATATTTATGAAGATCCCACCGTCTTCTATTACTCCAACAAAGTAAAGTTCCAAAAGCAACTTAAGAGTGCTGCGTTTTTTCATGGCCTTCAAGTTTCTTTCTGCATCTAAGTCATCCACAGATTTTCCAGGAAAAAATATTTTCAGGAGTCCTTGGATCAAGTTTGGAGAGAAGCCTTTGTATCTTTGATGAAGCAATGAGCATATCTAGAAAGAATATATGGGTATCAGACAGGAAGCAGTGTAGACAAAAAATTGAAAGCAATATTGAAAGAGGATTCGATGAATGGCAAACATTTCATGGATCTCCATAATTTACAATAATACATATTTCTTGGCATACATGCTTTATCACGTGTTCAAAAATATAAGATGCTGTTAAAATAATGTCAGCCAGAATCTGCAGACTACCTGAACTGCTGCTTGTATGTCGGAACTCCTGAGTTTGGCATCACATATGGCTGTCACCGCTTCACTAACAAATTTACTAAGATTGACCCCCCCGTAAGTCATCCATCAGCCCTTCTCGCTGCTCTTCGTTTATCTGTTTTAGCTTTTTTATCACGGCCGTATTACGCTTGATGCTAGAATCTAGTGTCCTCAGGAAGCTTGAGTCTGCAGGTAAGCACAGATGAGCTACGAAGCAGGAGATGGGTTGCCCATTTTAACTATTATGCCTGACTAAGGATTTGTCAGATTTCCTAATAAAACCCCATAAAGTGATTACGTACAAACATGACAACCCATTTCTCAACAGCAAAAAAACCAAACAAAACCTCTTTTAAACTACTCGAACCAAAGTCATCGCAAGTCACAAATGCATCATAGTGCACCTAGTAAGAGAATGTAACTAATTTTTCAATTCTAATCCTTCCAAAGGTTCATGTGTCTATGGATAGGAAGTTACAGCATATCACCATCCAGACCAACTAGGCCTCCAGCCTTCAAGTGAACAGCAGTTTAACTACCTTGTAAGACATTCTAATTGTTTGATTCTCAACCCAACCATGTTTATTGGGCATAGACACACTGAGCAAAAAGGTATTAACTTGAAATTGAGACCTCGTTAAGATCTCTCGATGCAATTTTTTTCACTTTCACCTGAACTGCAAAATAACACCTAGGAAACCTTCAATTACCTAACCTGTAAATTCTTATGTACCATACCATGCTGCCACAACCCGTAAAAAGCATGCAATGTATTACCGGCACTGGATACAAATGAGAAATGTAAATTATAATCTTATTAATGCCATTGCCAAGTCATCCCTGGACGATGTCATTCCATCATCTCTCCCTCAATCATCCGCATCTCCTCAGTCAAATTACAAATCTCTTGGGAATAAGGACTACTGTTTCTCAAAGCTTGGGCAAGATAAGGTAGGGAGAGTAAACCTGCACTGCTTCAGGTCAAAACACCCCCCCTCTCTGACATATACAACCTATAAGTCAATGCAGCATTACCAAAATTTCTGGACAGCAACAAAGGAAGAACTAGATCAATGGACAAAAGACGTCTTCACCACATTTCGACAGTCATTCAAGAACCCCGTCCTTCTAAGTGCTAAGTTATCGGCGACAATAACTCAGTTTTGCAACTGCCTACCCTGGCACCTGCATCATTTCTTACCAGGCCTTTCAGGATTCAGGTTGCTTCGACGAAGAGCCATTTTGGCGTCAATCGACTTCTCAAGTTCCTCTTGACGAGCAACATTCTCCTGGAACAATTCAATACAACAGATACACCCAAACCAATTAGCTCATCGGGACATTAGACTACATGCTTCACATAAAGCCTGCGACTGAAAAGGGGTCGAGGCAAAGACGACAGTTCACGGCAGCCGCTAGAGAACCCACCTCCTCATCCTGCTTGGGGTGTTGCTCACCGCCAGAACGGCTTTCCCCTTCGTTACTATCCATCTCGCTAACTTTCTCCTCCTAAAGAACCCTGGGATGCGCACTAACGTTAGCCAACAGAGATGCTGAAAACGGAGATCGCAGGCCATCGAGACATGAGAAGCACATAAGAGCGGGCAATTCAGAACAGGAACCCATTGAACTCGTGAGGAAAAGCCTAAGGAAACCGGACGCACGACGGGAAACACAGCGATTGGGGGCGGGGGACAGGGAAGAAACCAATTCGAACCGAAATCCTAGCCGTGGAGGAAGAGGAGAAAGAGCAGTAGACTCCACCTCGTCGTTTTCGTGAACGCAAATTGCTTACCTGATCGGAATCGCAGGGAGAGGCGTCGCCGGCGCCGGAGAAGTAGAAGGCACGAACTGAGAGAAAGGCTTCGCAGAAAGAGAGAGAGCACGGTTGTTGGACATCGCCTTTGATGTGAGCCTGAGGGTCGGAAACGGTCCCGATAGAAGAAGACCGCTCTGCGTTTCGCTTCCGCGACTTCGATTTTGGACCAATACGACCCGTTGTTTAAGCCAAAATCGCATAATATGCATATATATAATACATTATATTATATAGTTGCGGAGTTCATATAGTTGTTATCAATTATGATGTATTACTTGCATGGAAAAATTATCCAAAAAGTCATAAACATATTTCACTTTTGTCAATTCAATCATAAACATTTTAATTATACCAATTGAGTCATGAACATTTTCCCGTTGTATCAATTTAGTTCATTTGGCTAGGCTTAAGATTTTTTGGACAATTTTCCAAGGTGATGGCTACCGTCACTTGACGGTGACCACCGCCGGCCATCAACAAGTTGCGGCGATGGCCGGCGGAGGGAAAAGTGAAAAAAAGAAAAGAAAAGAAAAGAAGAGAAAATGGGGAAAAAAGAGAGAGAAAAAGTAAAGAAGGATCATAGAAGAAAAGAAAAGAGGAAAAACATAAAAAAAAATATTATTAAAAACTATCAATGTCAGTGCCAGTTATGTCACGTAAGACGGCTAACATCCATGTCAATAATTTTCGGGAAAATTACAAAAAAAGTCCTAAACTTTTTGCATTGTGTCAATTTGGTTCTAAACCTTTTTTTTTTGCCATTTCAGTCCTAAACCTTTTACAATTGTGCCAATTTAGTCCATCCGGCCACTTTTGGGCGGCCGGCGCCGGCCCGCTGACGTGGCATTATTTTAATATTTTTTTTTCCTTCTTCGGGGGAGGCTCGCCGGCGAGGTGACCTCGTCGGCCATGGCGAGGCCGACCTCGCCGGCCATGGGCAAGGTCAACCTCGCCCGGCCATGGGCAAGGTCAACCTCGCCCGGCCATGGCGAGGTCGAGCTCGCCGGCCATGGGCGACGGCGAGGTCTCGCCAGATCTGGGCGAGGCCTCGCCCAGATCTGGCAAGACTTCGTCGTCGCTGGGCGAACCTCGCCAGATCTGGGCGAGGCCTCGCCGTCGCCCATGGCCGGCGAGCTCGACCTCGCCATGGCCGGGCGAGGTCGACCTCGCCCGGCGAGCCTCCCCCTGGCCGGTCGGGCCAGGGGGAAGAAGGAAAAAAAAAAGGAAAAAAAATATTAAAATAATGCCACATCAGCCAGCTGACGCTGGCCGGCGTCCACGTCAGCGCCGGCCTGCCAAAAGTGATCGGATGGACTGAATTGGCACAATTGTAAAAGGTTTAGGACTGAAATGGCAAAAAAAAAAGGTTTAAGACTGAATTGGCACAATTGCAAAAGGTTTAGGACTTTTTTGGTAATTTTCCCATAATTTTCAGCCAAAATTGGCTAAAGGGACTCAATTGGCAAAACATAAAAATATTTAGAACTCACTTGGCCCAATTAAATAATGGAAGTGAAATAGGTTTAGGACTTTTTGGATAATTTTCCTAGCAAGGATCGCCCTTGCTTGATTTGGGGAGGGTGGCTCTTACCTTAGGCCAGCGACCTCTACTAGCCATGGACAGCCCGGCGATGCCCGATGGAGGGAAAAAAGAAAAGAAGAGATAAGGGAAAAAAAAAAAGTAAAGAAGGAGAAGAAAAGAACAAAAACGAAAAATATTATTAAAAATTATCTACGTCAGTGTCAACCGTGCCACATAGGATGGTTGACTTCCACGTTAGCAATTTCCGGTCAAAATTGGATGGAGGGACTCAATTAGCAAAACACGAAAATATTTATAACGTAATTGGCACAATTAGAAAGCTTAGGACTGAATTGACATAAGTGCAATAGGTTTATGATTTTTTGGATAATTTTCCAATTAAGAGCTACCCTTGCTCAATCCGGGGAGGATGGGTCTTGCCTAAGGCTAGCGACCTCTACCGGCTATCAACAAGGCCTGACGATGGCCAATGGAGGGAAAAAGGTAAAAAGAAAATAAGAGATAAGGGAAAAAAAGAAAAAAGTAAAGAAGGAAAAGAGAAGAAAAGGGGAAAAAAAGGGAAAAAAATTTATAAAAAAAATCGAAAATATTATTAAAAATTGTTTAAGTTAGTGCTGGGCGTACCATGTAAGACAGCCAGCATCCACTTCAGAGATTTTCCGGCCAAACTTGGCTAGATGACCTTAATTGACAAAACGTGAAAAGTTTGATGATTCAATTGACACAATCAAAAGATTTATGACTTAATTGGCCAAAGTGCATAGATTTAGGACTTTTTGGACAATTTTTCCATACTTGCATAGTATGGGCACCGATATAACTCATTTCAAATTATATAATGTGGAAAATTCCCACAAATTTGCATCCATCTCAATCTATATACGCAATAAGAACGAATAATTAGCCTGGTGATTATTTGTTTAGTTTCTTTACCTCTTAATATGTAGAACGAGATATTGCTTGATAGTGCATATAGTAGCACATTCATAACAGGTTCACTAATTCAAGGACTTTCATAACTTGGGATTGATATATATCAAAATTTATAATAAAATAATAAGAATCCCTCATGAAGATAATAAGAAAAATCATTTATCCAAAAAAATAACTTCATATGTCATATCTACTTCATTAAAAGTAAGCATTAATTGATTACTGAATTGCTAAATTAATAGGTTCACTAATTCATGGATCACATTACTGACTAAAGTTTAGGGATAATTTATGTCGTTTTCCCTTACTAAATCGCTATAGTTAATCCTTCGTATCTTCATTAATGGCGCTTTAAAAATCATGGAGTGGAAAAATATGATTTCTCCATATCATAAGCTCTCTTGAAATTCCACTGCCAATTCGGTAATTCTTCTAGGACTGTTTTTTTTTAACCAAAACCACTTTCCGATTAATTAATTTATTCGATTTGTTTTTGATATTTTCCCATTTCCTTTTCCTTGGGTCAGACAACACCGCAACCAACAACCAAACGGTGACCAAAAATATCCATTTCAATCCTAAAAATCGGGAAATAAAAATTGATAGCAGTTAATATGGTTACAAGCCTGACAACACCCTGACGTCAAAAAACAGCAAATCCCATTATAAAACTTCCTTTTAATAGCTAATCCCACGTTTTGATCTCCTGATTTCTTCTTGCAACCTCTGTTTTGATCCTCAATAGGAAATAAAAAGTTCTCAGACAAGACCAGCAAAGAAGAAGATGGCAACCGCTTCGTCCCAGAAAATCATCTCAACCTGGGTCCTCATCGCCATGTTGCTGGTCGGTCAGATCCTCGGCACCGGGTCTGCAGAGCCCACGGAGGTCCCCACCGACACTCCCGGCGCGACGACGGAGGTCGACACCGACGAGTTCAAGGTCGGGATGCCGCTCTACCGGGACCGGAGAAACCCTCAAGTCCTCATTCCCGCTTTCAAGATCGACTCGCTCTACGTCACTGCTGATGGAGCGTGAAACGCGATTCCGAAACATGGGTGCATTCGTTTGATTCCTTTAGAAATTAATTTAAGTGTATATTGGGAATTGTTCCGGGGATGAATTAGTGTTTTTGATGCATTTCCCAAGTTTATATTTTCATGGGTTCTTTTTGTCTGCATTCCCATAACAAGGCAGGGGAGGACTTGAGGGCCTTCAATTCAATAAAATGTAGCAGAAAATGTTTCAAATGGAAATTTTAACATTTGTTAAGGTAATATTTGGCGATTAAATGTGCTAGCTTGATGTTTCAAGCAAATGTGTACTAAGAAGTGCGGATTTTTTTCCTTGAAAATTTAGTAAGTGCCGGTGAGGGTAGAAAATTGTTCGTAAGAAAATGATGAGGAACTTTTCTGTAGGTAACTTATTATTAACTTGCTCACACTTTTATGAAATTACAAACTATTTATGATAGTTTACAAACTACCAATTTTTATATACAAAACTACTAACGCTTCGAATTTATTAACTCTCTTATAATTAGCAAGAAAAACTCTTATACGAAATCAGCTACGATTGTGAACTGTGTATATTTAAAATTTCACATGTCAGTATTCATATATTTGGAAAGATTAAGATAAGAAGACAAATTTTTGTGAGCGTACAGGGGTATAATACCAATATCCAGGACCAATGATTTAAAAAGTATCAAATTCTAGCACGACATTTTGGCGCGAAGCTCCCTTGAAGCTTCGTATTGTGTGCACCCAGCTCACCGCAAAGGAGAAAACCCTCTCTTTCCTTCATTTTCTTTTAACACGATCGTTCATCCTTCTTCTGGCCAACCGTTGCTTCGAGCCGGAGAACTGGAATTCTCCTCCATTCCAGGTGATCAGCAAACTCCATTCCATCGTTCTCGTGATGTTTTTCTCTGCGAAACGATATGGCACGGCTCAACTCATGCTTCAATTTCTCTTATGCTCTGGTGTTTGTTGTTGAATTCGGTACTCGCTCTAATTGAGGTTGGAGTTTTTCTTCCAAGAGCTTGATAAATTTAAAAAGTGGGCAACAGGGCAAATAATAGTGGGTCTGTCTCAACCGAAACAGAGCAAAACGCTCCTCCACTTCCTCTGCTTATCTATGATAAACCCTCTTGAGATTTCTCTTTCCTTTCCCTTGCAGAGAGAGGGTCGCAGAAAATGTCCAATGGGTGCGCGATGAAGAAGAGCTCGAAGAAGATTCCAAAAGCGAGGCTGCCTCCGAAGAGAGGACAGATCAAACTCGGGATCTTCAGGTGGGCCGCAAAGAAATTGGCTGAAATAGCATCGATGGCAAGGCTTGGAAGGAAGAAAAGCTGCGTCACCCGCAAGCCGGCCTCGGCAACACTACTCGAGATCAGCAAGTGCTCACTGGCCAAGCATGACTAGTCCTCAGGTTCTTTAATGTATGGTTTAAGTCTGCAATTATCCTAGAGAATTCGATGAGGCAGCGAGAGACTAAGAATAACTGATGATTGTTTTTCTTCTCATGGATATGCTTTGCTTCTTCTTCTGCTGTAGCGCTTCGTGGGTTTAGAGAAGAAAATTAAAAAAAAATGATTATGTACTAAATAATTTCTAACGACCATATGTCAGTGGATGATAGATCTTCCATGTCTCTGATACAAGCACAGAGAAAGGGATCAAAACACGTACGTTGACTTCAGTACCTTTCTTGGGCGTATCTATCTATTTTCGTGCATGTCTGCGCGTGTCAAACGATAGTGTCTTGTCTATTTCTGGTGTCTGCGAATTATAAACGCCCTTTATTTGGGCGTATCTATCTATTTTCGTGCATGTCGTTCGTCGCTGCCCACTGTCGCCCGGACCTCTGGGAGTGTTTGTTGTAGCGGCTGGCCATGGCGGCCGTGAGCTTTGAGGTCAGATTTGGCTTCAAAGCTTGCGACCGCCATGGCCGCTCAAGCTCAAAGCTTGGCCTGAGGGCGAAGCTTGGCCGAAGTGGATCTCCGTCATCAACTTCGTCATTGTCTTCCTCTTCTTCGTCATCATCTGAATAAAGGCAGAGAGGCTCTCGGCCAAGAAGGATCCAGCACATGCATTCTTCATTTTCTGGTGAAAAAGAAGCAGACAAAAAGGGGCAAGAAACACTGATACACTCGGAGGGAATAGGAGAGAAACAGAGAGAAAAATGATGAGAGTGGGCAATTCATTGCAAAAGAACGAGCTTCACCCATTCGCTTCCTCAAATCTGGAGAAGACACGATTTGCCCAAGCAACTCAACCAAAACCTCTCGCACGAGCTACTGTTTATAGTTACTGTTCATCGTCTTCAACCTCGCGATAGCTCGGCCAAAGCTACTGTTGGTTGCTGTCCAAGTCTCGCAAATCTGACCTTAGGCCAATTTTTGAGCTTGGGGAGCTTGAGCTGCCATGGCGGTCCCAAGTTTTGAGCTTGAGCGGCATGGTGGTCGCAAGCTTCGAAGCCAAATCCGACCTCAAAGCTCGCGGCCGCCATGGCCAGCAGCTACAACGAACACTCCCAGAGGTCAGAGTGACAGTGGGCAGGGACGAACGAGTGCAAGAAGAGCTTTGGCCAAGCGACCGCAAGGTTGAAGACTATGAACAGTAACTTCGAAGAAATGAACAGTAACTGGCAATGCCAGTAACTTAATTTGAGTTTTTTTTTAAAATTTTTTTTAGGTACTACATCAGCGCCATGTTAGATTTTTTAATGGAGATTTTGACAGAACCCTAATAGAGGGTAAATGTGTCACTTGGATATAAATTTGAGATTTTTTGTGTCACAAAAAAAATTAAAGTAAATATGTCATAAACAGCATAATTTGAGATTTTTAGTGATTTTTTCCCTAGGAAGAACAAGCTAATATTCTCAATATACTTCAACAAGTTCTGGCCGCAAAGTCGCAAATTTTCAAGGAGGGACAAACAGAAGAAAGAAAAGAAACGTGCACTCTTTTCCACTTCTTTGAAGGACAATACTACGTCCACCATATTTCCCACATATCAAATAGACCCAACCCTAGCTAAATTGGGAGGGGCATAATATTTATATCATGGATCAAAATCAAATTACATCTTCATTCACAAGCTTAAGATTTTAGAATAACTGACCGTGATCCTACAAAAACTCAAATGGTGTTGGAGCAAGAAGTTTTTGCTCTGGTTCGAAGATTTTCAAACTTCTTATTTGCTCGGAAGGTCTCGAGTTATGTCTAACAATAGAAAGAAAAATGTCAACCTCTTCCATTCTATCGAAGTGAATCTTTTCTTTGCTCTCGATAGATCCCTTACATGCAAGTCTTGTAACCACGATTCTAGAAAAGAAAAAAAAGGTTTCCACCTGTTTTCATTTGTTAACATAATTTGAAAGCCAAATTAGAGGAGCATATGGGGTCTACCTTGTGCTCGAAGCTAATCAAAAGTTCCTATTTTTCTTTTCATTGTTTATGCTCTATTAGTAATATATATTTTAGAAAATACCAATGTGTAGGCAAGGATGAGATCGAATAAGGCTCACGCACAATACGTACTTGAACATACAGGAGCAGATGCTTTTAATTTCACGACATTGAGACAAAAGGCCCCATAAAATATTCGTAAAATAGAAAGATTTGTCATGATGAGCACCGGTGAAAATCGAGCAAGTTTCAGTTGCACGCACATCGGTCCAAGATGAAGTTAACAAGACATGTCACCTTTTCAACGTGCCCTATCTATTGATTTGATTTTCATTTTTTTCCAATTTCTCCTCTAATGAAAAGAATTGTTGCTGCAAAGATACCAAATCATGCACAACTTGCATTCGACACCGCCATGAGAAAAGAAAAGCCCCACCACTGGGGTCAATGAGTGTGTGTGTGAGAGAGAATAAAAGAATATGTTGTTTGATGCAATGCCCATGTGAAGAGCATAGTCCTTTTTTCCGTTCATTTCCATGAACAAAGAACAAGATTAGTTTCTAGCAAAAAAAAACAGAGCAAGATTAGTACAGCAACCCCAATCATGATCCTATAGTAAAACAGCAAGTTGCAGCCTCTCAAGCATCCCCAATTATATGTTATTCAAAGTGGAGATAAACTTCCAAAAACGAATGAAAATAATCCATTGTCGTCCGACAATCGTCGATTGTCATATTTGTCACTGTCATTTATATAAATTCATCCGGAACAACAACAAAATAAACCCTCCATTGTCAAGGGATTTCATAGACGATTCTAAAATAAAAAATATGAAATTAATCTATTCATATTCGCCGAATATGATGTTCGGTCCGGGCAGTCTAATTAGCCCAGTTCCTACCCTAGAACCGATAACCGGACTGGTGCTCCTGGGAACTGCCTAGAACAAGCCGGTCCGGTCCGGTCCGGTACCGGCCAATTCAGGCGGTTCCCGATTAAGTTGGTTCTCGTTGCATATCTCTAATATTCGACGATGTATTTGCCCATTCGGATCATCTGAACGAAATGGAATCTTTTTCAAAGTGTGTGCATAGATCTTTTTCATATGTGCTGATGCTGCTGCTTACGCTTGCACATGATGTGTCTGCTGCTACGTCATTATATTTGACGAATAGAACAAAAAAGCCTACGGTTAAAGAATTGAATGAAAAATCAGAGGAAAGATATATTTGTACTTTGGGCAGTCCGACACAAATAGCTGAGCCCCCACGGCTTATCGGTTCACGCGGTTTACCTTCTCCCACTTGAAGAAGAAAGCCGAGGATGGGCTGAGTTTGCCAAAAGCACATGCAAATTGGGGTGCTGGTTTTTGTCTGTTTTACTTCACTTTCATTACAGTTTGGTTGAGGATGGATTTGAATCAAATTCGTTTGGACCCATTTTTTCTAGTTGTATCCTCATTTGTCACG
Organism: Syzygium oleosum; assembly: GCF_021117445.2. Classification (NCBI taxonomy): domain Eukaryota; kingdom Viridiplantae; phylum Streptophyta; class Magnoliopsida; order Myrtales; family Myrtaceae; genus Syzygium; species Syzygium oleosum. The sequence goes on from NW_026607486.1 coordinate 20,052,715, forward strand.
ACTTGTTGATCAAATTAGAGCGACCCATTTTAAACCCGGCCGGGCAAAAATGAGTGGAAGAATGGAATCGTGGACCCATTTCGCTACCTTTACTAGTGCCGTGCTCGATTTGGGTTTGACAGGACTCACCGGTGTTGCCATGTATGGCCAAACAAAAGTTGCCGTGTATTGCTTTTGGAGGCTGAGAATTCATACTGTGTGTTATAATTGTGGTTATAATTCGTGTCAATTTTTGTCTGTCTCAAGTATTTTGATTTTGATCTCAGTTATAAAGTAATTGAATTGCAATGGTAACACGTTAAAATTGTGCCAACATATTGTGTTGTGTAATATTGATATTTTTTTTTTGTGTAAATGTAAGTAGTATTTATAAGATGACGTACAGAAGCTTAGGGGCATTCCCCAGCATTACAAATAGAACTAAGATTACAAAAAATGGAGTGGGGGAGTCTCCATATAGTAGCCAAAGTTTCATTTGTTCGGGACAGTCTAAAAGATTTGTAGTGCGAAGCTTGCCCTCTAACAAGTTTGCGAACTTTAGCCAAAATGATAAGGGCGTCATTTGACTTTTGTTGGAAGCGTCTACGATTACGCTCCATCCAAATGCAGGATATGATCGCTAGGAAAGATACTTTCAGAAGTCTCGCCGCCAAGTCCTTACCTTTTGTAGCTTTGATCATCCATTTAAGTTCATCATTCCATCCTTCTACAGGGCGTCGAATTCCGTATTGTGCAAGAATAGTGCGCCAAATGCTTCTGGTCCAGGTGCAATGGAAGAATAGATGGTCTCTGCTTTCCTGACCAGACATACAAAAATTGCAATGAATATCTACTTCAGGCTTCCAACGTGATATGATTTCTGCTGTTTGTAGTCTATCTCTACAAACTAGCCAGCCGATGAAGTTATGCTTGCTAATACCTCCTTTCCAGATCAATTGGGACCATTCCACAGCCGGTCTCACATTTCTGGTTTCATCGTATACCTCTTGGCAACAATATCTTGGTCTAGATATGATTGAAGTTAAAGCCGGTCTTAGTTGAAGAATACAACGCCAACTCCATGCCATAGAGCCCTTGATTTCAAGCTACATAATCGAATTGCCTCTACACTTGGTACTATGAACCCATTTACTCCACAAGGAAGATGACGGACAATTTATGAGGTTCCAAAGCATACGGCCAAGCAAAACTTTGTTCCATAATTTTAGATGAGACAACCCTAGACCTCCTTCCTTTTTTGGCGAACAAACAACTTCCCAAGCAACTTTGTGTGATCCGTGGCCTTCTGTATTTCCAACCCACAAAAAATGTCATATCTTCTTTTCAATTTCATATATAGTTTGCTTTGGAAGTAAAAACATTTGCATCCAAAAGGTACAGATGGAAATAAGTACCGATTTCGTCAACTGGAGACGACCAGCGTAGCTAATATGTTGCATGCCCCAGCCTTCTATTTTTTTGAAGATTTTATCGGTCAGACTCTTACAATCTGCGTGTGTGAGTCTTCTTGTAACAAGCGGAACACCAAGGTATCTAATAGGGAGGTTACCTATGGGGAAAGATGTATTGATATTCTCTCTCTATAATTCACGTTTTATAGAATGTAGGCAAATGGATTGCTTCCACTACTCCTGTCTTTTTAAAGATCACGTGAGGATATTACGGGATTTGTGAAATTTCATTAGTTGAATACGCAAAAACCGAGTCTAGGCAGAGTATTCCCTCTTCGGATGTGACAATTCTCTCAAGTCCACTTGTGCTGTCAATAAAGTTTGGTTTCGCATGCACCTGCTATGCGAGAAAACTCATGAATCATCCGACGATGGATTACATATATGTAAAAGTTGCTCACATGCAATTGCTCCGCGAGAAAGCGATGAAATTATCGGGAGATGAATTCTGTGACGACACCAGAAGAGCCCGGACTTTGCTAAATAGTCAAGACACCTACCCCCTCCTAGGTGTTAATTTATACATTGCTTGTGAATATAATAAAATGACTCTATACATGCATACATGTATCTAACTAAAATGACTAGGTTGAAAAATCTAATTGAAATGAGTAGATTACAATGTCTACCCCACCACTCCTGCTGGGTTGGAAAAAGAAGAGAATGGTCTTTGGCGAATTTGGTGGGGGCTTCACCTCTTTGTCCATTTGTTCCTCCTTCATTTCCTTCGACTCCTCTTGAAGTTGCCAGCTTTATTTCACTCTTTTGATTTCAGGGCGTGCGAGACCAAAGGTGAGACCATGCGAATCTCTCGTACTAACCCATGAAATGGGTAGGCAAAACGAATCTTTAGACTTCGATTCTTAAAAAGAGATCATCAAAGGGTGCACGAACCCTTCTTTTATTTATTTATCCGGATTAAATTCCAATCGGAACATTTCTTACCTTCGATCTACCTGTGTTATAAGGTATCCACCGTAACTTTGAAAACGAGGGTTTAATTAGCTTATTTCGACACCAAAAGGAATGTCACTCTAGTCAAAGCGCTTTGATTCGAGAGAATGAAAGGTACGGGGAAAGATTAAAAAAAAAAATGTTGGTCCCGTGCCGGAGAATGATTTTGGCCTTTTGATAATAGGTTCACGTAACTAATCCACCATTTTTTTCCCCGCAGTATTGTCACTACCGTGTTTTAAATACAATACATCACTGCTAATTATTCAAATTCATCCGGAACAACAAAAACCCTCAATCATCGAGGGCACTTCTAGAATCCAAAATTCGCCACACTAAAACTCTTGCAGAATCCAATCCTCCAAGCGAATTGAAATGTAACGATTCGAATCTGCCCGTCGTATGTATCGTTGGACCGGAACGGCGTTTCCCTTGAGATGTGTTGGCAAAGGAACGATCGGTTTTGTTAAACAAAGAAGAAAAGAACACCCAGGAAAAGCGCTCTGCCGAGTCATCACATCGCATGAGAAAAGGGTATCGCGGGGCCAGAGGAAGAACAGAAGAAAGAAACCGGAAAACGATGTCGATAAAGAATCTGGCCGCACGTGTGGTGCTACAGTTCTTCTTTGTCTTATGTCGTTTTCATCCAATAACGTTAAAGATGGGTCGGAATCAAATCCATTTGGATCCCACTTTCGGTCGGTCTCTATTTCTTACTAACTCGTTTTAATCCCGTTCATCAAATTGAAGCGATCCGTTCCCAAACCCGACCCGGCAAATGCGAGTGGAAAAATGAAATTAGTGGATCCATTTTCGCCGGGTGCCCTGCCGGACTCCGGTTTGACACGAGTTGACGGATGTAGGGTTGCCGTGCATTGTTTTTAGGGGCCGGGAAGTCGTATTGCATGCTATTATCGTATTTATGACTCGGGTCTATTTTGGTCGGTCTAAAGTATCTTGGTTTTGATTTTGAATATCATATAATTGAATTACGATGGAAAAGTGATAATCAGTGTCAACATATAAAGTCAGACGTGACGTGTCGTGTTTTATAGACTCGTGGAAATGGATCGTGTCCTATGTTTTGTTTTTTGTTTTTTTCCTGAGATCATGCGTGGGTGTCATGCGATTGGCGAAATTTGGTTGGTTTTTTTTTTGGTCGAAAGAAAATTGTATTCAGTGCTCAAAATGATACATGAGAAGTACAATGACTTTCATGGAAAAGAAAATCGAAGCAGAGCAAATCCCAGAATACAACAAAACAAAGCTAAATCCAGAAAACAATGAAGATCAATAGAGTACCGGCAGGGTTAAGCAAATACTCATTTCATAAAAACGGATCTGTCAAGCAAAATAATTAGCGGCCGATCACTAGATCTCGAATCATCATCAGTGATGAGCACACATCGAAAAATCCTTCTTCAATAACTACGGTGTTGCTTGTTGGCGGTGCACGCCTAGGTTCGGCTTCCTCTACCTATCGCAGAACGGGGACAACAAAAAAGGGTTGAAAAAACACAGATCTAACTTTTGGAAGAGCAAATTTTCGTGGTTTTACAAGACATCAAAGCTTCTACGATCATCAATGAAACTGGCGGCAGATGACTTGTACACGGATAGAGCACGGGTATCGAATCCCCAAAAACATTATTAAATTCCTTAATCTAAATCGGGAGAGAAAATCTTCTAGGTCTAGAACTAAAACAGAAAAGTTCAAACTCTCAGATATAAAATTAGACCGGAAGAAGAAAGCTTTCAGATTTAGATCGGGAGAGACAAAAACAAGGAAAGAACGAAAAGACTCAAATAAAATCAACGGGAGGAGGGGAGGGCGACATTGGCTGAAAGCTCAGAGAAGATGATGGAGAGAGAAAAGAGAGAAAAACGTTCAGGCTTTCGTCTTATCTGTTTTCTAAATTTTAGTTGGTTGAATATACGTAAATTGAGTATAGGAAGAGTATTTCCTCAACGTACGAGACGATTCTCTCGAGCGCCCACTAAAGTTTGGACTCGTGAAGTTCATCGGGCGGACTTGCTAATACTCAATTATCTAATTCGAACCCACCGGCCCCCACCTTCCCTTTGGAGTTAAATACGAGTGAAACCCTCATGCTTCTCCATCGAAACAGAGGAAAAAACCCTCCTCCGCTTCCTCTGCTTTCTTTACCTCTCTCAGCTAAGCTCATCTCCGATAACCCTCTCGAGATTTCCTTTTCACTTTCCCTGCAGAGAGAGAGAGGATCCCAGAGAATGTCGAATTCGTGGGCAATGAAGGAGAGCTCCAGCAACAAATCGAAGGCGAGGCCGCTTCCCAAGAGAGGACAGGTCAAGGTCGGGATCTTCAGGATGGTTGTGAAGAAAGTGGCCGGTATAGCATCGACGGCACAGCTCGGAAGGAACAGAAGCCGCGTCACAGACGAGCCGGCCTCAGTGCCACCACCGCTCAAGATCGGCGCGTGCTCACTGGCCGAGCAAGAGTAGCCCCCGCAGGTGTCTCTGTAAATGTACGGTTGGACTCTGAGATTCTACTACTGATGATCGTTTTTTGTTCTCGAGGACGTGTTCTTGCTTCTTCTGTTGCAATGGTTCGTGGGTTCACAGAAGAAAAAGAACAGAAAAATTATGATTATGTAGTATCAATTTCCAATTACAATATGTCAGTGAATAGTAGATTTTCAGCGTCTCCGGTGCAAAGCACAGAGACAGGGAGCAGAATGTAGGTCGACTTCGTTACCTTGCTTGGGCGTGTCTGTCTATTTTTTAAGTATGTCTATGTTGTACCTCTACTTTTACGAAGGAAGCCATTCTGCATCTCCCGCTTTTTCTTTTTGCCCCCTTTTGCCGCTGCCCGCCTCTGTTTCTTCGTGCTCTGTTCTTTGGGGGGCCAAAACCTACTTCTGGGTCGACAAGAACGAAGGTTTTTGGAACGTTTGGTGCCATCAGATGAGGAAAAAATTCGGAGAAAATGTCATGGAGGAGGTTGAAATTCATTCACCCCGAACAAATTGCGACCAGGATGATTCCTTTATTTGGTCGCAGAGCCTCGAAGGGAGGAGATTCAGATACTGCATAAACGGAATTGGAAACCCCACCTTTTGCCCTTGCCCTTTTTGCTGAGAAAAGGCGCCAATCGTTTTCCATCAGAGAGAGAGAGAGAGGAGGAATCGCATCGTTGGATCTCGTACGATATGTGTCTTTGGCCTTCAAAGGTACCAAATCACACCCAACTTTCATTCGGCAAAAATATGAACAATAAAAAACTATTTGCGCGTCCATTTGTGCGTCCGAGACGGAATACAAAACAATATGTTGCAATGCCCATGTGAAGAACATTTTTCTTTGTTCAATCATTTGCGTGAACAAAGAACGACATTGGTAACCGCTTCCATGGTCCTATAGTGACTTGGTTTATCCCGATGCACGAAGGTAAGAAAGGCAAATGTATGATCTCTTTTGGATACGTGAATTGCGAAGGATAATAATAACGGGACTACTTAAGATGTAATAATCGAATTCATATAAGGTGAGAAGATTCCTCAAATATCGTGCTTGAAATGTGGGTAAGGCCAACGGAATTCTATACCTTAAGGCTAGATATTCTTTTCATAGGTTCGACCATTGCTAGGAATAACTCATAGTATATGTTGAATGATACAATTGCGAGATATACTTTTATAGTACTTTTTCATCAATCTAAACGATTCAATTGCACTTTTCGAATAAGATTTAAGACGAGATTACATCAATTGAGAAGGTCACGACTTAATCTCATTATGCACACGGCTTCAACACGCCATAATCTACCATTTCCATGAAATCTCATAGCTCAACAACTAAAAGAAAATCGGACTCCTGGCTTGAATTTCGCAAAACTTTGAATCTAAGCTCTAATTTAGAAAACTTCTCCAGTTCGGCTAGGTGTCCGCGACGTGTACCCCTATTTTTTCTTCTTTCCTCCTCCTCCTTCCTTCCTTCCTTCCTTCTTTCTATCTTTCTTTCCCCGTTCCTCCCTTTTCCGTGCGTGCGATTCGGTCTCTCCCGGCCTCGCCTTTTCCTGAGCTGAACGTCCATTTCTCTTTCCCTTTCTTTCCTTTATCTTATGGGCCCCCACTCTTTGACGAGTCAAAATACTACAAAATCAATGACCAAAGGAATTGATATTTCACGACGAAATTTCTCCTTCCTTATGCACACGCACCCATCTTTTATTTTATCTATCTATTCTTATATTTTCGAGCCGGATGAAATTCCAACCGAAACGTTCTTTCACTAAAAAGAAGTTCAATCTAATTTATACAAACTATCCACCATAACTTCGAAAATGGGTGTTTAATAAGCTCACATCGACACCCAAATGAGCCTTTAGCTGAAAAGGCACGTATAATGATTGACATTAAATTCATGCTCCTTTCTTTTCTCGCGGGATTACATTCGGAAATAGATAGATAGATAGCTAGATAGAAGTCACCCCAACAGCTTCCCCGCTCCTTCCTGTTACCCCTCAAGTTGGTACTACAAACCGGCAAAAACCCCCCTCCTTTTGTCTCAAATCCCCGGCGCTTCCACGCTACATATACAACCAAACCCACGTATTGTCTCCACCGAAACACAGCAAAAAGACACTCCTCCACTTCCTCTACTTTCTTCACCCTCTCTCTGCTTGCTTATCTCTAGTAACCCTCTTCCTTGCAGAGAGAGGATCACGGAAAATGTCGGACGCGCGCGCGACGAAGAAGAGCTTGAAGAAGAATTCGAAAGCGAGGCTGCCCCCGAAGAGAGGACAGATCAAAGTCGGGATCTTCAGGCTGGTTGCGAAGAAATTGGCCGATATGGCGTCGATGGCGGGGCTCGGAAGGAAGAGTGGCCGCCTCGCGAACGAGCCGGCCTCGGCGGCGCAACTCAAGATCGGTGCATGCTCACTGGCCAAGCAAGAGTAAGTCCACAGGTTTTTCTGTAAATGCACGATTCGACTCCGCGATTGTACTACTGATAATTGTTTTTCTTCTAAAGGGTGTGTTTTTGCTTCTTCTGTTGTAATGCTTGGGGGGTTGAGAGAATGAAAAAAGGGTGATTGTGTACTTGTTAGTACTAACGACCACATGGCAATGGGTGATGGATTTTCAGCATCTCAAATTCAAGTACAGAGAAAGGGAACAAAACGTAGATCGACTTCATGACCTTTCTTGGGCAGTCCATCTATTTTTACGTATGTTTGTGCATATCAGACAGCAGGGGCTGGCTGGAACTTATACTCTTTGGGGGTTCACTTCATTCATATGTCTGTTCTCTGTCAATGTCTGCAACCCCCGTACTAGTTCACTCAAGATCAACTCCGGAGTAACTATTTGCCACCACATGCGACACTTGGAGCTTGCGAGCCCACCTGTTAGATCTCTCTCCCTTTGTCTCTCTCCTCTCTCCCCTGCTCCACGACTCCGCTCGCTTTCTGCTCTTTTTTCATTTCTTTCGCTTTGGCTTGGGGCGAGGGTCGCCCTCGCGGCCTTTGGCAAGGGCTTGACCCTCGCTGCCTGGGCAAGGGCTCGCCAGATCCGGAAGCAGTGGAGGGAGGCGACGAAATCGGAGTTGCAAGGGACCTCGAGGATGCAGGGCTGTGGGAGGGCTCGGGATCGCGGGTGATGACGACGGGGGCTTGGGCATGTTCTTGGACCCAGGGGTTGGGGGCGGCGCGGCCGGGGGGACGAGGCGGAGTCCACAAAGTCATCGCCGGCAGCCGCGGTAGTGCTTTAGCTTGCTAAAGCAGTAGGAGTACTGCCTTCAAGAAGAACCCACAACAAAACCCCTCTTCAAATCCCATAACTCTCTCTGTTTCCTCTGCCTTTCGAACCCAAATCCACCAAATTTCTCCTCTCTCTACTGGGACATACATGGCTGAAAAAATTGGATTTTGGAAAGGAGCGAAACTCCCCAAGACCAGAAGAATGCCTTCCCTTTCTTTCCCAACTTTGGGTTTCAAATTCCCATTTCAATTCCCCAAAAAGGAGCCGAAACCAGTGAAGAAATGAAAAAGAGCAGAAAGCAGGTGGAGTCGTGAGCGAGCAGAGAGACACAGGAAGAGAGTTCTGATAGGTTGGACTAATATTTTGCTGAAGTGTAAATACTTGAGTACCTAATATTTTCTCGTCACCGAGAGGTTGCAAATTTGATGGGGGGCTTGAATCATCTTCTGGGTCGTAGCCTCGCAGTGGAATTCAAATGCTCATAACCGGAGTTGAAAACCCGTCATTTTCCCCTTTCCCATTTTGGTGAGAAAATATGCCTTTGCCGTCAAAAGAGAGGAAAAGCAGAATCGCATCTCGTTTGCCATCAAGAAAGAGAGAGAGCGAGAGACAGAGAAACGAGGAATCGCATCGTTGAATCTCGGACGTTGTATGTTTCTTTTATTAGTCGCATCACAGACGAGTTCTAAGTGGGGGCCACTCGTCAATTTCTCCAGTTCCATGCCACACGCTTCGGCAATTCTCTCTTTGGTCGGACATGCTTCTGGAATTGAAAATCCGTGTCGCAGTCCCTAGGACAAGACTTACGTTAGAGCCAATCCTAGCTAAATCGACAGTGGCATATTCTTATATGTCATGGAGCAAAACAAGAATTCGATAGGCACGACCATATTGTTTGTGCGGTTACGCGTTATGACAAAAATGAAAACGTCCACTTTCCATTGCATCGTAATAAATTAGATTCGCAATAAGTGGATTGCTTACTTGCGACTCTCGAAATCACAGTTCCCTTGGGGGGGAGGGGGAGGCTTTCAAGTTGTTTTCGTTTGTCGATATAATGCGGAAGCTAATCAAAATCCGGAGGCATTGATGAGATCGAATGAAGCTTGCGTCCGTATGTTCCTGAACATCTATGCGTTTCGTGAACAATGACATTGGGACAAAAGGCCCCACAAAAAAATATTCGTGAATAGGGGTCGATGAGCAGTCCTTTCAACGCGGGCCCTATGTTATTTTGTTTCTAATATTATCTTTTTGCAATCTTTCTCTCCCTGCCGAAAATGACGGCCACCTTCAAGAGAATAAAAAAGATCATTTGATGCAATGCCCATGTGAAGAACATTTCATTTTTTCAATCATTTGTGTAAAGAACAAGATTCGCGAACGCGACCATGATCCTATGGTGACTCGGTTTATCCCCAATGAACAAACGAAGGTAAGATAGGGAATGTATAATCTCTTTCAAATGTACGAATCGCGAGGGATATTAATAATGGGATTGGTTAAGATGTAATGATCGAATTCATATAACGTGAGAAAGTTCCTCAAATGTTTTACTTGAAAAATGGGTATGAACAACGATGCCACACACCTCAAAAGATTGAGATTCCCTTTTTTTTATCGATTCAACCCTTACTAGGAGCAGCCCATACTACAATTTGCACGAGCCCAATCCAAAGTATGTACTCGCGGTATTTGCTCAACGGTCTAAACGATTTGATCATACTTTTCGAGTAAGATTTAATACCAGACCACATCAATCGAGAAGGTTACGACTTAATCGCACTAAGCGCACAAAATTTAGGACTTTAGAACTGCGATGTGATAGCGCTCTTTAATTGCTCAATTAAAGCGAGTATCGAATTCAATAACGAACGAAAGAACAGAAAGAGAAATTGAAGCACGAGTCAAACTTTGTGTCGTCGTCTAGCATAGAAAATGCATGACGAGAATATGATGGAATGGACATGCCGATGACCTCAACTGGAGGAGAAGTCCTGGTCTCCGGCTCGAAGAAAGGATTTGTCTCCGTTGGCATTGAGCGGTGGTTGGAGACGGAGTTTCGAGGAAGCTTCGCGCCAAACTGTCGTGCATCCCTTCACGTTAGATTTCGATGCCTTTTTCTGATCGGGGAAATTAACGTTGTACTCTTACATGGATGTACGCAGTTCGTATGAATCCGTGCACGAAGAATTGTGCCGACGTCCGGATGTGGAAGCATCCGAAAATGGCAGTGCACGGATTGAAATCCGTTCGATTATTTTATTTTATTTTATATTTTACCGACTTTTATTTACATTTTCTAGAAATGCTTTAGATTTACAGCAATTACGGAGAAGTATTAACCTTTATTTAAGTGATTTACCAACTTTCTTCCGATTAAGCCGTTTACTTTTTGTGTTAGTTTTGATTTACCGACTATCAATTGAGTTACTTATCAATGTTCCAGATATATTTAAGTAATTGGTGATAATACACCGTATTTATAATTATTAAGTGGTGGTAGTCACATGGACTTGCGGGGAACCGCCTTTCTTTTTACCTTTTTGGTATCTTTAATTCTCTTGAATTAGAGCTTGTGTTAGGTTGAGTCTCGATCGAATATTGGTTAGGTATGAATCGTTAAAATTGTGTTATGTAAAAATGGGTCCATATAGGTTAAATAAATTAATTTAAGTCAGTCCACTTTTGACCCATTTAAATTTAATTCGACTCATCCGTTTGACAAGTCTAGGCATCAACAACCAGAAGACATTCCACCACTTTCTTTGGTCCAAAATCTCACACGCCCTCGCCTGGTGGTCGATGGGGTCACGGGGCCTAGGCTGGTGGCCAACGGCCCCTTGCCAACCCTTAACAATAAAAAAAGGAAAATAAAAAAGAAAAAATTAATAATAAATTTTTAAAAAAATTTAAAAATTTTTTACGTTAGTGTTGGCCTTGCAACGTAGGACGGCTAGTGCTCATGTCATCAATTTTTGGGCAAAATTGGCTGGATAGACTACATTAGTAATTTTTTAAAAGGTTTGGACTAAATTGACCAAATTAAAAGGTTTATGACTGATACGGCACAAGTGCAATAGTTTTAGGCTTTATTGAGTTACTTACCCACATTTATTTGTTTATTTTTAATTTGTCAACTTTTCTTATTAATGTTTATCTACCTCTCTTAGAAACGCCTTTAATTTATCAACTCTTCATAGATATTACTAAACTTAATTAGAGTGACTAGTCAACTTTTTACTGATTAAGTTAACATTCAGTTTATGGAAAACTTTCCTGATGTTCCCATTAACTTTTGTTGACCTTTATTGTCTATTTTACCAACTCTTTTAAGAAAAGTCGGTGAGTCGCTCAAATAAAATTAAGTAATTTCATATAATAGATGACAAATTTAAGGCGTTGGTAATAAATGGCAATATTAATACAAGTTTAAAAAAAGACAAGCCAATTTTGTTTTTGTCAGTTGTAAGAGAAGTTTGTAATTTAAAAAAAGACCAGATAAATATTTGTTATGATAAATTCGGAAACTATAACGAAATTAATACTAAGAAAAATAAAAGAACACATTGATTTACGTGGAAAATTATTGCGGGAAAAATCACGAGGAGAAGAGAAGCAAAATCCACTATAGAAATTCAACGATTACAAAAGGTGGCTCAAAAAACCTTAAGACTCTTTTTGTCATTACTTTTTAACCTAATAACTTGAGAAAAATAATATTTAAATAGATTCCAAACCTTAACGTTGGCCCAAGCCCATAGAGAATTCAAGACATACTAAAAAAATCTCCACCTTTGCTTGAATTAAACATAAGTAATAAACAATCTTCTACTCCCACTAGAGTAAACTTCAACTACAACAAACATTAACCAAGTTCCAGCAATGCTCGAATTTGGCAATAGGCAAGGGCTTCGTCAAGTATCGGTTGGATTGTTTTGAGTACCACTCTTCAAGACCTTAACATTGCCATTAGCGAAAATGTCATGAATAAAATGATACCGAATGTTAATATGCTTTGTCCTCTCATGATACATTTGATCTTTAGTAATATGTATAACACTCTGACTATTACAATGGACAACAGGCACATCATGATCCACACTGGGCTCTCCAAATAAGTCTCTCAACCTATTACCTATTTAACTGCCTTTGTTATAATCATATACTCTGCCTCTGTATGTATAGTAGCTTTAAACTAACTGCACAACCTTCAATTGTAAAAACGTACCCAGTCAAATACCTCCTCTTATCAAGGTCACCAGCATAATCAGAATCAACATTTTAAGAGTGACACCAGTTTTCCTAAACTCTAAACCAAAATAATATGTACCCTTCAAATATTTCAAAATCCATTCCATAGTGCCAATGAATTTTGTCTAGGCATGATAAATATCTACTTACTACACTGACAGCAAAAGAAATGTCGGGTTGAGTGCAAACTATGGCATACATAATTCTACCAATTGCACTAGAGTATGTGATATGTGTCATATATTTTATCTTATCATATGTGTATAGATATAAATTAGATGATAATCTAAAATGAGTAGCAAGAAAAATACTTATTGGTTTGACATCTTTCACGCCAAAACAATTTAACACATTCTTAATGTAACTTGTTTGGGAGAGATATAGGTTCTCCCTTTTTCGATCTCGTCGAATTTCGATGTCTTAGATTTTCTTCACTGTACCTAAATGCTTGCTTTCAAATTCAGTGTTTAACCGTGCCTTCAAATTCTTTACATCAGATTTATCTTTGCGGCATTTAACATGTCATTAACATATGATAACACATAGATGAAAGAGATATTTGAAAGTTTGCACGGATAAACACAACTATCATATTTGCTCCTACAATAGCCAAGTTGCACCATAAACCATTATTTAGGTGATTGTTTCTAGCCATATATAGACTTTTTAAATAGACAAACATAATCTTCCGTGCCTTCAAACCGAAAACCTTCTGGTTGACCCATATGGATGTTATCTTCAATTCACCATGCAAGAAAGCTGTTTTCATATCGAATTGTTCTAATTAAAGGCTTATTTGATTTCAAATCAACTTTTGTCTAAACCTAAAATGTTTATTACAAGTGCTAAACTAGGTGACTACTAATCTTTTTTTAGCTTTTCCCATAATTTTTTTATTTTTCTGATTTTTTTATTTAGAAAATAAGGTATCAACACACTTGAGAGATAGGGACGAGAGAGAGAGAGAGGGAGAATGCACGTGAGAGAGTTTTTATTTCTATTTTTATTCTAGAAATAGAGAAGTCATTTTTGTCTCATTTGTCCCGAAAATAAAATAATGAAATTGCGTTACCGAGCGGATTTCTGCTCCAAATCTATTCCCGGGAACAGAAAAATAAAAATAGAGAAACAAAACGATTATTATGTGCACCCTTAACAACTCGAACCGGTGCTCGTCATGTATGTACATGAAATTTAACTTTTCATGTAATTATTGAAAGAGATCATTGAAAAGTTTTGCGTTGAGAACCCACGGCATCGACGTCGGCGATCACGTCATCAACGTCCTCCCAAGCATTCGGCAGATAGATGGCAAAATATGACAAGCTGGAAAGTCTTTTCTTTTTTGCTCGCTGATTACATACGGAAAGACAGTAAAATACATCGAAATCCCCCAACAGCTTCCCCCCCTCCTTCCTTCTTCCCACAACTCCTTCCTCTCAAAACCCCCGCCTCTCTCTCTCTCTCTGTCTCTCTCTCTCTCTGTATGTAATTATAAGCCAAACCCAGATATTGTCTCCACCAGAACACAGCAAAACACTCCTCCACTTCCTCAGCTTGCTCGTCTCTAATAACCCTCTTGAGATTCTCTTTCCATTCCCTTGCAGACAGAGGATCGCAGAAAAATGTCCGACGCGCGCACGACGAAGAAGAGCTCGGAGAAGAATTTGAAAGCGAGGCTGCCTCCTAGGAGAGGACAGATCAAAGGTCGGATCTTCAGGATGATTGCGAAGAAAGTGGCTGGTATGGCATCGATGGTGGGGCTCCGAAGGCAGGGAAGCTGCATCGCCGACAAGCCGGCTGCTGTGCCGCCGCCGCTCAAGTTCGGCACGTGCTAACTGGCCAACAAAGAGAAGTCCTCGGGATTCTCTGTAAAGATTGCTTCACCTCGGCAATTGTACCCCTGATGACTGTTTGTCTTCTCAAGTATGTGTTTTTGCTTCCTCTGTTGTAATGCTTTTGTGGGTGTAGATAAGAAAAAAGAAAAGAAATAAAAAAAGGATGATCATGTACCAACAAATTCTTCACGACCATATATGACAGTGGATGATGGATTTTCAGTGTCTCTGATACGACAACAGACATGGGGAACAAGATGAAGGTTGAACTTCTGTCCATTTCTCGTACTACGCATGTTCTTTTGCTTTCCTTTCCACGAGTCGCATTAAAAGAAGAGTTGTGAGTGGGCCACTTGTCACTTGCACGCCACTTTCTTCCGGTAAAACCAAATCTATGTCGTTGTCGTCACCATCCCGCTTGCCTTTCTTGACCAATTTTCAAGGAGGTGCTCGTGCTACCACATTTGCACATTTAGATGGTGCGGCCGTTATATCAAGAGGATTAGTTGCTAAAGGTGTCTATTCTGCAATAGATCCTTTAGATTTTACGCCAACTATGCTTCAGCCTCCAATCGATAGCGAGGGACAAAGGGAGAAAAAAGAATCATGTAACCTTTTTCACTTCTTGTCGAGGACAAGACCAAAGTCCACCATGTTTCCCACATATGCGATAGAGCCAATCCTTGTTAAATCAAGAGCAGCATACGTTTATGGTATGGACCTAAGCGAGAATTTGATAGGCTGAGAATTTGAGACCCCAATTCGGGAATGATCGAAAAGTTCATGCATTTATGTATTATAATAGAAAGAACAACGTTCGCCTTTTCCACTATATGAATATAAATTAGGTCTTTGCCCTAGTCAGATCGCTCATAAAATCACAATTCCGGAAAAAAAAAATTTTGACTTGTTTACATTTATCAACATAACTAGAGAGTGCTATTGACACCTGAATTTTTGCTAACAAGTCAACCATTCATTTCTGTACTAAAAAGTAAAAAATAGAAAAAATGAAACAATTAAACAATAAAAAATAAACATTGAAAAAATAGAACAATAATAAAGCAACTTCAGCTCACAAGGATCCAACCAAGCGCACCCCAGACCACCAATCAAGCCCATCAAGCGCGCGGCCCAATGAGCAACAACCCATCAGCCCATATCGCTTCAGTTCAAATTGGGCTCGGTTTGCTAGGCCCAAGTTCGATTTGCTTCAGCTCATGCAAAATAAAAGGGAAAGGTGCCAAAAAAGTCCTAAACCTTTTGCATTAGTGCCAATTTAGTCCTAAACCTTTTTTTGGTGCCAATTCAGTCCTAAACCTTTTGTATTGGTGCCAATTTAGTCCTAAACCTTTTTTTGGTGCCAATTAAGTCCTAAACCTTTTAAATTGATGCCAATTCAGTCCTAAACCTTTTGTTTTTGTGCCAATTTAGTCCTTCCGGCCAATTTTGACCGGAATTTGCCGACGTGGACGCCTGGCGGCCGATCACTGGCACCGACGTGGCGCCGACGTGGACAACTTTAATAATATTTTAATATTTTTTTGAATTTTTATTTTTTTCCTTTTTTTTCTTTTTTTTTTCCACTGTTTTTTTTTTGTCCCCCCCTCCTTCCTTTGGCCAGTTGCCGGTCCAGCGACCGGCCAGAGGCCGGCGAGCTCGACCTCGCCGGCCACTGGCTAGGGCGGCGGCCTCACCCGGCCAGGGCGAGGCCCGACCTCGCCGGATCTGGCGAGGTCGAGCCTCGCCCAACCAAGGCGAGGCTAGCCCTCGCCGGGCGTGGCCGCCGCCCTCGCCAGTGGCCGGCGAGGTCGAGCTCGCTGGCCTCTGGCCGGTCGTCGGACCGGCGACCGGCCAGAGGAAGGAGGGGGGGACTAAAAAAAAAGTGCAAAAAAAAAGAAAAAAAGGAAAAAAAAATAAAAATTCAAAAAAATGTTAAAATATTATTAAAGTTGTCCACGTCAGCACCACGTCGGCGCCGGTGACCGGCCGCCGGCCGGCAGGCATCCACGTCGGCAAATTCCGGTCAAAATTGATCGGAAGGACTAAATTAGCACAAAAATAAAAGGTTTAGGACTGAATTGGCATCAATTTAAAAATTTTAGGACTTAATTGGCACCAAAAAAAGGTTTAGGACTAAATTGGCACCAATGCAAAAGGTTTAGGACAGAATTGACACCAAAAAAAGGTTTAAGACTAAATTGGCACTAATGCAAAAAATTTAGGACTTTTTGGCACTTTTCCCCAAAATAAAAGTCAGTAAAATATAGGAATTTTTTTTACGGATTTCAATAGATTCAAAGGGACCATCCTCTTTAAAAGTTTGACGGGAGGTGGGAGCGTGCACACTGCCATTTACCGATGACACTTAAGTAATTGATTTTTCAAATTTGTGCACTTGAGTAAGCAAAAGAAAAAGTTATGCCACTTAAGTGAACACTGTACGAAAATTATGCCACTCCTGTCGCTCTTATCACAAGTTGATAGTTTTTCATGATTGCAGTAAATTTGAGGCGTTTTTAAAGAACGCAGAACAGGAAGTCGGTAAAATATAAATAATTTTTTTATTTTATGGATTTCAATAGAGACAAATGGACCGTCATCTTTAAAAGTTTGGTGGGAGGTGGGAGCGGGCACTGCCATTTGCGGATGCTTCCGCACCGGGACGTTGACCTAATTTTGATATCTATACGAACTGCGTACATCTGTAGAAGAGTACAAGGTTAATCCCATTCCAATGATTAGCACAGCATCAAAGATCTAACGTGAAGGGATGCCCGACATTCCGGCGCTAAAGCTTCTGCGAAGCTTGGTCTCCACCATTTCAGTAATCAGCAAACTCCATGCCATCATTCTCGTGACGTATTTTCTGTGCAACACGACGCCACACAGTTCAGCTCGTGCTTCAATTTCTCATTCCTGTTCTCGCGTTTGTTTATTGAATTCGATACTCGCTTTAACTGAGGTTGGAAGTTCTTTTTCAAAAGAGTTGGTAAACTTAAAACGTCGGTTACAAGGCAGATAAAAGTGGTTAAAAGTGAAGAAAAGTCGATGAGCTAAAAAAAATCAAATGATTAACGGTAAGTAAGTTAAATTTAGAGGTGGCAAAATAGGTCTCATATTCTATAGAACATGTAGAATATAAGTTACTTAAAATTTATCACAAATGTATTAATTTGGGGTTTTTGGTAGTCCAAAAATTAGTTTGGGATAAATTTATCACAAGTGTACTAGTTTGGGATTTGTAATCGTTAAAAAATTAGTTCAGGGTAAATTTGTTACAGGTCTACCAGTTGATGGCTTTTCGTGGTATTAATCCAAACCAAAAATAATGAATCGGAGCACAAGAAGATTGATCAAGAAAGATCTCTTGTTCTTATTATAAGATTGTGATTGGATTCACAGACTTGTATTAGAAATTCCCCATATTGGTTTGCCATATCTGTAGACAATATAATTGACAACTCGAAGTTGCGTATTATCCCTTTCTTGTAACCAGGGAGGTTAAAGATTTATGATACATGTACATGATGTACTCAATGTGTGCGAGCCTACCCAATAGATGTATTAGAAATGATACCATAGGATAAATGTAAAGCTAAGCAAATTGCTTTTGCTCCAAGAACAAATGACTATGTCGGTTGTAAGAGATGTGAATCCGCCTAGGACTTTTTGGACAATCATCATGAAAAACATCGGTAGCTCAGTAAAAGTGTATTGGTAAGTTAACCACAAGTAACTAAGGAATTAATTATGCAATAATCTTTTTCACCAACAATATTTTGAGACTTTTAACTCTTTCAGAAATCTATTAGCATGAAAAAAAATAAATTTTTTGAAACTAAAACATTAGAACTGCCCATTCCTCGGGAGAATTATCAAAACTCCTAAACTTACTGTACGACTGCCAATTCAGTCCTAGTGACAACTTGCCAACTTAGTCCTAAACCTTTTAATTGTGTCAATTTAGTCCTAAACATTTTTGACGATTTGCCAATTTAGTCCTAAACCTACTAACAATTTGCCAATGTAGTCTTTTCGGCTAATTTTGGCCAAAAATTGTTGATGTGACAACTTAGTCGGCACCTACTAGCGCTGACGTGGATAATTATTTAATTTTTAAAAAATTGTGAATTTTTTGTTCTTGCTTGTCGGCTCAATGAAGAAGAAAATAAAAGAATGAAAAATAAAAAAAATCGTTTTTTTTAAATAAAAAATATTCCCCATTAGTACCGGTCAGCGCCGACAGGACCACCACATCAGCAAATTCTAGCTAAAATTAGCCAAAAAAATTTCATTGGTAATTCATTAAGAGGTTTAGGACTAAATTGACAAATTGTCAAATGGTTAATGAACAAATTGATTTCGACAAAAAAAAAATGACTAAATTCACACAATTGAAAAGTTTAGGTCTAAATTGGTAAGTTGTCAAAAGGTTTAGGACTGAATTGGAAAAATGAAAGATTTAGGACTGAATTGGCCGTTGTACAATAGGTTTATGACTTTTTAAACAATTTTTCCCCAATTCCTTTCACCTTTTGAAGACTTTGGACAAAAGAAAGTGACAAAATCTTTTCTGGCCGGACTTCGGTTTGACTTGACTCCCCCGCGTTTCCACGGATGGCCAAAACAAGGTTGCCGTGTATTGTTTTCAGGGCTAAGATAACTATTAAAGAAATAAATTACCGCAAACGTTTGTTAATTCGTGTTGATATATCAAATTAGGCGTATCATATCGTGTAATATTGAGATTTCCTCTCTGAATTTCGTATTTTATTTAGTGCCATGCTAACAGATTGTGTCCAATATTCTTTTTTTTAGATACTATGAGTGGATATTATGTGATTCGTGAAATTTGATTGTTTGAATATACACAAATTGAGTCTAGAAATAGTTATTCCTCTGCGTACGACATAATTCTTTCAAGCTCTCTTGTGCCATGAATAAAGTTTGTTCTCATGAAGTTGATCACATGCAATTGCTATGCGAGAAAACCCACAACTATCTGAGGACGTATTATGTAAATGTACACACATATGATTTAAATTCTTGTGTCTTGATATATACATACATATACATACACGTATATTTTCAGGTAAAACGGAGTAAGTTCACTCGACCCATCTCCTTAGTTTCCAAAATATCATCGGCTAACAAATTCATTTCGACCACTGAGTACTTCGAGAGAGAGACGAAACCCTCGTGTTAATCTGTACATTGACTTGTAAAATATAACAAAGTGAGTCTGCAGATGCGTATATCTAATTAAAATGGCTAGGTTGAAAAATCTAAAGATGACTAGATACAATGTCCCGCTCTTCTCGGGCAAATAAAAGGAAGAGAATTTGTCTTGGGTGATTTGACGGGGGGGTGCTTCAACCCTTGTCAATTTGTTCGCCCTTCATATGACCTTCGTCTCCTTTTGGAGCCCGCAGCTTGGGTTGATTTCACCTTTCGACTCCTGAGTCACTTGCAACTTCAAATCAAATCATGAGACTCTAAGGTCGTTGACGACCACAGCGCATTGAGCATACTGCGCAGATAGATTCTATCTATGAGGCATTGAATTTTGGTTCTTTTGGAATTAACCGGTACAGCCCACGGTGAATCGAGAGCCAAAAACATAATATCTCATGTTGTAAAAATAAATAGCTTTGAATCGAAAGAGCAATCAAGTCGGATTTTGAGGCGTGATATCACTTTCCTTAAGGATTTATTTGCCCCACAATATTGCTAATGGTCACCGGCAAAAATCCTCCAGGATACAACAAAGTCTCAAAATGAGAATACTAGATAGCAATTCTAGTATTTATCCAGGGTCTCTCTGGAAAACAATTGAAAAATGATAGCTGCAGTTTTCGAAAGAAATCGGTCTTAAAGAACATAGGCAACTCTTCACGAAAGGTTGCAAAGCTAACAAATATGTTCCTTCGGAAGAAGTGGCAAACTAAACAAATGCAACCATTCGGGAAAGATTGAAAACTGAACAAGTATATTCTCTAAAAGTTGTCTTGAAAAGACACATGTAAAATTCGGAATAAAATAAAAAATATATATAAATAAAATTCCGAATTTTCATAATTTCGAAAATTATTTAATAAACAAAAAACAACATTTCAACTAAGAAAGATTAATGAGATAACCTTACGAAATAGAATAAAAAATAAAGGGATTAGTGATAATTAAACCGCTAATAATTGCGCACCCGCACGTGGGTATTGTGTGGACTAGCACACACCCCATTGTCTTCACTCTAAGGAGCAAGAAGATATTCACAGTTATAAAGTGGCCCACTTTCTCAAAACTTTCCTATGTGAGACAAAGGAAAGAGCATTATTTTGCTTGTTTTACAAACAAACACCCAACATCTCATGTCATTTATTCACGAGAATTATGATGCCTTGTGTCTATGTACCCCCTCTTTTATTTTATCTATTCGTTTCCATATCTTAGTGCTGGATTGATTTTCAATCAAAATATCGTTCATTCGATTAAGCGAGACGCTCAATCTATTGTAGAAGGTGCGCACCATAACTTCCAAAATGGGTGTTGAATTAGCTTAGATCAACATCAAAAAGAGCTCTGGAACTTCTATCATTTGTGAAGATGGAAAATGACAAGCTGCAAAAGCTTGTATAATGACATGAAAGTCAAGTTCCTTCATCTGCTCGTGCGTTTTACATTCGGAAAAAATGAAAATAACAAATAAAAGTCCCCCAACAGCTTCCGCCCTCCTTCCTCCCCAGTCCCCACCCTCCTTCTTTCCCCCTCCCTCTGTATTCATATAAACCTAACCCACGAAACACAGCTAAACACACCTCCTCTCCCTCTGCTTTCTTTACCTCTCTCTGCTTGCTTATCTCTTGAAATTTCTCCTTCGCTTTCCTCGCAGAGAGAGGATCACAGAAAATGTCCAATGCGTGCTTACCCAAGAAGAGCTCGAAGGAGAACTCGAAGGTGGGGCTGCATCCGAAGAGAGGACAGGTCAAAGTCGGCATCTTCAGTTGGGTTGTGAAGAAAGTGGCCGATATAGCATCGATGGCAAGGCTCGGAAGGAAGAGAAACTCCGTCCCCAACGAGCGGGCCTCTGCGAAACTGCTCAAGACCAGCGCGTGCTCACGGCCAAAGCAAGAGTAGTTCTCGCGTTTTCGGACCCCATAAATGTAGGATTCCACTCTCAATTGCCCTAGGAAATCTGACGAGGCAGAGAGAGAATATGAATACCGATGATGGTTTTTCTTCCCAAGGATATGTTTTTTCGCTGCTTCTGTTGTGTAGTGCTTCGTGGGTTTAGAGAAGAAAAACGATGATTTTGTACTATCAGATACCAGCATAAGACTTCATGACCTTTCTTGGGTGTGTCTGTCGACGTTTACGCATGCTTGTGCACGTCAAGCAATAGTGGCACGTATGAAGATTTTAGGATGTTTGGTCCCATCATAAGAAAAGGTTAGACAAAAATATCATGTCGGTTTCCTTCATTTATAAGTATAATCTCTATCAATGTATAAGTAGGCTATTTCTGCCAGTGCCAACCCAGGTTATAATGAAAAAAACGATTATTCTCAATATACTTCAATAGATTGTGACCGAAAGTTGCAAATTGGATGAAATATGAATCATTTTTCTTGGTCGTCGGATCGAAGGAGAATTAGGATGCTCATACACGAAATCAGAAACCCATCATCATCGATCACGATGCATGTGGATGTGTTTTTTATTTCCTTTTAGTCACATCAAAAGAATCTTGAGTGTGCCATTGTCACTTCCATGCAATTTCAAGATAGGCAAGTGAGAATGGTGAGGGAAGAGAACCGATCAATCGATGGGGACAACCGAATAAATCAATGTTATGGACCAAAGATGAATTTGATAAGGCTGAGAATTTGACCCGGGTTTGGATCAAAATGGTTGTATGGTTATATTTGATAGTAGAGACGAAAACGTCCACTTTTTCATTGTATCAAAATAAAATAGGTTTTTGCCCAATCGATCACTTACATACATATCTTATAATCTCAATTCTAGAAAGGGATAATGACACATTTGATCTATGAACTTTGATTTAATGTGTAATGCGGTCCATAAACTTTTCATTTGTTCAATATGATCTCTAAATTTTAGCCCAATGTGTAATGTGATTCATGAACTTTTCATTTATTCAATGTGGTTTCTAAATTTTAGCCCAATGTACAGTGTGGTCCCTGAATTTTTAATTTGTTCAATGTGATCTATGGACTTTTAGTACATGTTCAATTTAATCCCTAGACTATATGAAAATGTTCAATGTTATCCTTCTATAAATTCAAGTTCAGGGACAATATTAAACATTTTCATATAATTCAAAGACTAAGTTGAACACGTATCAAAAGTCCAAGGACCACATTGAACGAATTAAAAATTCAGGGATCACATTGCATATTGAGCTAAAGTTCTGAAATCATATTGAACAAATTAAAAGTTCAGGGACCACATTGTGCATTAGATCAGAATTCAAGAATCATTTGTATCATTTTCCTTTTTAGAAAAATAAAAATGTCAACTCGTTTTCATTTGTTAACATAATGCAGAGTGTCAAAACTAAATTAGATGAGCATGTGGGTCTACCTAGTTCCTGAAGCTAATCAAAAGTTCCTATCTTTTTTTTTAGAAAATACCAGTGTGGAGGCACTAATGAGATCAACAAAGCTCATGTACATATTTTCTTGAATAAATAAGTGTTTAATGACGGCAAAAAATTCCATGAATATGTACGAGCAAATGTTGCTAATCTCATGACATTGGGACAAAAATGCCCCATAAAAAATATTCGTAAATGGGAGGTTTGTCTTGATGGGTGCGGGTGAAACAATTGACAAAGTTTCACTCGCACCACGCACATTAGTCAAAGATGAAGTGACATGGCACTTTTTCCACCTGGCCAAGAAATCAAAATCAAAGCCCCACCACTTACTCAGTGAGAAAATATTGTGTTAGAGAGAGAGAGAGAGAGAGAGAGAGAGAGAGTAAAAGTAAAAGAATAGGTGGGAGAGAGTAAAAGTAAAAGAATATGTGGCTAGATGCAATGCCCACGTGAAGAGCTACTTTTTTCCCAATCATTCGTGTAATCAATTATTTTGATTGAAAAGTAGGTAAAATTAACCAAACTCTACGTCCCAAAAGATCTGAGATATTATTCTTATCTGGTTCCATTATACATATTGCACAATACCATTCCAAGGTATTTATTTGCAGTATGTGTTCAACGGCCTAAACAATTTGATTATACTTTTCAAATAAGATTTACAACTCGATTTCATTAATCGAGGAGGTTATGACCTAATAACATTATGCACACAACGCTCAGGACTTTCAATGCACTATTTGTAAAAAAATTAATTAGTCGTGCTCTCATGAGTTACCATCGTTCATCTATCAATCAACTCACAAAAACAAATGCTTATTCATAAAAAGGAAAATAATAAGATTCGGAATATTTAGTGCTCGGAAATTTATTGAATGGATGACTTACAAGCTATTTATGGCACTACACATGCCGTCATAATCTGTATTTCAATAAAATTTGAACATCGAAGGAATAGATAATTTAGCTTCACTTCAATCCTCGAAATAACTGATATTTCCTTAACTATATAAGTAATTTAACCTTGGCTAATATACATCAAAACCTTTTATACCGAAACCTGTCTCCACTTTCGTTGCACACTCTGATCCAATCCATATAAGCAATCTTTATAAGTGTCAATCTAAATTCCCCTGAACTCCTAACTTGACAAATCTATAAAGTTTATTGAGCGAGCATAAACTCAGTAAATGAACTCTCTAGGTTTATGGTAGAAAATCATCCTACTACTCGACTCGGGAGCACAACAACATAATAACAACCAATGAGTCATCACATAACACTCATAGGAATTACTATAATTCAATAAAGGTTATTCATCTTTTATATATATTGAACTTATTCCTTAATTAATTTTGCATTTATAATGGAATATTTCAAACACTCGAGAAGTACAAGATGTATCATATATGATTCAGGCACTTGTCGTCCAATCTAAATACAACATGTCAATCATTTCATCTTCTATGAGCATGCATCATAGTATAAATTCATAGATGCATCAAAATCTACATCTTCAACCGCACATTCAAATTTCTCGTTACTTTCCCACTTTGGCAGCAATGATATCAACACAACAATGAGAGTTCAAGACAAGAATAAGATAATTTGTGTGGCAAATGAAGGAGTAGAGGCACTAACTTTACTATTATGATATCCCGATGAAAACCACGAAACAGTGTTGCATAAGATCATTTACTTCAATGCAAGCAGATCACTTATTAATTATTATGATGCACGACTTCCATACGGTAGGTAGTTCATCGATGTAAATGTGTGAATATATATATGCACATTTATGTACGTATTTCATACTTGTTACTAGCAAATCGTCTCGACTAATGAGGCAGCCCGATTCACAAGGCATCCCAACACACGGGGTATCTTGACACACGCGATATCGTTGTTGCTAATATATGGATGACGGAATTATAACATGATACTTACAATATATAATCATATAATAGAAGTTCACATGATAACACTATAGTCATATGATCTTCCTTACATCAACAACGAAATAAACACCCATTTATTAACCCTTTGCATTCCCATTTTCAAGAATCGATATCTAGTACAGAACATCTTCTTATGCAAATCATTTTTACAATACAATTGCCATGCTTTTTTCCATAATTACTTACACAAGTAGTACTAACATACTTACCTCTTTTCATTTCCCATGTAACCAATTATAACTAAATAAGATACTAGTATATTCTTTGGAAAATTGACAAGTTATAAAATCGATAAGTCAGAGACTTAGACATTCACGACTTGGGTCAAGATTGGCAAGTCAGAAAATCGACAACTCAAAAATCAACAACATGATGAGTCAGCCGGCACTTAGTTTGATAATTTTTTTTTCCAACAATGTTTTGAAACTTACCAACTCTTTTAAAAATTTACTAGCACAGATTCTTAAATTAATTTCTGGAAAATGAAACAATATAATCATCCATCCTCTTGTCTTTCGAAACGGAACAGTACAATCGTCCATAACTCTCTCACCTTTTACTTTGGCAATCTTTTATGCAGTTTCGAGCAGCCAACATAAATTTTTGCATGTTTGGCACTTGATTAACATGCGATTAAACTCGTTAATGAGTGAACGGAATGCTTTCTCCATAACCCAAAATCAAAGGTTGAAATGTTTACCAAATAACAATAACGAAGTTTGATTGATTTTAATAAAACAACAAGAAAATTAAAAAAATGCTCTTATTTTTCGCTTGTCTCTTCTCTAGTCTTTTTTCAGAGATTTTGGACTAAAGAAAGTGGTGGAACGTTTTCTGGCCAATGCCTAGACTTGTCAAACGGGTGACTCGGATCAGATTTAAATAGGTCGAAAATGATCCGACCTTAATCGATTTATTTAACCTATATTCATCCATTTTTACGTAATTCAATCTCAACGATCCACACCCGACCAAAATCGGATGGGGACCCAACCTAACCGAAGCTCCTAAACGAGAGAATTGAAGGTACCAAAGAAAAAAAAGGTGGTTCTGTGCGGGGTGGAATGATTTTGGCCTTTTTATAACAAGTCGACGTAATTACCGTCATTTAATAATTTTAAATAGGGTAAATTAAGAAAAATCCTCCATTACAAAGGGCATTTTTAAGAAGAGTTAATATCACGAAAAATCCAAAGCTAGTATATCTGTGACAAATTTACCTCAAACTATTTTTTTACCACAAAAAATCCCAAATTTGTACACATATGACAATTTTACCATCCGTTAAATTTTATTGTCAAATTTTTGAGTTGGATGACATGTGGTAATTAACGGACGTATCAGTTTGGGGTAAAAGGTGTACCTGTTTGTGTTTTTTGTGATATTAATTTAATTAAACGGGGGGTAAATTTATCATAAATGTACTAGTTTTGGGTTTTAGGTGGTCAAAAAATTAATTTAGGGTAAAATTATCACATGGGTACTAGTTTGATTTTTTGGTGATTAAAAAATTTATTTGGGGTAAATTTATCATAATTGTATCAGTTTAGATTTTTCGTGATGTTAATTCTTTTAAAAATCTTAAATTAGCTATAATCAAAATGAATAAATAAAAGCAATTGTCATTTCAAATCGGTGCGTCACATATGCCCCCGTTCGGGAGGGTTCGAGGAAACGGAATCTCTTCTTGGGATTTGTGCACGGCGAAAACAATCGATTTCTTGAACAAAGGGAAAAAGAGAAGTTCCCAGGAGACGTGCTGTCTGCTGATGCTGTTTCTTACGCCCGCACTACGTCATCACTGTGGACGCTGAGAAAAAGAGCGTCGTTAGAGTTTGATGGATTAGAAGAAAATGCCAAAAAATCAAACAATTTGAAAATAGAAGTTGCGATGAAGAAATATCCAACGGGGGTACTGGTTTTATTGATTTCTTTTCGTTTGATTTTCATCGCAGTCGTGTCGAAAGATGGATTTGAATCGATTCCTTTCGAGTCCATTTTTTGTCGGTATTTATCTTTTGAAGTAATCCATTTCATACTCAGGTCGGTAAATATAAGTGAAAAAATAGATTATTGGACCCTTTTCGTCATCTTCACTGATGCTTTGCTAGACTTTTGTATTACACGAGTCACTGTTGTTGCCATATATGGCCGAAGAAAAGGATGCCATTTATCGTGCCACGTAGGACGGTCGGTGTCCACGTTAATGATTTCCGATCAAAATTAGCCGAATTGATTATATTAGCAAATCATTAAAATGTTTAAAGAAGCAGAGAGAGATTGTGTATAACTGATGATAGTTTTCCTTCCCCGGGTTATGTTTTTGCTTCTTATGTTGTAGTGCCTCGTGGGTTTGCAAAATAAAAAGGAAATAAGAAAAAATATATATTGACTTCGTGACCTTTCTTGGGAGTGTCTATCTATTTTTACGCGTGTTTGTGCATGTCAAACAAGGGTTAATTCCATAAAAAAACATCAACTTTAAGTCGATGGACAATTATGGCCCGAACTTTTTTTTGTCCCGTAAAAAAGCATCAACTTTAGGTCGAGGGACAATTCTGGCCCGAACTTTTTTTTGTCTCGTAAAAAAGCACTAACTTTCACTTAAATCCCAAATCTAGCCCTTATTGACTTAAAACCATTGATTTTCCAACTTGACTATTCCACCTTAGCAATAATTCCACGTGACTTGCTGACTGGATTTAAAGCATTATTCATTGTCTTATTCTCTAAACCACAGCTTGAAGAATAACGGTGAAACTGTTCGTCTCCTTCACTTCACCGGCAAGTCAAAAATATCTCCAGATTGAATCTTTCTGGCCAAACTTCGTCGTTTTGTCGTAATCTGAAGCTGTAGACCACCGCCCGTCGACAGACGCCATGGAAGAGATTCGCCAGGCTCACAACCATAACTTTTTTTCTCAAACAAGGGTAATTTCAGACAGAAAATCAATAGGGGGCCAAATTTGGGATTTAAATGAAAGTTAAGGCTTTTTTACGAGACAAAAAAAAGTTCGGGCCAGAATTGTCCCTCGACCTAAAGTTGGTGCTTTTTTATGGGACAAAAAAAAGTTCGGGCCAGAATTGTCCCTCGACCTAAAGTTGGTGCTTTTTTATGGAACAAAAAAAAGTTCGGGCCAGAATTGTCCCTCGACCTAAAGTTGGTGCTTTTTTTTGGAATTAACCTTGTCAAACAAGGCCTAATTCCTTAAAAAAAAAATCTCGATTTTAAGTCTAGTCCCAATTCCCGACCAAATAAAAAAAGTCTAAACCCTATTTTATCGTGAACTTTTTCTTGTCTCAAGAAAAATTCTCCACTTTCCTTTGAGTCCCAAATTTGTCCTCCGTTAACCCCCAATCCAAAGTCACCGTTGGTCATCCAACG
This sequence comes from Syzygium oleosum, assembly GCF_021117445.2. Lineage (NCBI taxonomy): Eukaryota > Viridiplantae > Streptophyta > Magnoliopsida > Myrtales > Myrtaceae > Syzygium > Syzygium oleosum. The sequence continues at coordinate 20,080,916 of NW_026607486.1, forward strand.
TTGCGTTTTCACGTCAGCAATAAATCCGCATATCATTTGCTGACGTGAATTTAAGACACTATTCGACCCAAAAATAAAATTAAGACATTGTCATCGTCTCCATGTGGCTCTCTAAGCTTCACTAGAGGGGGCTTGGGCTTGTTCCTAATGAAGGAACTGGTCGTGAGCTTCCATGGTGTCTCTCAAGTGCCATCGCGACAGCACCGCCTAGACTTTGCTTTCTCGCCCTTCCTGTTTGATGAGAAAATTTCCTCATATGTTTTGAAGATTGAAAGAACCTTCCATAGTGTCTATTGAACCAGACAAAAGTATTTTCAGGTGATATTCATCAAGAACCAATGTTCAAACTCTAGTTATTGTCATTTGGATATTACGTATGAAGTTCTAAATATTTACTTGGAGGACACCATAAATGTATTTCATGGATATCATTAGAGTAGTGCGAAGATATAAGCAAAGCTTGCATGTGGATATTGTCAAGACATTTGGCATCTTCGGACTCTAAGCGAAGTCTGTTCAGACATTATCATATGATCGAGAAGCCTATTCAGACTCAATACATACACACACGTGTGTGTATATCGCAACAGCTAGTGATCTGGCTCAAATTTCTTTTATGGAAAGTGTTGATTGATCTTCTATCTTAAAGATTATTTTGCAATGAACTTACTCAAAGCAAGACATCTTTGATGACTAATAATCGTCCAAAGACAAAATATTCCTTCCAAATGAAGAACTCTACTTGTGGAAACCTAGCTTTAGATGTATGGGCGACTGAACTAATGGGGGATTCTGATCTGGTGCTACTTAATTTCCTTGAAGCATTGGTGTCCAACGCGTTGATTGGAGAATAATCCTCTAAAGACTGTGCAACTATTAGATTGGAAGTGGAGGAGTATAAAAGAATATTCTGGTATTGAAGAGAAAGAAGGGTCGTGAATTTGAAATTCCAAAGTCCAAGAGAGCTTCTACTTTACACACTTATATTAGTGAGCTTCAAAACAGTAATCTTTGAAATGTGTAAAAAGAGTGACTTTGAGATAGTGAGTCTTATCAAGATTGAGTGTTATCACTCACTTCTGTAACCTCTGATTAATTTATTAGTAAACTTCGGCCAGTAGGTTGTCGTGACTAACCCTAATGTGAATAATTTAAAAAAAAATTTTCAAACTTTTATGTTTTTAAGATTTTTCTTTCCTTCTTCGTTGTGTCGATGGCCTCTAGCCACTGGCCGAGAGCTAGCAACCCACACTGGCACTTTGAAGAAAAAAATATATAAAAAAGAAAGAAAAGAAAAGAAAATGAATAAATAAAATATCAATAAAAAATTCAGAAAAAAGTTTTAAAAATTTTAAAAATTATCAATGTCAAGGTCGGCCGCCCCACGTGGAATGGCCGACGTTGACTAGACTGCCACATAGGCGATTTCCGATAAAACTTAACCGCAAGAACTACATTGATAATTCGTCAAAATATTTAGGCCTAACTTACATAGTTTCTAGTAGCCAAAACAAAAATAACGAAGTTTGATCAATTTTCATAAAACAACAAGAAAGTCAACTGTCTTCTCTTGTTTCTTTTTTGAGACTTTAGACCCAAGAATGGGTTGAGATTTCTAGGGTGTGAATGACAACCATTCTATTTCAGAAATTAATTTCTGGCCAGAAATAAATTTTTTCATTTTTATTTCATGGATGAGTTTTTGAGAAAAATACGCGTTTGATAACGACACAAAATTTTTGTTCCCAAAACAAAAATTTGTTTAATAACGGCACAAAATTTCTTTCTCCTCGGCGGCCGGTGAGTAGATGGCGGGCAGGCGGCAAATGGCAAATGGTGGCACGAGGCGGGCGGGCGGCGGACGGCGAATGGTGGTGGGTGGCGGCAGGAGGAGGGCGGCGGGGAGGAGGCGGGCAGCTGCGGGAGGCGGGCGGCGGCCCACAGCGGGAGATGTCGACCAGCGGACAGCGGAAGGCGGTGGACGGCGGGCAGCAAGTGGCGGCGACGAGCGGCAAGAGATGGCGAGAGGCAGGCAGCGGGAGACGGCGGCTGGCGGACAGTGGGAGGCGGCGGACGGTAGGTGGGTAGCGGTGGGCGACGAGTGGGTGATCAGTTAGTAGCGAGGGCGAGCGATAAGAATAATTTTTATTTCTTATTTTTGTTCCAGAAATAGAAAAGTAGAAAATTTTTACTTCTCATTTTTGTTCCAAACATAATTCTGAAATCAAAATTTGTTCCACAAATAGAAAAATGAAATTGCATTACCAAACGTATTTTTATTCCAAACATATTTTAGAAACAGAAAAATAAAGAAACAGAATGGTTAACATTCGCAGCCTTAGTAGCTGGTGCTATACTGGACTTCGGTTTGACACGACTTATGTGACTCATGAGCGTTGCCATGCATGGCCCAAAAAAAGACGCCCTACTAGTTATAATTCATGCCAAATTTTATGAGTTTAAGAAATATTGATTTTAATTTTAGTTATTAAACAATTGAATTACAATGAAAACGTGTTAACTCGGGTAAAATATTTAGGCGTGTCGTGTTGTGTAATATTGAGATTTTTGCTCTGTAATTCATCTTTTATCTAGTGTCGTGCAAACTGATTGCATGTAGTATTTCCTCTTTTTCGTTTTTGGAGATCATGTGATTCATGAAATTTGATTAGCTGAATATGCAAAAATTGAGTTAAGGCAAAATATTTCCAAGAAAATTGTCCAAAAAAGTCATAAATCTATTGTAATTTTATCAATTCAGTTTTAAACCTTTTAATTTTGCCAATTGAGTCCTAAACCTTTTCACTTTTTGCTGATTAAGTTCATTTGATCAATTTTGGCCGAAAATCGTTGACATGGACACTAACCGTCCTACATAATGCCGCCCGCCGACGTGGAAAACTTTAATAACATTTTAATATTTTTCAATTTTTTTCTTTTCTTTATTTTTTTTTCTTCCCTTCTTCCTCTAGCCAGTTGCCACGGCGAGGTCGACTCTCTGGCCTCTGGCAAAGCTTGCCCCCGCCGATCACTGGTGAATTTGAGCCTCATCCAGCCATGACGAGGCCGACCTCGCCAGTGGCCAACGGGGTTGACCTCGCCGACCTGAGAAGAAGAGAAGAAAAACAAAAGAAAGAGAAAGCAAAGAAAAATAAAGGAAAAATAAAAAAAATTGAAAAATTATTAAAAATTATCCACGTCAGCGTCAGTTGTGCCATGCAAAATAGCTGGCATCCATGTCAGCAATTTCGCCGAATGGACTCAATTGGTAAAACAAGAAAATACTTAGAATTTAATTGGTACAATTAAAATGTTTAGGATTGAATTGGCAAAAGTGTAATAGATTTAAGACTTATTAGATAATTTTCCCGTATATTTCCTCTACATAACGATTCTCTGAAGCACTCTTGCGTCGTTAATATACGTTCGATCCATGCGCATACATTTTTCGGGCGATTCGTGCGGATATATCAGAAGAGTCCAGATTCTGCTGAGTACTCTAAGAGAAATTAACCCCAAATGGGGTAGGTCTGAGTTCCCACTCCGGTCGGGTTGGAAAAGAGAAGAGAATCATCCTTGTCAAATCTGGTCCATTTGATCGCCCTTTTCTTCCTTTGGCTCCTTCTGAATTTCGCGGCTTTATTTTATACCTTTTTGACTTCAAGTCGTTTGCAACCTTCGAATCAACTCATGAGACAAAGGCGTCACCTTGCAATTTATCTCATCATGACTAAAAAATGATTGGTAGGCAAAAGAAGTCTTTTGATTTAATTCTTAAAGAGTTAAATGCACCACCGAAAATCCTAAAAATTTTCGCGAAAGTACAATTAAATCCTAAAATTTATCAAATTTATGCAATCAAATCGTAAAACTTATTAGCATTTTCAATTTATCAAGTTGGACGGAGTTAATAAAAAGACCCGATTGCATCAACTTGACAAGTTTTAAAACTTAATTGCACTTTTTGAAGGTTTTAGGACTCAATTATACTTTTGTGACAAGTTTTACGATTTGATTGCTTTTTAAAAAAATTTTATGACTCAATTGGTAAAACGAGAAAATATTTAGGATTTAATTGGTACAATTAAAATGTTTAGGATTGAATTGGCAAAAGTGTAATAGATTTAAGACTTATTAGATAATTTTCCCGTATATTTCCTCTACATAAGAGACGATTCTCTGAAGCACTCTTGCGTCGTTAATATACGTTCGATCCATGTGCATACATTTTTTGGGCAATTCGTGCGGATATATCAGAAGAGTCCAGATTCTGCCGAGTACTCTAAGAGAAATTAACCCCAAATGGGGTAGGTCTGAGTTCCCACTCCGATCGGGTTGGAAAAGAGAAGAGAATCATCCTTGTCAAATCTGGTCCATTTGATCGCCCTTTTCTTCCTTTGGCTCCTTCTGAATTTCGCGGCTTTATTTTATACCTTTTTGACTTCAAGTCGTTTGCAACCTTCGAATCAACTCATGAGACAAAGGCGTCACCTTGCAATTTATCTCATCATGACTAAAAAATGATTGGTAGGCAAAAGAAGTCTTTTGATTTAATTCTTAAAGAGTTAAATGCACCACCGAAAATCCTAAAATTTTTCGCGAAAGCACAATTAAATCCTAAAATTTATCAAATTTATGTAATCAAATCGTAAAACTTATTAGCATTTTCAATTTATCAAGTTGGACGGAGTTAATAAAAAGACCCGATTGCATCAACTTGACAAGTTTTAAAACTTAATATTCACTTTTTGAAAGTTTTAGGACTCAATTGCACTTTTGTGACAAGTTTTACGATTTGATTGCTTTTTTAAAAAGTTTTATGACTCAATTACACTTTCATGACAAGTTTTAGAACTTTCAATACACTTATCTCATTCTTCAAAGAGACCATAAAATGGTTTTACGTTAAGACCAACATGTTGTTGATGAACACATGTTATTAACATTGACAAGCATTTCGCAGATAGATGCTATCTATAAGGCGTTTCAGTTTGGTTCTTTTGGAATTAATTAGTATGTCTATGATAAACCAAGGGCCAACAAAATATACTCCACATTACTTATTTATGAAATTTATCATATCCTTTTTATAATTATTTATTTATTTTTATATTTTCGGACATGATTAAATTTAGGGTTAATACCACGGAAAACTCCAAATGGGTACACTGTGACAAATTTATCTCAAACTAATTTTTTTACCACAAAAAACTCAAAACTGGTATACCTGTTATAAATTTATCCCAAATTAATTTTTTGACAATAAAAAACCCCAACTGGTACATTTGTGATAAATTTACCCTCTGTTAGTTTTTGTTAAATTAGATTAATATCACGAAAAACCACAAATCGATATACCTTTGATAAACGGAGGGTAAAACTCCAAATTGATATACCTGTTAACTGCCACGTGTCATCTAACTCAGCAATTTGATAGTAAAATTTAACGAAAATTAACAGAGGGTATATTTATCATGGGTGTACCGGTTTGGGGTTTTTGGTGGTCAAAAAATAAGTTTTGAGTAAATTTGTCACAAATGAACCATTTTGGAATTTTTTGTAATATTTAATTGGAACATCATTTGACTCAAGTGACGTTCGATCTATTTACATAAGGTACCCACTGACCTCGAAAATGGGTGTTTAATCAGCTTATTTTGATACTAAAAGGACCGCTAAAACTCTAATCAATGGCGAGTGGGAAAAGTGCCAAAAAAGTCCTAAACCTTTTGCATTAGTGCCAATTTAGTCCTAAACCTTTTTTTGGTGCCAATTCAGTCCTAAACCTTTTGCATTGGTGCCAATTTAGTCCTAAACCTTTTTTTGGTACCAATTCAGTACTAAACCTTTTAAATTGGTGCCCATTCAGTCCTCAACCTTTTGTTTTTGTGCGAATTTAGTCTTTCCGGCCAATTTTGACCAGAATTTGCCGACGTGGACGCCTGCCTGCCAGCCAGCGCCGACGTGGACAACTTTAATAATATTTTAATATTTTTGTGAATTTTTATTTTTTTTCCTTTTTTTTCCACTTTTTTTTTTTGGTCTCTCCCTCCTTCCTCTGGCCGGTCGCCGGTCCGGCGACCGGCCAAAGGCCAGAGGCCGGCGAGCTCGACCTCGCCGGATCTGGCGAGGTCGAGCCTCGCCCAGCAACCTCGCCAGATTCGGCGAGGTCGGGCCTCGCCCGACCATGGCGAGGCTCGCCCTCGCCGCGGCCTCAAGCGAGGGCTCGAGCCTCGCCCGACCAAGGCGAGGCTCGCCCTCGCCAGTGGCCAGCGAGGTCGAGCTCGCTGGCCTCTAGCCTCTGGCCGATCGCCGGACCGGCGACCTGCCAGAGGAAAGAGGGAGAGACAAAAAAAAAAGTGGAAAAAAAAAAGAAAAAAAAAGGAAAAAATAAAAATTCAAAAAAATATTAAAATATTATTAAAGTTGTCCACGTCGGCGCTAGTGACCGGTCGCTGGCCGACAAGCGTCCACGTCGGCAAATTCCGGTCAAAATTGACCGGAATGACTAAATTGGCACAAAAATAAAAGGTTTAGGATTGAATTGGCACCAAAAAAAGGTTTAAGACTAAATTGGCACCAAAGCAAAAGGTTTAGAACTGAATTGGCACCAAAAAAGGTTTAGGATTAAATTAGCACTAATATAAAAAGTTTAGGACTTTTTGAGCCCTTTTCCCAATGGCGAGTTGGCTGGAAAATGACAAGCTAAAAAGGCTTGAATAATGATATTAAATTCAAGTTCCTTTGCTTATGTGTTCACCTTCGGAAAAAAGAAGAAGATATCCTGTCCTTTTAACTGCTTATCATGATGGCACATCATAAAAACTTATCCTAAAAAGGATCCTAGAACTTGTATGTAAACGACAATCGAAAAATTGTTCAAAAAATCATATATGTATTATATGACAATCGATTCAATTTTGAACTAAACTTTTTAATTTATCTAATTTAGTTTTAAATATTTTGATGATTTTTTAATGCAGTTTTTCTAGCTAATTTTGGTCGGTAATCACCAACTTAGCCAATTTTTTAAATTTTTTAAAAAAATTTCCAAATCTACTATGATTTTTTTATTTTCTTCTTTTCTTTTTCCATTGTGAGCAGGCGAGGATCGCAAGGGCCTCAGCGATGGCTAGCGACCCTCGTTGGCTACAAGTTGAGGGCTTTGCGGCCCTCGCCTATGGCCAGCAAGGGTTGGTGAGGCCCCGGTAACCCCTACCGGCCATGCTGGGAAGATGATTAGTTGAAAAAAGAAACGAAAATAATAAAAAAATTTGTGAAAATTTCAGAAAATTGAAAAGGTGCAAAAATTATACATGTTAGCGAAACACTATATTGAAAAATCGTCAAAAGATTTATAATTAAATTGGCCATATTAAAAAATTTATGATTGAATTGATCGCCGTACAACAAATTTAGTATTTTTTGAACAATTATTCCAAACTTTCAGCTGTTACTTCGTACCTCGTACCCCCCACATCACTCTGTACCACAAGTGTCATCTAAGTCAAACCCTCGTGCTTTCTCCCTCTCTCACTCTAAGATTCCTTTTAACATTTAACGTGAAGTCCATTCTGACTCTATATATGCATAAACCAAACCCACAGAGGTCTCCACCGCAACACAGCAAAACACAACCCCCACTTCCTCCGCTTTCTTTACCTCTCTCTGCTTGCTTATCTCTAATAACCCCTCTTGAGATTTCTCTTTCCTTCTCCTTGCAGAGAGAGCATCACAGAAAAATGTCCAATGCGTGCGCGACGAAGAAGAGCTCGAAGAAGAATTCGAAAGCAAGGCTGCCTCCGAAGAGAGGACAGATCAAAGTTGGGATCTTCAGGTGGGTTGCAAAGAAATGGGCCGATATATCATCGATGGTGGGTCTAGGAAGGAAGAGAAGCTGTGTCCCAAACGAGCCGGCCTTGGTGACACCACTCAAGATCAGCGCGTGTTCACTGACCAAGCAAGAGGAGTCTTCACGTTTTCCTGACCCCATAAAGGTATGATTCAACTCTGCAATTGTCCTAGAGGATTTGATGAGGCAGAGAGACTGCGTATAACTGATGAAAGTTTTTCTTCCAAGGATATGTTTTTGCTTCTTCTGTTGTAGTGCTTCATAGGGTTTGAGAAAAAAAGGCAAAAAAAAAAGAAAGGATGATTATGTACTAATAATTTTTAATGACCATATGTGAGTGAACGATAGATTTTCAGTGTCTCTCTAATACAAGCACAGAGAAAGGGAACAAAATGGAGGTTGGCTTCATGACATTTCTTGGGTGTATCCATCTATTTTTGTGTATGTTTGTCCCTGTCAAACAATGGTGTGTGGCTTTACCTTTACAGAGGGAAGGCATTTTGTATTTCTCCCGTTCTATCGTAGCAGTAGTTAGAGAAAATGCCAAGTAGTTTTACTTCGTTTATAAGTATGCCTCTGTCAAAAGTTGCAAACTTAATGGAATATGAATCATTTTTCTTGGTCATTGGCTCGTTAGGGAATTTAGACACTCATACACGAAACTGCAAAACCATTTCTTTCCCTATCCCTTTATGCCGAGAATGGATGCCAATCGTTTGCCTTCAAAAATGGAAGAGAAGGGGAATCACATCGTGGGACTCGTACGATGTGAACGTGTGTTTTTTACTCTTATAATTAAGTCACATTACAGAAGAGTTCTAATTGGGGCCACTTGTCACTTCCAAGCCACCTTCTTCTGGCAAAACACAATCTACTTTGAAGTCCCCCCCCCCCCCCCATTTTGGATCGGTTCTCTTCTGTCCATTCCCACTTGCCTTTCTTGACCAACTTTCGAGGAAAAGAAAAGGAAAAGAACACGCACCCTTTCAATTCTTTGAACGACAAGACCAAAAAGTCATCACATTTCCGACATAATACATAGAGCCCACACTATTTTATTATGGACCAAAACAAAGAAATTGATAGGCTGAGAATTGCCCCCAAATTTGGGCATGATCATATTGTTTGTGTAGTTGCGTATAATAATGAGAAGAAAAACGTTCACATTTCCAATGTATCAAAAGAAATTAGGTTTTTGCCTTCACTAGATCACTTACATGCAAGTCTTAAAATCACAAGTTCGGAGAAAAATTTCAATTCGTTTTCGTTTATTAACATAATTCAAGAGTACCGGTTATGAATAAGAGGAGGGTGTGGGTTTACCTTGTCCCCGAAGTTAATCAAAAGTTCCTTTTTTTTTTGGTTTTATGTGTTCTATTAGCGATATATATTCTAGAAAATACGAACGTGGAGGCGCTGATGAGATCAAATAAAGATCATGTGCATATGTCTAGACTATATTTGTGTTTAGTGACCGCAACAAATAGGATAGGAAATAGGCCAACTTTAGTTTTATAGGGATAAAAATCCACTTGAGGCCAAATTAAGAAAATGGGGGAAATTACCAAAAAAGTATTAAACCTATTGCAATCGTGCTAATTCAGTTATAAATCTTTTAAATTGACCAATTTAATCCTAAACTTTTTGACAATTTGCAAATTCAGTCCATCCGATCAATTTTGACTGAAATCGATGATGTGGCGTCGCCAACACTGACGCAAATATTTTTTTATAATTTTAATTTCTTTGAATTTTCTATTATAATTTTATTTTTTTTCCTTTTTTTCTCTTTTTTCATTGTGGCCAAGCGAGGTCGACCTCACTAGCGGCTGGGCTGGCAAGGTTCAAGCCTCGCCGGCCATGGGCGAGACCCAACCTCGCCAGATCAGGCAGCCACCGGCGAGGGCGACCCTCGCCAGAGGTCACGAGGGTCGACCTCGCGGCTTCCAACGAGGCTCACCCTCGTTGGTCATGGGCTAGGCTCGATCTCGCCAGATTCGGCAAGGACGAGTCTCGACATCCTAGCCCTGGCAAGGTTGACCTCACTTAGCAATGACGAGGTCAAGCCTCGCCCGGTCAGTGAGGGTCACCGGCGACCTTGCCAGCCACAATGAAAAAAACATAAGAAAAAAGAAAAAAATAACATAATGATAAAAAAATTCGTAAAAATTTTAAAAAATTATAAAAATTATCCACGTCAGAGATTCCGAGCCAAAGTCAGTAGGGTGGATTGAATTGGCAAAATTGTCAAAAAATTTATGACTTTTTTGGTAATTTTTCTTGAGAAAATGCATTTATTCTTTTTAATTTCTTTTTTACTTTATTTTAAAGTGGAGATAATTTGCTTATTGTCTTAAAAAGGAACAAAAGTAGACTCAGGGCGATAGCAATTGCCAATTGTTTCCCACTTCCCCATCATTAATTTGATGGGAAATTTATTTAAAAAGTCATAAACTTATTGTATAACGGTCTATTCAATCCTAAATTTTTCAATTTGATCAATTTAGTCATAACTATTTTGACGATTTTTCAATGTAGCCATTCCAGCCCATTTTGACAGGAAATTGCTGACGTGATGTCGGCCGACTTCACGTGGCACAGCGAACAATGCTGATGTGGATAAATTTTTGCAGTTTTTTTCTTTTTTTCTGTTCTTTTCCTTTTCGCCTGTGGCTAGTCTCGACGATGGCCAGAGATCGTCCACATGCAAGGGCCATGCTTAGGCGTTGCGGCCCTCCCTCGCCATTTTCTTGTCCAAAATTAACAAAGGACCCGACACACCCTTTGTTGATTCACTTGTCAATTCATATTTGAAAGGTTTTTCACTATTTCGATGAAACAAAGGGATATTTGGTTTGCGATTTCAAGAGATGGACCAATCGAGGCGCGTAAAATTTGGTTTACTCTACTCTTGATCGTCGTCCCTGCCCTTTTGTCGTGTGCAAATTCACTATTTTTGGTCCGACCCTTTCCTTGGCGGCCCAGAAAAGGAGAAAAAACAAAAAGCAAACACAAATGGAAATCATTATGGTACGTGAAAACACACAAAATTCTATGGTGTTCACATTGCAAATGCATGCGAGTGCTAGCGATTGGTTCCATTGTCACATCCCATTATCGCATAAAGAGGAAAATAAAGAAAATTTGCAGTGATTGAACTATGCATTGGCCTACCTCTCTTCTCTGTCTCCCACTCGCCTTCTCTTTTCATTGCTATGACCCATACTGAAACAACCCAATAAATAAATTGTCTTCATCGTGGTAAATTCATCAACCAATTTAAAAGAATTTCAAAATATAATGAATGTATCCTCAATATAATTTAATGGACCTTTTTTCTACTAAACTTCGGCATTGAATTCTTTAGGATTAATATCACGAAAAATCATAAACTGGTATACTTGTGACAAATTTACCTCAAACTAATTTTTTGACCACAAAAAACTTCAAACTGTTACATTTGTGATAAATTTACCATTCATTAAATTGGGTTAATACCACAAAAAATCACACGCTATAACACTTGTGACAAATGGAGGGTAAAACCCCGAACTGGTATACCGCTGTCAACTACCACGTGTCATTTAACTCAGAAATTTCATGGTAAAATTTAACGGAAACTAATGGAGGATAAATTTGTCACGAATGTACCAATTTGGGGTTTTTTGTGGTCAAAAAATTAATTTTAGGTAAATTTATCACAGGTGTACTAATTTGAAATTTTTCGTGGTATTAACTCAATTTTTTAAGATTAACATAGATTGATGAGTACCAGAAGGATTGGATGCTCAAATGGCCCCCATTTTAATAGAGTGTAATCCATTTAACTTTGATAAGCACAAACCTATATCTCAAGAGAACAGCATTCCGAAAATTGTTTTGCTCGGTAATCACTAATCGGCTTATCTAATTCTTCATTTACTTTCAACAACTTCGATCTCCATTTCGACAAACTCGTTCGGCCTAAAACTGTGTTTTTGCGTGCGTATAAGAGGAGCAACGCGAGATTCAGAGTCTCGGACTAAGAGACAGCGATGTCGTAGAAATTTTTTGCGCGCTCATGATGTCATGAAATTGCTAACTTTTGTGGTCGATTCAAGTCGACGGCATTTATGACTTCAATTGAATTGAATATGTCCCGTTGCTGAGTCGTTCAAGGTCGTGAAACAGCTGCATCCCACATCTGTGGTCTCAGCCTAGAGTTGACCTCTGTGAACAGAGAATTCTCCTTGGTCCTACACTATGCTTTTAGGGTTTTTCTTTTTTTGAAAAATTATTCAATAAGTCAAAAATTTATTGCGATTTTTCTAATTCAGTTTTAAACATTTTAATTGCGACGGTTGAGTCCTAAATATTTTCATATTTTATCAATTTAATTCATCCGGTTAAGTTTAGCTGAAAATCACTGACATGACTGTTAGTCGTCCTACGTGGCATAACTACCAGCCAATTTTCTTTTCTTCGCTTTTCCTTCTTTACTTTTTTCCTTCTTTCTTTCTTTTGACTTTCTCTTCTTTTCTTTTTTTTCTTTTTCTTTTTCCCTTTTTTTCTCTGCCAGCCTCGGGCGTGGGCCGCCTTGGCCTAGTGATCTGCTGGACTCCGATTCGACACAAGTGGCCAGCGTTGCCAAGTATGGCCCAAAAAAGGTTGCCATGTATTGGTTTTATGGCAGAAAAGGGGCTGATCAGTGCAGCTGCCATGCGAGAAAAGCGATGAAAACTGTCGGAGGATGGATTTTGTGTTGGTACCAGAAGAGCCCAGATTCTGCTAAGTACTCGAGTGGGATTGAAGCCCCCCCAATCAATTTGTACATTGCTTGTCAAAATAATGAAATGAGTCTATACGTACACACATCTAATTAGGTTGAAAAATGTAATTAAAATGGGTAGATAGTAGATACAATGTCCCACTCCTGCTGGGTTGGGAGAAAGAGAGAATCATGTTGGCAAATTTGGAGGGGCTTCAACTCTTGTCTATCTGGTCGATCGTCCTTTTTTTCCTTCGACTCCTTCTGAAGTGTGCAGCTTTATTACAATTTTTTACTTCAAGTAGTTTGCACCTTTGAATCTATTAGAGTAATTAAATATTAAATTACGCAAAATTTAAGCTTTTAAAATAGTTAGTAATGGTCCCATAAAATCTAACACGATACCAGAGCAGAAAGTCCTTTAGGTTTAAGCAAAAGTCCAGCTTACGCATGAAGAAAGAGATCATTAAAAAGCTCTACTTGAAAACCACCATTGTTGTTGACGAACACACGTTATTCACATCGACAAGCGTTCCGCGAATAGATGTTATCTATAAGGTGTTTCATTTTGGTTCTTTAGGATTTAATTGGTATGGCTACGATCAACCAAGGGCCAAAAAGAATTTATTTTCCACGTTACTTATTTACGAAATTTATCACGCCTTGTTTATATATAAATCGCCTTTTATTTTATTGCTTTGTTTTTATATCTTCGAGCTGGATTAAATTCCAACCAAAACAGCATTTGATTAAAGTGACGTTCGATCTATTTAGACAAGATAACCCGCCGTAAATTTTCCCTAGGTGTTTAATTAGCTTATATCAACACCAAAAAGTGCGCTATAACTCCTATCAATCGGGAGTTGGATGGAAAATGACAAGCTCGATCATTGCTTATGTGTTTACCTTTGAGAAAAAAGAATAAAGCCCCATTCTTTTACACCCCAACCGTTGAATATGGTTAATTGCATATCACGATGTCCCCACGTCACAAGTAACCTAAAGAGATCCTAGAAATTGAAAGGAAACAACCAGCTGTATTCCGACTGCATGTATATAAACCAAACCTCCATATGTCTCCACCGAAACACAGCAAAACACACCTCCACTTCCTCTGCTTGCACATCTCCAGTAAACCCTCTTGAGATTTCTCTTTCCTTTTCCTTGCAGAGAGACGATCACAGAAGATGTCCGACGCGTGCGCGACGAAGAGGAGCTCGAAGAAGAATCCGAAACCGAGGCTGCCTCCGAAGAGGGGACAGGTCAAAGTTGGGATCTTCAGGTGCGTTGCGAAGAAAGTGGCCGAAATAGCATCGATGGCAGGGCTTAGAAGGAAGAGAAGATGTGTCGCGAACAAGCTGACCTTGGCGACGCCCCATAAATGTATGATTCAACTCTGCAATTGTCCTAGAGAATTTGATGAGGCAGAGAGAGACTATATATAACTGATGATAGTTTGTGTTCTCCAGGATATGTTTTCGCTTCTTCTGTTGGAGTGCTTCGTGGGTTTAGAGAAAGAAAAAAGAAGACGATTATGTACTAATAATTTCCAATGATTATAATATATATGTCAGTGGATGATAGATCTTGAGTGTCTCTGATACAAGCACAGAGAAAGGGAACAAAATATAGGTTGACTTCATGACCTTTCTTGGGTATGTCTTTCTAGTTTTACGTATGTTTGTGCCTGTCAAACCATAGTGGCTGGCTAGAACCTTTTTTTTATTTTAATTTTACAAAGGGAGGCATATAGCATTTCTCGCTTCTTCTTCTTTCGCTCTTGTCTCGGCTTCGTTTTCCTTTATATCGTAGCAGTAGTTAAATTCTTGTGTCTTGATCTATTTGATTTAAATGCCCTTTGCCATTGCCTACTTCTGTTCTTTATTAATGTGTTTCTGGGGCCAAAACCTTACTATATCCACCACAACCCCCCCCGAAATTGCGATTGAAAGTTGAAATTTGATGGAGAATGAATCATTTTTCTCCGTCATCGTTGGCTCATAGATGAATTTAGACACTCAAACACGAAATTGGAAACCCATCTTCTTTTCTTTGCCTTTTCGCTGAGCAAAGATGCCAATCGCTTGCCATCAATGGAGAGAAACGAGGAACCACATCGTTGATCTCGTACGATGAATGTGCAAGTGGGGCACTTTCACTTCCATGCAACTTTCTACTAGTCAAACAGAATCCATTCCATTTTGTAGTCGCTATGTATCGGTTCTCATTCTCTCCTTTACCTCTTGCCTTTCTACGACCAACTTTCAAGGACCGACAGAAAGAGGGAAAAAGAGAAGGGAAAAGAATGTGCACTCCTTTTCACTTCTTTGAAGGAAAGACGAGAGTCCACCACAATTCCGACATATATATTATGGACCAAAACGAGAATTTGATAGGCTGAGAATTGATACCCCAATTTGGGCAATGATAAAAAGAAAATGTTTGTGTAGTTATGTATAATAATAGAAAGAAAAACGTTCACTTTTTCCATTGTACGGGAATATATTAGGTCTCTGCCCTCGATAGATCACTTCCATGCAAGTAATAAAATCAAAATTCCAGAAAAAAAAATACAAATATATATTCTAGAAAATACCAATGTGGAGCGCAATGACGAGATCAATAACTTTAATTTTATATGGATAAAACCGACTAGAGACCAAATATAGAAAATGCATCTATTATTTTTTATTTCTCTTTTCCCTTATTCTGAAGGGGAGATGGTTTGCTTGTTGTTACAAAATGGGATAACAAGTAGGGTCAGGATGATAGCAATTGTTTCCCTCTTCCCAGTATTTTTTTTTTGTCTATTCTACTCTAACTCTCAACTCACTCTCAAACTTTTATCATGTCCCTTTGCAGAGCGTGGGAGTCGAAACCCACATTTGAAACTAAACGTCCCCACCCTAACCCCTTGAGAAGGTGGGAAATCGAACTCTTCACCTCCCCATTCCCAAGTAGGAAGAATGGCCACTGGGGAAGAAGGAAAGATAAAGGAAAAAAAATATTTAAAAAAAATTCGAAAAAATATTTAAAAATTGCCACGTCAGTGTCAGCCGAACGGCCAGTCAAAATTGGTTGGATGGACTGAATTGGTACAAACGCAAAGGTTTAGGACTGAATTAATATAATTGTAATAGGCTTAAAACTGTTTTAGTAATTTTTCCCTCTTTCGAACATATGAATCATGATGGATAATAATAACATGACTAATTAAGATGTAATGATTGAATTCATATAACGTGAGAAGATTTCTCGGATATTTTGCTTGAAAAATGGGTAAGATTGTAGAGTTTCAGAAGTGTGATTATAATAAACATTCCTTGGGAAAAGTGTCAAAAAAAGTCCTAAACCTTTTGCATTTGTGTCAATTTAGTCCTAAATATTTTAATGGTTCCAATTTAGTCCTAAACCTTTGACGTAGTGCCAATTCAGTTCTTCCGTCTAATTTTGGCAGGATATTATTGACGTGAATGTCGGCCGGCTTACGAGTCACGGTCGGTGCTGACGTGGATGAATTTAATAATACTTTACTATTTTTTTGAATTTTTTATTTCTTTTTTTCTTTTTCTTTTTCTTTTTTTTCCTCTCCTCCTTTCTTCCTCCAGTCGGTTGCCGGACCCTACGACCAGCCAGAGGCCATGACCGCCAAGCTTTACCGGCCACTGGCGAGGCTCGCCCTTGCCAAATAGTCGCGAGGGCGACCTCGCCAGATCCGGCGAGGGTCGTGCCTCGCTGGCCATGGCCGAGGCCCGTCCTCGCCAGCGGCTAGATGAGGCTCGCCAGCCCTGGCCGATCGCCAAGGTGTGGTGACTGACTAGAGGAAGAAGGGAGGGGAGGAAAAAAAAAGAAAAGAAAAAAAAAATAAGCAAAGTTTGTCAACTTCGGTGCCGAACGTACCACGTAAGCGCCGACTGTTCTACGTAGACCAGCCAACGTCCACATCAGCAATATCCAGCCAAAATTAGCTAGAAGAACTGAATTGGTATTACGTCAAAATATTTAGGACTAAATTGACATCAATACTATTTAGGACTTTTGACTTTTTTCCAACATTCTTCTGTTATTACAAGAACAGCACTCAACATATACCGACGATGGTGTCCTTTCTACTCCACACCCCAAACATTGCCCCTTTATATAGGCTGCCAAAGTTGGTGCTTCAACCGACTTTCTAGCCTTTCACATTCTTCAAATACAAATAGCTAGATGGAGTATTCTTGAGAAGGTTGGAGGTGGTGTGGAGGTCTTATGTTGATTTTTCTTTGAACAATTCTAGATGTATGGCTGAGAAATATAGAGAGAATTCCATTAGAGAAACGAGGCGGTGCTTTCTTTGACACTCCCCGTCACCGACTACTCTCTCTTCCGATGTGGATCCAGCAACCATGAAAGACATGCTGCCAATATTTCTTTCGAACTCTTCGGCTGTAATATCTGACATTTTTTACTAAGTCAAAAAGAAAAAGAAAAGGAAAAATAAGAAGCAGAAGTGGTAGCCTTCAGCTTTCAAAGACAGAAGGCCGGGACACCCACGGGAGAGAAAAGAAGAAGGGATAAAAGGGAAAGAAAAGGGGAAAAAGAAAGAGGAAAGAAGAGGAAGAAAGGGAAAGAGAAAGAGATGAGTTTCCGCCACGGGACTTCGCCAAGCTGATTCGACTTCATATTGCAATGCTCGGTAAATGTTTGCGCCCCTCGTTCTTCCAATTGAAGTATTTTTTGGGTTAGGGCTCAAATTTCGGAGTTGGTGAAATTCAAGCCACGTAATCCGATTTTTGAGTTATTGAGTGGCGTATATATATATAGAATTGGTATTTTAGGGTGTCGTGGAGCCGTGAGATTTTACGGAACTTGATTTGGACGTATAATTTGCCCGAAACAAAATTTTGAAATTGAGCGCGCATGGTGAACAGTGCGCGACCAGCAGCTTTCTATGTCGATTTTTGTCTCTTTTTGGCCCGATTTTGGATCGGCCAAGTTGGGCTTCTTGTAATCCTTTGATTGGGCTTTATTTTGACTATAAGGTTACTAGGAACAGAGTTTGGTGGAGAAAGTTACGGCGTAACCAAGTTTCGCGCTCAAGTTCCACGTTGTGGAAGGTTTCGTTGATCAAGTTCCACGTTGCGGAAGGTTTTGGATCAGCGATTTGTGGGCGCCTTTGAGTTGTTTCGTTAGCGATTAAGCGTCGTTTAGCCGTTTCGTAGTTAATGTATTATTTTACTTGGTTTTAACATCAATTTTTGTTTAATTGTTAAGATCACAAGATCGTCAGTTCGAGTGAGCGTTGTTTGATTTCGGGGTATTCTCAGGTGAGTAGTACTATTTCTTCCATGAAGTTACAAACTCATGTCATGAAAATGGTAGAGTTTTAATATAGTATGAGTTATTAATAGCATGTTTTTTGCATAAATTGGATTGAACTTTTACTACCTTTTTAGTTGATTGAAAAGGGATTGAGAATATTTTATGAAGTAGTCTAAAATGACCAATTGTGAATGCTTTGGTTAAATGTTTTGTGAAAGGAATTGTAAAAGCTCTACATATTGATTACGAAATGTTTTATGAAGTACATTCTAACTGATAAATGGAATTGTGAAAGGTTATGTGATTCAGTTTGTAAAACCGGTTTATGAAATAACTTTCTAGTGTTGATTGTGTATTGTTGGAGAAATGTTTTTGTTGATATGGCTCATATCACTATGATAAGAACCCATTGAGGGGGGAGTATGCATACTATCAAGACGTCCTTCTAAGCCGAGCCGCCGGCTGGTATAGGTGGTAGACCTAGTCAATGGAGGTAAACTTGGTCGCCTTTGTCTCGGCGTTAAACATGACCATATTTTGATGATGAGCATAAGATTAGTCGATGGAATGGACCATCGATGTGTGATTGATGAGATTAATCTATGGAATAAACCATTGATGATTGTTTGTTATTGTTAAGTAAGTTTTGATGACTGATCTTGTACGTTTAAAGTTTTGTTAGAAAGTTATACGTTTAAAGTTTTGTTAGAAAGTTATCATACATTTTCAATATTTTATATTGAATTTGAGATGGTGAGATTGATATCATTGTATAACAATGCATAGTGATTGTTTGACCCGCTTGGAAGAAATGTATTACTCACTGAGCCGTGGTAGCTGATTCCTTTCATCTTTTGTGTTTTTCAAGTTCCTCGGTTAGTGGCCGATAGTTCGAAAGTGCTTTTGATGGAGACTTTTGAGAATTGATTTTTTTGGTAAGATTTGAGGCTTTATCCTTCGAGAGGAAGGATGGCCGTGTTACTACCTCTATTCCTGTAGGATTTGGGGCGTGACATCAGCTCCCTTATTGATTTCTTTCTTTTAACATCGTTGTCGTCGGTGGGTGGTGTGTTGTTTCTACCTCCAATGATATCTTAGTCTTGACCCTGCAAATAAAACTGTCCTCCTTGCTTGCCTTGTCCAACCTCTTCTAGGCACAAGAAGTAAGACTATACGCAGTCTCCTGCTTGCCTGGTCCATCATCCTTTGGGTGCAACAGGTAAATTAGTACGTGGAAATACCAGATATTGAGCTTCTCAGCGCCGCTAACTTAGAGATGTCTGCCATGTGACTTGGTTATAATATATGGCACTATACCAGTAAGCCTAGTCCCGGACTAACCAACTTCACGGTTTCTAACTTGTGCACTAGCATAACTCCGGCGTACTCCACTCCCTAGCTTAGTGGTCCCTGACCGACTACTTGTACAATGATCCCATACCATTGTCTTCGCATACTACAACTCGTGCTTGTTGGGTTCACGATCCCTGACCAGCTACTCGTTCACTGGTCCTGGACCACTGTACTACAACAACTTATCGCTGGATTCACGATCCCATACAACCTGGGTTCTGACCACTTGTTCTAATATGGTCCCTGGCGGCTTGCTCTAATTCGATTCTCGACAACCTAGGCTTTGATACCAGTTGTTTCGCCCTTTTATAAACCCATCCACGCCGCTGGCTTTAATATGGACCCTGACCTTGGGCTCTGATACCACATGTAGAGTTTCATAAGTGAGACTATAATAATTATTCTATCATTACAAGAACAACACTCAACACACGCCCATGGGGGTGTCCTTTCTACTCCACACTCCAAACATGGAGCACTTGCCCCTTCATATGGGCTGCCAAAGTCGGTGCTTTAGCATTCCACATTCTTCTAATACAAACATGTACTATTATTTTGTAGCAACTAGATGGAGTATTCTAGAAAAGGCTGTAGCTGGTGAGGAGGTCTTAAGTTGATTTTTCTTTGGACAAATCTAGATGTGCGGCTAAGAAATGTGGAGAGTATTCTAGAACAGAGAGAAGGCGGTGCTTTCTTCAACAAAGGCCAACAAATCCCGTCCCTCAAAAGATGGAAAGGAAAAAGTATCAAAAAAGTCTTAAATCTTTTATATTTGTGTCAATTTAGTCTTAAACCTTTTTTTAATGTCAATTCAGTCCTAAACCTTTTGCATTTGTGCCAATTCAATCCAAAACATTTTGTCTTTGTGATAATTCAGTCATTCCGGTCAATTTTGATCGGATTTTGCTGATGTGGACACCGATCGACCGGCAGCCGGTTACCAGCGCTAACGTGGACAACTTTAATAATATTTTAATATTTTTAAATTTTTTATTCTTTTCTTTTCTTTTTTTTCCCTCCCCTCCCTCCTTCCTTCAGCCAGTCACCGGTTTTCTTTTTTTTCCGTCCCCTCCCTCCTTCCTTTAGCCGGTCGCCAAATCGGCAACCGGCCAGAGGCCAGAGGCCGGCGAGGGTGAGCCTCGCCCAGCAGCTGGCGAGGTTCGAGCCCTCGCCAGAGGCCTTCGACCTCGCGGCCTCCGGTGAGGTGGGGCCTCGCCCAGCCCCAGGCAAGGCTCGAGCCCTCGCCAGAGGCCGCGAGGTCGAAGGCCTCTGGCGAGGGCTCGAGCCTCGCCAGCGGCTGCGTGAGACCCGACCTCGCCGATTCTGGTGAGGTCGAGCCTTGCCGGCGGTTGGGCAAGGCACATCCTCGCCAGATCTGGCAAGGTCCAGCCTTGCCGGCCTCTGGCCTCTAGCCAGTCACCAATCCAGCGACTGACTGGAGGAAGGAGGTAGGGGAGGGGAAAAAAAAGAAAATAAATAAATAAATTCAAAAATGTCAAAATATTATTAAAAGTTATCCACGTCAGCGCCAATGACCGGCCGGCCGGCATCCACGTAAGCAAAATTCGGCCAAAATTGGCCGGAAGATCTGAATTGGCACAAAGACAAAAGGTTTAGGACTGAATTGGCACCAATACAAAAGGATTATGACTGAATTGGCACCAAAAAAAGATTTAGGACTAAATTGGCACCAATACAAAAAGTTTAGAACTGAATTAGCATTAAAAAAAGATTTATGACTAAATTGGCACCAATGCCAAAAGTTTAGGACTTTTTTGACACTTTTCCCAAGATGAAAATATTTTTTTTGTAGGTTCAACCCTTGTTAGGAGGAACCCGTAACACATATTGCACGATTGCGAGTATACTTTTAGTATTTGTTCAACGATCTAAGCAATTTGATTGCACTTTTGCAATAAGACTCTACACTAGATTATCAATTCATCGCATTACGCACATTATATTTAAGACTTTCGGTGTATTTTTGGTCAAAAAGTAATGAGTCGCATCTTGTTTAAATGAATCATTACTAATCTCACTATTAATAATTTTTTTATGACGATTAATGCATGACATTTGTGTTCCACACTAAACCGTATTGACTTGCGTCAACAATTTCTCTTGGCGGATCATTTAGATATATAGCTAGTACAGCCGATCTTTTTCATTTTAATGTGCTTCTTGAATTACTTTTTCTGACCTTGACTCAGATCGATATATTGTTCAATGACATTACAAAATGAAAAACCTCCCCATGAAGTGAAGGAGATAGTATGAGGGACCCTGAGAGCGCGCGTGCGCGCACACATATACACCCGACTCAAACGATTCGTTCGTCGGTTGGTCCATGGCTCGAGTTGAACCGGAGGCGAGCCGATGAGCACCGAGCTATGAATTTTCATTTTCGTAGCATATGCTAACGAGCTTGGAGCAAATTCCGTTTGGTGATTGGACTTGAATCATGGACACAAATGCTATAACATAAAACTGATATTCTCCATATACTTTACCAAATTGTGACCGAAAAGTTGCAAGCTTGATGTTCACACACGAAACTGGAAACCCATTTTTTCCCTTCCCCTTTTTGCCGAGAAAAGACGCCAATCGTTTGCCATCAGAAGAGACAAAAGAGGAACCACATCATTGATCTCGTACGATGTATGCGTGTGTTTTTCTGTTTTTTATTAGTCACATTACAGAAGAGCTCTGGCTGGGCTACTTGTCACTTCGAGGCCACTTTTCCTAGGAAGCGAAATCCATTATGCAGTCCCCATATCCCATCGGTTCTCTCCTCTCCGTTCCCACTTGCCTTTCTCGACCAATTTTCAAGGAGGGACAAAGGTAGAAAGACAGCAAAAGAAAGAAAAGAACATGCCCTCCTTTTCACTTTTTTCAAGGACAAGAATGAGTCCACCGCATTTGGGACATATCCATAGAACAATCCTAGCTGTATTGAGACTTGCATATATTTAGATTATGGACCAAAACAAGACCTTGGTAGGTTGAGAATTGGCCCCAATTTGGGGCATGATCAGAATGCCTGTGTAGTTATGTATAATAATAGAGAATTATCTTGAAATAGATTAGGTCTTTGCCATGGATAGATCACTTCCATGCAGATCTTAAAATCACAATTCCGGAAAAAAGAAGTCTCTAACTTGTTTGCATCTATTAACATAATCCGCGAGTGCCGGTGCTAAATTAGAGGAGCATGTGGGTCTCCCTCGTCTCCGAAGCTAATCAAAAGTTCCTATTCTTTTTTTTGCTCTATTAGTGATATATATTCTAGAAAATATTAATTTGGAGACACTGATGAGATCAAATAAAGCTTACGTACATATGTTGTTGAGCATATATGTCGCTAATGACCGCAACAAATTGTGGAAGGAGATAGGCCAATTTTGATTTTATAGGGATAAAAACCCACTTGAGGCCAAATAAAGTAAATGCATCTATTTCTAGCAAAAAAAAAAAAAAGAGTAAATGCATCTATTCTTTTTATTTCTGTTTTTTTTTTGTTTTGTTCTGGTCGTCTCTTTTCAGGTCTTTTTCAGAGACTTTGGACCAAAGAAAATGGCGAAACTTCCCGGCTGGACTTCGGTTGGATGCAATCTTTGGTTATGCAATCAAAGGCCACGAGGAACCTTCAAGGCGTCCTGTTTGTGTTCATAATCCGGGTCAATTTATGTCGGTCTACAACATCATCTAGATTTGGATTTCAATTGTCAAATATTTCAATTACGATAAAATTGCATTAATACATGTCAACATATAAAGTTAGGTGTGTCGGGTAGAGCAATATTGAGATTTTCTTTATGTAATTAATGTTGTATTTTGTGTCTAACAAACGGATCTTGTCCAATTAAATCTTTCTTTCTTCCTTTTTTTTTGAAGACAAGGCCTGAATGTTATGCAATTCGTCAAATCTGGTAAAACTCCTTTACTGGTTTTATATATTTCCTAGTTTCATATTTATATCTTTTCGCTCACAAATACTCGTATTTGTATATATTATTATATTTTCAAGCCAGATAAATTCCAATGGAAACATCATTTGACTAAAGTGATGTTCGATCTATCCACGCAAAGTAACCTGCTGTAACTTTGAAAATGGGTGTCGAATTACCTTACATCAACACCAAATTGAGCGGTAACACCCTTTTCGATTGTGAAGATGGAAAATGACAAGGTGAAAAGGCTTGTATAATGACATAAGATTCAAGTGCCTTTCTTTGCTTAAATGTAAACCTTTTAAAAATAAAATAAAGTCTCTTCCTTTTACCCTCCCTCGACTGTATATGCTAAATTGCTTATTATGCTAGCGTTTGATTTCTCATCATCAACGGTATCCTAAAAAAATCCCAGCAATTGTATGGAAGCAACAGCTGTTCCTTCGTACCTCTTCCCTCCACAGCACTTACTACCACAAGCATCATCTAATTCAAAGCACCCCCCCCCCCCCCCCCCCTTCTCTCTCTCTCTCTCTCTGAGGTCTCTTTCACACTTCTCTTACTCTGTATATATATGTTAACCAAACCCGCGTATGTCTCCACCAAAAAACAGAAAAACACATCTCCATCTCCTCTGCTTTCTCTACCTCTCTCTGCTTGCTTATCTCTAATAGCCCTCTTGAGATTTCTCTTTCCTTTTCCTTGCAGAGAGAGGATCACAGAAAATGTCCAACGCATGCTGGACGAAGAAGAGCTCGAAGAAGAATTCGAAGGTGAGGCTGCCTCCGAAGAGAGGACAGATCAAAGTCCGGATCTTCAGGTGGGTCGCGAAGAAAGTGGCCGATGTAGCATCTATGGCAAGGCTCGGAAGGAAGGGAAACTCCGTCCCCGACGAGCCGGCCCCCGCGACGCCGTTCAAGACCAGTGCGTGCTCACTGACCAAGCAAGACTAGTTCTCACGTTTTTCTGACCCCATAAATGTATGATTCCACTCTCGATCGCCCTAAAAAAATCTGATGAGGGAGAGAGAGACTATGAATACTGATGATAGCTATTCTTCCCAGGTATCATGTTTTTTGCTTCTTCTGTTGTGTAGTGCTTCGTGGGTATAGAAGAAAAGGAGGGGAAGGGAACGATGATTATGTACTAATAATTCATTATGACCAAATCTCAGTGGACGACAGATTTACAGTGTCTGTGATACAAGCACAGAAAGAACGGATCAAAATGCAGGTTGAGTTCATGAGCTTTGGTGGGCGTGTCTAATCTAATTTCAGATATGTTTGTGCATGTCAAACAATAGTGGCTGGCGAGAACTTTTATTATTTCCATTTTTACAAAGGAAGGCATTTTGTATTTCTCGCTTTTTCTTTTTCCTTTCGTTTTCTTTGTATAAGTCACGTTAAGGAAGAGTTGTACGTAGGCCACTTGTCAATTCCGTGACACTTTCCTCTAGGAAAACAAGATCCATTTTGAAGTCCTCATATCTAATCAGTTTCCTTCTCTCCATTCCCACTTGCCTTTCTTGACCAATCTTCGAGGAGTGACGGAAAGAGAGAAAAGAAAGACCGAAGAAAAAACAAGAATATGCGCTCTTTTCCACGTCTTTGAAGAACAAGACGAAGTGTCCACATTTTTTCCGACAGAATGGCTTATACTAGTGTTGTGGAACAAAACAAGAATTTGATAGGCTGAGAATTGACCGCAGTTAGGGCATCATTAAAATGTTTGTGTTGGCGTTACGTATAATGTCAGAAAGAAAGACATTCACTTTTCCATTGTATCAAAATAAACGAGGTCTTTACCGTCGACGGATCACTTACATGCAACTCTTAGAATCATAATTCTCCAAAAATAAAGTTTCAACTTGATTTCGTTTATTAACAAAATGCGAGAGCGCTGGTGTCAAAGTAGAGGAGCACGTGGGTCTACCTTGTCCCCAAGCTAACCAAAAGTTCATGAGATCAAATAGAGCTCATATACATATGTGTTTAATGACTGCAACAACTTAAAAAGGATATAGGCCAACTTTAATTTTATAGGATAAAAACCCACTTGAGGCCAAATGAGAAAATGCATCTACTCTGTTTAATAATTTTTTTTGCTCATTCTGAGGAGGAGATGGTTTGCTTGCTGTCTTCAAATGGAATAACAAGTGGGGTCAGGTCGATAGCAATTGTCTCCCACTTCCCCAGCATTAATTTGACTAAGTCTGGGTAAGAATCAATTTGACCGAGACATAGTTTTGATTAAGGCTTTGAAAATTTCATGACATCAACTTTAGCTGATGCTTTAGTTTGGGAAATGAAGAATTAGCTGAGGTAGCTAGGCCAGAGGGGAAAATATATAATTAGCTAATGGATGGGAGAGAATTTTGCTAGACGTGAAACATCTTTCTCTTATGCTAAAAAAATTTCGTTTTGTTGTTAGCTTTTAGCAAAAATCGATTGTTTCGTGAGTAAATACCGCGGTGGCTACGATGGAAAAGTAGTTCCCGGACATAAAGACAATTGTTGAAAAAACGAATTTTTGATGGTATTCGGTGCATTAGTGTTGATAGCACCCTCGAAGATGGTTTTGATCCATGCCAACATGAACTTCTATTTGACTACTTAGCTGCGATTATTTGCTTAGTGATGAACAAGTTCACGTGCAACAAAGCTGAGACCCATCGAGACTTACTTTTTGGGAAAGTATTAATTGTTTTCGAAACACTATATCACCATCTACCCAATCAATAATCGATCATCCAATTATATGACCTTTCTTAGCTTTCCTTTAATGAAAAACCGGTCCATACTTTTAGTGTTCTTTTGACTAATTGGGTGAATCGCCAAGTGATCGATGATGCAGAGCACCTAATAGTTTCACCATTTTGAAAATGTTTGAGATTATGCTACTTACAAAAAGAACATATTCTCCATCACATTCATCCAATTAAGTTACTTGATTAGTTCTTTGGCTTAAATTAGTTACTCCACATTATTTTCTAGTCGAATGCTCACATAAAATTGCAAATAAACAAAGTGCAAGGCCATACCTTAATTAGAGTGCTTCTTAGCTCGAATTGAGTGTTGAGTTCTACGTGGACTTCTTTTGCTCTCTCACTCTCTCTTCTCATGCTATCGTGATTTTTCTCTCGATTTGTAGGATCAAATCTAGTTACGTGATTCCGTTGGCCTACCCAAACCATCTGTCATTATCGTGTGATCAAGTCATCATCTACAATCTAGCTTTATGAAAAGAAAATCGTGGAGAATGATAGCCAGTTGGAGGTGTCCCCAACCATACGTGGAATTTCACAATCTGCTGTCGAGATAAACTCCCGCAAATGACTTAAAAATCAATATTTGCCCAACAATTGTCAACTCTTATACTTCTTCGTCCGGTAAGAATATCATCTCTTGTTCACTATGCACATTTTGTCTTCAGTGTCGCAATCAAAGCGTGTTCTTTGAGGCTAGATTAAGGTAAATAGATCGTGGGGAATCTGTTCGATAAGTCTTTTCGAGTTCGGGAAAGACAGACCAAAAATCAAGTTAAGATCTCCAAAGAGGGCAAGTGATCATGATTTTTTTGCACGTAAAGCTTCAAACATGTGATTACTTTTGAGACCATGATTGTAAAGGACTCCCATTCAGTTTAGGCAGACCTATCTCCTAAAACGAAGGTAACCTTTTAGGATTGGCCTCTCTCGTATATTATGGGAATATGACTATTAAGATCAGCTTGAACTATTTAAACTGTGTTAATTAGGTGCGACAATCGGCTTCCATGGTATATGAAATTGGCCAGTTTCAAGGTAGACTTTGAAACCTGTAACAGGGTAGATTCTAGGTTTTAGGCTGTACAAGGTAAGTTTCAGGTTCCAAAAAAATGGGAACTGGTTCCGACTGGTATGCTCCAAGTGGAATATGGATGGAACTTAGAACCACTCACCCCTAATTTTCGCCAAATATATTGAGAAGAGACTCCCAAACTAATATGATGTTAGAGATATAAAGTCCCTATATATAGACCCACCAATAAGACTTAATCAAACAAATCCCCTGAATTATTACTAATTAGTTAAGACATAGGAGCAAGTGACATTCTCATCATCTTTGTGGAGAAAGAAATTCGCGATTCCATTGCACATGCTTTCACATCCTCTCATATGACCTGTTTAACGTTCTAAAATTGAAGCTAAATAACAAATAAATGACGAGGGTTTAAACTTAAACCGCATGTAATGAAAACCGTCCGAAGTAAAATCTGGAATGAGTCCCGCTGAAATAGGGAAGTGCATTCCTAAAGCCGCCTCGAGAAGTGGATCAATCAAGTTGCGCCAAAATTAGGCCATTACCATACGTGGAAACTTTCCAAAATCTGCGCTGTTCACATTGCATGCGACTGCTGGCCATTGGTTCGATTGTCACATACTGTCATCCCATAAAAAAACAAAATAAAAATAAAGAAAAATCTTAGTAAGGTAACTTTGCATTGGCCCAGCTGTCTCTCCGTTTCCCAGTCGCCTTCTCTTTCCATCTCTCTGGCCCATATCGAAATAAAGAAATCAATTAATTGTCTTCTTCCCGTAAATACAGCAGTTAATTAATGTAATTCAAAACAAGTCTCTCGCAAAAATTTCGGTTGAATTAAAAATTTAAAAAGTAAGAGTGCACCCAGGCATGATTACATATTATTGTGCGAACTAATGATATAATTCAATGGACCTTTTTGAACTTCGAATTTCCATTCGTCAAGATCAACATAGATCGATGGATAATAACGGGACAGAATGTTCGAGTGGCCCAGATTTTAATCTGGTTTAATTCATTCGACTTCGATAAACGCAAACCTTATATCCCGAGAGAATGATGCCCCAAAAATAATTTTGCTAGATAATCACTAATCGGCTAGCTAATTCTTCATTTACTTGCAGCAAATTCGATCTCCATTTCGGATTTCCTATAGACGTTCTGCTGAATTGAAATTGAAGCCAACTATCGCTGAGTCATTTGACGATCATGAAACAGCTGCATCCCACATCTCTGGTCTCAGCTTAAAATTGACCTAATGTCAACGCTGAACTCTCCGTGGTCCTACATTGTTGCCAGAAGATCTTTGTTTTTGTCGGTGAAGGAAATTAATTTTCCTGTGTTATTTTGAAAGTTATGGAAGGCAACAATGAAGGAAATATGGGTAATTATATTACCATTTTTTGGGGAAAAAAGGGCAAATGACAGGTGAAGAAGAGCATGCCAGATTACCATTCCATCCTTTGCGATTTTATGTTTTGGTTTATTATTGGAACAAATGTGAAATTTTCAACTTTTCTCTCCCATTTTTTATCAACTAATCCTAATAATTGAGAATTGTAATACCGAGGGGTTTCGTTTTCTCAAAATTAACTCTCACTTTCTCTTTACTTTTCCCAAACAGGGAAATTCAAATTTCATTTTTTTAAAGAAATATGTGAAAGATAATATAAATGAGTAATGATATACGATCGGACCCCATGTTCAAACACGACATGTGGTGCTCGAGCATGAGGTCCCCCCGAGATTAGGCTGGTTCCCTCGAAGCTGGTCCAGGATCCTCAAAGTCCTAGGCCCAGGACTCCAGTGCCTATGCCTGAGTCCCCTGCAGCCAAGCTCGATTCCCAGGCGACCGGGCTAGGGTCCTCAACGGTAGGACCAGAGACCCCTAGGGCCAGGTCCCCCGAGGCCGGGCTTAGGGCCAAGTGCGGGACCTCGGGGCATGAACCTAGGGCTTCCGGGTCCCTAATAATTTTAGAGTTTTTTAAGTAATTGGGTGAACAGCTAAGTGATCAATGATGTGGAGCACCCAAGAGTTTCACCATTTTGTAAATGTTCGGGACGAGACTACTCATAAAAAGAACATACTCTCCCTTACATTTGTCTAAATATGGGACTTGATTAGTTCTTTTGCTTAAACAAGTTACTCCACATTATTTTCTAGTCGAATTCTTGCATAAACTGCTAAAAACATAGTCCAAGGCCATACCGTTAGTGTTTTTTTTTTTTTTTAACTTGAATCAAGTATTGATTTTTACGGGGATCGACTTCTTCTGCTCTCTCTTTTCCATGATATCGTGATTTCTCTCTCGAATCCAATCTTAGTTTATGTGATTCCGTGGTCCTACCCAAATCGTCTGTCATGATCATATGATCAAATCATCATCTGCAGTCCAGCTTTAGGAGAAAGAAAAAATGATGGACAACGATCGCTAGTTGTAGGTGTCCCCAACTATAAGGGGAATTATCCTATTTCCTGTCGAGATATACTTCTAAAATCATGCTTACTTCGTCCCGAGAAAAATCAGCTCATTTGGACTCTTTTGTTTCACTCATTTGGACTCTTTTGCTATACTTGAGTGTCGCAATCAAAGCGTGTTCTCTGAGGCTAGATTAAGGTTAAATAGATCGTGGGGAATCTGTTCGATAAGTCTTCTCGAGTTGGGGAAAGACGCACCACGAATCAAGTTAAGATCTCCAAAGAGGGCAAGTGATCATGATTTCTTTGCACGTAAAGCTTCTAACATGTGATTACTTTCGGGAGCATATTAGCAAAAGACTCCCATTCAGTTTGGGCAGACCTAAGTAACGTTTTGGGGTTGGTCTCTCTCGTCCATTATGGGAATATGACTATTAAGAGCTCGAACTATTTGAACTGTGTTAATTAGGTGCGACAATCGATTTCCCTAGCGTGCTGGGCTAGGTTATCGGTCACTCATCTGAGTTGGGTCTCCTGCACAATTTTAAGAACGCTATGGTCTCGCATATGTCAAGAGATATTAAACTTGAGAGATCTCACAATTTCCTTCATGTATATTGAGACGAGAGACTCCCAAACTAATACGATATTAGATGGATGCCTAAGGTACTCGAAAACTTTGAAATAATTAAAGAAACTTTTCATACAACTTGTCAAGTTAAATTTCGGCAGGATTAGGGCATTCTGATCTCGAAAATAATGTCTCGGTATTTAAACTAATATAAATTATCTCACTCATTAATGATGAAAAGTCCATATATATATGTGTGTGTATATCTATATATAACCACCAGTATGACTTATCGAACAAATCCCCCGAACTATTGTTAATTAATTGAGACATAGAGGCGAGGGATATTCTCATCATATTTGTGGAGAAAGAGTTTCGTGATCGTGTTGAATGTGCCCTTACATCTATTTAACGTTCTAGAAATGGACCTACATAACAAATAAATAATCATGAGTGAGATTGTTTGGAAGTGGAATTCTGGATAAATCAGGTTTATGTAGGGGAGTGCGTCCTTACAATAGCCCCGGAAGATAGGCTAGTCAAACTGTGCGATAACTGACTCTGACATGACCAAGCCCGTTTTGCTCAGAAAAATAAAATAAGATGGCCACGTAATTTCAATTCATAAATTTCCATGTTTAACTTCTTCATCCATGTCCTTTCAGTCATTTGCAAGTTCATTACGTGATAACATCCTAAATTCAGTGCTGCTCACATTGCATGCGAATGCTAGCGATTAGTTCGATTGTCACATCCTGTTATTCTTCTTTTAGTTGACCACAACCCACAAAAATAAAAGTAAAAAATACAGAAAATTTGTAGCGATGTAACTTTGCATTGACCCACCTCTCCTCTCTGTTTCCCACTACCCATATTGAAACAAAGAAATCAATTAATTATCCTCCTCGTGTAAATACATCAATTAATTAAAAGAAACCGAAATAGGTACCTCAAGAAATTTCGATTAAACAAAAAATAAAGTTAAAGTTTATATCGATACAGTTACTCATTATGTATGTATCCTTGATATAATTCAATGGACCTTCCTTCTATTAAATTTTAACGTTGTATTCGTCTGGATTAACATAGATTTGATGAGCAATAAAGTGACAAGATGCTCAAATGGCCCCGACTTTAATCGCGTTTAGCCTGCTCAATTTCGATGAACACAAACCTTGTATCCCAAGAAAACGACGCCCCGAAAATCATTTAGCTTGGTAATCACTAATCGGCTTAGCTAATTCTTCACTTACTTTCAACAAATTCGGTCTCCTTTTTGAAACTTCTTGTAGACGTTCAATTGAATTTTTTTTTTTTTGGTCAAACTGTGTCGATTGCTGAGTCATTTGACAATCAAGAAACAGCTGCATCCCACACCTCCAGTCTCAGCTTAAAATTGACCTATCTATCGCTCCTTTGGTCCTACACTATGATTTCAGAAGATGTTCTTTGAGGTCGGTGAAGGAAATTAGAAATGAAGGAAATTATTTCTCTTGTGTTATTAGAAATTTATAGGAAGTAAAATATGAAGGAAATATCGGTAATTAAATTACTTTTATTTTGGAAAAAAAAAGGAAAAAGGAAAGGGGAAAAGAGCATACGAGATTACCATTGCATCCTTTATGATTTTATTTTTCGATCTTACATTGAGGGTAAATGTGGAACAGACGTACGATTCTTAACTTTTCTCTCCATTTTTCATCTCCTAATCCGGATTATTGAGAATTGTGATCCCGTTTTTTTTTTATCAGGTTCAACACTCACATTCTCTCTACTTATTCCAAACGGCAAAGAAATCTTGGATCTTATGGGTTTATAAAGAAAAACGTGAAAGACGATATAGATGATCATAGGTGAAATTCCGACTTTTCATCTTTGCATTTACGCACTTTCGGCAGTTAAATTCTCGAGCTATTAATTTGTTTAATCAAGTTTTTGAATTTGAATAAGTTTTATAATCAAGTCTCTAATGTATCAATTTCAGTCAATTCGAGCTAACGTGAACATCGAATCATGCGAAGTATGACGCGGGATATATTTTGTCTCTATGGACAAGCCCATTGTGGAAAGATGTATCCAGTTTTTTAATTTGAATAAGTTTTATAATCAAGTCTCTAATGTATCAATTTCAGTCAATTCGAGCTAACATGAACATCGAATCATGCGAAGTACGACGCGGGATATATTTTGTCTCTATGGACAAGCCCATTGTGGAAAGATGCCTCCATTAAATTGCATAATTTTTCTTTTTTGTCCATGTCATTTTCTACTATGGCTTGTCCTAGGTATCTTACTCCTACATTTTTTAATGAGAAAAATTATCCAATCAATTGTAAACCTATTATACGAATACCAAATTCAATCATAAAGTTTTCAATTTTGTCAATTTACTCTTGAACCTTTACGCAAAATTTCAATGTAGTCCTTCCGATCAATTTTCATCAGAAATCTCTAACACGACAATGTGCCATGTAGAACAGTCGGCAATAACTGAACCGCCACGTTTACAGTTTCCGGTGAAAATTGATCGAAATGATTATATTGGAATTGCGCGCAAATGTTTAGAATTAAATTAGCAAAATTGAAAACATACATTAGGTCTAAAACTGATTGGATAATTTTCCCTCTTTCAACGGCTACATGGCTTGAAATGATCAAAATCAGTATAAGAGGAGCTTGATCAAATCAGGCTTCACTTGTTTCTATCTATTCATTTTCCACCTTTTTCGGCGTTTGAAAACGCTTAGAAAAAGGAGTTAATGAAAAACCTTACTTAAATTTCTAAAAATGACTTCCTATTTAAAAATCAGTAACCATTTTTTTTTAAATATACGACTGGACCTTAGTCCTCGAATAAGATCCCCGATGCTCGGGCCTAAGGTCCCCCAAGGTCAAGCCGTTTCCCCGAAGTCTAAGCTACGATCCCTGGAACCCGCGCCCGTATCCCCTGAGACTGGGCCCAAGACTCCTGCACTTGTGCCCGAGTCTCCAGTGACTAGACTAGGGACCTCAATGGCTGGGCTAGACATCCCTGGCGCCAGGTCCCTAGAGGTCGAGCTCGGGTCCTCCATGCCCTGGTTCGAGTTCGAGTCCCCTATGCCAAACCCGAGACCCTGGCACAAAAGCCTAAGGCACCCGATGCCCGAACCCGGGTCCTTGGTTTTCGAACCGAGCCCTAGAGTAACAAACATTAGACTACCATATTATCTGAAAATTTTAGCCAAACATAAGAAAATCACTTTCCTTGAAGATAAGTTCGTTTGAAAATACTTTTTCTCATTTTCCGGAGACTCAAACCCTAATCTTGCCATTACTTCCAAAGTTTAATTTATGCGGATGCTTCCGCAAATTTACGAGGAGCCTATGTTTTAGAGAAAGCATCATTAGGACTGACAAAAACCCAAAAAAGAAAACAAGACAGCAACCTCAGTACTTTCGCAAATACAACCTTGACCAGTCAGTCTTTCATATGTGAATAATTACATTATTCAGCTACGCCGGGACGACTAAATCAAAACTGGTATCACCCCTAATTCAGAACAATTAATGATGCAGAAAACGGGTCCCAAAAAAGATGATCTAACCGGAACATTCAATCTGCTCTCAAGTTGGGCAAAGCTTCCAGAGCAACCTCTCTCCCACTTGATCTTTCAGGATGAAGTCTCAATTCCTGGCTCGCGAATTTGAATTGACGTTCTTGACAAACTAGCTTCAAGTTCATTTAATTCATCCATGTCCAGCTCGTCGTCGTCGTCATCGAGCAGGACCTCTTCAGATTCGGCCACCGCACTTCTTGATGTGCTCGGTCCCCCCTCTGCTGATTTCTCTCCTCCCTGAAATTGAACAAATGCAAAGGTAAGAATAAAAGATATAGGACCGTAGAACTCAAAAGATTAACAAGCACGGATATCTTTGAGCCAGCCTCCACACATCAAATGTTGCTCCCTTCAAAGGGATACCAAAAGGTGATGGATATGCACTAGTTCACTCTTTGGACACAGTAATTGCACATTCGACATGCTTTAGCAGATTGGTCAACATCAGCAGTTATTACGAATTACCACTTCATCAACTGTATATTGTCATCGGGTTACTTGAATTAAACAGACAATTTTTTTGCAAATTTAAGAGACCATTTTGATACCAATGCTCTGTAGCCAACTACGATCTGCAATTACGGTCATACTCCAAAGCCATAAGAAACTTTTAGCTTCCTAATTGCTAAGAGCCTAAATTACTATATAACCCCAAAAAGAAAGGTGAAGAGGGTTTACATTGTCTTTGGCATCTTCCAGTTCTTCATCTCTCTGGTACTTCTCATATGCCTCAGCATCATCCACAAATAAGCTAGCATCTGAAAGAAACAACTCGCGCCCACTGAAGTGACGGCAAACCGCATTAGCATCATATCCTCCCAACAGGTTTCTCCTAGTACACAGGAAAAAATTAAAAATAATACCTCATGCGGTCATTCTTGGCCCTTTCTGCTCGCTGAGCAGCCAAACCGGCTTCCCTTTCGTCAATCTTTTTCATCTTCCATTGCATGAATAAATCGGGAGTCATTGGAGTTGAAGCAGTCAATTTCGATCGCTGAAGTAATCAAAGATTCAAAATGTAAGCAGCAATCTTGATGTATAGTGATGGTACATGCAGATACTTATCAGGAAAATAAAATTTCTGGCTGCTGTTGAAACAAATTGGAAAAAAAAAACGCTAGTTTTCTTATTATGACGGAAAATATGGTCGATGCTGATAACCTGGTCTTCAATCTCATCTTCAATGGGGGCCTTTTCAGCTTCTTCCTCAATAAGTGCCTTCATTTGCGACTTTAAAACATATCCTGGTGGTAAAGCATGTCTATAGTGGCACTCTTTTCCACCGTTTGGGCATACCCAGAACCAACCATATTGTTTCTTTTCAACTGCCTCCAAAAAGTACTTGCAAACCTGTTTACACAAAACCATGATCATATGTTATTCTAACAAGGAAGAAAATATCAAGGTCCTTCTTAGAACATAACAAAGACTTATAGTATGAATGCCAAGAGACATCTCCAGAAAACAAACAATAAAGTCAAGCATGGACTGCTGTGAGGGAGCACATATGAAAAGATTTTTCTACCAAAGTGAAATATACATGATGTGTTCAATCACAAGACAATAAGTAACATTAAACTGATGGGCCAGTCCTTTGTGCATTTCTTTGTAGAGCAGATCATTAGTTTTGTAATAAAACTACAGGAATAAACCATCTTAACTATCTGAGGACAATCACAAGACAATAAGAACAGTGAAAGAAGCTTGCCCAACTTTAAGCAATACAGAGCAGTTGAAAGCCTATAGCTCGTTCACATGCAAGCCTCGGTGACTGTGTGCATGGATGAGAGAGAGAGAGAGAGAGAGAGAGACATACAATCTCAGTGGGCTTATTCTGATTATATTCGTTCTTCTTTGACTCCACAACCTTCTCCAATGTCTCTTGATCCCAATCCTCCATTGTTTCTTAAATCCGAAGTAATCATTATTATCAGACTGTAGGATAGCTCAAATATAGGACGCAAGACAGCTAAAGAAAGGCATGTGGACAACAATCCACAGAAAAGGCCAGCGAATTACCTTCGTCGCGTTTATCGCTGTAAATGTCTATCTTCTCACCCTTCCTTTGGACATTCAAATCATGGGAAAATTTGCATTTAAAGCCTTTAGTACACTGCCCCGCCTTGTAAAATTCGCATAATATAGATTTGGGATCAACACCTATCCACCAAAACACCATACTATATTGAAGAAAGTAAAATCTACAGATAAGTTACTTCCCACTATAAATCACCAAGAACTATAAGTACAATTCGTGGACGAGTCGACGACAACTATTGCTCCAAAGAGGCTAGAAGTACGAAGTAATCACAATGCAAGTGCACATTACATACCAACAGGCACTTTTGGCTGGCTGACAGCAATCTTGAATAGATCATTGAGCTCCTTCTCCCTGGCCTTCTCTTCCTCCTTCTTCTTCTGCTCACGACATGGACATTTTTTAACAGGGGAAACAAATGAAACAGCAAATCTTGCCAATTCTGCACCGTTATTATTCCATTTCACCCAAAACACTAAACACTCGTTGTTTCTCAGCATGAAAATTAAAAAAAAAAAAAAAAAACCCAAGTACTCTCTCGTTTGTAAATTCCACAAGAACAATCAGGACCGATTGCTCCATACCCAATTCGCAAGCTGGCGTTTTCGATACGAGATGAGGAGAAAAGAATGACCTTGGCGGCGACTTTCGAGGCGTCGGGTTTCGGCTGGACCGATTGCTGGAGCGATTGGACGTACTTCTGGACGTTCTTGCTCTTGTTCTTGTTCTTGAGCCCGAACGTCTTGTCCTCCACGACCTTCTGCTTCTTCGCCACGTCCGCCTTGGATTGCTGCTGCTTCGGAGGCATTGTCGCTCGCCGCTGCTCGAATCAAGGACCGGGAAGAGAGATGAACGGAAGACGATCCGATCGAGCGCGGCGGATGGGGAAGGGCTAAGCGAGGATCGGATTGGTGGAAGGGGGATTTTGATGTTTTTGGAGGGGCGTGGGGCAGAGTTGGGAATGGGATTAGGGTTGTTCGTCCGGAACAAAAGCTTCCAAGGTTTCGAGCTTGCTCAGAGAGAGAGAGAGAGAGAGAGAGACAGTGGCAAATCGGGAAATAAGTGGCGAAACTTGAAGGCCGAGAGCCCATTCAATTAGGCCCATTCCTTCCTTTTACATGGCCCATTCCATTATTCTACAGATTATAACGTAGGAGGAGGAGAAGGGAAACATCATCAACTTCCACGGAAACTCTCAGAAAATTTTGTGTTTTTCTTCTTTTTAGATTAACAAGCGCGTTGAAGATCATCAATTCTCCTCAAAAACTCTTACAAATTTTTGTGTACATCTTTCCAAATTTAACGGTGCGTTAGCTCAACCTATGAGGCGGGGCCCCATGAATGCATTCCTTATTTGAAAGTCTTGATGTCCACACATTTCGCACCCCCTATTCCCCTTACATTTTTTTTCTTCCCTAGGATGAGGGAATACCCTCCGAAAATTTTACATCTCGGTGATCCCGAGGTCTAGACGAAGATGGAGATAGAGCCTTTTAAGGACCTACTCCGGTCCAATATTTGAACATCAAGGAAGAAGAAGATCATCAATTTCCACAAAAACTCTCAAAAAATTTGTGGTTTCTTCCTTTTAGATTTACAGGTGTGTCGAAGATCATCAATTTTCCACAAAAACTCTAAGAAAATTTTGTGTTTTATTTCTTTTTAGATATACAGGTGCGTCGCCCTAAACGCTTGACCGGGCCAAACACTACTGACTATTCAAAACCTCCTTATAAAAGTGCTAAAAATTAACATATCTGGCGCTTTAAAAAATTATACGCGTGTTTGGTAATATTAATAATTTTCACTTAAATGATTCGACTGAAATGGAGATAAGCTCGGTTCCTAATTCGTTTTGTAGAAAACATATTTAATGTAAAGTTAACTGTATTAGTGATAATTCCAAAACATCTCGAGATTACGCATGATTCGAGGTTTGATAGGAAAATAGTGATATTCAATATTCATTTGTGAATTCTTATCCAAAGCTTTTATTTTGATTTACAGCTTTTAACATTTTGACACTTAACATTTTTTTTAAATGACATAAATTTCTCCTAAACTTTGACCCAATGTGCATCCTTAAACATTTAATCTGTTCAATATGGTTCTTGAACTATTCCTAAATGTTCAATTTAATCCCCAAGCTATCTATTTGTTCAATCTAGCCCCTCAACTTTCCATAAAAACGTTAAAACTTTTTGTAATTACACTATTTCCCCAATATTAGAGCATTTTTTTGTTTTTATCCACTTTCTAAATCAATCAAAAAACATGTTTATCATTTTATTACCTTTTTACCCTTTTAGTCTTTATAAAATTACAATAGTTCCGTTTAGAATATTTAGCTTATGATCTCTATAATAGTTAGAGTAAAATTCATTTAGAATTGTATCGGATTGATATTCATGCTATTTTAATTACCTAGTTTACATATTTAACTAAATTTAATTAAGAAAATACGAAATGTAAAACATGAAAATTATATCGTTCTAAAAAAAATTGAGAACAAGATTTAGATTAATATAAGTACGAGAAATCTATAGAAAAATTAGGTCCCGTTTGGTTCAGCTTTCCAAAGGGCTTTTAGCCTCTAAAGCCTCTTGGGGAAATCCTCAACTTTGGGCTAATTTTTTTTCTTCCCAATTTACCATCACTAATTCTTTAATTATTCGATTTTGCTCCTCGTTGTTACTATTCATCTCTTTTACGCAAGGGCGGCTGGCTAGAGCCGACAAGGCCAAATCGGGATGGCAAAGGGCCAGCGAGAGGGTGACGAGGTTGTGCGACACCAACAAGGGGCGCCTGAGGTCGTGCGACCATCGCCACCCAAGCGACGGTGACCTATATGACACATTTATCCTCCGTCAAAATTTTGTCAATGAGAACCGTTAAAAATCTACCCACATGACCGCATGATACCCATAGGGCTTAAGTAAAATAAAAACGACGTTGTTTTAGCTGAAAAATCATTCTAACGGAATCTTGACGGATGGTAAATATGTCACATAAGTATAAGTTTGGGATTTTTTATGTTGTAAGAAAAATTTAGGATAAATGAGTTATAACAGGCATAGTTTGGGATTTTTTGACGTTACAAAAAAATTCAGGGTAAATGTGTCATAATAGTTATGGTTTGAGCATTTTTGTGACTATTTCTCTCTTTTTCTTATGAACATATTTTTCTTTCAATTTTTTTAACATATTTTGACACTAAAGGAGGGCATTTGCTCTTTATTTCTCACGGAACGTTTCTCGCTCTCTCTTTGTATTTGCCCTTATTTGAATTTTTTTCCCCTTTTCGGGGTTGACTTTGTGAGTTCGACTGGGGGCATGGTCGGGAAGATGACGACGTGGTCGTGTGTCTCGCTTCCAGCAAATAATCCGACCCCCAAAAAATGAATTTCAAATATGTCCGGATTTTTTCCAGCCGTTCTCTTTAATTAGTTTAACGGGGGGAATCGAAAGAGAGATACCCGAGGGAGAAAAAGAAAATCCCGCGGTAAGATTCCGGTGCGTGGGCACGCCGCCGCCGCCGCCCCTCCCTTCCCCCCGAAAGTCCGCCATTAACGATCACGTTTTCTTCGTGGAACCATCCCCCTGTCCAACCTCTCCCCCACCGTCACGTGCGACGAAGAAGACGACGACGACGACGACGACCCGCGACGCGAAGGAGAAGGAGAAGGAGAAGGAGGCCAAGAGCCCACGTCGCGTCGCCCCACGCTCTCCATGGAACCATCCGCCGCAACTCTTCCGAAACACCCCTCCGTCTGAAACACCGCCTCTTTCTCTCTCTATCTCTGTCTGTGCGCGCGCGCGCGCGCGCGTGTGTGTTGGCTTCTCCAAACCCTCGCCGGCCGACCCCAATGGCCGTCTCGAAGCGGCTCCTGCTGGCGAGGGCCTCGATGGTCGCGCGGGGCCTCTGCTCCGGGCTCGAGCTCGGATCGGCGCGGGGCTTTGCCTCGGAGCAGGAGCAGCAGCAGCAGCAGCTCCTCCTCCCGCTGCAGCGGAGCCCTGAGGGGAGGAATCACCAGTGGGTCTTCCTCGGCTGCCCCGGCGTCGGGAAGGGGACCTACGCCTCGCGGCTGTCGAGCCTCATCGGCGTCCCCCACATAGCCACCGGCGACCTCGTCCGGGACGAGCTCGCCGCCTCCGGTCCGCTCTCTTCGCAGGTTCGTGTTCCGTGTTGCGATCGAATCTTGGAATTTGTTGCTATCATGGGCATGGAGCGTCCTTAAACTTGGTTTAGCCGTTGAGCTTTAGGGAGGGAAGTGAAGTATTGTGGTGAGAGTGGATGCTTTTTAGATCGGTTGCGAAAATGCCTGGTCGTTTTATGTTCGTTGATTGATGTTTTGCAGCTTGCAGAGATCGTTAACCAGGGGAAATTGGTGCCAGATGAAATAGTTATGGATTTACTGTCGAAACGTCTCGAGGCCCGAGAAGCGAAGGGTGAGACTGGATTCATACTCGATGGCTTCCCTCGGACCGTAAGACAGGCGGTGAGAATTTCTGCTGTTTGGCTTTGGGTACTACTTGATTTGCTCCGATAGCTTCACTGAAGTGACTATTCTCTGTTGTTGAGTGGCTGATTTTATGTGCAATTTGATGGTTGAGTTGCCGAGTTATTGGGAAACTTCAGGGGCTAATAGTGTTAAGCATTTCTACGAGTGTAATAGCTGCAAATAACTCTGTAAAGTAATCCACCAATTGTTTTTCTACTTCTTTTTATCTTATTTTAGTAAAATGAGTAAGAAATTGTTGTTTTTGGTTCCAGTTCTTCTGTACCTTCTCAGCAAGGAACTGTCTTTACGCCTAAAGTTTAGGAGCAGTTTCGGTTGAATTGGAAATGTCCCCAGGCTGTTACCAGAAAGAATTATAAGCCTGATCCTTTACCATTTCAGTTCTACAGGCATATTTGTTGGCTATTATGTATGCCATGTAGTGAGCTCCTCGTGGACTATGTCCCACATTGACTGCACATGCTAGGATTGAGAGGATTATATTCCAAAAGCTTACTAAAAGCCGCCTAAGCTTTTGGAATTTTGGCAAGCTTGCTCTTGTAAGCTCTCACTTCCTCTACATGTGCTACTTTTTCTCCTTGTTATCGAGGTAAAGTCAGTCTACGAGATGATACTGAGTGATTTTATAGTCAGGACACCAGTGACAGGCACAATCACCTCCTATTTGTGGTAGTTTATCTAGTTGCAGCTCCTTTTAATTGTTGAGTTATATGGTGAAGTCATTGTTCTGCTTCAGTTAATTTACTTATATAGATTTTATTACACTGATGAAGATTACATGCCCAGGGGAGGAGGATAGATAGACCTTTGCAGTAATTGGGTCAAACATCACAGGCCATCCCTAGTGTCTTTCTCTTGCTGTCATTAAATCTATCACTATCTCAACCCTCTGTTGAAAAGTAAAGGTAGATTGCAATATAAATTTAAATAAATGTGTTCTTAGCTCACCCTGCCTTTGTTGCACATGTGATCTTTTGAGTAGGTACTAATCTGTCTTGTTTTGAGTAGTTTTTCAAAGTGGATCTGATGTCTGTCCGTAAGGCATGTCCGGTCGGACAATAACCAACCTTTTGCCTATAAGTCCTCCTTATCATCCAGAATGTACACGATTGAGATTGTATTTTACACCTATGTTTAAATCAATATACTTCTCTGAGTACAGAGGAATCCATATAAAAGTTCATCTGATTGGCGTGTCGTGTCGTGCGTGCGTGTGTTCGGGATCATCCCCAGCTCTTGTTTCTATGTGCTTCTCTGTGTGGCAAACTAGCATATTTCAAATGATTGTCCTTAGCTCAGCTTAGGGTCAATGTGTGGTGAAGGACCTTGTGTCTTAAGATGCCTAGCATCGTGCTGTCTTTTCGTTGACTTCCATAGCACTTTCTTGTTTAGAAAATTCTGTTTTTCTATTTATTGAGGAACTCGTCTTATTGTGGTAACTTTCAGTGAAAACTGCTTTTAACATAGTCATCATAGTTTCTTTATGTTTACGAATTTTTTTTGGTGCAGTTTCTTTTATATTTTCTCTGATTTTCAGGAGATATTGGAAGGAGTAACCGATATCGACTTAGTGGTCAATTTAAAGCTTCGTGAAGAAGCTCTACTGGCAAAATGCCTTGGAAGGAGGATCTGCAGTCAATGTGGAGGAAATTACAACATTGCCAGTATTGACATCAAGGGTGAGAATGGCCAACCTGGAATGTATATGGCTCCACTCCTTCCCCCTCCACAGTGTGCATCAAAGATGATCACTCGGTCTGATGACACTGAAGAAGTTGTAAAGGAACGACTTCGCATATACAATGAGCTGGTATGTCTCCATGATTCTAAAACTTCCGACCGTCTTGAGAACTTGCTGTTGTCACTGTCATCTTTGTCATCTACTTCTTAAAATACATGTATACTCGTGCATTCTCACAGCATCCCCCAAAAGAGGAGCATAACACGAGCAAAGCTCAAATATACTTCCCTCTTCATGTTTCTATATCATCTCTGAAATAACGATCAGATTCCGAGTTTGGTTTCTTCTTTGCGATCATGTATACCCTTGTTATCTGTGAATATTTGATTTGGCAGACAAAACCTGTGGAAGATTTTTATAGACAGCGTGGCAAGTTATTAGAGTTTGATCTACCAGGAGGGATCCCAGAGTCGTGGCCAAAGCTGCTGCAAGCTTTGAACCTTGGAGACAATGATGATAAAAGATCTGCAGCAGCATAATTTCTGACGTATTGTATCTAGAAGATGGGGAGTTGTTTCATTCTTTGTATGCCAAAGACGTCATTGCTACCTATTTCGAGTGGTACAGTAGGAATGTATAGACAATAAGCACGAGTCTGCCAGAGCAATTTTACGTGACCGGTTGCAGGTGAACGTCTCTAGAATTATCATAGTATTTGGATGCTAAGGGTTAACTGTATAAGCTATCTAATTGATTGATGATTCATTCTCACTGGAGAATATTCCAGTTGAGAGCGGTGGGAAATGAATTACCGGGTGTATTTCACATGCCAATATGAAGTGCGAATACTTAGTCAAAAAACATCAAGTATGAACAGAAATGGCGCGATGTCCCTCCTGCTTTTTTATTGTGCTTTTAGTATGCTACTCTCCTGTTTTTGCCTTTGGTTGCAAAAAGTCTGGATCTTTTCGCTGCAGTGATTTTTTTTTTTTTGGGGGGGGTGGGGTACTCGATGTAAGTGGTGCAACTTTGCAGCTGTTCTGTGAATTCTGGTTTACGTGCATGAGTTCCTTTGCGCGCACGCCCGCGGACACTGTCTTGATCTTTCTTAGTTGAGCACCCTTAGTAGGATGAGGCCATATTGTTGGTTATTGTTGTTGATCTTGCTTGATGGAATGCTTCAGTTAGGATGTCCAATGAAAGTCTGGTTGTGCAAGAACTATGCTCGTTACTGCAATACGAGATTATTGTTTTTTCACCGCCCCCCCTTATCTGGCATCACATTGTGGTGCCTTCAAACTTTGTTTTGAGGGTAATTCCTTGGATAATCGCTGTAAGTTGTACCTAATGTCTGGTCAGTGAGTTCTTTTACCAAACACATTAACTTATTCGCAATCGGTGCAGCCCCGTCAGAATTTTCACCCGAAACTTGGAGAAATCCCGATCACAGCGTGGCGATTGCAAGTAAAGTTCATCATATTCGAAAGAAACGAAATTTGAAAGCCCCGGGGACCGAACATAAGTCGCTCCAGAGTAGGAAACTACCATTGTATATTGATTAATTTGAGCCTTGAGGAGTCTTGAATTGCCTGTGATCGTCAAGGGCAGTGTCTTCGACCCAGAACGACAAGAAACGCCAATCCCTCGATTTTGATCATATCAAGTTGTATTCTTGTCAATGTTCCAAACTTCTTCTCGATGATGCGGTCTGCTTGTTTGGGGAAAATTACCAAAAAAGTCCTAAACCTTTTGCAATTGTGCCAATTCAGTCCTAAACCTTTTTTTTTTGCCAATTCAGTCCTAAACCTTTTACAATTGTGCCAATTTAGTCCATTCGGCCACTTTTGGCCGGCCGGTGCTGACGTGGCAATTTTTAATATATATTTTTATTATTTTTCGATTTTTTTTTTCTCTTTCTTTTTTTTTTCCCCTATTTTCTTCCCCGATTGCCGGTCCGGCGACCGGCGAGAGACTGAGGCCGGCGGGGTGGACCTCGCCGGCCATGGGCGAGGCTGGCCCTTGCCGGCATTGGCGAGGCCTCGCCAGATCTGGGCGAGGCCTCGCCAGATCTGGGCGAGGCCTCGCCGTCGCTGGGCAAGCTCGACCTCGCCCGGCCATGGCGAGGCTCGACCTCGTTCATCGACGGCGAGGTCTCGCCAGATCTGGGCTGCCTCGCCGTCGCCGGGCGAGGTCGAGCCTCGCAGTCGCCGGGCGAGGTCGACCTCGCCAAGCGACGGCGAGGTCTCGCCAGATCTGGGCGGCCTCGCCGTCGCCGGGCGAGGCCTCGCCCAGATCTGGCGAGGTTGACCTCGCCGTCGCCGGGCGAGGTTGACCTCGCCGGCACTGGCGAGGCCTCATTAGATCTGGGCGGCCTTGCCGTCGCCGGGCAAGGTCGAGCCTCGCCGTCGCCAGGTGAGGTCGACCTTGCTAGGCGACGGCGAGGTCTCGCCAGATCTGGGCGGCCTCGCCGTCACCGGGCGAGCTCGACCTCGCCCATGGCCGGCGAGGTCCACCCCGCCGGCCTCAGCCTCTCCCCGGTCGCCGGACCAGCGACCGGGGAAGAAAATAGGGAAAAAAAAAAAGAAAGAGAAAAAAATAAAAAATCGAAAAAAAAATTATTAAAAATTGCCACGTCAGCACAGGCCGGCCAAAAGTGGCCAGATGGACTGAATTGGCACAATTGCAAAAGGTTTAGGACTGAATTGGCCAAAAAAAAAGGTTTAGGACTGAATTGGCACAATTGCAAAA
The DNA here is from genome assembly GCF_021117445.2 of Syzygium oleosum. NCBI lineage: Eukaryota > Viridiplantae > Streptophyta > Magnoliopsida > Myrtales > Myrtaceae > Syzygium > Syzygium oleosum. Next base: position 20,125,495 of record NW_026607486.1, read on the forward strand.
GGTTTAGGACTTTTTTGGTAATTTTCCCGCTTGTTTGCTACGGATTTTAAGGCGCGGGGTGAAATGAGGACGACTGAAAAATATGTGCAGAGAAGTGACCGTGATTCCCTGTCGGTTAAGGAGGGGGAATAAGCAAAAGAAGTTCTAAATTTTTCGATTTTACCAATTTAGTTATAAATCTTTTAACAATTTGTCAATGTAGTCCATTCAGCTAATTTTGACCGGAAATTAATGACATTGACGTCGGGCGTCTTACGTGGTACAACCAATCTAATGCGGAAAATTTTTAAAATTTTATTATTTTTTTCATTTTATTCTCTTTTCTATTCTTTTTTCCGGCGGGGTTGCATATGTAATTGGGTGTAACCCAATATTATTGGATTGTAGGTAAAAGTGTCAAAAAAAGTCCTAAACCTATAATATTTGTGCCAAATTAGTTTTAAACCATTTAATTGTGCCAATTTAGTCCCAAACTTTTTGACTAAGTGCCAATTAATCCTTCCAGTTAATTTTGGCCGGATATTGCTAATGTGAATGCCAACCGGCCTACATGACATAACCGATGCCGACGTGAACAATTTTTTGATAATATTTTATTTTTTACTATTTTTTTCTTTATTTCCTGTCTTCTTCCTTTTCTGGTGACCAGCCATCGGCTATGGCCGGGCTGGATGGTCTCGCTTGGGCGAGGGTCACTATCGCTCGTCACAAGTGAACCCCGATGGGGCTCCCCTCACCAAATCTAATGAGGCAGGCCCTCGCCAGGCTAGGGCGGCCTCGCCAGATTTGGCCTAGGCGAGGCCGACCCTTGCCGAGGCACGCCCTCACTTGTGGCGGGGGACGGTGACCTTCGCTCAGGCAAGGCCCGCCCGCCCGCCTGGCCATCGCTTGTAGCCGGTGGTTAGTCACCGGCAGAAGGAAGAAGAAGGAAAAAAGAAAAAAAAATAAATCAAAAAAATTAAAATATTATTAAAAATTATCAACGTCAGCATCGACGGTGCCACGTAGGCCAGTCGCGTCCACGTCAGCAACATTCGATCAAAATTTGTCAGAAGTACTAAATTGGTATCGAGTCAAAAAGTTCATGATTAAATTGATATCAATACATTAGGTTTAAAATTTTTCTGACACTTTTTCTTTCGATAGTAAGATATATCTAAAATAAATCAGACAAAAAAACCTTAAATCAAACGTTTTTTAGGGAGGATGTCGGTCCTTGATGTGTGTGGGCACGGAGACCCCAACAACAAGAACCGAACAGGGCACGTGAATCCGCAGAGGCTCCGGACGCAAGTTTTGCCCCCCACCAAAACCCATGCCACGTGTTGTTTTTTGAGTGGTTTTTCCACATGGTCCAAGATATTTTGGGCGTCTCTTGTGTTACCCTCCGGTGCACCTTCTAGTATGCCTCTCTCTTCGGACAACCTACTTATCACCTCTTAATAAACAAATCACAGCTGGAATTTCCAAATGCTACAAATAAAGAGTAAAATATTTTGGCCTTGTTTATTTCGTAGAAAATAAATAATTTGAAAAGTATTTTCTTGAAAATGATTACTTGTATTACTTTACATAAATGAACGAACAAACAATATTCTCATCGTCTACAAAAATGTTTAGATTTATATTATTGTTAATAATAAAAAGATTTTTCATTAACTAATCATTTCAAGCGATATAAGTGATTATTTTTTTAAAAAATATTTTTAAAATTATTTATTTTTCACAAAACAAACGGAACTTTTGCCCTGCACAAAAATGAGAATAATAGGCGGATGACATATACGCCTCTCTCTCTCTCTCCCTCCAATGATGTTATCTAGCTTGTGATATGTGGAATCTTACTCACAATTTTTTTTTGCCATTTGGGTGGGGGATCTATATTTGGATGTGTAAATGTTTTTTGATACATTTTCTCGATGTCCCATGGGAAATTTCTTTTTATCTCTTTAGATGGCACGAATTTTGGCGAAAAGAAAAGGGTAATTGTAAATATGTAATCTGCATTTTCACTTATAAATTGTCTAGTAACACAAACTATCTACCAGAAAGCTATTGATATTTTCATCCGGCTTAAAGATGCATGTATATGGGCCAGTCAAACTTCTAAGGGCATGTATCCTTAAATATAAAGTGTAAATGGAGAATCCCTTAATATTTTCAGCCTTTCAGAGAGTGCAAAGATAGGTGCATGATTATCCTTTAGGATTCGACAGACCTTCTGATTAGTCAGCACTTTTCTATACGAGCAAAACAAGAATAGCAAGAAATGTTGTAAATATGAATGGCTTCGAATCAAAGAGCAATCAAGTCGGACTTTGAGGCGTGATATCACTTTCCTTAAGGATTTATTTGCCCCACAATTATTGCTAATGGTCACCGGCAAAAATCCTCCGGGATACAACAAAGTCTCAAAATGAGAATACTAGATAGCAATTCTAGTATTTCTCCAGGGTCTCTCTAGGAAACAAAGAAATGATGACTGTAGTTTTCGAAAGAAGACTTGAAGAAATTGATCTCTCTTTTCTTTCTTGCCAAAAACTGACATATATAGAAATCGGTCTTAAAGAACATTGGCAACTCTTCACGAAAGGTTGCAAAGCTAATAAAGATATTCCTTCGGAAGAAGTTGCAAACTGAATAGATGCAACCCTTCGGAAAAGATTGAAAACTGAACAAGTATAATCTTCAAAAGTTGTCTTGGAAAGACACATGTAAAATTCGGAATAAAATAAATAAATAAATATATAATTCCGAATTTTCATAATTTCGAAAATTACTTAATAAACAAAAAACAACCTTTCAAATAATAAAAAATTAATAAGATAACCTTACGAAATAAGATAAAAATATAAAGGGATTAGTGCTAATTAAACCGCGCACCCGCACGCGGGTATTATGTGGACTAGCACACACCCCATTGTCTTCACTCTAAAGAGCAAGAAGATATTCACAGTTATAAAGTGGCCCACTTTCTCAAAACTTTCCTATGTGGGACAAAGGAAAATGCACTATTTTGTTTGTTTTACAAACAAACAACCAACAATCCCCCACTTTGTTTGTAAAACAAAATACCAACTAAGATTAAAAAAAAAAATACAGCCATAATTTCCATGAGATTAATATACATACATAAAGGTCTCTTTCGAGTTAAACCTTTACTTAGTACAAGTACCTCAAGACTCTATCAAAGTGACAAGTAGCTCGGCTTTAAACTTGTACTTTTAAATAATAGAATCGGACATACCGCACATATACTAACCTCTTGTTTTAGCGAGAAGTTCTATATTACTCAGCACTATTATGGCCTTGTGCTTGATCCTGTTTCATGAGCTCTCTAGAAAGCAACCCTAACTTTCGTAAGAAGCGGCACCACTTCTAAGCTCATATAGGTGAAGTATCTACCATGTGTTTCTGTTACTATTAACACATTACATATTTGTACAATACTTCATTAAGAATTCAATTCACCCTTGAAACCGTAACAGACGATACCGACTTCTCATATCAGGGCTAGCGTCGGTATCAAACAATCACTTTTCAGTAACTTGTTTTTACCCATTAAACCTTATAACTAGTGATGTTCTAGAAAAAGGTCGGATTACCATTACTGGTGATTTTAATTAAAGGGTTTCAGCCCCATTTCTTGTGAGGTCATTTTTACCATATCTCTTGGTAATGCCTTTGTCAAGGGATCAGCCAAATTATTACTTGACCTCACGTAGACAATTGTTATGGTACCATCTTTAATCAATTGTCTCACAAACTCATGCCTTAGGCTAATATGTCTAGACTTCCCATTATAGGTGCTATTATAAGCTCTTGCCAAAGTAGCTTGACTATCACAATGAATAGAGATAGGAGGCATAGGACTAGGCCATAATTTGATATCCGACAACAAATTCCTAATCCATTCAGCCTCTTTCCCAGTTGCCGCTAACGCAACGAATTCGGATTCCATCGTTGAGTGAGTTATACATGTTTGTTTCTTGCTCGCCCAAGAAACAGCACCTCCGCCAAGTGTAAAAATCCATCCAGAAGTGGAATGTTTATCACCCACACTTGTAATCCAACTAGCATTGGTGTATCCTTCTAATACAGCCGGATAATTATTAAAGAACAGACCTAAATTTTTAGTTCTCTTAAGATAACCAAAAATTCTGGTAATAGCCCTCCAATGTTCTATACTTGGATTACTAGTAAACCTACTCAACTTGCACACAGAATGAGCAATATCAGGTCTAGTACAATGCATCGCATACATTAAAGACCCTATAGCACTCGCATATTCAAGTTGTGCTACCGCTCTACCAGCATTATAATTTAACTTAATACTGGAATCAAATGGAGTACTTATTTCCTTGAAACCAAGATGCTGAAATTTATTTAGCATTTTTTCAATATAATCACATTGGCTCAAAGAATAACCCCCACCATGCTTTTTAACTTTAATACCTAAGATAGTATCTACTTCACCTAAATCCTTCATTTTAAACATGGAGGTTAGATACTTCTTAGTCTCAACTATTCCAGTCATATTTGTTCCAAAGATAAGCATATCATCAACATACAAGCATACTAAGACACCATAGTCTTTAGTGAATTTAGAATATATACACTTATCAGCACTATTGTGGATGAAACCATTAGACAATATGACCGAATCAAATTTTTCATGCCACTGCTTAGGAGCTTGCTTAAGCCCGTAAAGAGACTTTGTCAATTTACATACTTTCCTTTCATTTCCAGGAAGAACGAAACCTTCTAGTTGTTCCATGTAAATTTCCTCATTTAAGTCTCCATTCAAGAAAGCAGTCTTCACATCTATTTGATGAACACAAAGATCATAAATGGAAGCTATAGCAAAAAGAATTCGAATAGAAGTTATACGTGCAACAGGAGCATACGTATCAAAATAATCTATTCCTTCCTTTTATCTATATCCCTTTGCCACTAGTCTAGCCTTAAAAGCTTGGATAGAACCATCAGAATGATATTTTCTTCTAAAAACGCATTTGCAACCAATAGGCTTGGATCCTTTAGGTAAATCTACTAATACCCAAGTATTATTGGACATAATTGAGTCCATTTCATCATTTACAGCTTCTTTCCAAAAAGAAGCATATCTAGAAGACATAGCATCAACAAAGCTTTTAGGATCGTCTTCTAAATTTAATACTAAAGGATATTTATTTACCACGTTATTATCTCTGTCTCCTTCAACAAGAAAAACGTGAGTAATATAATCTGGACCTAAATCCTTAGATTTTCTTGCTCTAGAGCTTCTCCTCAATTCAGTCATGTCTCTAGAATCATTTGTTCCTTTCTCTTGAGAATCTACATAAGTTTCTATAGGTCTTGAATTATTTTCAATAATTTCAGAACCTGTAGAACATTTGTTCTCAAAGAATTCGACATCTCTTGATTCTACAATGACATTGGATTCTAAGTCAAGAAGCCTATAAGCTTTACTGTTTTCAGCATATCCAATAAAGACACTTTTGATAGCTCTAGGACCAAGTTTAGTTCTTTTAGGGTCCGGTACTCGGTAGTATGCCAAACACCCCCACACTTTAAGATATGACATGTTTGATTTTCTACCTTTCCATAATTCATAAGGGCTCACGTTATTTCTCTTAGATGGTATTCTATTATGAATATAATATGCAGTAAGCAATGCTTCTCCCCAAATATTAATTGGTAGCTTTGAATTTGAAAGCATACAATTAACCATTTCTCCGAGAGATCGATTTTTCCTTTCAGCCATACCATTTTGTTGTGGAGTGTATGGTGCGGAAACTTGATGAATAATACCATGTTCTTCACAAAATGAAGAAAATTCATTTAAGAAATATTCTCCACCTCTGTCTGAATGTAGAACTTTGATTTTCCTTTCCAATTGATTTTCTACTTCAGCTTTATATTTCTTGAACATGGTGAATGCTTCATCCTTCGACCTCATGAGATAAACATAAAGATATCTACTGCAATCATCCACAAAGGTAATGAAATACCTTTTACCATCACGAGTTAACATGCCATTGAATTCGCATCTATCACTATGCACCAAATCCAACAAATTCGAATTTCTATTAACACCAGGGAATGGTTTCTTTATGAGTTTAGACTTAGCACATATTTCACATTTGTCTAATTCGCCATTAAAATTAATCAAGTCTAACTTTTTCATATTTGTTAAATAGCGAAAATTTATATGTGCTAATCTACTATGCCATAAAGAAGCAGACTCAATAGTATAAGCAGAAGATACGAAAATATTATTGATACTTAGTTGATACATGCCGTCATTGGCATAGCCCTTCCCCACAAACATCCCATTCTTCGACAGGATAACCTTGTCGGATTCAAACAAAATTCGAAAACCCCTCTTACAAAGTAAATCAATTGAAACTAGGTTCTTCCTAATTTCGGGTACATAAAAAACATTAAGAAGAGTAATCTTCTTTCCAGAAGTGAGGTCAAGTTCCACGGTGCCTTTGCCAGCAACCTTTGCAAGAGCATTATTCGCCATCAGGACCTCTTGAGCATTTGTGTCGACAGTCTCTTCAAATTGCTTGAACAAATATTTGTCCTTGCACACATGAACTGTCGCTCCAGAATCTAGCCACCAACCGGATTGGACAGTGGCAGAATTGATCTCAGAAATCATAGCCATCGAACCATTGATTTCAGCAATGTTCATATTTGAAAACTTGGTTGAAATCATGGCCACATAGTTCTCTTCAACCAAATTTGCATCTGTCTTCACCGTTGGAATGTTCTTGTCCTTTGATATGCTCTTGCGGTGAATGTAGTCCTTGGCATAATGTCCCTGTTTGCCACAAACAAAACAACAACCCTTCTTCTTCTTGTGTGTCTTCTTAAATGTATGCCCGTTCTTTACTTTAAAGTTCTGGCCGAATTTTCTTTTTCTTTCCACAGCATTTACCTTGGAATTATACAAAACAGAATTATCACGTGTACGTGACTCTTCCTCAATACGAAGATGTTTATGTATTTGCTCCAAGGTGAAGTCCTCCGACTTATGCATCAGCCTTTTTCCGTAGTCTTTCCAAGTTGAAGGCAATTTTGCAATAATTGCTCCAACTTGAAAGGTTTTTGGAATTTCAATTTTGAGGGCACGAATTTTGTTGACGAGCACTTGTAATTCGTGGACTTGTTTCAACAAGGGCTTAGTATCAATAAACTTGAAATCGAAATACTTTGCAATTAAATACTTATTGGTACCTTGCTCCTCCGCTTTGTACTTGAATTCCAGTGCGTTCCAAATTTCTCTGGCCGACTTCATCTCAGTGAATAAGTCATACAATCTATCAGACAGTGTATTCAGAATGTGTCCACGACACAGCAATTCATCCTCCTCACGTTTCCTTTTATCCTTGTTAACCCTTTCAACGGCTTCCGCACTTGGTTGTTCTCCCTCAACAGTAGGATTCGGATCTTCAATAGGCGCCAATTTTGGATCCAGAATATAGGATATCTTCAGGGCAGTGAGTAGGAACATCATCTTGTCCCTCCAGCGAGCATAGTTGTTCTCATCGAACCGATCCAGTTTGACCATGTCTTGGTTCATGATTTTGATTGTCTCCGACTCCATTGTTGGACAGAAATAAATCCTTAAGATTGTTGTAAATATGAATGGCTTCGAATCAAAGAGCAATCAAGTCGGACTTTGAGGCGTGATATCACTTTCTTTAAGGATTTATTTGCCCCACAATTGTTGCTAATGGTCACCGGCAAAAATCCTCCGGGATACAACAAAGTCTCAAAATGAGAATACTAGATAGCAATTCTAGTATTTCTCCAGGGTCTCTCTAGGAAACAAAGAAATGATGACTGTAGTTTTCGAAAGAAGACTTGAAGAAATTGATCTCTCTTTTCTTTCTTGCCAAAAACTGACATATATAGAAATCGGTCTTAAAGAACATTGGCAACTCTTCACGAAAGGTTGCAAAGCTAACAAAGATATTCCTTCGGAAGAAGTTGCAAACTGAATAGATGCAACCCTTCGGAAAAGATTGAAAACTGAATAAGTATAATCTTCAAAAGTTGTCTTGGAAAGACACATGTAAAATTCGGAATAAAATAAATAAATAAATATATAATTCCGAATTTTCATAATTTCGAAAATTACTTAATAAACAAAAAACAACCTTTCAAATAATAAAAAATTAATAAGATAACCTTACGAAATAAGATAAAAATATAAAGGGATTAGTGCTAATTAAACCGCGCACCCGCACGCGGGTATTGTGTGGACTAGCACACACCCCATTGTCTTCACTCTAAAGAGCAAGAAGATATTCACAATTATAAAGTGGCCCACTTTCTCAAAACTTTCCTACGTGGGACAAAGGAAAATGCACTATTTTGTTTGTTTTACAAACAAACAACCAACAAGAAATGTAAAACCAATAGAGAGAACAAGACAAGAGAGCATTTTCTGAGCTTTTTCTGGCACGTTGAATGAAGAAGAACGTGTTGATATTTATAGGAGAAATAGGCTGACTGAAAGCTGAAAATACAAGGCAAGCATTATTAACACAGCGGCTTAGAAGCACTTAGCATATTGAGTATCGCAACCACTAGTTTGACGAATCGCAACAACTGGTCCGACGAAGGTTCACGGCATGAAAATCAAAGGTTTAAAGTTAAGGATATTTGGTTTTACTCGTGTATAGGCTTTTTCGGATGAAGGCCTATAGATAAAAACTAAAAACTCGGTGAATAAGAATCTTGGACTCGACCTCGTGTATATTTTGCGTGCGGGAGAGCTAAATCCAACTTTATACTTGGTTCGGTGTAAGAAGCTGGAGCACGCTAGTCCAATATTGTTTTCTTGTTATTACCAAGTAAGTAAAAATAAATCAATTAGTAAAGTGAACAAGAGAGCTTCTCAAACAATACATGGCACAAAGAAAAGCAAGAGAAGTTTTGAAATACTTTTCTACAACAAATATCTCATTGAACTATATAATACGAATGTGAAAATTGCGCACGACCGCCTCTGGGCAAGCAGCCGAAAAGTCCTTTTCCTTCCCTCCCTCTCTCTTCTCTCTCCATCGTCTTCTTCAACCTGCAACCATGGAGTGGTTTCTCAAAGATCATTTGAAAATAAATTTAAATTTTAAATAAGCTTAGATTTTGTTCGAGTTTTCTTGTTTTTTCCTTATTTTTTTCATCTCTCCTGATCTAGATTTGGGAGCTCATTCGAGGTCTAGTTCAATCTCCTAATCTATTTCTAGATCTAAGAGCTATTCTCTCCCAATTTAAATATGAGTTTAATAATGTTTTCAGGGCTTTGATACCTCGTGCTTTGTCCGTATACAGGTCCTCTGCCTCCAATTTCAATGGTGATTGTAGGAGCTATGGCGCTTCGCTGAACTATGAAGATCTGCTCTTCCAAAAGTTAGATTTGTATTTATTCAACTCGTTTGAATGTCTCCGTATGGCGATGGTATAGAGGAAGCGTGCACCACCATATGGCAATGTTGTAGTTATTGGATAAGGAACTTCCGGCATTTGCTTATCATTAACGATTATACGAGATTTAGTGATTGGTCGCCGATTATTTTGCCTGACGGATCAATTGTTATGGAATGATTGTATGTTTAACCCAGTTGGTGCTATATTGATCCTCATTTTTTTTTTTCTGGATTTGGCTTTGTTTTGTTCTATTTTAATTTTCTTTGCAATGAAAGCCTATGTACTTCACTACTTCTCAAGTATGCTTTTGAGCAATAAATACGATTTTCTTGCAACAAAAATAAACTATAAAATGAAAACAAATTACGTAATCTAAGCTTAGTTCGTTGCCGACGCGATGGGTTCACCCAGTTATAACCGAAATCCACGCGGGTTCATGTCTTTATAACTTGTCAAGTTCGAATCGCGAGTCCCACTTGATTTCGGAAACCTTGTTGCTGATTGGATCTACATGACCAAATTCGGGCAAGCTCTCCCCCAATCCGATATTGAACGACACGAATCTCGTTCAATAAAGTCGAGCGGCGAACGAGAGAAGCGTACGTGGAGAGGGATTCCTTGCAAAAAGTAAAGCCGCGGAATCAAATAGCCCTTTTCCAATTTGAACTTTTTCTTGACTTTATTCAGAACGCTCTGGATGATGGGAGTGGCCATGAACGAGGGCCGCAGAGAAGGCATGAGATGCAAAGCAAAAACTCCCAAAACGTAGAACACCGCAGAAAAGCAGGAAACTCGTGGCCTCACATATGGCATTTTTCACCTTCGCCACTGTCTTTCTTCTCCTTTTTCGCGGAATTTATGTGCTTTGTCACTAAATTTCGAAGCAGCAGTCGAAATCGACGTACGAAAGAGAGAAAATACCTCGAAAAGTTCTAAACTACGGCTTTTTTTTTTTTTTATGTTGGGAAAACCTCCAAACTAGTAGCAGCATGACAAAAATACCTTCTGTCTGCCACAGAAAGATCCTAAACTTTGGTCATTATTGACACCAATGTCCTAAACTCTCGCCGGTTTGAGAAAAATATTCCTTGTCAAGTGGGTACAAGTCGAAAGGTCTTGGCGACACAAAAAAAAAAAATTGGGATATTGTGTTACGCGGGTATAGTTTAGGATTTTTTGGGAGATGATAAAAAGTGTGAGATATTAATGTTATTTAACATCTATATTATACTTATACCAATTTATGATCAATTTACTAAATATAACTAATCAATTTATGATTCATTTACTAATATATGAGTTAAGAAATGGGTTTATGACCTATTTTAATAGATCTACAAGTATTGGTGTCCATCGTGCTCTCCTGCTCTTGCATGGGAACGTCAAAGCTGGAGCCATTGTTTGATCATGTGGAGTAAAAAATTCTATCCGAAATTCAATGGCCACAGTATTTTCTGTTTGGTTGTGGTCGTGGTCGTGGATGGAAGTGGTCCATTTTAGGATGCAACTTGGTGCAATAAGTTTCCAACAGCATGTTAAATTGTTCATGACAAATAATTAGTTTGAATTAGCAACCCCCCCCCCTTCCCCAAAAAAAAATTTCCATTTATTTCGTAAAAAATAAATGATTCGTAAAACATTTTCCTGAGTGGTTGTTTTTAGGAAAATGTTTTTCAAATTATTTATTTTTTACGAAATAAACGGACACTTAGCAATTGTGAATTCGTATTCAACTTTTTAGCGTACTTAATAAACTCAAGGTTGATCATGACACAATTTCACATTCGGGTATAAGTCAATAAAATTGCATTGCGCATAAATTGTTCATAAACGGGTAAATGGGTCCATTTGGGTCAGACCATTTATGACCTGACCCAAACCCGGTCCAACCCACCCATTTAACAGGTCTAAATTCTTGAAACTTTTCAACAGGTCACCAATAACTCTAAATTGTGCCCGTTATGACACCATTGCCCTAAAAATCGTATCTTTGTGACAACAAATTCTTAATTCATCGTCATATTAAGACAAGTTTGGTATTGGCGACAACAAAAAATTAGCGTGTTGGTGTCGCAGTGGGTAAAAGTTTAGGATCTTTTGTGATAGACAGAGGGTGTATTACATTAGCCTCTAATTGGGATATTGGTGAAAAAAAAAAATTAGCGTGTTGGAATTGCAATTGCAATGAGTAAAGTTTAGGATCTTTTGTCATAGACCAAGGGTGTATCACATAAAGTTAGAGTTTATAGACTGAGCGTGTATTGCATAAAGTTGGTGTTAAATAATTGCATTAGCCTTTAATTTTTTTAGCCGGGATTTAGCCTCTAATTGAGTAATTAAAAGAAAACACTTTAGTGTATCCCATCTTTATGAAATATTACATAACAAGTTTCGTCTCGTATTCTTTAATGGGCAAAAGAGGCTCTGCTAGAAAAAAAACCATCAGTTTATTTCGTGGAAAATGAAGAATTTGGAAACTATTATCCTAAAAATAATCTCTTGCATTGGTTAGAAAAATGAATGATTGAAAAATATTTTCATTATTCGCGAAAATATTAAAATATAAAGTGCTGTCGATAAAGAAAAAATTTTCATCGATTATTTATTTCAATCGATAAAAACGATTATTTTTTTAAAAAAAATTTCGAAATCATTTCTTTTCCGCGAAATAAGCATAGCTTAATGATAAGATACTTGTCCCTATTTTTATTAGGAAAACTGACACAAATGGTCCCGTAACTTTGTTTCAACGTGCAATTTGGTTTTTAAACTTTTAATTTGTTCAATGTGATCTCTGAAGTTTAACCCAATGTGTAATTTGATCCCTAAAATTTTAATTTGTTCAAGCGGTCCTTGAATTTTTGATACATATTCAATTTAGTCCCTGGATTTTGTGGTCTTTGATACATGTTCAATTTAGTCTCTGGATTATAAAATCCAGGGATATAATAATCCAAGGACTAGATTAAATATTTATCCAAAATTCAAGGACCACATTGAACAAATTAAAAGACCATAGACTATATTGTATACTGGGTTAAAATTGAGAGATTAGATTGAATAAATTAAAAGATCAAGGCTTAAATTGCATATTAAAGCAACCTTATGGACCATCAGAGTAATTATCCCTTTTTATAACGAAGCCCCACATTTTTTCTTGCCGAAAATTCGAACGTGAATCGTAAGATAATCTGTCCCTGTCATTATTACGCGCCAACGTCCCGGCGGTGGGTGGCGGCCGACCGTGCCAACTTGCCACGCTCGGAGCTGCGGATATTTCCGCGCCCGGCCGAGGGCAGTCCCGTCATTTCGGGGTCCCCCCGCGCGCGCTGCGTGGGACCGCGCAAGCAAAACGACGCCGTCGGGAGCATCTTTAACTCGCCCAGCGGCGCGCCACGTTTCCCCGACGCGGATCTGAAAAGATCGCCCGTCCATCGGCAACAACGACTCGCGCCCCGGCTTTTGATCCTCGTCCAGCTCACCGCGGGGGGCCCGCGTCCGACGTGTCGTCCGACGTGGCGCTTGTTGAGGCCCTCCTTCGCTCTGACCCACTCGTTCTGTTTTCTCGAGCCGCAGTCAAAAGCGCCCCATTTTCTTTCCCCATTCTTCTTCTTCTTCTTCTTCTTCCACGCCAAAAAAACTCAAAGGCCCTCCCCTTTTTTTTTTGTCTCTAATATCTGGCGCAAACCCTAGCTTAATCACAATGACCTGAAGAACAACACGCGCGAGGAAGAGAGAAGTCTCGGAGGGCTTGCGTCGCTCGCAGCTCCCGTGGTCGGATTTCCGGTCCCCCGTTCTCGTGTCGAGTCGGACGGACAAAAGCGAGTTTCGCCTCGAAGAAGGTACAGTCCATGGATTGATCGAGCTCGAAGCGCGCCTCTCTCTTTTTTACCCGCTTCTCAGCCGAAGAGCTGTGGTGAAACGAGCCTTCTGATGTCTGGATTTCTCTTCTTCTTCTTTTTTCGCGAGCGGTCGTGCTTCCGATTTTGGCGGATGGAAGTGTAGGAAGCTAGGCGAAAAACGAATTTGATTTCGCGTGCGTGATTTTTTTTTCCTCCACTGATCCATTTCTTTTTCCAGGAGGATGATTTTTGCTTAGTGAGTTCACGGGTTGTCGGTTTCGAAAATATTTAGTTAAGAGCTACAGTAGTAGTTCCGGAAGATATCATTTTAGGTTTTTAGATCTGAAGTTCTGTTCTTCTTCTACTCGTTTCTTTCTATTTTTGGGTATTATGTTTTGTGGTTGTATGGCTGCGTATCACTGGCTTTTGGCTTGTGAGGCTAATCTCTTCGGTTGACGAGTAAGTGGATGAAAGAACTCTGGCAGTGATGCTACAGGCTCGTTGTTGTCTAAAGTTTCAAAGGATCTAAAAGTTTTAAGTGCTCGCACATGTAAAAGAACTCGGCGAGTACATAAGTCGATGCTTCTTCTTTTCGTGAACTCTGTTATGTTGGACCTCTCCTTCCCTCATTATCGCTTGGATGGCTGATGAACTTGTCCCTGTTGGTGGCTCGGGTGATAGTGGGAACAGAGGGTCCCTTTCTTTTCGTTCTCAGCCCGAGCTGGTTCTCTTCTCTTTAAGTTTCGCATGAGCTGAGACATTAATGTTCTTGACCAAGTAACTCGTTATTCTTTTGATAAATAAAGTGAAGATGAGAGAGGACGGAGAAGTAAGTGGGCTTATTGTGTAAGTAGCTCATCATTCTTCCGGTTAGTAAATTGGCACCCATTTTGTGTTCTCACACTAGAGAATTTTAAGCTTCATTTTAACAATTTAGGAGTAATCGAAGGAGAACCTGTCCCTATGGCCGTAGAGATGATTTCGAATATCATTGTCTCGCGAAAATTATGGACAATGGATCCGACTCTGCACCTTTTAGTGGATTTATTTGGTATATGGTTAGTTCTGTCACTGATGAAACTCACTGGTCTGATTCAGTTTGACTGTGTTCCCTTCTCTTCCTAGCTGGATAATTTGTCCGTACTTTCAACTTATTTGAATTCACCCAAATGAACTTTTGTATTACTCTAATTGGCAATAGAACAGTCATTCAAAACTCGACAATATCTTAAATGGAATATTAGCAGTTCTTATCAATGTGGGATGTTTCTCCTTTCGTCTATGATTCTAATCACAGGGTTTTAAGTTATTTGTTCTGTTTCTGGTTGATCTTCTAATGGTGGTTTGCTTTTTGGTGGTAGATTCTTTGAAGTCGCCATAATTTCGAGTTCATCATTTTGACAAGAACGGGATGTGCAGTCTTTTTATTGAACTTGAGGAGATTTCTTTGCCTACTAAATCCAGAACTGTTGTTGGGCTTTTTTAATCTGGTTGATGCCGATTGTTCAGATGACCAATAATAGACCTGGGACTAAGGGATTCGCAGAACAAAATCACCACAAAAATGATGATAGCAGGGATATAAGGGATGGAGTCAGAGGTGAGGGCCAGGAGCTAGCAGAGCAAGATGAGTTACAGATCAATGAGGACGTGGAAGGTGCATTGAATAGGAAGGTTGAAGGAATAGAATCGCAGGATTTCGTGCATGCTCATCCTGTTATTCCAAGATCACAGCAGCAGTCAGAAGAGCCATTGGTTCACTGGGAAAGGTTTCTACCTTTGAGGTCTCTGAAGGTACTACTGGTGGAATATGATGATTCAACTAGACAAGTTGTCAGTGCACTACTTCGAAATTGTGGTTACGAAGGTAAGTGCATAATTCTCACAGTCAGAGTGCTTGCTTAATAGAGAAATTCTAGCATATGCAACGTGAATGTCTTTGTCAACATGGATATTTGCAGGCATAAAGATGGAAAAGAATATTCTCTAAGTCATGTAAAAAATCATGGCAGGAAATAATTGGGTGATTATGGTAGAATACATATTACTTTAAGTGACATCTGCAACCTGAACGAGTTCTCATTAAACCATGTCACATGGAGAAAATTGCAATCAAATGCCATGTTGCCTGTCAATTGAAATTCTTTGAAGTTGAAAATGTCTATACCTCAGGTTTCTATTGAACTAAAGTCCAAGTGACATTCTGGTTTTTGTTTGACCTGCTCTAAAAATGTCTGAATTTAGAAATGACTACGATAAGGTGAGATAAACTATTGAATAGAATAAGCACAAATAAGTAAATGAATAGGATTGCAAAATCTATTCAAGTGACACATATCTCCATATGATCATTGAAAAATTATCTAACTAAAACCTTCTAGTAAAATGGGACATCCCTTATGCATGTCAGCAGCCAGCAGTTTTTTCCCCATAATTAAACAAATTTTGTTGTTTTTTTCTTCTTCTTTTTTTATGGCGGGCGATTTCATAGTAGTTTCTGAATTTCTTGTATAGGCCTGAATTGATAGGTTGGTATGCTCTGTCTCTGTCTCTGTCGCTGTCTCTGTCTCTGCCTCTCTCTGTCTCTCTCTCGAAGGCTTCGGAAATGTGTCATGACATGAGTAAAAGAAGGCTTAGTATTTGGTGATACTCATTTTATTTTAATTGCAAGTTCTGCGCTGTCCATTTGGATACGTGTCAAGTTGCAAATCTCGTAAAAGCTTCTCCTTCAATTGCTTCTCTTTGGAGTTACACAAGAAGTAGGGTCATAACTGTTTTTTTTTAAGAGTTATAGTTGTCCATGACCAAACTTTTGACAGAAGCTAGTAATATAGGGGTTTTCTAGGACTGATAAGAAACTTTTAGGTCATCTTGAATGGTAGCAAACAAATAAGTTTCTAGAATTGGTGACGCTTGGCTAAAATATTGATCCAAGTGATGTGGTCATGCACTGTTTCCAGATTAATAGGTGAATTACTCCTTTTGCCATTCATTTTTTAGGCTATTTTCAATCTGGTTTTTGTACTTTCAAAATGCATGTAGTTATCATATGTTGAAATGGTTTTGATCAAGTCATTAGTGATGAGCCATTAGAAAGTAATGGAATGCCGAGGAGACGCGCCATATGGCACATGGATAGAGTGTCACACAAGTCTCCTTTAGGTGCCTTGTCAGCTTTTTATAACATTTTAAGGTATGGATGACAATCTGTCTCAATTTAAATTACTTCAGACGTGCAATGACCCAACTGAAGATTTTGAATAGAAGTCCATGAATAGATGACTGTTTTAACTTAACCTACTGTTATCTATTTATAAGCTTCATCCCTATTATTTGTTCTCGTTGAATGCACAAGGAGCTGCTTTGAAAAGATTGATCAGAATGATCTATTGTTGGCAAGTGGCAAGATATGGCGGATCGAGCAGTTCTCTATGTATAAAATAGCAGATAACACTAGAAGAATTGTAGTGCAATCCCCTATTTCATGGTGACTGATAATGATGAAATTACAAAAGAGCATGTCATTCGTTGACAAACATGAAGATTGAACAGAAGCATAGATATTCAGCCCATCGTGTAATTAAACATGTTTCTTCTTTTTCTTTTTTTCTCTTGTTTTCTTGTCTT
The DNA here is from genome assembly GCF_021117445.2 of Syzygium oleosum. Lineage (NCBI taxonomy): Eukaryota > Viridiplantae > Streptophyta > Magnoliopsida > Myrtales > Myrtaceae > Syzygium > Syzygium oleosum. The sequence goes on from NW_026607486.1 coordinate 20,142,411, forward strand.
CTTTGAAAATGTCGTATGTTATGGTATTTTCTGTATTGCACACTTTGAATTACTTATTTTCTCTGAATTAACAATTTAACAGAGAAATATTCTCGCAGTTACAGCTGTAGCCAATGGTATACATGCATGGAAAATCTTGGAAGATCTGACCAATCCCATAGACCTCGTTTTGACAGAGGTTGTCATGCCTGGTCTATCAGGCATTGGACTTCTATGCAAGATCATGAGTCACAAAACCTGGAAAAACATTCCTGTGATTAGTGAGTATATTACGGATAATTTCCTGATACTCTTTAAAAATTATAATCATTTTCCGCCTATTATCTTATTGGTTAGATACTTTTAATTGCTACACCTGGTGAGTTTTGTGTGCAGTGATGTCATCTCATGATTCCATGAATATAGTCTTCAAATGTTTATCGAAGGGTGCAGTTGACTTCTTAGTGAAGCCTATAAGAAAGAATGAGCTTAAAAATCTCTGGCAGCATGTTTGGAGAAAATGCCACAGCGTGAGTCACTGAAATATCTCAGTTCCTTTTCATGACATTACATAATGGATCGGCTTTGACTTCTCATTGTATCATTCTATCTGCGTATAAGTTATGACATTTAGTTTTGGCTGCAAATGCCTGAACTCTTTGATTTGAATATACTCGCACCACAGTTGAGCCATATTCAACTGTCAGTTTTTGTTCCTTTACACTCAAATTGCGAGCATATTACTGTGTAATGATTGAAAGGCATAAAGTGCGGCCCCTATGTCTTCTGTTTTGCATTCATTGCTCATACTCTTAGCAGTCTAGTGGTAGCGGAAGTGAAAGTGGTATAAGGACTCAAAAATCAACCAAGTCAAAAAGTTGTGAGGACTCTGACAACAACACAGGCAGCAATGATGAGGATGATATCGAGAGCATCGGTGTTAGGGATGGAAGTGACAATGGAAGTGGCACTCAGGTAATGATTTCCCCCTTTCCAGAGCACAAGTAGGAGGCTGCTGCTCTTGAGTTTCTCTTTCTTTCGTAATTCAATGCATTGTCTAAGCCCTTATCTGATCAGTTTAATATATACATGTTCAGGGATAGTTTTTCTCGAGCATAGAGGTTGCTGTAGTTCTTGAGCATAGAGGTCAACGTAGTTTTACTTATAGATCCAAATCGATGCACTATGATTAGTCACTTAAAATCCGCATACCCTGTTAAAATCTTCACATGCTCACTTGCTTTATGTAGGATAAGTGCATCTTGATGCCACTTTAGATGTTACGATTGCTTATTTGTTGAGGGCATGGATACTCTCAGAGAGAACTAGAGATATTTGGAACTGAATCATTAGGGTTTCTAATATGCCCCTTTTTCTATATTTATTATACAAAGATTACAAAGATCCAATTCCACAAACATATTGAGTCTAACCCTATATTGCTAATTGCAAAGAGGTCTCTCAACACTCCCCCTTAAGTTGGAGCTTGGAGCTTGTATGTCATATGTGCAAGCTTGTTATGAAGATTAACTTTTCCTTCGATAAAATATGACAGTCATCGATTTGTTTAGTACTCTCATGAAACATTGGGTTAGAAGTTGTGTGTAGTGCTATAAAGACCCGACCTGATCCATGCGGACGAAACACTCCCCATAAAAGAAGTATTCATGATATGATCACTCTAGGTGACCATTTGGAGGTAAGTCTTACTTATGAATTACTTCTTGAGGTATTTTTCCAACCGATGTAGAACTTTGATTTCAAACTCCTCCATCAAAGCACTATCGTTCTCATTAATGTCTGCCTATATCGGCTTGTGGTGCTCCCCCTGTTCAATATGTAACTTGATCCATCCCTGCCCCCTAGTGATCCTAGGAATTTTGCCAGGTATCACACCTTGTTCAAGCCCATATTACGGCGATTACTCCTTGGCCTCGTCAAATCTGTTAGGGGCCAGCCCATCCTTAAACGGCGCACCTACTTTGGGCCGACGCCCTGTGTTGGGTGTCGACACGACACGACACGGTTACAGACACAGGATCTGTGTTAGAGTCACCATCTGAGCAGTGGACACGGCTTGCATGGCTGTTGAGTTACGGTTCTGTGTTTTTTGTCCTCTCTTCTGCTCTGCTTTTCTTTTTTCGGTTTAGAATATGAAGAAGAAAAAGAAGAAGACCAGATGAAAAAGAAAAAGAAGCCCAAGAGAGAGAGAGTGCAGGCAGTGTCCTTTCATCTTGTCTCCCTCTCTCGAGCCATGCCCTTTTATAATATTTTTTTTTGACTAAAAAGAATGCAGTGTCCTTGCTGTGCTGTCTTCACTTATTAGGTTTAAGTGGTTAACTGGGCCATAAAAATAAGAGAAGAAAGCCCGAGAAAGGCACAAGCAGTAATATAAGCTTTTTGGCCCAAGTCATGCTCAATGAATTGTTAGAAAAGATAATTGTTTTTTAAACAGAAAACAACCTAAAAACATGTCTGTATCAAGGAAAAAAAATTGAAAATTGAACTTAAATTTGTGCTCTTAAGCCCTTTGAATAAATTGAACATATGTGTAAAATATATTATAGGACATATCTCAGTACCCCTTTCCAATTCTTGGATCCATTTTAGACGAGTCTCTGTGTCTAAGATTTTCTCAAGAGGCAAGTCCGACACACGGAACCATACCCACACCCAGGTTCGGGTAATGTAGAGTTCGCCCGATCCGCTAATAATTTCACCCTACGAATAGCAGGAGTATCAATTGGCCTTGATATAAGAACACCAATTTCCTCTAGAATGTCTGATGCAAATGCACTACCTCGATACGAAGGAAATATGACAACTTTCCCATGTCCTTGGGTTGAAAGCATTGATGGAAATTTGTTGTTTGTTGAGCAATAACACCTATGTCACCCCCCTTAATGATAAAACATTTAAGCATGATGTAAAGGTTCCATAGAAAACTAAATGAACTGGGGCATACCGATTCATTTCAAACTCCAGGTTTACTGAACTAAGTTTTCCAAACCATGTTCATGGAGATTTTTTCCAACCATGCAAATCCTTATATAGTTTATAGATCATACCATTGTGCCTTCACAATCTGCATTTACTCTTCAAGTTCTAGAAGCTCCATATTAGATGTTTTGGACCATTGGATTGTGTTGTGGCCGAAATTTCCCTTTGCTTGTGTTATTAAAATGGGCAAATTTCTGACCAAAAAAAAATGGGCTTAATTGATGAGGCTTGAGTTGGCTTGTGAGTTAATCAATAGAATTTTCAAGCTCTAGTGCTCCCAACACCAGAATGAGAAAACAAGATCTCTAACTTTGCGAAACAAAAATCAAAAGCTCAGAGAGGGAGAGAGCACCAATAGGCGCACTGGTGAAGAGATCCATAGGGCATAACACCGTCACAGAGGAAGAGAGAGAGAGAGAGAGAGAGATTTATGAGGTTAGAGTTTAGAGGTGACGGAGAGGCGGGCTGTAAAAATGAAAACGTTAGCTGATAGTATTAGGGTCTTTTCCTTGTAAAAAGTATGCCAAGTTATGTTACAAAATTCGTTTTATATGAGTTTTAGAGCCTTTTTTCCTATCACAAGATGGAATGTTTGATAGGAGTAGCGTGCCTGTTGATCATCCAACTTGAGCCTGACATTCAATCCTCCTCAACAGTCAACATTGATAAATTTTACAAAAGAAAAAGGAACAACTGCAATGGGATTCATAAAACTTGTTAAAATAATTCCCAGAACTTTCATTTTGTGTATTTAAGTCCTAAAACCTGTTATAATCGTCCACTTCAGTCCTTCTGTTATTTCTGGGGCATTTTTTAGTAAGTGTCATATAAAATTGAAAAACTGGTAAAAAGAACCGCGTGATATTTTGCGTCCATTTAAAACTAACGGAGTTAATGGAAGGACTCTAGTGCGTTGAAGTTGCAAGTTTTAAGACTTAAATGTACAAAATGGAAGTTTGAGGACCCAATCGCACTATTGCAACAAGTTTTAAAACTTGCCTTGTAATTGTCCCAAAGGAAAACATCCAGTTCAAAGACTATTCAAACTGGTTCGAGCCTTGGAAATGGGTACCTATCCTGCAAGAGGCCATTTCCATGTCTCTAGAACCGGGAGCTGGACTACTTCATAGGTTGACCATCCTAGAACTGCATTAACCAGGCTCGTTCCAAGTTCCAACAGGTTCTTGTGTTGAACTGGGCCTAACACTCACCTCTGCTGCTCTTAGTTCCCCTTTAGGTTTGAAATGAACTGAATTCAACTTTCGGCACCTTTAGATGCTTTGAAAAGTCACTCTAATATCCCTTTAAACCATAACCAGTTTTATGTTTAAGCTGTCAAAGTTAATTTACAATTCTACCATATGCTATAATGTGGACATCTTAGAAATTAATACTTGCCATGACCATTATCAGCTATTTGGCTTCTGTGCCTGTAGTAACAACTACCCTAGGTCATCTTGGTAGCAATTTAAAACCCTGAATCACTTAAAGTGGAATTCACATCTTGACATCAGTGGCATGAATGGCGTCATTTGCTTTGTGAGTGCATCTGTGCTATATTTGGCTCCACTTCTTGGCCCCATCTTATTAAATTGGTCATGAATTTGGGTGAAAGTCCGTCTGTTCTTGATCCCAATGAACATAATATCTAATATCTGAAGGGCATATATCAAGACTGAGTACAACTGACCTTAGGAGAAAAACATACTCCGTTATGGACTACTCTGATCTCCGGTTTGCTCGAGTAGAACAAATCCTTTAGAAATTGGAATATGGTGTTGCTGAAACTTTCTATTTTGAGAATGTAAGCATCACCATTGACTCGCTCTTGTACGTATCAGCATGTAGGTTCGAGTTTTTGCATTGTTCTGTAGAATATTTTGACATTGTTCAGAAAAATCAAATGGCATATACTCTGACAATTTTTTCTTTGCAGAGCTCTTGGACAAAAAGGGCAGTGGAAATTGACAGTCCTCGGAAGGCGTCCTCTTGGGAGCAGTTGGCTGATCCTCCAGATAGCACCTGTGCACAGGTTATCCATGCAAGGCCTGATACGCTCAGCAGTAACTGGGTGCCTATGACTGCAATGAGGCATGCTAAGGGAAAATATGATGAACTTGGTGCGTCCAGCTCTGTTTGCAGCATCTTTAGTTGGATTTTATATCCTCAATTGTCTAATGTTGTTTTCCATTTGTAATTCTTTTTGTAATATTATGCTTGGTTCCTTTTTAAGACAAAGATATGATGGGCAAGGACTTGGAGATAGGAGCACCTAATCTGCAGATTGAAGAACCAAGTAAAAATGATAAAATTACCACAGATCCTACTGCCAACAAAACCTCTGAGATTGACTACCGAAAAAAGGATGAGCAATTGGGGGATAAACAATTGGAGCTCAACAGTGAGAAACCAAATGCCAAAACAGGTGCTGTAATTAATGGTAGCAACCCTCCAATGGAAAGAGTCGATTTTAATATTACCAATTGCTCATCCAAAGTGTCTGACGTGAAAGATAAGGGTGCATATGATACCAAGGAGACGCCGTCTCTTGAGCTCAGTTTGAAGAGGATGAAAGATGATGTTGAGAGCAATCCCCACGACAAAAATGTTCTAAGACATTCTGACCTCTCTGCTTTCTCAAGGCAAGAAAATCCAATTACACTGAACTCAAGGCAAAATGAAAACCATTACTTGTTGCTGTGTTAAGTACTGTTATTCTTGTGCAGGTACAACTCTTCTTCTACTCCTAATCAAACTCCAACCGGAAATGTGGGTAGCTGTTCCCCAGCTGACAATAGCTCAGAGGTAGACAAAACAGAGTTTATGCAGAATTTCCAGTCCAATTCAAGTAGCCCTCCGCTGAATCAAGGTTCCAATGGAAGCAGTAACAATAATGACGTGGGTTCCACCACTAACAATGCTTTCACGAAGCTAGAAACCATCACTGACAAACCACCTTCTAAGTCTATGTTGAAATATCTCCATCAATCGTCTGCTTTCCAACCAGTACAAAATGGTGGTACGTGTCCTCCGCTTACAATACAGGGTAAAGTAGACCCAGCAATCGCTCACGTGATTATGTCACAAGCTAGGGGTGTGAAGCATCATGTTCAAGTGCAGCACCACCACCACCATTACCATCTCCACCACCACCACCATGCGCAGAATGTCACTCAAATGCAGGAGCCAGCTGAGGATCATGACATGGCTTCGAAAAGCACAGCAGCTGCTGCTCCACAGTGTGGGTCATCCAACGGCATGAGTACACCATATGAAGGCATTGTTACCAATAACAGCTACAATGGGAGTGCCTCCGGCAGTAATCATGCAATCGATGGGCAGAATGGGAGGAACCTCCCCACAAATGATCAAGAAACAAATATGGATGTAGACAATAAGATAGCTGGAGAAAGTGGAGCCAATGGTGGGATTGGATATACGAACATGAATGGAGTTGAACAAAGTCGGAATGCCCAAAGAGAAGCTGCTCTGAACAAATTTCGGCAAAAAAGAAAAGAAAGGTGTTTCGAGAAAAAGGTAATAGAAAGCAGTCCTGTTAAATGTGCCCTAAGGTTGCTGGTTGAACCTTACAAAAAAAAAAAATCATATTCATTGTCAAGACGTTGAAGATAAGTGATACATAGTAACCTCACACAGAACTAGATATCAACTTCACAAAATAAGTGCACATTTATAGTAGCTTGTCCATTGTCCTTACAGTACCTCTCAATAAAGAATTACAAACCTCTTCTGAGGCACGCATCACTTCTGCATTCTGATTAGTGGGAAAAGAGATGAGCATAAAGTATCAGGTACGAGTTGGGCTGTCCTTTCAGAATCATGTAGGTAACCAAATATTTTACGGGAGTATAATTTCTTGTAATGGAAGAAAATGACATTGGAATAGTAGCATGGTTGGGTTTTTGGTTTCTTGATTTTGTTTCTCTTATCAAAAGGAAAAAGGAAGAAGAATTGAACCCTTCAAGTTAATGCTTTCTCAGGTTCGATACCACAGCAGGAAGAAACTGGCGGAACAGAGACCACGTGTTCGTGGACAATTTGTGCGGCAGGCTGCCAACGAGATCAGAGGGAAGGAGACAAATTCCTGACCTTTTATCCTGATGAAGACATGGGATTTCGTGGTCGATCTGATCTGCACATTGCACCCAACATTTATTATGTTGTGATTGAAGACATTCAGAAGACACCGCGGTACTATATTTATATTGTGGACTCATGTTGCTACGGCTATGCTGCCACAAGATGGTATGCTGTGAACCTAATCTAGGATATCTCTAGAGACATCGTGTGCTGTTTGTTTCTACAAGACATTCTGCATAAATAAATGCTAGAAGTCTGATTTTCACACGATGGTCTTCCCTGTGATTGAATCTGGGTCATTCGGGACCCGACCTGAGAATCGAAGCATCTTTTACAATCTCTGAGTCCTTGACCAGGTGCTGCTTTATAACTTCATATCCAAATGAAAGCATGCGATGCGAAAATCCAGTGATGCTAAAATCAACCATCAGGGAACCATGTCCACTATCGTCCTAGACAACTGAATTACGTGTAATATCAACTCACGCTACTATTCATCTCGTGTGGATATTGAGGAAACCGCCGATAAATATTGGTGATGCAAAGCACCTCTGACGCGTCTTTCATCTGAGTTTTCTTTTCTTTCTTTCTTACTTTCTTGAGAGAGAGAGAGAGAGAGAGAGAGAGAGAGAGAGAGAGAGAGAGAGAGAGAGAGAGAGAGAGAGTAATCTAACCTTCAGAAGATGAACTCAATATGAATTCCCAGCTGCTCCTGGGCAAGTTCTTTGAAACAACCTGAAAATGGAGAATTAGAAGCAGAGCACTTCCTCCATTCCCCGCCCTTTCTGTCAAATGTGTGCTTGTGACAGTGCTTCTTACCACTCGGCTATTCAAAGGCAACACATTCGGATCACACTCTCTGGTAATAACGTTAGCACTTAGCAGCCACATGCAAGCAAATAGCAGGAATTTTTTGACACAACATCAACCTTTTTAACAGCTAATGGCCCCTGATGATTGGCATTTCCTTCGCCCATGAGCTGCATGTGAGGATGTCCTCAGAACTTGGTCCTTTTCATCGTCCTACTAATTAGGCAGATGCTAACTACCAAATGGCACATGTCCTGTTATTTGGGAGCCAATGTTTGTGGCGGCAAGATCTACTGAATAATCGGTGAGCAAATGATATCTTCTCTCTTGAGATTGGAATGGCGCGGTGCATTCACAGCCACTAGTTATCCTATGTTCGGTTCCTCTTATGTATGTCGGGACAAATGTGAATAGGATTTCTTATGTTCATGTTATAAAAGCTATTTTTCTTACATAACAGAAGTTAGGAAAATTGCAATGATAATTTTTAATATAAAAATAAACAAATAAAACAAAATTAACAACAATTTTCGTATTTATTTACTCCTATTTTTATTAATATATTTGAATTTCTTTCTATTCTATAATGTATGTTATATATTTAGTTTTTACGTTCACTAAATATTTTAGGTATATTAGATTAGTATATTATTTCATATAATAAAATCTTTATTGAGGAATGATGGAAGCGAATAAAAAATAACAAAAAAGGGGGAAATAACAAAAAAAATTAGTTAAAAAATGAAGCAGAACAACCTACATTTCAAATGAACAAATTTGTGAAAATATCATGTCTCCTCCCTAACTTTTTGGTTCATGCTGAAACTTCATGAAAATGGCGAGAAAGTGGAAGCTCCTACTATGCAGCTTGTTGGAACTTGGTTCACGTCGAAGATTCACGAAAGCAGCAAGAGAGTCAAAACTCCTCCTTCTCCGTAGTTTTCTAATTTACGTTGAAGCTTCACGAAAGTGGTGAGAAAGTCGAAGCACTATTACTTTTTGAAATCGCGAAGGTGAATGATCATATTTTCTCTCTTATACTAGATTAGGCATTCGTTTGTTAATTTGTATTGTCGAGTTCTTGTCATAGTTGAGCCTCTGAAATGCTGTAATGAGGTCCTTTGTTGTTTATGATTTTGATAGTACAATAATCATGGATTGACCGTTGGAGGTTACCTTAATTCGTGCATTTGTGATTTTTTTTAGCAATGAATCACAAGATACTCTTACCATCTCCCTTTGTGCATTTTTGGGTTCCTTTACACCGATACGCAATTCCTACCAAAAAAGTGAACATGATCAGATATGAAAATAACCAATTTTATAACTGTGATTCACCAAACGATAACAGAATTCGACAAAATCTCTGGATGCCATCCTATAAAATCCTATCATAACTAGAAATAAACACCGCCAAAGGACTTCCGCAATTCTTTCGCCCCATATCATGAACTATTAGTAAAACCTTATTTGCATGTCTTAGAATATCTTCGTACAGGCATACTCATGAAAGAATTGCGCAAACTTGAATCTCTGGGAATGACACATACTTCTTAAAATTCCCAGATCACTCCACCAGCCTTTTGATCACGAGACCCATCATTAAAGCATGGGAAGTCAAGTAGCCGAATGAAATGAAAGGGGGATTCAAATCGATTTGAACTAAAATGGTCACCAATCAAATAAGTGCAATGACCATCCCAGAAGCTGTCATAGAGAGCAAATTAATGCACAGAACAGATGACGGACCACATAAAAGGCCAATCTGCCAGAAGTCGACTACTTTCATTGATGGGCGGAACTTCAAAACAAATAAACAGTGTGCAGCAAGAACAGATTACAAGAACAAATAAACCTTGTGGAACCGTCGAAGAATACGATGCACGAGAGCCATCTCAGCCTGCATTATTACTTGGCACTCCCATTCTCACGGGGAAAAGCAACAAGAACACAACGTCATGCAGATGCAAACTGGGGATCATAGTTCCTTGATCAATTTAGAATGGTCCATCAACAAAGATATTCTCAAAAGCGATCAGATTCCGTGACGAGTCTGACTAGAACATATGCAAAAGAAGACCTTTCCATCAAGTCAGCCTATAGATCTATCTAATTGTTGTTATCATGACTTTCCCATAACAATTTTTGCATCCTTGTAAATAACAGCTTTTGTGCGTCAGATAGGTAACAAGAATTGCCAGTTGACCCCTTTGTTGCACATGTGAAAGATGATATATGTTTCCCTTATCCAACAGCTACAGCTCTCATCAGCCACGGCCTCCGGGATAGAAAAAGTCCACGCTATTTTCCCTGACCCTGAAATGGAAGTTATGTATCTTGCTGCCCGGAGTCCCCTGCCTGTCACGCTCACCCTTATTGAAAACCATCAACTGCAAATGAATCATGAAAAGTCATGACAAAATCACATGAAGGCTCGTGATTTGTCATACATACACATTATGATACAAAAAAAGGCCCAGAAATCCATCAAGATCGTCTTTTTATTCTTTGAACTGATTTAATTCATTACTTCACTTCACTATCATCACAAGGAAGCAAAACGATTCAACAAGCAGGTAATATTTTCAGCAACTAGCAGAACTTCATTTAGATAGAGCATCGCAGGTTTGCTCCAGCATAGAAATACCTGTCCGTGCACATCAACTGCTGAACCTGTGGCCAAAGGTTCTGCTCTCACCAAAATATTAGATAGGTACTCCAGATTCAACATTAGCATAGGCTTTTCCATGCTTGAGTAGATATCCCCATGATTGAGAGCAACTACTGAACAATCCTGAGACATAAATGAAAGAGCAAATAATTACACAAGGAGTACAAGTATTGTGCAAGGAGAAAATGCATTGTAATAGCAGCACAGTGTCTTACAAATTCTGACGTTAAAGTGCGGCAGTAGTGCAGGAAGTCCAAGACGCTATCTGAAGAACCATTAGCCACCACCTCCATAAGGGCAATATCATCTATCACAATGGTAATGCAGTTCTTCTCCGCAGATAAGGCACGGACAGCGTTGTATATCTTCTCAAACAGCGAAACAAGAATGCTGCTTCCAGTTTTCGCATCATCTTTGTCTACCAAAGTAAAAGAAATATTGCATATGTCAAAATTATGTGCCACCAAACAGATATACAGGGAAAAGCATCCATGGTATGCATACACACTCATACACCCCGAAAGAAAAAATTAATACGTTCAACATAATTTCTCGGAACAAATCAAGACCACATTTGTCAGAGCGGAATTTCATCGTAAGGACAAAGTCCATTCCGTCTTTCAGTTGAAGTCCGTCTCTCGGCTAATGTCCGTAAACGATCAGACTAAATCAAAATTAGAAGGCTCTTGCCACTAGTGGAACCCTGAACTTGGGGACTAAAAACCATTACGCCTGCCTTAGAGATTTCAAGCCAACACATGAAACTCTGATTCAGAGATGATCAATCACACTGAACTCGACTGAACATTTGCAAGGTCAACAACATTTCACTATGGAGCCAATGTTTTACCTGAATCCCTCACCTGGGAAGCGGAGATTGAGCATGTCGAAGAACAAAAATCTGTTGTTATCCCTTTGGGCAACTAAATTGCAGCCCTGTCACCCAGAGAAGAAGAAGATTATACTTGCGGTGATCATGAAAGTGGTGGCTGAAACATTCATAGTCCAATGCCAGCAGCTCATCAAAGAACAAACAAAATCATTCCGAAGCATGCAAAGGCCACGACTTTCCGCACCGAGGCTATCACCAGCACCGACCCATTGCCAGTAGCGAGCGAGAGAGAGGCAGAGAGCAGAGAGATCACCAGTTTCCGGAGGACGCGATCGTAGTGGGAGAGAGGCTGAGAGAAGGCGACCAAGATGAGGGCGTTGTTGGAAAGGGCAGGGGGCTGAGGCGAGAGGAGGAAGCGCTTGATGATGTGGTGGACGACGAACGCTCCGCCCGTCTCCACGCAGTCCTCGACGAGGACCAGCTTCCCGAGGAGAGGCCACCGGTCGCCGCGTCCCTCCTCCAGCCCCAGCGCTCGGTCGAGCAGGTTGTCCATCTCCCTCTCTGTCTCTCTCTCTCTCTCTCTCTCTCTCTAGGGTTTCGAGCGAGTGCTCACTGTGGAAGAAGAAGACCGAGAAAAATTACATTACCATTTTCCCGGGAAAGATAAAAGGAAAAAGAAAAACGAGTTCGTAACACGTGGCGGTTAAGCCTTAAGAAGGCAAAGGAGAAGGCTTTCGAGCTTAAAGATCGGTTCCCCTCCGCCGTCGCGCTCGCCGCCGCCGCAAACCGCCATGCCGAGCGTCAACCTGAAATTCTCGGCCTCGCTCCGCGGCTCCCACCCGCACAAATTGATCCGGTTCCTCGCGAGCAGCGCGACCACCGCCGCGATCCCGTCCCCCCGGACCAATCTGTGGCTCCTCGCGAGAGCTAGCTCGAGCGCGCGGAGATCGCCGGCGGCGGCATTGTCGCGCGCGTGGGTTGCGGCGCCGTTGGACGGCCGCTATGGAATTCTTCGTGGAAGGACCTCGAGTGGCGCCGGATCGTACTTCGTCAGGCGCGCGAGCAGGGGTTGTAAGTGCGACTCGAGTTCTAGCTCATCCGGCATCGAGGGTGGCAAAAATGAGGGCTTGCTGCGTGATGATGGCGGAAAGAGCAGTTCGCAATTGGAAAGCGGGAATCAACGACCGCCACCGCCGTCGGTGCAGAATCAGGAAGAAAAGACTGATCAGCTGTTGACGTTGCCGACGATATTAACGCTTGGTCGTGTCGCCGCCGTGCCCCTTCTAGTTAGTAGTAAGTTTCATTTTCACTTGAAAAGTGAATTCTGGTTTTGTTCTTTCCATCTTCTTCGTTTTCCTCGTCGTCCTTGTCGAATGGTGATATGCTCGGTGCTTTTATGTGGAGAGGAAAAGTCTTTCGAATGGTTCTGTGTCATCATTTCAAACAATTTCAATTTTTTTGTCCCGTTTTATGTTGGTTTCAGCCATATGAACCCGGTTCGTTCTATTGTTTGCTCTCCTCGTGGAATAGAATTTACATTGGAAGTTTTCGGGCTCTTTATCATGAAGTAGTGCTACTGCTTGGATGTTAATTTTTCTATCGGGCTTTCAACTGCCGCTGCCAACGGTGGCTGCTGCAAGATTTGAGGTTGTCAGAGGCAAAGCGATTAGTTCACAGGGATGACACGAGAAATTCTTCTATCTTTATGAGAACAATAATAAATTTTGTTTCTAGAGGGCCATTGGTTCTTGTGCAAGGATAAATTGATTGGTTTTCTGCAGAACTGGCGAGACTTGCTTCTTGGATATCCTACAATCGAAGCGCGTATGCATGATGTGTTAACAAATGCAGGGTTAATTGTCTTTGTGTTTGATGCCTCATCTTTGTGCTAAAAGCCATGATCCAACTGGAACATTAAGCTTAGAAGTGGCTTTGGCCCGACTTTTTGTTTGAGAGAGAAAGGAACAGAGCGGGGGAAGAAAAAAATTGAGTAGATATTTCATGCCTATGCATTTCATGTGCTGATGTTTGGCGTGGATTTGCTTCTTGTCTTAGAAAAATATAGCTTGGTTGCTCATTACCCCTTGTAATCTTTGAGTGTGATTAGCCAGTTTCTGCACTGTACGGCCTTGTGAGCTATGTGTTAAAAGGGTATTCCTTTTGCTGCTTGACATTTGTGCTAGCCGCGGCAGAATTCTAATCTTCCTAGCATGCATTCCCTATGCAGTATCGTTCATTTAAGTATTTGTTGTTTAGTAAATTGAAAGAGTTGTAGTAACTAGGAATTCTAACCTCGCTTTTTATCTGTAGCCTTTTATTTGGATACACAGTGGGGTACTACGGCTACAACAGGCATTTTCATCGCAGCAGCAATTACGGATTGGCTCGATGGATACCTTGCTCGTAAGGTATAATTTTATCTGGGATTATGAAATTGTAACAATTCTTTACATGACACTATATGTAACTTTTATTTTTTTTCACCTTTGTTTCAGATGGGTTCGGGCTCTGCATTTGGTGCTTTTCTAGACCCTGTTGCGGATAAGGTATGGTTGTATGATTGAGTTTTAAACAATTGAGATGCTTATTGTCTGGTCAACATGCAAGAGTTCATTAATATTCATGCTCACTGATTGCAGCTTATGGTCGCAGCCATATTGGTCCTGTTGTGTAGCAGACCTTTGGAAATTTCTATGTTTGGGCAGGTGCCGTGGCTAATCACTGCACCTGCTATTGCTATCATAGGTAGAGAGGTGAGTTCACAGACTCTGTATCTAAAATCTATTCGTACTTCGATCATGACCTAACTCTGAATGATCTGTTTGGTGACAATATATATATACATTAGTATGTCTAATTAACAGTTCGATCCCCTTTTTTTTTCGCTCCAATCAGACTAATCCACACAGCCTATTATGCATGTACTGATATGTGAATTTTTGAAATTGTTAATAGCTTTCGATAGTGCAAATATCAGCATGTTCATTTAATATGTAGAGGTCTTGAAGGGTTATTAATTATGATTGCAAATTGTTGCTCTGGATGCAAAATGATCTCTCTTTGCTTTATTCCAGTTCTTTTTATGTTGATCTTGTTTGATTTGGATACCCTGGTAAATTATTTGAACAAATATTTGTACATGTTTTCAGATAACTATGTCTGCAGTGAGAGAATGGGCTGTTTCTCAAGATAGCAAGCTTTTAGAGGTAAATTCTACGTATACTCCTGTAGTAAAATTGCTATGAAGAATCAAAGCTGTTATAAAATTGTGCCATAAGAATGACAAATATATCTCAGGCTGTTGCTGTAAATAAATTGGGGAAGTGGAAAACTGCTACTCAGATGACAGCACTTACCATTTTACTGGCTACTCGAGACAGCAGGTCAGCTTCTAGCTTCTAGCTTCTTTTTGTTCTTTTCTGTGATGCATACTTTTAGCGTTGAGGTTGATCATTGAATATTTGAAATATAATCCTCGTTTGCTAACTATGTTTCCACAGTCTTAGAGGAGCTGAATCTTTAGTGGCTTCTGGAGTTGTGTTGCTCTATACCTCAGCAGGGCTAGCATTATGGTCTTTGATAGTGTATATGAAGAAGATATGGAAAGTGTTACTTAAACAGCACTCTTAGCCTTCAGATCGCATTTTTTGGCCAACCTTGCCTTTTACTTGTTTGGTCCCTGCACTGTGCTCCTCAGATAAGGTTTTGAATGGAGGTAAACTTGACTGATAACACTATTCCTTAGTACACTAATATACTGATTTCTTTCTTTGGAATCTTTGCAAAGGTCAGTAATAGATATTATCGGGTTTTTTTCCCCTCTTGTAGATTCAACGTTTTATAGAGTTCACAGCATCCTCATACAAATCCTGGAAACTCTGCCTATCAAGGAATGTGTAAAGGGTCGACAATTCAGTATCTTTATCTTTCAGAAGACCTCTCATAGGGATATGCATATAGGGTAACGGGGTTCTCCATTGGGATTCTCTTGTCACAAATCCTGGAAACTCTGTAACAGATATTGATGTTGGATTCACATTCTTGACTTCAGAAAGTGCTGAATAAGTTGTTTCTTTGAATTTTGTAGCCCTCGGGGAGTATGTCAACTTTGCGAACATTACTGATCTTATTCAGGTTTGGCCTGACTGAGTTATATACATGTCCACTTTGCAGTCTGCATCAGAAGTTTTTTGGCCAATTGCAGTTTGGACATATTTACAGAAGGGTGAGGCTGGTCTTCGCTGCCACCTTCTCGACAATGCCACGCCAGCCTTTCGCTGCCAACACCACCACCATCACTATCTCTCTTGCCTCAGTCTCCCTAATTCTCTCACTCACTCCACCACTAATCTGCGGTAATTGCTGAACACGAGAGAGAGAGAGAGAGAGAGAGAGAGAGAGAGAGAGAGAGAGAGAGAGAGAGAGAGAGAGAGAGAGAGAGAGAGAGAGAGAGAGAGAGAGTCGTGGAGATGGGGTGGTTGCTTGACGGCCGGGCTTTGATGGGGGTGGTAGTCCCGGAGGGGCAGGGATGGCTGTGGCTTAATTAGAGAGAGAGAGAGAGAGAGAGAGAGAGAGAGAGAGAGAGAGAGAGAGAGAGAGTGGTGTCATTCGTTAACCCGTGGTTGATAGAAGTCGCGACGAGGGAGAGAGGTGAGTGGGAAAAAAGAAGATGAAAGTCATGACACCAAAAAAAACAAAAAAACAGGTCTCTTCCAATCGAGATAAGACAGTAGAACCAGTTTAACTCATCGGCAGCGGCATCTATTATGCTGACCTAGCAGTGGGCTAGTGCTGCTGAGTGGTAGCAGTGTTGATGCCACTGACCTTGCAGCAGTTGATGCTCTGCTTATCGGGAGAGTGAAATACTCCTGATGCGTGTAACCACTGTCGGATGAGCTCAGGCTCATGCGATCCGGGTTCAAGAAATACTCATCGAATTAAAGCAGTGAAGCGTTAATAGGAGGATCGGGTGGAACCTTCAGAGATTTGCTTGGCTAAAAACACTTACTGCCTAATGAGTGGATATACTTTTGTTTTGTGTGTAAAAAACTTCACTGATGCAATGTCCTGTCCAAATACAAAGAGCTCGCTTATAGCATCGTGCGAGGAAGATCAAGAAGTGCCTATACAACATCACAACATCCATTTCGGACTTCAAAACTATAGAAATCTTTCTCATACAAAAAAGGAAAATGCGATTCTTAATTTGATGGATTCTGCGATCTCTTTGACTAGGTCTTCACATTTGCAGAGGGACTGCCGCCTGCTCGGACTGAGAGCAGAGGCCCCCGCCAGGAGCTGCGACGGATCAGATGCGAATCCAGAAACAAAACTACGACGGTGATATCGTCATGAAAATGTCTCCTCACCCCACGATCTATCTTCTTCAAGTCGGAGTACCGCATCTCCCTCTTCTTTGCCGCTTCGCGGAGCGCTGTTTTGACAAGCTTCCTCGCAACACCCTGCACAGACATGGAAACTCAGATGGGGATCTCAAGAGAACAGCATAAGATAGAAACAAAAAAACCAACTCCCACCAAAGACGATAGGAAGCAAATCCACCAATGTCCGACTCTTGATCATTGCAGAGGAATCACCTCAAGCAAATTTAGAAAAATTTTCTCACTCACAAATAACGAAATTCAAGAAATGTGGTAAATATCTTACATTTCGTGGACAGTTGTGGACAATGTCAACCGCCTCCTGATTGCTAAGATGCTCCCATAAGCCATCTGATGCAAATATGAGAAACTGATCTTCAGGGTAAATCTGTTGAACTATTATAGAAGGCTCGGCTTTGAGGATTGGTCGGTGAAACGTGTCCGGCAGCCTAAATTTTGCCAACAGAGGTTCCTTATTGAACTCCGCCTTCTTCAAATAAGCATCACCAATGGATCTTGAAACCTGCAATACAGAATTTTTTTTCCATTAAGCAAAAACATCACTCACCATTCACAGACTGGTATTTTATAGGAACTTTGCTGATTAATCTACCATCACCATGATTAAGTAAAACATCAAATGCAAAATCATACTAGCTGTCTGCGAAGAAAATAAGGTCATACTTTCTTTTCGATATTTTCTGAAGAAGCTTCAGGTCATGAATTCTACTCATCTTATGAAAGCTTGCGGGAATAACACCACAGGACACATGCCACCAACACTACTAACTCTCTTATCTATGTCTAGAGACAGACAGGTGAACTTCGTACTTGATAAAATCTCACTTAAGCTGGAAGAACAATCCACGAGGAACCATATGTAGCTTTATCAAGATTCTATGGCTTTCTACAACTCCAAACAAGTACGGAAATGTCAACATGTCGGCATGAAAAAGTCCTAGAATTAAAATGACAACTGCAGGATGTGGAGATTATGGCATTGCATTTATACCAAGCTAAGAATGACCCAGGAAATAATGCTCTAAAACTTTATGAATATCTGTCTGTCGAAGCCATATTCGAAACAGTAAGTAGTGACAAAGCAACTTGTATATGCCGCATGGACCTCCCCTCATAAGGCAGTTTTATAAGGCAGCTCTTTGGTTTTCAAACACATTGTTTGATCAATTAAGTAGCCTGCCTGCCTGCCGTGTATAAATTGTTGGCCAAGAAGGTGCAAATCTTTTGAAATTATTTCATCAATAAAATAAAAGTTATCATCAATAGAAAACATAACCTTTCAGTCAAGTCAAAACCTAAACTGAGGTAAACAAACTTCAGCTGCGTAGTTCCAGCAGCTTCCCACATTCTTTTTATATGCACAAAGTTAACAAGTGTCCTTAATTCAACAATTAAGTCTACTTTGGCCACAAAAAGTAGATCACCAGTTAAGCATACTTGACTGAAAGGTCGAGATTCTTTCATACGGGTCTTGTTGGCCTGGGGCACTAATTAAGTTAAGTAAAAATGGAAACACGCTTTGCAAGACATTTTGAAAATGAAAGAATTACACATTTCAATAAAGTCACTTACTTCAAAAAGTAAATCCCAAATTTTCAAAGCATGTTTAGTTAAGGCTTAACAAGTGCCCAAGGGGCACTCTTTAACATTCTCCTTTTCAAATTACTGGCCACGTAAATCACAATAAGCAAGTGTCTCGAAAATTGAGATTTCTTTATTTGATTACTGAAGAAAGTGCCCTAAGCACACTAAATCAACAAATCCTTTTTCAGTTGCCCTTAATTCATGAAGTAGAGTAAGGCTTTTAGATACCAGACTGTCGGCTTGTTAGACAAAAAAGTAATCAGCTAGAGTGAGATAACTGTAATTTTTTACCTTTCGGATCGGTTGGTAAAATTGAGAAGTAATTTTCCAGCCGGATCATTTTTTTGGTTTTGGAGTATGATAGTTAGCCAGAAACATGTAACCATCATCAGACGACAAGCACTAATGGTGGAGACACTGTGCTAATGGAAATTTTCAATTGGATAAATCAACCGAACTTCAAGTCAGACAATTTTGGAGCATATTAAAAAAACTAACATAAAAACTAGTTCGGGTGTATTTATTTATCGTCTTTTTGGCCAACAGCCTTAGATGCATTTTAAAATCTGTGTTAAAGTAACCTCTGTCTGGGATCTAAAACCCAGCTCCAGAAGTACCCACCATTCAGAGTTACAATTAGGACCTACTAATTAAGAGGAGAAACCACCAAGAGAGAACCACATAAAAAATCCTTAATTCCTTATAGAGGAACGGAAGGAGAAAAAAGGAAGAGCAATTTGAAAAATGACAAACAAATTTTCTAGATAACATGCTTTTAAGTATTGCATTGCTGCATATCATAAATGACAATGGAAAGCATTCCCCAAATTGACAGAATTATTTGCCTATGCTGCATGAGTTCAAAAGGGGGGCCAACAAAATTTGTCTGTGAGAGTCCCCCTAAATTGAATGGTAGCTGACATTCAAATTATAGCCAGCAAAATGTTGCAAGAACAGATATAATGAAAAGAAAGAGGCTACTTTTCTCACTCTAGAGAAGGGACTCGAGTTCAAAAACTTCAAATACACCATCAGTGAGCACAATTACTAATTTTGAAGAAACTCAAGAAGAAGATGGAAAATGTTAAAAACCAGGAATACAAACAGTATGGTAACTTAGAAACTTCCAAAAGGAGGGAACCATTTATCTGACATGGAAAAGTCAAAACTGTTGCATTCCAACAATGCGAGCACAATGAATGTAAAGTTGCATTTATCGTAAACTAAGTTTACAAAAGATAAAAACGAAAAAAACAGTTCATGCAATAAGATGTTCTGTTCGGTAAAAGATTACCTGAATCACACCCTTCACACGCCAAACCTTGTGCTTCAAAACCACAATCTGTGGATCATCGGGATGCAGTAGACGCAATTCCTCTCTCACAGATTCAAAACTGGCGTTATGCTCGGCTGACAACTGAATTGCTTTGACCTCCTTGACAGTCTTTTCCATTCGTCCTAACACAACCCTCGAGTCTCCAGCATTTGCAATGTATAGCTGGCCACAGCAAATGATGCCCACCAAACAACATGAGCCGACTGAAGCAATCTGTGGCTTAATCAGCCATTGCTTCTTTACTATTGAGAGAAATTCCTCCTCCGTGGCTAAAAAAGCTTTCTTGATGACATCAGCGGACATTCCCTGGTTCTCTGACGTGTATTCTGCAAATAAACAGCTGTCAATTGAGGAGGAGAACAGTGACATATGTACACCTCCAGAACAAACAAAAAACAGGCAGATACAATATTGCAAGAAGCTTTCGTGCTCGCTATCATGGATGAGTTGGTTTGCAATTCCTGGAAACCCTCTATCACTCCTGAATGCACCCATCTTTCCTAGACAATCTAACTGAAACTTGCTGCATAAATTTGTTGAATAGCTCAAACGAGCTAAAAAATTGCACATATCTCCATGTTCAAATGAAGGATAACACAAAGGTTATAATCCATCTGCAGTTTCTAGTTTTCCAGCAACAATTCACAGATCTTCTCATAGTTTGCGTTACATACTACACAAATTACGGCAGAAATGGAAAAAGTGTTTGCTTCCGAATTCACGCTACACTTCAATTCACTCAAATCTAACTTAGCTCTTCTCGGTTTGATATACTTGAAAATGTGACTACAATCAAACAGAAGTGAAGCTTAGGTAAAATTATGGCCCCAAACATCAAAATGACGGTTCACAGCCATTTACATAGTTATCCTATACTTCAGTCATGATTCCAAAACCTAACAGGTATACTGGCTAGACTGATAAGATATGACACTGAAATACTGCCCAGCATTTTTCCTTTCCATGAGAAAATAATTGCGATGGCTAAATTTTTTTGTTAATGTGTAAGAGTCCAGATGCAGCAACTGCAAGAAAACGTACTTTTAACATAGTCGAAGAGCCGGTCATTGACAAACTGGGAAGCTTCAGGGCCTCCATGGCCATCGTAGACTCCAACAAATGTTCCTTGAGGACCAGATTCAAGGGAGCTCATCGGCCCTGATTCAACTTGACTCTGGTCTTCTAGTAGAGTATTTGCTTGAATTACCGCCATTGAAAATTCACCATTTACATGGTGTCCTGAATCTTTATACCATAACAGGCCATCGACACGACCGCTCGCATCTCCACTTTTTCCTGAGTCGTCACCCTCGACCGAAGGTTTCCAACAAGGAGATACAATTCTCATCAATGATCCGGATACCATAACTTACATGTTATCACCCAAATGATCCAGCAATCGATGTATTCCTCAGGTATTTATCAAAAATGATATCAAAGCCAAAGTTCTGCTCTAGTTTCGTTGCTATTCTCAAAGCCACGCCACAAGTCCCAGAAGTCAGATTTGCACTGTTTAACACAGACACCATTAATCTGCAAAATGTCAAGAACAAGGGAAACATCATTTGGTAGCTGCAACGATGGCATGAAGTTAACCAGATAATCGATATGAAAGCACGTGATAATGCACAAACGAGATTATGCGAAAATTGCAAATTGAAACAAGAACGATATGGTGGATCAAGCAAGAGGCGTGGTAAACCAAGGAAACAAGATCCAGGAAACAAAAGGATACCATAAGAACAGAGGGAAAAGTACATTTACAAAACTGCATATTCTCTGATTCGCATTTTCATCTATCCATCAGCCAATGCATTGAAATACAACCCATGTGGAGGAAACATCAAATTCTAGAAGAGACTCGAGAAATGCACGAATCGGTCAGATCGCGGTAAAGATCAAAAAGTTTCAGGCAACCCTCAAGCGCCCAACACCTACCTTTGATCAATGCGCCAAACTTTTCCCGCAAGACCCAACAAAACTCCGAATCACTGCCCTGGGTGACGATAACCCATCTTGGGTCACAAGAAAGGAACCGAATTTCCAATCGGTGGATGCAACGAACCGGTGATATTCGGCAGGAACGATCGAAAGAAATGCCAGATCGCCGGGACAAATAGATGGGGGGGGGGGCAAGAACGAATCGTGGGTCTTCTTTTTTTTTTTTTTTTTTTTTGTGCCTTTCTACCTTTTCGAGGTTGGTTTCAAAGACAGAGCTGATACAACAAAGCTTTGATAGGGAGGGAGGGATGGAGGGGCGGGTGGGTTTCTAGTCCATCACAGAGAGAGAGCTTTTCTTCTTCTTTCTCTTTCTCTGTGGGCAATGGGGAAGAATTTCTCAGCCTTTTTCGCTCATTCCTCTTTCCCCCTGTTCTTCCTCCCGATTTATATACAGTGATTTTGGGGAGGGGGGGGGTTTCTTCCCCCTTTGACCTTTCAACAGACCATCATTTTAGGCAACATTTGCTCGTCCGTAGGCCGCGACGGAAAGAGCCAGGAAACGAGGCTCGGAACTGAAAAGATTCCTTTTTTCTTTCTCCCCTCTTTTCCCCTTCTTTCACTTCTGTCGACGTTGCCCCTTTTGATTCTCTTATATTTTCTTCGATTCCCTCGAAGGTTGGAGTCATTCGAACGAGGGATCGTGCGTTAAAAACACGATTTTTATCGAGTGAAGAAAACGAAAGTTTTGATTTTTCACGGCACTGCGATCGTGGGAACGTAAGCGCGTATTGATTTCTTTGCACTTTCGAATCAAGAACCATGGGCAACGGTAGACATTTCAGATACATTTTGTCCTCTTATTAGGTGAGGATTTTTACATTGCTAGAAAATACGGCACGGCCATCTTTGAATCGATCATCCCGTATCAAAATCTTGCAAATTTCAATGTTTTTTTTTTTCAAATTGATCGGGCTTAATATTTGATAATTGGCTTGGATATACAGGAACGTCGCATTTGTCGTGCACTTGAAGAATGTATGCCTTATTGAAGGCCCTCTAGTTCAAATTGCACTATAATTCATGTATGTGCATTATCAAATTAATAACTTTCTAACATATTCTGTTTATCGATATTGAAACTAACCGATTTGCAAGAAATGACTTTCCCATGACCTAATTTACGAACGCGTACAACTTGAATGAAACTAGAAATCTCACATTCACTTGGATGAGAGCGATTAGAGCGGTTTCCAGATATGTCGACTAAAGTGAACGCGATGCTATCTTATGATGTTATGCTTGATATGCTGCATATGATATTCGTACAGTTTGAGAATAGGGAGTATTTCAAGTACATCCAACCGCAAGCACCTAATGTGTGTCTTGAGGATTGAGATGGCACTGGCACTTCTTGCTACGTTCGAAGCTAACACTCTTCAGACAAGATTGGGGTTATATATCCTAGAGAGGCAGGGAGTAACTATGCAATGAGAAGTGAAACTCACCAAAACAAATCCTCGCCACGTGCAAAACGATTGGCTCTCCAAGAAGTTTTAAAAACAAGGTTAACTGGAAGATGACATATGTGGAATCGTGCTGGTTTATCTATCAGCAAGAGTAAATTCCAAGAAGAATGCTGTCAAGCTTTCTTTATCTTACCAAGAGAAAGCACAGACAAACCGAACCTCTCTCTTGCTCCCTCTCTTACCATGACAATACGCATTCTTAGATGACATCAACCTCATGGATTACGAACGTTAAAGAGATCACTACACTCGAAAAATCCTAAATGTTGTGTTACATCTCCAAAATTTCGATTTCGTACCGTAAGTAGTTAAACCTATTTGCAAAACGCGAAACCCAAATTCCAAAAATTAAGTGCTTAGACTGAAAATGCCACGGGATTTTTTCTTTTACCCACCTTGTAATTTTTCGGCTTCAAAATTCTTTCGTCGACCGATGTAAAATATTAATAATACACTTTTCAAAAAGTTAATGGCTTAAATGACGTAATGGAATATTAATGACTTAATTAACTCTAATCAATAGGACTTTCTTTATGCATGAATCATTCTAGGATATTTAATAAAAGGGACAACTACACAAATGGTGCCTAAAATTTAAAAGTTTATTGTGGTCCTTAAACTTTATCTCAACATGTAATGTTGTCTATAAACTTTCAATTTTATTTAATGCAGCTTCTAAACTTTCAGTACATATTCAATATGGTCCATGAATTATATGAAAAATGTAAAATATTGCCCTTGAATTTGAATTAATGGAATGAGAATATTGAGTATTTTCATATATTCTAATGACTAAATTGAACATGTACCTAAAGTTCAAATACCACAATGAACAAATTAAAGGTTCATTGATCGTATTGAACAAATTAAAAATTTAGGGATAATATTACATATTGGGCAAAAATTGATTGACCATTTGTATCATTCTCCCTTATGCAAAATGCAGGGTTTTTTTTCCTTTTTTTACCCTCTCTGAATTTTTTTTTTAATTTTCTCAAAATCAAAATGCAACAGCTTCAAGCCAAAAAACCAAAATAAGGACAGGCAAAGACAAAAAATTTCCGGTGGCAGCTTGAGGCTTGAGCGGCTGCTCGGAAACAAACGATGCCACTTGCTCTCTGCTTCAATCCCGACACCACTCTTCTTCTCCGACCAATCCCATCGTCGACCCATCTCGCCATCTCCTCTCGCCACCCGCGCTCCTGGTCCCCGATCTCACGCGCCGCCGCCACCGTCTCCGCCATGGCCGTCGGCTCCGTCCGAGTCGCCACCGCCCAGATGACCTCCATCGACGACCTCGCCGCCAATTTCGCCACTTGCTCTCGCCTCGTTCAAGTAACTCTCGTGTTCTCGCAGTTTACTTTCCCTCTTTTAATGTTGTTGCATTTGGGTTCCTGATCGTTTCATTGCACTCTTATTTACGCTTTGTGGGTCAGTCATCATACTGAAGGATTCAAGGAGTTCGTTTTTTAGCTTCCTCGTTTATCTAGCTGTCAAAAGTTCCGTTTTTTTCTATGAAGTATGTGAACTTTAACTCGTGTGGCAATGAATTTTAGATGTTCGATCGGATGTTTGATGATTATCTCTGCTCATGACCAATTTTCCTTCCCGGTAGGGGTGGATTATGGTGAGCTTGACGCTGCTGTTTGTGGTTGACTCTGCTAACTTCCGTGAAAGCTGATTCTCATAGACAACCATTACGGTTTATACTGTTAATGCCGTATGTGTGGTTTGTTCTTACATTAATCGATTCGGTGTTGGTAAAGGAAGCAGCTTCTGCGGGGGCTAAATTGCTTTGCTTTCCGGAAAGCTTCTCCTTCATCGGTGCCAATGATGAGGACAGTGTTAAAATTGCGGAACCATTGGATGGACCGATCATGCAACAATACCGATCTCTTGCAAGGTGATGGATGGCGTGGATGCTTTGTTGCTTGAATATGTGAACTCCAGTGTCCATTTGGTCACGAACCCTGTCCTCTTGTTTTTTCGTTTTGTCACATTTCTTTTCCGATTGGCTCACGGAGTCACAGATTCGATTTTCTCGTCATTTTTTTTTTGTGTTCTTAAGTGCGTTCACTTGGTTCTCAACTGAAGGGAGTCGAAAATCTGGTTGTCACTTGGAGGATTCCAAGAAAAAGGGTCAGAAGAGGCGCATATCTGCAACACACATGTTGTGATTGATGATGCTGGTAACATTAGGAGCTCTTATCGGAAGATACACTTGTATGGTTATCAACTTCAACACCCTTAAATATAATACAATATGATAAGTTTCCTTCAACTTATTTGCCTGTTGTGTTGCATTAATGTATTATAGACTTCCAGATCAGATTGTGTTTTACTTTCGTCACTGGATTATAACTAAACACAGCTAATACACATACTCCTAGGATGATAGATGTCTTGAGCAGTCTTTGCCTACTATGCGCACTCACAATTTTGCTTTCTTAACTTGCTCATAAAAAATGTAAATTTGCATCTCTCTCTCTCTCTCTCTCTCTCTCTCTCTCTCTCTCTCTCTCTCTCTCTCTCTCTCTCTCTCTCTCTCTCTCTCTCGACATATACATGTGCACATGCATGCACAACTATCATGTTTTCCAGTCATCTGTTAACAGCATGAACAGGCTATGGCAGGAGCATGCGCAAGCGCGCGCACGAGAGAGAGAGACAGAGAGAGAGATGCAATTGTAGACAAGATGAATTCCTAATGCAAATGAATCTAGAATCTAACCCGATCTTCGTCTCTGTCCACTCGATTTGTGGCAGATGCCAGTTCAGTACCATGTCTCTGGATGCCAAAGTTATCTTGTCGTTTGAATTGGGAAACAACAGACCACTGTGAATTATTTCATTAGGAAGAACAAAAGCTAGCTCAAATTAAAGTGATTTTCTGTTGAACTTTGCTTGCACTTACAAGACCCTTTTGTTGGATATTATTGCATTTGTTATGAGAATTCTTCCTTTTAGTTGAGCTACAATTTGCCCGTTTCAGTGGAATCAATCACAAAATAAAGTGTTCTTTTCCTTTTGCCTAAGGTTTGACGTGGATGTTCCAGGCGGAAGGTCATACAAAGAGAGCAGCTACACAGAACCAGGTATATTTCTTCTGCTCGTTCAAGTTAAGTATCTTCTGTTTAAGCATGTTGCTTTGTGTAAGTGTCACCTTTGGTTTGTGATGCTATAGAATACTCTGATGAGATCATTGAGTAATATCATATTACGATAGCGCTTTACATTTTATACACCTACTGTAAGCACCTTTATGCTGATTCAGAAAATCTTTTGATTCTTTACTCTGTTCAAATTACCGTTCATCAAGAAAGGTAAATCTCAGCTCAGAGAAAGGGCCACTTCAATTATTTAAATGCTATTTTTAGAAAACTGTTCAAGTTAGAAACCATAGTCCTCAGTCTTTCTTTTCTTTTTTTTTCCATTACATAGTGAGCGTTTTATTTAATTTCTCTCTATTCTTTGGTGGTGTACTTTTATAGGAGTGATTGGTCTTCTCTCTCTCTATATAGTCTTTGATTGTTGTTTCTCTATTTTGGTAATCCATGCGTATTACTTCTTACATACATGCCTGAATTCTATATTTCTTCACCAATTCAATTTTTTTTTTACTTACAGGAAAAGATACGGTAGCTCTAGACAGCCCCATTGGACGTCTGGGGCTGACAGTTTGCTATGATGTGAGATTTGCAGAGCTTTACCAACAGCTAAGGTTCCAACATGAAGCACAGGTAGCAGCCACATTGTTGGATGTACATTTGCAAGTTCTTCTAAATCTGATGAGGTTGCTATTACCATCTGTAGGTTCTTTTGGTGCCTGCAGCTTTTACAAAGATAACAGGTGAGGCACACTGGGAAATTCTACTTCGTGCTCGAGCAATAGAGACTCAATGCTATGTACGTGATTATTTTACTTCTTGCGAGGCTACTGAAGTAGAAGCACTGTCTGAGTCACTTTTATAAGTAATGTTTTGTTTTGTGAAACACTGCCTTGATGCATTATTAGGTCATAGCTGCTGCGCAAGCTGGAAAGCATAACGACAAGAGAGAGAGCTATGGCGACACACTAATCATTGATCCGTGCGGCACCGTAGTTGGTCGTCTACCTGGTTAGGACGAATTCCACCATTTTTTTTCTGACTAATCTGTGATTGGGACTTCTACACAGGAAAACAACGTGCTTAGCCTTATTTCATTCATTGCGATTGGCTATACAAACCTTTTTTACACCACTGCTCTCTTTTAGTATTAAGTTCCATACCAAACAGAAGAATATATTCAGCAATGTTAGTCTGCGTGGACTGGAGATGCTATTATATACACTGATCTGCACAAATTTATGCTCTAGTGTAGCTCCGGAAATATTCTGCCTTCGCTTTTGGGCAATTGCAACCCTGAATTTGTTTTAACGTTTTTGGTTTCTATTTCAGATCGTGTGTCAACAGGGATTGCGATAGCTGATATTGACCTATCGTTAGTGGATTCAGTGAGAACAAGGATGCCAATAGCCAAGGTGCTTTCTGCTCTATAGTTACCATATTTACATGTATAAAAGTAGTGACAACACCCGAAAACCTGATCTCTCGTTGTTTTTTGAATTGGATGACTTAATGCATATTATCAACCGTATCGACTCCAATCTTTAGTCTTGCCTCGAGGTTGGGAGCTGATAGAAAGCCAACTCTCTAAACAAGCTTGAACGCTGCTTATGGTTTTATTTCATGTTTAACTTTTATCGTTTGTCCCCCTCTTCAGCATCGGAAGCCGTTCAACTTCTGGAGACCTGCATCCTTGTTATTCCCTTTACTGTGCATTTCCAAGCTGAATAAAGTTGCAAGAGTCAATATGCTTCGTGTTGCTGAGAGCATGATACCTTTGCGTCCATTGGCTTCAGAGACAAGGCATTCCGACGTGTCATAAGATCCGTGAAGCAATAGAAATTGGATGCAGACAGCAACATACTGCACTTGTCATTTTGAATTCGTGTACCTGGTTTTTCATCGCTGTTAATCTCGGAGTAGCATTGGTCATATGTGCATGGAAGCTCTATGTGCAGGCGTTTGGCCTTCCAAACGTTTTCAGTCATTTTGAAGCGTTGAATCTACTGATGTGATTCTGGGTTGAATTGAATTTTAACTGACATTGTCATTATGTGAATTGAATACTCCGACCTGTGAAACATTTGGTCAAAGGAGTTTCGAGACAATTGATACATCCTCGTAAAGCAAGTCGAAGAAAGGCAACTTCATTGGTGATTGATGATGTTCGGTTGGATATGTAATTTTCCCGGCACATCATTCGCTGATATCACGTTTTTCATGCATTTTATTTCCTTCTTGCTCGGGGAAGAAGAAAACCGTGACTTGGGGTAGGATTGAAAATGGTTCGATCCAAATTTGACCCATTTTTATATAATACAAATCTAGTGACTCATACTCCATCCAATTCATATCCATAACGTACTCGACCCGACCTATATTGAGTATCTAACCTAATTTAAGAAAATTCATAGGCAAACTGAAGTGAGAGGACAGAGCAAGCGAGCACGAGATCAAGTATGAGCAAGAAAGAGAAAGCGTGAATAGAGTCTGGTGTGGATTAGGCATAAATAAGTTGTGAACTTATTTAAAACTCACATTATTTCGAGTTTTATCATTCTAAATATATTTATAACCCATTTAACTCACAAAATTGACAGATTTACTCAAGCGAACTAGTTTCTGCAAAATGACTAATGACTAAAATTTACCGAGTTGTTAAACCGTTTAAAAGGTCGTAAGATACCCGAGTATGACCAAAGCGAGACATCATGCGAAATCATGCATCGGTTCATGAACTAGCTAACCTGTCATCGTTTCCCCAACGGCAACTGATTGGCGACGTGGCGCTTTGAGAAGCTCCCACGTCGATCCTGTCCCCCTTCCCCGGCATCGCCAAGTGCCAACTCCCACTCTTCTCCATGGCGCTACGTGTCTCCAGAACACTCTCTCTGTGTGTCGACTCTTTAAATTCATTCGAATCAAACCCAAAATCCATCCAACTGCTACAGCAAATCCGCAATCCTGATTCAAAGACGAGCATCACATCAGATCTCTGGCTGCACAGCCCAGCGCGTCTGTCATGCCTTTCCGGTCACCGGTACGTCGCCGACGGTCTCTTCTAATGTTCTCTTTCCACTCTTTTCTGACCGACCCGAATAACGAACTGTGCTCGTTGCATTTTCATCTCGCAGAGCCCCTTGTACTCGATGCTGCACCGCGCCAGGGGCGTCGGTGCTGGCGCGTCCTACGCTACCTCCACGGCGCCAAAGCTGAAGGCCTATGCTCCGTCGGCAGCGGCGGCGGCAGGGGACGTCGGGCGGGCCGAGCAGAGGGGGGCGGGCAAGCCGTGGGGGGAGTACGTGCCGTTGTGCGTGGCAGCGGGGATGATACTGCTGTCGGTAACTCTGGGGCTGCACACGGCGAAGCAGCAGATAATGCACTCGCCGGCAGTGCGGGTGAACAAGTCGAGGCGGGAGACAGTGCTGGAGGTTGTGGAGCCAGAGCGGGTGGCGGAGGAGTCGGAGAACTTCCTGACCCGGTCCTTCTTCAGGAAGGTGGCGCACGTGCAGGACCTCGACACCGGGGAGGCCATCATCCCCGACCCGATCAGGAAGGACGCCTTCGCGCACCGCCCGAAGGCCGAGACGCTCCGGTCAGTCGGCGTCGATCCTGTGCCCAAGCACCCATGAAAACTTCCACACAAACACTCTCGCTCTCTCTCTCTCTTCATTCCTGTCGTGGGAGGAGTTTGACTAGTCTGTGTTTTGTAATGTACATATGCAGACGAGGTTGTGTCTTCTCTTTCATTGCAAGAATGTTATAAGAGTCTTCACTTTGCAGACAGAACTAAGTAAGAGTATGAACAAAAGAATCGCTTCATTCTTTTCGTTCACTTCCCAAAACCAACAGGCAAGAAAACATGTACCGAATTCCTTTGGAATCAAACCAATTCCCTAGTAAAAAGATCAAAGGTGCAATGTAAAGCATTTATATTCACAGTATGAATCACGGCCGAGTCGCGATCACGTCACTCCAGCAAGAACTCCCGGGTGAAGTCGGGGCTCGCTAGGAGGTCGAACGGCTTGCTGCCCAGCGAGTCCTTCAAGATCGTGATCTGTCCTTCCTTGACAAGGATGTCCTCGTCGAGGACGTCGATCTTCTTCTTCAGCGTGGAGATCTCGGAGTTCAGGAGCATGTTCTTCTCGCTGTACTGCTTCACCTCCTCCCACATCAGGTCCCTCTCCTGGGACACCTTAGGCAGTATCCCCCTCAGGACGCCCATCTCCTTCCGAGCCTCTTGCAGGTCGTTCTCGAGCTCGCTTATCTTCTCGTCCTTCTTCAGCATCTGTTTCAAGATTCATACGGGGAAAGTTTTTCGGGAAGTAAACCAAATGCTCAAGAGTGATAAAACAAATACGACGGCCTAACGAAATCCGGCGTGTCGGATCGTTCACACAAGTTGTTGTCTGGGAATGGAATACCTGAAGTTCCAGGTCCTTGAACTTGTGGGTGACGCAGGAAAGATTGTCTAATGCGTTCTGGACTTCGTATTTGAGGATATCAGCGCTTCTTACTGCTGTTGCAACTTCGGCTTGGAGCTGCTCAACTTCCAGCTCTTTGCAGTAGAGCTTCTCTCTCAATAAGCTCGTCATCAAAGTCTCTGCTTTAAGCTCTGAAATCAAAGTATC
Source organism: Syzygium oleosum (assembly GCF_021117445.2). NCBI lineage: Eukaryota > Viridiplantae > Streptophyta > Magnoliopsida > Myrtales > Myrtaceae > Syzygium > Syzygium oleosum. The sequence goes on from NW_026607486.1 coordinate 20,173,331, forward strand.
CTGCGGTAGGAACAGAAAAATATGTTAGGACTCTCTATGGGGAAGTCGTGGAGCAACAGTTTCGGGTGTAATGGAGAGTAAAATCCTTCAGATGAATGCGAACTGTCAACTGGATGTTCAAACTAAAAGTCGGATCTTGAGGATATTACTATAAGCCATCATGCATCGAGCATGAGCAGGCGAATAACTGCTCCATAAAAGATATGCTTACGCAGGTAAATAACGACAGAAAGACCAGCTAAATAAATAGCCTAATCATAGCACATACATGAGCCTTCATCTAAAGTCCGCCATTTCAGGTCAACCTGTTAATTAGTAACTATTGATTCGTAACTCACCTCGCAAGTTTGATCATTCAGCTGCAATGAACCATGAGCATCAGCATCCTGTGTATCTTTCAAAGAAAATGGTTTTGCCTTCTCACGAAGCAAGCCAGACATTGCTTGCAGACTCCTCATTAAGCTTTCGGTTCTACGCTTGATCCCGTGCACTTTCATGTCCGATTCAACAATGAATTGCTCATCTAGACTATTTTTTATAGCTTCCGCACCTTGCTTGGTCACTTTAATGTGGCTGAATTCCAATTTAAAGAAGTCTAGTAGCTTTGAACATACATGGGAGCTGTCATTTAGTGTTGACAAAGCTTCACTTTGCAAGCAGCAAAGACGAGTGGAGATTTCCTGGTCTAGCTGAAACATCAAGTCGCCAGAATCTTTTCCATTGCAGTTCAAGCGGCTTAGCAAGCTGATATTCTCACGTCGAAGAGAATCCTTTTCTCGTCTAGTTGATTCCAACTCTCTTCTTAAAGCCAATTCAGTTCCTGTCAGCCTGATTTGCTCCATTTTCAATTTCGCCAGGTGCTTGTCAGTCACTTCCAGAGATCGCTGCTTTCCAAATTCCTCACTGAATCCCTCTCGAAGCCCTTCGATTGATTTTTCTTGGTCACTGCAGGTTCTCATTAATCTCGCTATTGATTTGTGCAACTCCTTACACTCCTTCTCCTTCTCCTGAAAATTTCTTTTAAGCAACTCTCCATTCTCCTTTGTTGCTACATATTTTTCTTGTAACTCAGAGATTGTTCGCTCATATTCATGATTATTCACGCCAAGTTCCTCCAGTTTTTCCATTAGCTCCTTCACTTTCTGTTCTGAATATGTCATCGAGCTTCTGCACTCTGTTTCCTTTTCACTGATTAAACAGACTTCCCTCTGGAGCGAAACATTCTGCTCTGCTAGCTCTCTAACGCGTTCACGGAGCCTCTGCTCTTCTAGCTGGAATTTCTCGAGCTTGGATGACCAGTCACTCGACCTTCTGTCGAGTTCCTTCTCCAAACCTGACTGCAGCTCCTTCTTCTCCTTTTCCAGTCTCCGGGTTTTTGATTCGAGCTCTATCTTTGCCAGCCTCAGTTCTTCTTTGAGCGAAGCCCTGTCAGAAACTCTAGATTGTAAAAGTTCCGAAACCTCCACGGCCAAGCTCATTCTGTCTTCTGAAAGGTTTCTGACTGTCTGGATGAGTGTTGGCACATCAAAACTAATGTCAATAAGAAAGAGATCCTGCTCAACTTCCCGAGAAAGGAATGCAACCCTTTGCTGTGCTCCCTCAAGCCTCCTTTGCAGTTCAAAGTCCATGTCCTCTCCAATCACATCCGTGCACAAAGGTTCACACTTTTCCATAGGGCAGACATGTGGCATGTGGAAACCAGAGGAATCCTCCCTATGGTACCTTTTGGTAGTTTCATCTGTTTCATGCGAAGGAATGTCATCCTGAATAACTACCTCCCCGATAGAGAATTTATTCAAGGATTCGCCATAGATATCTTCAATTGTTATGGGACTATCATGGTCGAACTCGTTTGAACTTATTTTAGGGAAAACTGTAGTTTGGGTGAGTCTCTCAATCACATTCTTAGCAAGCCTTCTAGGGGATTCATGACCAAAACCATTCTCTACCCAATCTCCAGATGAATAGTGAAGGCAAGCATTTTTAGCTTCTCTAAACGACTGAGCCCTTGGTTTACATTTCACACTATCAGTTGGTGAAGTGGGAGCTGTATACTGGACACGTGGGGGACGATTCCCACCATCCTTACCCATATATATCTTTTGAAAAGTTTTCTTAGGCCTGCTCCTCTCCTGGTGCTGCTCACCATCAATATAGCGGTCCACGACCTTATTTGAAACTCTACTAGAGCAATTAGAAGAGAGTGATGCATCATCATAGGAGACAATGTAAACTGGCTTCTTGGACCCATGTCCATTTCTGTAAGCTGTCTCATCAAACTCTTTCAGCTTGGACTGCTTCTCCGGAGGAATGGTCCGACGACTGACAGAAACCCATTAAATTAGACTCTTGCGAATATTAAAAAGAAAGAACGTTGCACACAAGGATGTATAGATCATTATATAACAAGTTCCAACGAACCAAGTCTCTTACCAAGGTGAATATTCAGAAGGCTGATGTCGAGCGGGAGATCTGCTCTGATCACTCAAAGAGGAAGATGAGTTCTTTTGCTCCAAAGCTTCTGCAAGGAAGTTAGCAGAAGACAAAGAGCGGCTCTTCCTAAGTCCTGAACCTGAAAATGTACTTGAGCTTTGACTGTCAGATGCTTGATTTCGAGATTTGGTGAACAGACCTCCTCTAGGGCTTCGGAAATTACTCACACGCTTCTCTCCAGCTTGATCAGTCAACCTGTTGTCAAACAGGGGATAACATGTCTTATCCGTTGAAGGTGGAGAATCCCCAACACTATTACCACTGCCGGAAGCAGATGAGCGGAAAAAGAAAAGCTTTTTCATCTGCAAATCTTTAATAGGATGCGTCAAGCTGGCTCATTAAGGATCTTGGCATATGAATACAACCTCGTCGTAAACGTTGCACTGACCCAAGGCTCAGGGAACCTGGAACACAACATAACAAACCATTATTCTGCTATTCATAAGATGGTAGGAGAGAGAGGAGGAGCTTGCATACAGCAAATAACAGTTTAAGAGAGAAATAAATAAAACACTGTAGAGAAACATAGGAAGCGCCTACCATGGAAATAATCATGAGAGGCACCTGAAATACTTAAAAAGATGCAACAGCATTGAAAAGGGTGAAAGGCCACACTTATTAACCGTGTCACTGACATGAATTAAATATAGACTAATTCCAAGATCATAAATCTAAGTCGACACCAAAAAAGATTCCCATTATTAGTTAGAAGAATTGAACTTTTATTGTTCACTTTTCAGAACGACAGAGAAATAATTTCAGGCCACATGTCGACCCTGACAATCAGCTCGCTCTAATTATCCCACTGATAAACAAGCATAGAGTAAGGAGCACCCAAAAGGAAACGAATGAAGTACCATGTTAATAACCCCGTCCTGTACTAGAAAGTTGGATAATCAAATGGATGTTTAAAGAATCAAATGCTAAGTCCTATTTCAAAGGACAACAATGTCAAAGTAGAAAATTTCAACAAATTAGAGCTTATTTAGCCGTTATCTTAACCAATTTTCATGCGACTCGACTAGCTCCCCTCCCCAAACATCTTAGTAAAGCACACTCCCCACATCTTTTCTAGTTTAACAGTAGCCATCCGATATGATGGAATGCCCATGTATCCCAACGACTAGTTTAGACTCAAAAAGCTATAGGAAAACGAAAGCAGCACGAATCTTCTGGGATTAAAGAATCAGAAAAAGTTACTGTCAGCAATTGAAAATTCAAGAGGCAGATTTAACTACGAGATTCCAGTAACGGGAGTGTCAGTGCTCCCGATCGCGATCCACTCTTCCCCAGGACCTAACAGAAGAACCTGGGCTTAAAAGACAGAATCAACCCTAATGACTCTTTAACGGTTCCTCTAAAACCCTAGAACCCTCAAGGCGCAGACACGCCGAACAGGGAGGGGATTAGGCGAGGAAAAACACGCAGAAACATCGAATCGAATGCGTCTGAGCCAAATCGACACTGTATAAAGCTGGCTATGCGATTCGATTGAGGCAAAATCAGAACGAACCAAATCAGGCAGGAAAATGAGGAGAAGAGCAGAATTCAACGAGAAAAATCATGAGCCCCGGCGGCCGACGAAATCCACCAGCAGCAGAAGAAGAAGAAGAAGAATAAGAACAGAAATTCAACTGAAAACAGAGAAAACGGAGAGCGGCGCACCACAGATTTTCAAGAAAGGAACAGAAAGAAAAAACAAAAACAAGAACCAAGCAGAAACAAAGAAACGTCTCACCGAGCGCGGCGGCCCAACTCCGATCGGCTTCCCCCAACGGTCGAAAAAAACGGGGCCGCCCCCTCGCCGGCCGATGCAAGCGCCTCACGATTCGACCGAATTCCGCATTTGAAGAGAGAGAGAGAGAGGGAGAGAGAGGGAGAGAATAAACGCGAGAGCACGCAGGAGAAGATAAAAGAGAATCTGGCCAAACAAATAGACGTTACGAACTTACCATATGAGCAAACCCCCGCACCCCAAAAAGAAAAAAATCGTTCGAAATTCCAAAAAAATAAAGAGAAGGAAGAAGATTCAGTGCGATTCAGCGACGGCGAAAATCAAGCGACGAGAGGCAGACACTGAGAAACTACAAAGAAGGAAGGAGAAGAAGAAGGAAGAAGGAAGAAGGAAGGAGAAGTAGTTCGTTTACGTTACCGAGTACTGGGAAAGGGACCGTGTCAAAGGGCCGGCAGAACGACTGCGAGTTGGCGATCGATTGGAGAGCAATGATAGTGCGCGCTCGCTCCTTTCAAGAGAGAGAGAGAGAGAGAACATGTCGTGTGGGATGGGGCGTGCGCGGGGATTCGGGCCTTTTCGGCGTACAGAATTTACTGAACGTAATGATGGAGTAGAGAGAGAACAGAGAGGAGAGAGAGAGAGAGAGAGAGAGAAGAGGGAGGGGAGGAAGGAGGAGGGGCGGAGGGCAGTTTCGTCAGAAAGGCCGAGGTTCTTCTTTCCTCTTCCTTTTTTCAAATTTCGAGGACGCGGATGTTGCGGAGGAGCGGGCTGGGGCAATGATCGGGAGAGGTGGGGCGCACGGAATTTAAGGATGTTCCTTCACCGCCCTTTCTGCCCCCTCCTTTTCTTCTCTTTCTTTTCGACGGAGTTGACGAAGGGAAGCAGGAGCAAAGCATGCACGGAGAGAATGGAAAAGGGGAGGGAAGGGAAGATTAATAAGACTTTTAATTATTTATTTCAGAATCGCGTGCGTGCGTGTGACTGCTGTTGCTTTCAAATTTGCTGTGTCGGAATTTTCTTTGATTTTGCGACACCTAAATAAGAGTCTGGCGTCGATTTGGCGAGGTTTTTCCAAACTTAAAAACCCTCTTTTTTTTCAAACTTCAGAAGACAAATTCATGGGGGAGACAGCTTATGCTGAGATTTCTCGAGATTTTTTTATTTTTTATTTTTTTGGTCGAGAGACTTCTCGAGATTTATTGGTAGTAATTTTTTTGTTCTTTTGTTTGGTTGACTGTTACTATTGAATTTATCATTTTCGAATCATTGTCTCTCTGTAGTGGTAATGTGCAATCAATGCATTGAAACTGAAAATATTTCTTTCATTAGACGTGGTTGTTTAGGGTGCGCATGAATACCATTGCGTGCGCTATTTCCGAACGAAATGATTTTTTTTTATTCTCTTGGAAACAATTTCGAGTATTTGAAGGCGTTTGATAAATGTCCAAAATTTCTATTCCTAGAGTAGAAAAGAACAGAAATGCGTTTGGTAACTACACAAAATTTCTGTTCCTAAATAATATTTTAATAATATTTTGAATTGTTTAAATTTTTTTTTTCTTTTTACTTTCTTCTTTGGCCATGGCCGGTCGCCGGTCGCCGGCGACCGGCCACAGCCCAGGGCCGGCGAGGGCGTCACGGACCTCGCCGGCCGCCGGCGGAGGCGGGGGCGAGGGCGAGGGCTGGACCCTCGCCGCCTGGGCGAGGCCGACCTCGCCGTCGCGACCGACGGCGAGGCTCGGCCTCGCTCGATCTGGGCGAGGCCGCCTCGCCCAGGCGGAGAGGGCGACCCTCGCCTCCGCCGGCGGCCGGCGAGGTCCGTGACGCCCTCGCCGGCCCTGGGCTGTGGCCGGACGCCGGTCGCCGGCCGCCGGTCGCCGGCCGCCGGCTCAGCCAAGAACAACACCACAAAATAAGAAAAGAAAAAAAAGAAAAAAAAAAAAAAAACTGATTCTCAAAATTGTGCCGAGAAACAAGAAGCAACTTTTTTTTACTTCTTGTTTCTCTTCCAAAACTGTTTCTCGGCACAAATTTTTGCAAAAATGTGCCGAGGAACAAAAAGTTTACCAAACGCATTTCTGTTCCCAAACTATTTCTGGGAACAAAAGAACAGAAATTTTTACTATTTGGCACGTTACCAAACGGGCCCTTAGTGTCTCGGGAGACTCGTTAACAATGTCATTTTTTTTTGGCCAAAAAAAGCAAGATGGTTTTTTTTCAAAATATCATTTTTGTCCATTAATTATTATTATTATTATTATTATTATTATTATTATTATATAGTCAAATTTATTACAAAATCTTTTTGATCGCACGCGTGCATAAATTTTAGTACGAGCTTTCACGTATGCAATCTAACCGGTTGGCTTTTCGGTTTTCTCGGGATATTTGAGTCTCTGACTCAACTAATCCCCACCAATGGAAGCATATCACTCACATTCACATGTATCAAATAAATTAAGGTCCTTGCACAAGAAGGCGAGCGGAGGCCTCGAGAGTTATTTTCGACGGGAGACTATGATCCGAGGACGGATTATGTCTCGCACTCGCGTTTTAAAAACAAACATTTAACCCCCTCAAAGCTGCTTCGTCACCGATGATCCTGTAAAAGTCGATCGTGCCTCGGTTGAGAAAGCACACGCTCTAGCTAAATAACAATAGATGTGCCATGATCAGCATAGAGATCATTCTATGACGATTGTAAATAATATCTTGACAAGGCCCGAAAACGGCGGCCGACGCAGAAATCTAGCTCCATAATGCAAGATAAAACAGATTTCCGATCCCTTGCTCGAGGAAGAGGGCGCGGCGATTTTACAAAAGATCTATCTCATAACATAAATTTCATACAGATTGCACCAACTACAAATTGGGCGGGGGAGGGAGGCCCTCCTCCGCCTCTCATCGCTTGGAATTTTGTTTTTCATGCTTTTAGCTAGACGAAATGAGTAACAATGATGAACAGGTCATTATCATGTTTGCCAGTGTAGGTCCAGATTTTGGTACTTGCAAAGTTAAGCTAACTTAACTCGCCCATAGATGTTAGCTTATTTTCGATTTTAATAAGTGATATGGACGTCTGAAAGCTTAGAGGAATGAACACAACTCCATCGACGATAAAGTAGGCAGGAGCGTCTACCTTTTTTGCGAGAAAAGGATCCATCCTTAAACGAACTGCACCGGGACCATCACTAGCAAAGTAGCCAAGGAAAAAAGTTTTCACATGACCGAACCATTGTCGTTGGAAGATTTTCTTCCATGACAGGTTGATTGTCCCCGTTCGAACAGCAACACGCGTTCGGTTGTTTTTAAGGTTGCGCATGACAACCATTCCGTTCAGAAATCAATTTCCGATCAGAAATTGATTTTTCTATTTCTGTTCTTGGAGGAGTTTTTGAACAAAAAACACATTTGATAACGACACAAAATTTCTGTTCCAGAAACAGAAATTTATTTGATAACGACACAAAATTTCTTCCTTTCGGGTGGCCGGCAAGTGGACAGTGGGCGGTGGCGGCGAACGGCGGGCGACAGATGGCAGCGGGGAGACGGCGGTGGGAGGTGGGCGGCGGCAGGAGGAGGGAGGCTTGCAACAGGAGACCGTGGCCGACGGTGGGAGGAAGGAGGCGGCGGGAGGATGGCGGGCGACAGCGGGAGACGGTGGCCAGCAGTGGGAGGCAAGCGGCGAGGGGATTCGGGCGGCGGCGGGAGGAGGGCGGCCGACGGCGGGAGACGATGGCCAATGGACGACGAGTGGCGGCGGCAGGTGGGTGGCCGACGGCAGGAGACGATAGCCGGTGGATGACGAGCGACAGTGGGAGGTGGGCGATGGCAAAAGACGATCGGCGGCGACAGGCGGCGGGAGGCGGCCGTTGACAAGTGAGAAGTGATAGGCAACTAGCTAGTAACGAGGGCGAGCGAAAAGAAGAATTTTAACTTCTCATTTCTATTCAAAAAATAGAAAAGCATCAAATTCTTACTTCTGATTTCTATTTCAGAAATAGAAAATGAAATTGCGTTACCAAACGAATTTCTGTTCCAAACCTATTTCTGAAACAGAAATAGAAAAATAAAGTGATTATCATTTGCTGCCTAAAAAATCACGTGGATAAACTCATGAATGCGTATGCACAAGCGCGTGCTCATCAACAACAAAGATACCAGAGAAAATTACGGCAGATCCATCCAAAACACATGAGAAAAACAAAAGAGCATTACAAAATATCTTTAAGGTCCAAACCCAAATTACCTCCGATAAATACGACGTCCCTTCCGGAAAGAAATACAAAAAAGAAAACCTTAGAGCAAATTGTGAATGTCGTCGGCAAAATCTAAACAAGCAGCGGAACTCCCAAATAAGTTCTATCCATACAAGACCAGGAATTACTAGCAAATGTCGCGCATCACACAGGCGATGCTCACTCACTGCCTCTTGGAGAATCGCGATTATCATCATCTTCAGCAAGGCCGTCTTCGTCCCTCTGCATGGGGCTCGGGCTGCGACTGCGGCCATTCTCCTCAGCAGGGCTCCTGTAGTTTCTCGCGCCGTCAGCTTCGGCATCATTGACAGGGCTCCTGCTCTTCCTCCTGGGGCTGTTACTATAATCCGACCCATTAGCATATTTCTTATCTTCGGGGGATTGATCAACTTTGTCTCTCGGAGGGCTTCTCTCATCAGCAGCTGGGCTGTAATCTCTTCCTCTGGTTGGAGGGCTCCTTCCGCGCTTAGGGCTCCGACTACCGATAGGGCTCCTTCCGCGCTTAGGGCTCCGACTACCGATAGGACTACCGATAGGGCTCCTTCCCCGCTTAGGGCTCCGACTACCGATAGGGCTCCTTCCCCGCTTAGGGCTCCGACTCCCGATAGGGCTCCTTCCCCGCTTAGGGCTGCGACTACCGATAGGGCTCCTTGGCCTTCTTTCGACGTCATCAAAACTCCGCTCCCTCTTTGCTGGGGAGATTGACCTACTACAAACAATTGATACTAATCACACGACCTCAATATTCAACAGAATCCACCTACATCTTAATGTAAAGAGGGTAAGTTTATCTTCATCAACTAACTAGCTCAAGAAAGAACGAATTCTTTAACATGGCGTGCAGTCAAGCACACTGCATGTCCCATTTGCATGCATGCGAACCTTAATAGATAGCCAGCAACCTTCGTCTCATCAGTGTCTGTTTAAATAGTAGGAGCTAAGCTTAAAGCATAGTACAAGCAGTGAAATTCGAAGGAGGGAATTATCATCATTTAAAACTAAGCAGTCGTGAAAGTCTGAGGCCAAGTAAATAGCCTGCAACCTTCCTAACTAAACATGTGAGGAGACCTAGACTCAACATGCTGTGCCTACGGCAGGGAAGGGCCTGCAGCATGCTAATGACTATGATCAACCCCCTTTTACACATTAGAAAAAGTCGACCCCAGCGAATCAAGACATAATGCTAATAAATTAGGAAAGTCCGCCCGACCGAATTAGGGTAGAAGTACCAAAGCATCATCATTATAGTCTACACCAGACTTCTACAGAATTCTCTGAGAAAGGGGAATTTAAAATGACAGATAAAGAAATCAACGAACAAACCTGTAACTACGACTACGGCTGTAACTTCGGCTCCTACTCCGACCACGGCGAGGACTAGGCGACCGTGAGTAATCCTCACGTCTGGACAAAAAAAGAGTCGTGTAAGCAAGTATCGGATCGTAGCGATAGTGCCTTCTTTGCCACTCCCTAGATATCATCAGCAACAAATGAAACAACAACAAGAGAGTACCTTAATTTCCTTGGACTGTTCTGACAATTTCTTTCTATGTGGCCCCTTTCCCCACATCGATAGCATTTATTCTTCCAGTCCCCAGCTTTGCAATCTCGAGCCCAATGGCCATCAATCCCGCAATTAAAACAGCGTCCAGAACCAGGAGGAGGACCCCTACCCATGTAATCACGAGAACCTCCAGGAGCACGTGGTGTCTGTATGCGAAGATAAGCAATTACTTTCCTCAAAAACAAGATAATTCTACTCCCTCATTACCAGTGCTAGATATGCAGTAATATCATAATTCAACGGACAAGGCAAAACATAAAGTAAACCTCTATCGTCAAGATGAAGCAGGCAAACAGGATACCCCCCCCCCCCCTCTACCCCCCCAAATCCAAAAAAGAACGACTCACTTCCCCAATGTACATAAAGCAGAAATTTTCAAAAAAGCACAGTAACAGAACATCAGCAAGTCCAACCAAGGATTGTGCGTGATGGATCTGACAGAAAGGGCAAAGTGACATCACTTTGGTAGTTTTTTCCTTCAACATGAAAGGGTAATGTATACCAAGAAAAGTTACAATAAGTTCATCCACCATTTTAAAGTACAAGCAGCTCATCCTAGATGCCCCATAAATAAAAGTAAATAATGAGAGCAAAGCAACAAGTTGAGCAACACATAAAAAAGCCAAACAAGTTCATCCAATCGCTCACCCCCTTTGAAAATTCCACAATAATACGGCTTCCTTTAAAATCTCTGCCGTCCAAGCTATATCTTGCATCATCAGCATCCCGAGGATCGCTGAACTCCTGTAATTTTTCATCAAAGGAAAGAAGCAAAACATAGACAAATTTTGCATTTTATCATTTCGTGAAGCCATACATAAAAATATACTTCCCAAAAAGTAGTTCTGGCCTTTCTTCGAAACACCCAGAAGACAGTCACAACTTATAAGAATGGGTAAGAAAGAACGTACAACAAAGGCGTAGTCTCGCTTCATATCCACAGCACGAATTCTGCGTAAACGGTTTGCCACAAACAGTAAGGCCATCAAGATATCAGGAAGGATTGATACTTCGCCCCTCAAAGGTTAACAAAACACCACTTTGGAATCTTGCCATTTCCACTAATATATGCATAAATACTATAAACACTGGCCAGTCCACCAAGGGTGTCCTCTTACGACAGAAAGAAACCTTCAACAAGATCATCCAAGTTAACCACATGGACAGGCCGAGGCGTGGAACACTCTTGCAGAGAAAATAGAGTAAAAATACAGGTCAAGCACATAAAAGGGATTGGCCAAAAGCTTTAAGGTCCCAATGTACTTGAACCACATAGATCCTACTCGAAGAACCACTAATGATACACAAATAAATTCCAACATGTGAACTTACCAAGTTGTATGCACAAAAAATCAGGAATTGTGCTTCAATAACTCTAAAACTTCAGACTTTATATCTCAATAGAAATGAATACAAATCTGGACATGCATTCTTCATATTTGACAAAAGTCACAAATCTATACAGTATAAGGATGATTACTAAATTGAACTTCGACTGGATACCTTCCATATCTAGCAAAGAGATCCTCCAAGTCACGTGTCTTTGTTCGCGAAGACAGGTGACCTACATAAAGTCGCGTATTGCTGCGGCGGTCATCATAGCGAGGCATATTCCCTGCGATGTGGAAAAAAAGCAAATTGCCATGTAATCCCTGCATCAACCGAACTAAACGCGCATTTCTGCTGAACCAACATCGAAATCGACCAGTATTGAGACAATCAAGACAGAAAGTTCGCTAATTGAGCCTATAGCCAAATCCAATTTACTAAACACAAAAGACTCGCGCACGCCAAGCGCTCGATAGGAAATCAAGATTAAGGAAAAGCCACTCCAGTCGATACAAATGCTGAATCAAAAGGCACCAACTTCAGCAATTCGGGCACACCCAAGCGCGCTCATTAGCAAATCAAAGATAGGGGACACTCCACTCCAGCCGGCACAAAACCCAAACCCCATCACGCCGACTCAACAATCAAAAGCTCCTCCACAATCCCGAAATAAACGAGTCCCGTTTCGCCAACCTTTAACAGCCTCCAGAACAAACCGAGTTCATTTCGCCGACATGCTGCCGGAAACCTTCTAACCGGAAGGTGTCGAAGGAATTAAAAAAGGGACTGCACAACTACGATTACCGTAAACTCGATTCTACGTAGACAACCTCGAGCAGTGCCAGACCCATCCAAACGATGAACAAAAACCCTCCGATGCAAAACGAGGACGCGAACTTTTCTCAGATCCGCCGATTCAATCGAACAGTCCACGATGTCCACGACCTAAAGGACCAAACGAAGCCCTAGATGCTCCGACCACGACCTAGATCGAGAATTCGAATGGAGATGGCACGAACCTGCGGGGCTGGAACTCCGGCGAAGCGCGATTTGAAAAACCCTAATCTTGCCCTTCGCTCCCTGCAGAGAAGTGTCTATCCAACCAGTCTCGCCCGTATTTATATGGTCTGCTAACGGCGTCGCATTGGTGAGGGCCAAATCGGGTCCCAAAAGGCAAAAAATCTACGCGCGCTCTTCCCGATATTACGAAACTGCCCCTTCGATTGGGCAATTCATTCATTCTTTCGCCGGTGATTCAATGCCTGGCCTGGCGATGGCCACTGGGCCGGTGGCCCAGGTACAGCACGGCCCAGGCCCATTTGAAGAAGGGGCCAAGCAAATTTTTTTGGACTCCATCAGGCCCAGATCTATGGCCCTTCCGGGCCCATAAAGACACCTTCACTGACTCGAGAACACAACTACGGTGCGTTTAGTTCCGCTTTTCCAATGGGCTTTTGGGCAAATGCAAATGGTGTTTGGCAAATTTTTTGGAAAGTTTTGGGGAAATGCAATTGCATCCCCTGAGGCTTTTGGCTCAATAGAGGATTGGAAGTGCCTTGAGAAGTAGCATTTTCGGAATGCAACTCCTTGGTTCAATGAAAAAAATGTCATTTTCCCACCAGACTCTCGCTTATCAATCATAATTCCATTTTTGCCCTTTTTTAAACAACGCCACCCCATCTATGTGGCTTCTCATGCTTCTTCTTGCTCTCAACAACTTCTTACGCCTCTTTTCTATTTGTGCGTTTGCTTCTTCGCTCAAAACACGATTTGCTTCTCTTTCCTCACGCCCACCTTCGAGCTCCCGTCCCTTGCGCCGCGCTTTGCCTCTCTTCCCATATAAGATTTCTCTGTATGTAGGCTTGATACTCTGGCTCAGCAATTGGCTCCTTTTACATGTGCCTATCTGTGCGTGTTTTTTGTCATTTTTACGATTCTAATTAGTTTCAATTTGCGCCTAGCTAGGGTGCAGTTGCTTTTGGGTGATGAGGGTTCTTTAGTTTATTGGAAATTTGGGCCTTTTGGGTTGTGGATTGTTGTTGTTGTCACTGGGCTGAGCAACTCGTGATTAGGGTTTGTCAGCGTGATTGGGATGGGAAGATTTTCTGTCCGAGCTCTTATTGTGGAGTACTTTGAGTTTGATAGTCGAAAAAATGAAGTCATGGAGCTATATCTTGATTCTGACTATGGCCCCCGTTTGGTTAAGCATTCCCAAGGGGCTTTCGAGGTCGAAAGCCCCTTGGGGAAATATTGAACCGTTTGGCAAGCATTTCTAATAGGCTTTCAGCATTTGCCAAATGTTGAAACCAATTTTTTTGCCCTCAAACTGCTCTTTACTTATTCTTTAATATTCCGGTTTTGCCCCTTGTTGTTACTGTTCATCTTCTTCGCGCGAGGGCCGACGACACCAGATCGGGCCAGCAAGGTCGCATGACCCAGGCGACGGTCGTCTGAGGTCGCACAACCACCCAGGTGCCGCCCACCTAGGTCACGTGACCTCAAGCCTCGTCACCTAAGGTTGCATGACCCCGGCGAGGGCCACCTGGGTCATGTGACCCTCGCCGAGGGTTGCCCGACCTCAAGCAACGGCTGCTGGCGCCAAATCTAGCTCGCCAGCGGCTATAGCCTTTCGCCGGCTCCGGGAAAGGGCAGGGTAAGCTTTTTTTTTTAATAAAAAAGAAAATTCCAAAGGCCCTTTGCAAAAAAAAATTGCCAAACACTACTTGGATCAAAGTAGCTTTTCAAATGATTTTTACCAAATGCCATTTGCATTTCCCTAAAAGGCTTCAACCTAAAGGTATTTGCATTCCCTCAAGGCTTATTTGCAAAGTTGAACCAAACGGGCTATGTAGCGAGGAGAAAGACTATTCCGTTTATTATCTCTTTTGCTCTTTCGAAAGGCTAATTTATATGTTGATAGTGTAACCGTAAATGCTGCTTTAGCAAGTTGCTCGTTGTTCGTGTTTATGAAATTTGGTCATGGTTCGTTCAATTTTTTGTGCCTCTCAATTCTGTTTGTATTCATATTACTAGAAGATAGCAAAAGGCATTTTTTATCTCCGAAGATGTGGAAACATTTTGTAAGTTGAAATAGTCAATCATCCCGTTTGGTGCAAAGCAAGAGAGACAGGTCGTCAGCTTGGAGGCTTCAAGAGGGTGGTGTGGTTTCAAGCTGTCTCCAAGGCTGCCGAGAAGTTTAGGGAAATGGCAAAGAGTGATGATAGGGTTATCTCTACAAGTGCTCCAGTTGGGTGCAAGCTTCAACGGTGTGAGGCTAAATATTGAGTGGGGAAAAAGCCAAAATGGGTGAACTTGACAAGTGCAGAGAGGTCGAAGAAAATTGAGGTCCTCATTGATGCTAGAGATGGTCATGGAATGGAGGCGAGGTTGACAGTGAAAGAAGAGGACCGGCGCTACTGGGCCATGACCAAGAACTGTTGGAATTTGCTTGCTTGGACTTTTGTGTCATGGAATGGTCACGAGAATATTTACCTCAGACTATGATCAAGTTGGTGATCCAATTACTGGTGTTCGATAGCGATTTTATGTAAACTACATGCAAAGCTTCCGATAGAATTACATGTGCAATCTTCATCCGTGCTTGTCCTTATCGATTCTACTCGAACTTCCGATTATTATATACTTATTACAAGAGCCTAGCGTATCATCGCTTGATTAAGATTTTCCTATGGGTTCAAACGTGCTTATCCCTCGCTACACTTAAAAATTAAAGCGACCCTTTGGTGCATTAAAAAAATGAGTGGAAAATTCTGACTGATTTGTTAATATGTCTCTTTTAGGTTAATCTCAACTCGAAAATATAAAAATCGCTCTCATTGGTTTTTTTTTCAATACTATGCAAATTATAATTAAAAAAACTTAAATTGGTCAAATTAAAGGACTTTCACAACACATATTTACCAAACAGCATTTCCTCAAAGTTACTTTCCAATACACTTTTCAATTACAGCTTACCAAACAGTTTTTGCATTTCACCAAAATTTTTTAGGCTAAAGGTGTTTGCATTTTCCCAAAGACTTTTTTCAAAATTCGAATCAAACGCACTCTAACTCCATACATACCGGCTCCACCTAAGCCACGAGAACAATTCGACGATGACGACAAAGACGCCGACGATACACAATGACCCTGTGATGGTATGCAAATGCAATATCGAGGGGGCACCCCTCCCATAAAAAGAAAAAAACAAGTCCACAATTGCCTTAGAAACAAATCTGAACATTAGCAGGAGCAATCGGACCCGTTAATCAAACAGTTACTTGATCCGGTCAAGTTACGATCGAGATAGATGCCAACTTGCACGCGATGTCGTGGTACAGAACTCATCAAATTGTCGACGTGGTTGATGACGTGTCCGTTGACACGGCGCACCAATGGAAGACGGTAGACACCGCCCCTCCAACCAAAGGAACGCATCCAAAATTACCTTAAAAATCGGGTCTGAACATTAACGGGACCAATTAGACTTACTAATCAAACAGTTACTTCATTCGGTCAAATTATGATCGAGATCGATGCTAATTTGCACGTGTACGAGTAGCACAAGAGCCATCGGTTGCTAATTCGACTCGATGAATTCATCGATACTTATTATAAAACGCTAGCAAGATGGCGTTTTTGCCAAAATAGCAGCGAACGAACACGTGCGCTCAAGTTTCAGATTCTGATGCCACACTACGGCGGTAAATTCGAAAGAGGCTGACTAATTTCTCTCTTTGCCTATTGTGATTGAGAAGAGAACTACTCTGCTGTCTTTGCTCATAATGACACACAACCGATTCAAACGTCTCCAAAGCAAGATATTAATGTATGTACTCTATCTAGGCGCCATATTTGACTACGAGAATCCTAATGGATTTGACTGGTCCCAAAAAAAAAACACGAACGGTAATATCCTCGCGATACCTGCCAAATACCCGACGACCCACATAAGGGAAAGATACATCATAATACATGTCTCCGCTCGATACATTCGCGGCAAGCCCACCTTTTATCTTCCGTCTCGAGATTCGATATCCATCGCGCTCGATTCCGAAAGCCCGGACCGGCCTTTTCCGAAAAGGAAACGGGGGAAAAATCTCCCCACCTACGCGTAGCATCATTCGATCGCGCCGAGTCCCCCCATCCGATCGGGGGATCGTCCGGAAGGAAATTCCGCGTTTGGGGTTCACACGCGATTTAACGTCCGTCCCGGAGGCGCGTCCCGGTGGGCCCCCACCTCGTGCGTTCCAATTATTCTGCCGTCAATATTATATATATATATTTTTTGGTGGTCCCCCGGGACCAACAATTACGGAAAAGTAGAATCAAAGGCAGAGGCGAAGGGAGGAAGGTGGGGAGGAAGGCACAGGCGAAAGCGACCATTTTTCCAGCGAAAAGGAAACAAACAGTTGTCGACGACCAAACACACAAAAAAAAAAAAGAAAAAGCGGGGGGGGAGGAAAGCGGCGGGCCCCACCCGCGAGGGCGGAACTTGGTGCGGGACACGGCACGAAAAAGAAGAGGGGACGAATCAAGTTGGCGGAAAAAAGAAAAGAGAGAAAAGAAAGTCGGGGAAATGGCGGAAATAAAATGAGGAGGGAAGTAGAGAGGGAGAATTTCCAGAAAGGGGAGGCGACGAGGCGCCACGCGTCGCGGGGCGGTTGGCCGGCCGAGTCGGCTAAAGGGCGGGGGGCCAAGGGACTCCCGAGCGAGCAAAAGCAAGCAAGCAAGCACCCGAAAAAGTCAAGCCTGTGGAAAGGATCGTATTCACCTCCCACCTCCCGAATTCTTTTTATAATTTATATGATTTATTTATTTAATGAAGCTCCACCACATCGCCCCCTCCCCCCTTAACGCCAAAACCCTAATCACACAGCATAACTAGAGACTTCCTCCTTACTCTCCTTCCCCGCCCTTCCGAAGTTTCTCTCTCTCTCTCTCTATCCTCAGTTCCTCTTCTCGCTCTCTCTCTCTCTCTCTCTCTTCCTCTTCGTCTTCCTCTCGCCAAGGAGGTGGCTTCGGAGTCGCCTGACCTCCCTCCCTCCCTCCTCCCCTCCCTCGGCCGCGATCGGGTGAGTCTCCTCCCTCCGCCGCGAGGCGGCGGCGCCCGCGCCCGCGAATCTCGTCGGTCGCTTACGGCGGCCCTCGCCGCTCCGATCTGCCGTCCTCTGCTTGTGTCGTGTCGGGTCCTCTTTTTCGTGCGGTGGGTCCTGTGTTTTTTGCTCGATCGGGAGCTTCGCCGGACGGCGGCGTCTCCGCCGCTCCCTCTTCCGATTCCGTTTCGGCGTGGTTCTCGTATCTTCTTTGTTTTTTTTTTCGGGG
This sequence comes from Syzygium oleosum, assembly GCF_021117445.2. NCBI lineage: Eukaryota > Viridiplantae > Streptophyta > Magnoliopsida > Myrtales > Myrtaceae > Syzygium > Syzygium oleosum. Next base: position 20,191,035 of record NW_026607486.1, read on the forward strand.
GGGCAATCGGGAGGTGTTTACGGATATTTGCGCGTCGATCTCGATTGTGCAGTGTGGAGTCAACGCCCTGCCGATCTCGGTCTGGATCTGGGTCTCGATCGCCGGGGGTTTGATTGGAGGTCGTCTAGCTTTGGTTTTTACTAGGGTTGGTTCGGGTCGTCTGGGTGCGTGTGAAAAGGCCGATTGGCTTTTTGTTCTTTTCTTTCTTTGGCGTGATTCGGAGGAATACGTGGTTGTAGGGGTTTCTTGGAGACGAAGCAGGATATACCTTAAGGGTTTCTGCGGGGTAGGAAAAGGCATCTTCTTTCTTTGTTCTGGTCCTGCTTTCTTATCATGGTCTGTGCAGAGTTGATTCGGGGTTTCTTAGCTTTAGTGGTTCCCTCAACTTTATTCTACTGTCATCGCCTACTGCTGCTTATGTCTGTGCATATCTTAGCCGCTTGTTTCTCCCGTGGACGGGTCCTTTTCCCTCTTGACTTTGTTTCACCATTCGAAGTTCGCATCCTCTTTATTTGACCCACACCTTGATCTCTATTGTTTACCCGTTCCTTTCTTTGTGCAGGTGTTGAGGACGACCGGCCAGAGCAAGAGCAGCCTGCATTTCTGGGACTGGTAATCTCGAGTAGCTAATACGATATTTAGGGTATTCTGTATAAGCTTTCAGGAATCGTTGAAGATTGAGCTTCTCATATGGTCAGACAGACAGGACAGTAAGTTTCTAAAATATAGAGAAAGGCTATAAGGACCTTGAGCTATGCCCGTCTCAGAGAGCAAAGAGGTGTTGATTTTATTCACGAGTTATTCTTTGCTAGTACCAATATTTGAAACCTCCATTGATTAAGTCTTTGTTGGCAGACTGGGGTTAGATCAGCTACCCCTCCTTCTAGTGATTATGGTGCAGGAGTTCCCATCAAGAAACGAAGGTTTCCGTTTGTTCGTCCTCCATCTCCGCCACCGCCACCACCACCTAAGGAACCATCACCGCCACCGCCACCTAAGGAGCCCTCACCGCCGCCTAAGGAGCCATCTCCACCACCTCAGGAACCATCTCCGCCACCTCATGAACCATCATTGCCAGAGAAAATTGATGAACAGCCGCAGATGGGACATGTTGCTTCTTTTAGCTCTGTCCCCTCAATTTCTGGCGTTGCTGCAGCCCCAGGAAGCAAAAAGCAAGAATCCAACATAATTGAAGCTAAAGTGAGCGATGTTAGTGTAGGGGAGCGTGATAGTCTTAAGGAGAAGAATGATTGCATGGACAAAGTAACTTTTGAGCTTTCTACAGCAGTCGTCCGAGAACCAACGTTGGTGTTTGCTTCAGGTTCCTCAGATGACAAGGATAGATCGGACAAGCCCATGAAGGATGAAAATTTCGTGGGACATGATCGGATGCTGGGAAGATCTGATTTTCCACTGGGTTTGAGCGAAAGTTGTCATTTAACAGTAGAAGGATCTTGTACCAAACACAAACTTGAAGTGGATGACCAATCCGGTAAATCCGTTGCTTCGTCAATGATGGATGCAGGTCTTGCTTGCCAAAAGAGTGAAGGGACTTGCCTGGATCAACATAAATTTGAAAACATCTCTTTAGATTTGTCTCTGACCGATGAGAAAAGCAGTCCATCTACTGGCAGTGGGAAAAGATCAAGCAGTGATGCTTGTGCTAACAGGTCAAATTGGGATCTTAACACAACAATGGATGCATGGGAAGATTCTGCAGGCGATTCAGTCTGTGTCGGTGCTGATTCTGTCTATGGTGGATTGAATGCCACCGCCGGCAACTATGAGATGAAGCCTTCTTCTCAGTCGACTGGAAAATCTTTAGAACAGAAATCTTTGGGGAGCAAATGTAAGGGAAGTGCTCTTTCCATGTCTTCCAGAGCAATTGGTGATAATTATATATCTGAAAATTCTCTTAGTTTAGGCCTCCAACCATCGTTTCTTCAACCAAATCTCTTTCAAGAGCCACTTTCATCTGCTAGCATTTATACAGGGGTGAACTATACCCAGATGTCGGTGTCAACTTGCAAGCCGAATGTTGTTGCTCCGTTGATTGTAAAATCAGAACCCGTTGATGGGTCTGTTAAACAGTCCTTTGGTGTTGTGAAGACAGTAGACAATAGAACTGTGAAGTGCGAGTCCAGTGATGCGCAATTTTCGGAAGTCCGCGAGAGTCCAATCTGTACGACCTTACAGACTACTGTAAATTCCAGATCGATAAAAGCTGAGCCAGGTTGTGAGGGCATGGAAGCATCCAGAGCAAACGAGGATGCATGTCTTGGATCTTGTGAACAGACGTCAAATGGTTCTGAGTTATGCTCACTGGTAAAACAAGCTGGAGATACGAATCACATGTTGGAAACTGAATCTTGTCCTTCTGAATCAGCTGTAGATCATGATACGGTTGGCACTAGCAAACATTGTGCAGAAGGGGGTCATCATGAGGGGGAATCATCTCAGATTCAGGAAACTTCGGAAAATGACATAAAGATTGGTTCAGATACTATTACGACAAATGTCGCTCCTGGTGGTAGCGAGCTACCTTCCAGCATGGAGAATGCACCAGAAGCGGAGAACACTGAGATTGCACATCACGAAGAACTTGGTTTCAAAGTGACTGACAAGATCCCTCCTAGTTTGAAGGAAAATGCTGAGGATGCTGCTAGCGATGGAGAAAAGATTGAAATATCTGCCTGTATGATGGAAGAGGATTGTTATGATTCTGAATATGATTCAGATGGAAACCTTGGTCCTTCTGTGGCTGTAGATGCGGAACATTTCCACCGAGATGATAATGAGTACGAGGATGGCGAGGTTCGGGAACAAGTCTTGCTCAGAACGTCAGAGGGACACACTGGTAAGGCGGAAGTTGAAAATGTCAGCAATTGTGAATCTGAGTATAATAGAATTGATTTTGGCGAGAGCTCCTGTTATAATAGTGCTACTCTGCCTCCAGAGGGGGATGATGCTCGGACCCAGGTCGATGGTCAAATGAGCGAGAACCTTATGACAGTATTTTCTACAGCTACTGTGGGCAGCAATGAAAAAAGTGTTGATGAAGTTTCCCATTTGCAAGAATCATCTCCAATTGAAACAGGTGCTGTTAATTCTGAAATGACGAGTCCGGTGAATACAACTGGCGGAAAGGTGCTTGATGATTCGGTGAGCCGAAGTCCATCAAAGGACCTGGGATCAGATCCATCATATGGTCAAGCCATCGCCACCGCTAATCTTGTTGATGAAGAGGCTGCAAAAACTGACAGTATTGTTTCTACTGGAATTGGCGATGAGACCGATACAGGTTTGCCCAAGGCAGAAGCATCTTTGAACAGTGAAATTGTATCAAACGATGGAAAATCCGACGGTAATAAGCGGAGGATCATAAATTTGGCTCGGTCTAATGTTTCATCTCCTGACAAAGCAAGATCTATAGCTGATAGATCTATACCGCTACGAGCTGGAAGGAAAAGATTACCAGATATTGCCCTCGAGGGAGATAAGCCACTCAGAGGGAGGTGATTAACTTTATTTTGCAAGTTCTACTGGCTTATTTCTTTTCATTTTGCATGTGTTCATTATTTTAGGAGGTTTAATTCTCTTACCTGCTGCCTTCACCAGGGACGAATATCGTGATGATGGTTTTAACAAATTTCCAAGAGAGAGGAATCAAGATATGTTTTCTCGAAACTCTAGATCAAACTTTGCGCGGGATAGAGCGAGAGTTTCCAATGACATCAGTGGCAATTGGGATTCTGAGCAGGAATTGGGTTCAAAAGTTTATAATGGTTTTTCTGAGTTTCGTGCTAACAGATACAAATATGCTCCAGATTTTAGAAATTACAATGGTGTGACAGAGGATGGTGTTGGTGGTGCCGGGCGGGGAGGAAGAAAGCTTTTGACTGATGAGGCACCGAATTTCCATCATCTGTCCTCGAGGAGGCGCTCCCCTGGAGGAAGAGATGGACCTGCAGCTCGAGGCCAACCTATGGTTGGTGGAATACCAAGAAACATTAGCCCTGCGAGATGTATTGATGTGTCTGATTCAGAAATTGTCGGATTGAGGCATGGAAACAAGTTCATGAGAGACTTCCAGGATGATAATATGGAACCAATGTTTGCTTGTCAACCTTCATACGGGGAAGCTGACGGTTTTATTCGGAGGGACAGGAATATCACATCCTTCAAGGGCAAAGTTTTTCGTCCTGTTCGTTCGAAATCTCCTTTAAGATTAAGAAGTAGGTCTCCTGTTGAATGGTCACCCAGGAGAAGATCTCCAGAAGGATTTGGTGGCCATCCGCCATTGACTCATAGGAGATCTCCGGCATTGTACAGAAGGAATAGGATGAGATCACCTGAGCGCACTTGCTTCCATGGTGAGATGATGATTAGAAGGCAGAATTCTCCTCCTTATGGGACCCGACCGCTTGATGAGTTGAGAGAGATGAATTCTGGAAGGGACCACGGTTTTCCTCGGCCTATCATGTCCAACAGAAGCCCATCTGGGAGGCTTTCACTGAGAAATCGAAGATACGATATTATTAATTCACGGGAAAGGACACATGGCGAGTACTTTAGTATGCGCTCTGGCCGTTTCCATGAACTAGGTGGAGATGGAGACACCGATGAGAGGAGAAGGTTGGGTGAAAAGCATGGGCCTGTTCGCCATTTCAGGCCTCCTTATGGTGCTAATGGGGAGAGTTTTATGTACAATGCAGATGAAGCATCTAGGTCATATAGGCTTTGTCCAGAAGATGATCCAGCATATCATAAAAGAGGCAGCTCAAGGGAAACACAATTAGACAGGAGGAATAAGAATCGGGCTGGAGATGTGCATAAAGCAAGAACAGTCGACGAGCAGGAAGGCAATTACAGGCATGGTGGACTGTCTGATGAATTTGATGATGCTTCTCGAAGTAAAAGAAAAAGGTTTTGATCAGGTCCTAGTATGGGTTTACATGGGGATGGCATGTCTTGCTGGGGATGATGACTAATGTACAGAAACATCTTTTGACAAATGGTATGCTAATTATTGATGCATGTGGCACCAGCAGCAAGTTGGGGGACATGATCTATCCAAGTGAGTACCAGAGGCAATGTTGGATCTGCATACTTTTGATAATGGAAACGGATGTTTCTCACATCCTACATTCAATCGGATTGTTATGCTTTCGTGTTTGCATCATTTGAACTAATCTTCTACAATTCCTTTTTTTTTTTTTTGGCAATGCAGGTTATAACTCCATGGTGTCAGATTCATCATGTTTTGAGCTGACATGAATTTTGTGAATCGAATAGGGGAATTTTGACGAATCAGACCTTGTATAAACTGGGAGGCCCCTTACAGATGTTGATCTGGCTCAATGAAGAAGATACTTAACATCAAGCATTCCCTACCTGATGTGGAATCATTAGTTCGTCAGTAACTACCAGCAAGTCATTATCACTGCAAGGATGAAATCCAATGAGTTCTTTAGCCGTCCTAGTACATGTAAGGCTGTTAAAAGAAATCCATTTTGATGAATTGTCTGTCTCGCGTTAAAGCTTTCTTGGAGACTTCTCTGCATGGTCAACTTGGATAAACACAAAGTATATGATTCCTTGCTTTTGAAGATGCGTGCTTACTAGTCCAGTTCATCTATACTGGCACCAGGAGCTAATATTGTTTAGGGCCTTTAGATGTTTTGGATGTTTGGCTTAAGAATCAAGTTTCTCTTTCTTCTCTTGCTGCAACTCCTGCTTGGGGTTAAAGAATCACTGCATTAGTCTCATTTTAATAGAGAAGCTGGTGGAGTAGATACTGATGAGTCTGCTCATGGAGGACTTCTTACCTTAAGGTTCTGGAGAGAAAATGCACTAGCATTTCGGTATCTTCATCTTGTCACCAATGTGAGAGGTGCTATTGAGTCCAAGGCAATGGTTGGTTGGGGATTGCTTGGAGGTATTTTTTCACTGCAGAGTTAATGGCATGGGTTTGGAGGCTCTTGGTTTACCCCTTGTTGATTGAAAAATGGAGATGGTTGATTTTGCTTATCGGCATTCATCTGTCACCAGGACATGTTTTTGTGTTCATCCGAAGAAAAGTCCTCTACTGACTTCAAATTTCGAAGTGCTCAAAGTAGTGTCTCTCTAAGCTGTTCTGACTAATTTTAGGAAGACAACTTCTCTGATCATCTGGTCAACCTTTCAGTGGACATCTTTGTCTTTTTGCATAGTCATTGGGATCGGCCAAGATCGGGCACATCAATGGAGAATAGAGTTTGGCTTCGAAGTGTCAATTACCCTCCCTTGTGAATTTGCTGAACAGGTGATTTTGCCAGAGAATCCTTTTTGACCATTGAGGGTGATGCTTGTTGACTCAATCCTCTCTGCTTCAGCTGGCAAATGATGAGTCCATGAGACTGTATCTGGCTCGTCACGTATGTTGTTTCCGAACTATGACCGCAAGTGTGTCTAGGTTTCTGCTCTTATTTCTTTGGGTATGACGACATCACAAAGGGCAGTGATGTTCCAATTCCGACAAAGGGCAGTGATGTTCCGATTCTGGGTGGATAACAATGTTTAGTCATTCTTGCCAATCGCCATACGGCTCTCAGTTCAGTGCACTGTATGTTAGGAACCTGGATTTGCTGTAGTAAATTCATTTCATCGGTGACTCTCAAGGCTGTAGCGATAGGAACTGAACTTTTAACAACACTTCCTAATGACAACGGCAAAGACCGAGAGCAAATGTGAAGATGGCTATGGAGATCTTGAGATATCTACCACTTTGATGATTACCATCACCCTAGGCAACGCTCTGCCCTAAGATGCAGCCACTGATGTGTACCTCCGTACTCCTGGTTCTTATGGTACTCCGAGCATGCAAAGACCCCTTGAATCTCCAGACTCAGAGGGGTGTGACTTAGCCTTTTCTTTTTCCTAATTATGCTTAAGAAAAGAGAATAGTAAACCTGGGGCAGAAATTATGCGAGTAAAAAAGCTGCGTAAAGTATGGATTGACCTCTGAACAGAGAAAGGAAAATGAGTCCCGAATAAATTGCTATTGCGATCAGTTAACTTGAATAGTCTAAAGGAGTGAGTTTGATGCTCCCTTTGGTTTCGTTCTGCGCAAGCGACCGTTATACGTATACCTATAGGCCTCGGAGAACTTGCTCGGACTTTGGTCGGACACGACCTAGTGAAATCGCTGCGATACAAAATGCTTAATGTAACTTTCACTTGTCTTGAGCACGCAAATAGAATGGGTCTCCTCGGCGATGATGTGACCAGGACGGACAAACTAAGGTTGACCAAACTTGATTTGAAGGTTAACTCCTCTGGCACGCGTCGTTTTCTATTGCGGAGCGGTCGAGAATTCGCACCCTTCCGGCTTGGCCAAACCTTCCAAAAATTGACTTAAAACTGAACTGGGGTCAACTTCGGTGTTGGTCAATGGTTTATTTTTTATTTTATTTTTTTGGTTCTCTTTGTCCCAAGGTGACGCCGGTCGCTGCCAAGTCAAGAAGCTTTGCAAATCACCAAAAACGACCTCAAACGAGACGGGATATAGTTCGACGTTACGATCATTACATCTTAAATCTCCCTGATTTCTCAATTATTGTCGCTCTTCGGACCGATAACGAAACTAACTCGGGATATATGTTCAATTAGAAATCGGCACTGTACGTTCCTATGATTGACTCGACTTGATTAGAACCGGAAATATAAAATCTCCCCATTCGATTCTTATTTCGCTCCAATTTTTCCCCGAGTACTTAGGCTTAGAAGGATGCGGGTCTTGTTTATTTAATTTTTCTTTCGAGACACGCTATTCTTTGATCGAATTGCTATTATTCAAGCAAATAGTATATAGTAACCCCCACCGTCGTACGCGACGGGATTTTAGGAAAACGAGGCATGTAGAACGAGGCTCTTTCTTATTCTTTGTTGGGAAATCGAATTAAGGATAGGTAAAGAGGGAGGATAGACTGACTGGAAGGACGATTTCATATTTTTCATTTGTTTTTTTCACCATCGTGTTAGAGATTTATTAGCAATATATGGAATTCACCGACGTATTTGAAAAATTACAATCACCTCTGGAGATCTACATGTCACATCATTTTCTGTTGGTCCGTAGAGGGGAAAACTGTCTCGAAAGTCATAAACCAATTGTACGGCGGCCAATTCTGTCATAAACCGTTCAATTGTGTCAATTTAATGATAAACATTTTAACAAACTGTCAATGTAGTCCTTCCAGTTAAATTTGGTAGGAATTTGCTAACGTGGCAGTCCAGTCACTGCCAGCTATCTCAGCGCTGACGTGAAATTTTTTAAACAAATTTCCAAATTATTTATTTATTTATTTATTCTTTTCTTTTCTTTTCTTTGGAATAAAAAATAGAAAATAAAATAAAAGAATAAATAAATAAAAATAAATCAATTAGCCACGTTAGCGCTGGCTATGCCATGTTGGATAGCTGGCGCTGACTGAACTACCGCGTCAGTGATTTTCGATCAAAATTAGCTGAAAGGACTATATTGGCAATTCGTTAAAAGGTTTAGGATTGAATTGACATTATTGAAAGGTTATGATTGAATTAGCCACTGTTCAATAGGTTTAGGACTTAATTAGTATAATCAAAAGGTTTAGAATTGAATTAACCGTCGTATAATAGTTTTAGTACTTTTTGGACAATTTTCCCGATGATAGAGTTTTCGAATGAATAATAGAGAATTAGGGATGGAATGAAGGTGCAAGAGGATATAGGCATGAAACGCTGCGACTCTTTGATTTTGCTTTTGTACAAAAAAAAAATCCTAATCTTTAATTATCTACTAACTTAAGTTCGTAAATTGATCTAGTGTCTAATTCTGTTTACTGTTCACGTGGAATTCTTCGTTTTGATGGCTATGAGTCGGGATAAAGTATGTGAAGAATACGAGTCTAGACCTTCAAACCGCATTGAAATATGCAGTGATAGCATGATGAGTTTTGGATTGTGCGACATTGATAACTTTTGGAAAATTGTCCTAAAAGTCTTAAACTTATTATACGATAGCCAATTCAGTTATAAAATTTTCAATTATGCCAATTAGTCCTAAACCTTTTGACAATTTACCAATGTAGTCATTTTGGCTAAATTTAGCCGGAAATCGCTGACATTGACGCTTGCCGTCCTACATGGCATAATCGGCGTTAACATGGATAATTTTTGTAATTTTTTTGAATTTTGGCTCTGTTCATTTCGCGGAAAACAATTTCTAGGAAAATGGTTCACGGAAAATAAACTAGTCGTGAAAAACATTTTCCCACAATGGAAAAAACCCCTTGAAAAGTGAGGAAAATGTTTTCACCTTTTTTTTCCCTCCTCCTTCTTTTATCATTCATATTAATTATTTTATTTTTTAAAATTCTAATTTTTAATTATCTTTTTTCTTTTCCTTTTCGTTTTTTCTTTTTTTTTTCTTTTCTCTTTTTTACCTTCTTCTCCGGCTGGTCGGCCGGCGACCGGCGAGACTCAAGCTCTCCAAATCGGCGATGCTCGGACCTCGCAAGGTCGGCTACGCTTGAGCGTCACGGAGGGCACCGAGGCTCGGGCCTCGTCAGAGGTCGGTGAGTCAACAAGCCGCCGCCTCGAGCTCGCCAAACCGTGACTCATAAGGTGGCGCCGCCTTCGCCATGGTCTGCAACCGGCCGGAGAAGAAGGTTAGAAAGAGAAAAAGCAGAAAAAAAAGAAAAAGAAAAAATTAAAAAATCGATTTTTCTTAAAATAAAAATAAAAATAATATTAAAAGTATTGTGTGTTGGAAAATTTGATTTCATTTTCCATACCAAACAGCAGAAAACATTTTCCGAGTTTTTTTTAGATTTCGGCCGAACACCGGAAAATTGTCTCATTTTCTTGAAAAATGGCTTATTGGAAAACATTTTCCAAAAATGTTATATTTTCCGTAAAACAATTGGAGCCTTTTTGTTTCCTTTTTTTTTTATTGTCAAAGGCCAGGGGGATTTTTTACTGTTCCGCCGACCGCTGGCTGAGACTCAGTGACCCCTACCGACCCTTATCAGTAAAAAAAGAAAGAAAAGAAAGTAAAGAATAATAATAAAAAAAAAAAACATTTGAAAATTTTGTCCACATCAACGTCACATCGTGCCACGTAGGACGATCAGCGTCTACGTTAGCAATTTCTTATCAAATTCGATCGAAAGATTTTAGAACTAATCGGCACTATTGGTAATAGGCATGTGGCCCTGCTAGTAAAGGGATTGTGACTGGAGAATATCAGGTCTGGGGTTTGATCCTCGTGAACACCGCACACAAATGTACATAGAAAAGAGGAGGGAGACCGAAAAAAATTGGCAAAATTTAAATATTTATGACTGAATTGGCCGAATCTGCTTCCGTACAGTATGTTGTAGATTTTTTAGATAATTATCCTTCGCTAAACGGAGATGGGGCAAGTGCAAAATCGGGATTTAACATTTTGGTCGTTGGTCGATTGAGGACCAAAACGATCTTATTTTGATCAATTGAGGACCTAAGGTTTTAAAGAAGTCCTAACTTGGTCTAGAGCTTGGCCTTGGTAAAATTCAAGCATTGGAAATCTGACGTGTTTCCATGCAATGCATTTGATCATTCATCATATGTCATATCATACGCTTGAATCCAACCGATGGCGAGTGAGACATTTGATTGGATTTGTTTTAATTAAAAGCACCTTTACTTCCCCACTTGACAAAAGATAAAGTCTTAAATCCTTAATTGACCAAGGACCAAAATCTCAAGGCAAATTCTCCCACTTATCCCAAAACAAGATTTCATGCATTTTTGGCCATCCTTAATAGCTCTTTAAATATGAAATACCATTAAGAGTGAAAAACCAATATCGGATTTACATCAAACAATGAATGAGAGTTACGTATTTGCGGAAATTGTTTGCATTGTCCTCGGCGACTAGCTAATTAGGGAATCACATTAGATGTTAGGTACGTAACGTGTGGAACATGTCGTCTGTATCGTGCTTAACAATCAATCCATCAAAGATTCACGTCGAACACCGGACGTGGATTCCATATCTCGGAAATTTCTCCGTATTGTTCTTAACAACCGACCTGTCGGGAAATCGCATCACCTGTCGGGAACCGGAACTTCTTATTCGGGAAGTCCTTTCGTGCCGCTCTCGAGTCAACAACCGGCTAATTACAGAAACACATCAATATCATCGAAGGAAAAACGACATTCCTGTCTGAAAAAAAGAAGATCGTAACGAAAAAATATTAATTTCGACAAGAAAAAACGAGTCACGAACTCCCCTCCTTAATCCAAAAAAAAAAGGGGTATTATCATTCTTATCGTCTTTCCATAAAAACAGTAGAGTATAATAAAAAGTTCAATTATAAAGAAGGGGAAGAAAAAGAGAAAAAGGATTATTGCTTTTGCCTCTTCCCTTTTTTTTTTTCTTCTTTTTCCGCAAACAAAAAATGTATATATACGGTTCTTCTTCCCGTGCCGCCCCCACGCCCGGGGTCCAAAGTCCAAAGACGACGCCGGTTCGATCTTCAAGCCCGTCCCTCACACGTTAATTTCGCCCATTGTTTTATTAATTCCAATTCTTATTTTTAATTTATTCACGCATCCATCCAACATAAATCGCTGGGAAAATTACAAATCAATACCCAAAGTCGAGTCATTTTCTCAAAAAGGGGTCCAAAATAGACATGGTACCAAATAAAGGCTTGAAGTGTCCAATCGGTCTCAAATAGAAGTCCGAAGTGCTCAATTAATCTCAAGTAAGGGCCTGAATTCGCTGGCCGGTCAAATGCTCACTGGCTAGCAAGCATGTCACTGTTCCGACGACCGGAACATGGGCAATTTCGTCTTTTACTTTTTTTTTTGTTTCTTTTTTCCTTTTTATGTTTTTTTCCTTTTCCTTTCCCTTTTCTTCTTCTTGTTTTTTTCCTCTTTTCCCTCCGCCGGCCATAGCCGGGGTCGGCGAAGGTTGCCGGTCTCGGGCGGAGGCTACCCTCGCTGGCGTCGGGCGAGGGCAACCCAGGATTAATTGGGCACTTCGAGCTCCTATTTGAGATTGATTTGATACTTTAGGTCCTTATTTGATACTATGTCTATTTTGAATCCCTTTTTTTGAGTAAATGACCACGCTTTGGATACCGAATTGAAATTTTCCCTAAATCACTCCCATACATATACACATACGCACGCGCGCACGCGCACACATCTCCCTTCTTCCGATTCGTATTGCCGAGCCTGCTGCGCGAGAGCTCGTTCTTCCTTCAATCTGTTCTCCGTTCGAATTCGATCCTTGTCCGACGAATCCATTGGGATGTGATTGTTGTTGTGTTTTTCCTTCTTCTTCTCTAAGCAATAAGAACGCATGAACGATTCTGTTCTCCGCGGTGATTTTCGCTGATTCCCGTATTCTTTCTCTCCTCTCTTGTTCTTGTTTCTTGGGTTTGAATCCGCGTTTGGATCGATCTCTTGTTGAAATCGGGGCGCTGCGAGGGGGTCGTCGCGATTTACGCGGAGCTCGGTCGCCGGGCGTTTCGTCCGCAGGTACGGGCTCCGGCGATCCGGCTAGGGTTTTTTCGGGTACCCTTTAGCTGGTGCATTGCGTTTCTTCTCTGTTTTTGGTGGTTTCTGATTTGGTGCGGCTGCGGCTGCTTATGCTGACCCCTGCTGTGTGGCTTTTTGCTGTGTTGGGCCAGTATGCTTAGGAGATGATGATGAATCAAGGAGGGATTACGGAGACGCTGGCTCCGCCCGGGACGAACTCGCTGGAGGTAAATTCTTACCTTTTTGAGCTTGTTTCCGTTGGGGGGGGGGGGGGGGGGGAGGGAACTGTTGTTGAGTTGGAGATATGCCTGAGATTTTCTTCAACTAGAAAGTGGGGTTTATCGGTCGTATTAGTGCTGATGTGCTTAAGAGGCCTGGAAAGCTTATGAGCCTGCTCGAATTGTCTCGAGTCTTGTCAGTTTTTATCCCCCCCCACTCCCCTTTTGCGTCAATGTTTTTTTCCCCTCGCTATGTCGTGATTTTTGGTAGGTGGGTTTTTGGGAAGTTTGGATTTTTATGTCTGCGTTTTGCATTTCGGGGTTTCTTATGGCATGTTTCGTCTCGGGCTGTTTGTTCGTGTCGTCGATGTGCCGACTTTTACTCTGGTCTTGGTGTTGCAGTTGCTTTTGATCCTTTATTGGGTTTGGTTACACGATCCTTTAGATTTAATGCGCTCCAGTTCGGTGCTCCATCTTCTAATGTTCCCTAGGACCAAAAGTTGACTTGCCACATCTTCGTAGGTCTTCCCCATTCCTATAGTGATGGTATTATGTCATTGGAAGTAATTACTAGAGCATCTTGAGTACATCATTCCACCCAAGTATGTTAGATTCCAACCTCTCATATGAGCTTTGCAAAGTACCTTTTGGTCTCACCACTCTGCCAATCTTTTGCATACGGTGCATTCCTAAGTGAATTTTGAGATCTTGGTACTGGTTTTGAAATGTGGAAGCTTCTAATTCATTGGTGTTATAGATATTTTTTCTTTTACATTAAGGAAAATGTCCAAATCAGGCCTATTACATTAAGGAAAATGTCCAAATCAGGCCGATTACATTAAGGAAAATGTCCCCGCCCCTCCATTTTCTTGGAAGAACTCCCTCTAGGATCCTGGTATCTATGAATTATAGAATGTCGTTGTCTCTCACTTGCTTTTTCTGTCTGATAACTGATTTACAGTATATGGAAGACCAAATCAGTCTTTAGAACATGTGTAATGAATCAAATTTAGAATTACACATATTTTCGTGTTAGTTGTCTCTTCATTCCCTTCTCATATTTCGTCATAAGACTTGATAATATCTATCGTGACTTCTATTGGAAAAAAGAAAATTTAATGAGACTGTGAACAAAATATGTTGTCATATCCCCTTTTCTGTTCTTAAGATATTCTAGACATGCTTCAACTTTGATGCATTTGGTTGATTGCAAGCTTTTAACTTGTTTGGGGGGTTTGGTCCTCCTATTGCCAACTTATGTGTAACTTTCGTTGACAGCCGGCTAAATTATGTGATTTCTTCCCCTGAAGATTTGGTGTTAATTCGTATTGCTTTTGTTGTCTAGGATCGACATGTAATTGATGCACGGCATGGGCAACCGAGTTCATATTCTTCCTCAACTGTTGGGTCTGAAGCACCATCTTGGACCCCGCACAGTGTAAATAATAGCTTCACAGGAAATGGGTATTCTTCTGGTTCAACATACGGTTTTGAGCAGCAAGCACAACCACCTCGGAGAGATGATATAAATAGTGCAACCGAGGCAAGTTCATTGAGTTTAGGTTCAACAAGTGTACCGCAAGATTACAATGGTTATATGACATACCAGAACCCCACTAATTCATATGGGTATGGAACTACCGGATACACAGGTTACTATAGTGGCTATCAGCAACAAAGTAATCAGTCGTACTCACAGCCAGCGGGAGCATATCAAAGCACGGGCTCCCCTTATCAGCCTATTTCTTCGTTTCAGAATACCGGGTCTTATGCCGTCCCACCGAGTTATTCAAACACATATTACGGTCCTGGTGATTACCAGACAGCTGGAACATATCCAAATAGTACTTACAGTACTCAGACAACTTGGAACGATGGAAATTATGCAAATTACAACACTTATCAGTATTCAAACTACCCTTCAACTTCCAGTGCTTATGGTTCTGGTAATTCTGCATCTGCTCCAGCGCAGTATCAACCACAGTATAAGCAATGGACAGATTATTATGCTCAATCAGAAGTTAACTGTGCTCCTGGGATGGAAAATTTGTCTGTTGCTAGTTCATCCAATCCCGAATGTCCAACTCCTGGAGTTCCGGATGGGACTCAAGCTTCAAATAGCCAGCCACCACCAACTGCAGTCCCATCTTGGAGGCCAGAACCGGGACCTTCCGGATTGCCTTCCCAACAGGTTTGTAATTCACTTATGTACAATGACGAAATTTTAAATCCCCCAAAACTTTTTACATTACTTCTGATTGTTGTGTGCTAATGTTTACTTCGCCGCTCACCATAGTAGAGTAGCACAAAAATGTTTAACTGTGTGCTAATTTTTTTCTTTCAATTTTTCCCTGCAAAAGATTTCAGAGTACATTCCTTACCCTATTATTGAGCTAAGACGGATATAGTTTGGTTGCCCATATTGATTCTGGCAATTGGTTCTTTCAATGTAGCACACAAAATTTTTAACATTCTTCTATGACTCTGCTTGATGTTCAGCCTAGTGTCGTAGCCAGTGCTGGTCACGATAATTATTGGAAACAACATGCTGCCCCAGGATTCCAAAACCACAACAGTGCTGCTGGACAATCAACATATTATCAGCCTTTGGATTCAAAAAATGCCTATGGAAGCTATTCAGATGGACAAAATAGTACCTCTAATCAAGGGCCCAACTTGCAATATCCTATTGTTCATCAGGTTCCTCAGATTCATCAAGCACCACAACAAATATCCCCGACTTTAGATCCTCGAAGAGGAAGCAAAGTACAGATTCAGACAAATCCTAGAATAGTCTCAAACTTGGCTTTGGGATTAACGAAAACCGATAAGGCTGGCTCTGCAACCATGGCAGTGGCAAAGCCTGCATATATAGGCGTTTCACTACCAAAGCCAAGCGACAAAGCATTGTCTGGTGATGCTTCTGATCCTGCGCTTAAGGTGAAGCCTTTGCTCCTCGTGCATATTTTTGTTGTGAAGTCTTTTGAGCCTGAATGCTATGTCATTTTTGCCTGTTCCTAGGCACTGATTGATTTTGATGTTGGTGATGCCTCAGTTTTGATGCTGCTGCTGTTGTTACTGGGCTTATTATGATGCACTCATCACATCTTGAAATGGCTTTTTATCTGAAATAAAAAACTTTCCTTCTTAAACAGATTTTGGAAATTTTCCATCTCAGCACTTGTCATTTAATGAGCAATCAAAAGAGGCATATGTCAAACTATCTGAGGGTTCTGTTTGTTGGACTTTCTACTGTTCTTGAAGAATTTGTGATTATTTATGTTGAAGTTGATTTTCTTTTTTGTAGCCCGCGACTTTCCCCAAGTCGTTGCGTGGTTACGTTGAGAGGGCTTTAGCTCGCTGTAAAGATGATGCACAAATCGCTGCTTCTCAAGAGGTCTTAAAGGAGGTTAGTCTGATAGAAATCCCCTCTTCTTAAAAGGAATTGCTTGTTCTAAATGGAATTTTACTCTCTGAAAACTGGAAGTTGAAAGTCATCCTAGATGGGTAAAAATATCTGCTTAGAACTGGATCAGAGAAACTTACCTCCCATCCCATGTGATTCATGTGATGGCGGAATATTCAAGACCGCTGGAAATGCATATGACAATTTTACTTCCACATCTGATTTACCAGTTATGAGCTCTCTGGATAGATCATCCCTCTTGTACCCGAGGGAAAATTTCTTTTAACTCATCGAATGGGTTTTTCTTTCTTTGTTTTTATGGCGGTCATCATTGTTCCATACTCAATGGGTTTGTAAAGCCTTCTCCACCAGTTGACTTCCTTATACCCTGATTGATTGATTGAGCGGCCAATAAATCAAGACCAAGTGACATACGAAATTGACTGGGCCGTTCTCACAAACTGCTACTCTCTTTATTTGTAGAAGATGAACTCTAGGTCAAACGCATCCAAGTTGGCGAATGTTTTCCTGCATCACTGTAGAGCTCAATAGCTTCGCTTTTGTGGACCCTGGTTAATAGACAGGTTCTAACCATTTTTAAGGCAATAATTGAGAAAAGGAAGCTTATGCAGAAGTAGAAAAATCTGCAGAGGCTTCACTTCAGAACTTGGTGTTAGGAAATTGATATATCTGGTCGTTGCAAATATGTAGTGAATTTGTATGCTCTATTACACATTCTGTATTCTTAATACTTTTTATTTTTTTTAAATAATCTGCAACTTGTGTATGTGGACTCTGTTTTCAGTTGATTACAAGTGCAACTGCTGATGGGACTCTTTATACACAAGATTGGGATGCTAAGCCTCTTTTCCCTCTACCAGAAATGGATGGACTCAGTAATACGTATGATCACACTGCTTATCTATCCATTGTCATTACTTGTTGCATTATTATGCCTTAATTTTCTTTCAGTTGTTACTACTTCGTTTAGAGTGCCATCATATAA
This sequence comes from Syzygium oleosum, assembly GCF_021117445.2. Taxonomy (NCBI): domain Eukaryota; kingdom Viridiplantae; phylum Streptophyta; class Magnoliopsida; order Myrtales; family Myrtaceae; genus Syzygium; species Syzygium oleosum. Next base: position 20,208,220 of record NW_026607486.1, read on the forward strand.
TGTACTGTCATATCATTTGAAAATGCTAAATAAAAGTTTTGGAAATTGTAATAATTAGCGCCTGCAACAAGCACCATTAAAAAAAATGCACCTTAAACAGTGACTTAGATGCATCTAAGCCATGCTACTACTATCCACAATCTATTATGATCAAGGATATTATTGCTGTACTCCCCAGACTCGCCAGCACATTGCTTCTTGTCTTTGCTCGACTAGGCGTAGGATGAGTTACTATTTATATTATAAAGCTACATCTTTTCTCTCTCCTAGTCGTAAATCAGATTGGAATAACACATTTCATTCCTGTGCTTTCTCTTTGTTTCTGTTAAGGGGCATTTGTCGGCCTTACATTCCTATACATTGTGGTGGGTTATGATAATTTTCTTCTGATACAGCTTCCAGTCTCCTTTGCCGTTACCGACATTGCGAAGAAGTCCAGGTAGAAGAACCAAAAGTAGGTGGGAGCCTTTACCAGAGGAGAAGTTAGTCAATAAAACGCCGCCTCTTATGACTGAACCAGTAAAATACGGTGGATATATGAACAATAGGAACAGAAAGGTACTAATTATCTAGCTTGACAGTTTGGTCTTTCTCTAATTGGTTTTCAGTTACTGGATGCTTCTTCAGCAGTTAGCTTTTTCATTTTTCTCCTACATATCCAAATCACAATTGTTTATGCTGCTTAATTGTTGCTACAAGTTAGTGGCATATTTCCCATTTCTCGATTCTGGAGTGATTTCATTGGTTGCTTTGATGTGAGAAGCCGGTTTTAGCGCATGTATGATCATTCTGATTTTTTTTTTTATATATTGAAAAGAACGTTTTGCAGCCATTTGTTGGCAATTCGGAGAGCAAGGATGGGTTGAACACCACAAACTTTTTGGCTGTGGAGCAGAAAACTGCTAGTTTTCAGAAGCCATTCAAGAGACAGCGTCTGTCCAACAGCCTGACAACAGCTGATAATGGTGATGCATCAAGTGATAGTGACAAGGAATCGAGCTTGACAGCCTTTTATTCGGGTGCAATAGGTTTTTCCAATACACCAGAGGAAAGGAAGAAACGTGAGAGCCGCTCTAAACGTTTTGAAAAAGCGCATGGAAGTCGTGTAGAGATCAGCCATTTTAAACCAAAATCTGCTGGATCTGCAAATCTATACGCTAGAAGGGCAACTGCCATTGTGCTAAGCAAAACCTTTGAAGAAAGTGGCAGCAAAGCTGTTGAAGATATTGACTGGGATGCTTTAACTGTCAGGGGGACGTGTCAGGAAATTGAAAAACGTTATTTGCGTCTCACCTCTGCACCTGATCCCGCCACTGTGAGTTTGGCATCTTATTTGTAGTGCTCTATAATTTGTATAGAAATGACCATCTTTGGGGAGTACAATTAATTGCGGAATTCCTGATCTCTTACAGGTAAGACCAGAAGAAGTTCTGGAGAAGGCTCTCGCTATGGTTCAGAACTCACAGAAGAACTACCTCTATAAATGTGATCAGCTGAAGTCCATTCGTCAAGACTTAACTGTTCAACGGATTCGCAATAAGCTTACGGTCAAGGTACTCAATTCTTAGTTTTGCTGCATATTAGCATAATGGTTCGTGATTATTTTCAAATTCTGTTTCTTTCCCTACCTTGAAAAACATAATTTCATGCAGAAAAATTAGATGGCCCTGGACATTCCTCCCAAACACAATGCGTTCTCATTGTAATCTTGTTTGGATGTGAATGTCACCCAATATTTGTGTTAATTTGCAGGTCTATGAAACTCATGCTCGCTTGGCTCTTGAAGTCGGTGATCTGCCAGAGTATAACCAGGTTATTGTTTGATACAATGAGATTAGCTTAATGTATGCTATAGTGCTATTTCATTATCTGCCAGAGTATAACCAGGTTGTTGATTGAGACAATGAAATTAGCTAAATTTATGCTATTGTGCTATTTCATTATCCCATAAGAAGAGGTTACTAAGGGACTAGGATTAATTTTCAAAATACCTTTTAGTTTGAGAAATGTATTCGCAATATCCGTAACAATTAGTGGTCGACTTTTGAGGTGTATAGAGCAAAGAAAGCCGACTACTCTGTATAGGGTCATCATGTAGAGGACATTAGAGATATCTGATGTATTAACTAGTCCCTATCTGTAAGTCATCTATCAGTCTTATTTTATTGATGTCGTTTGTATTTCCAGTGCCAATCACAGTTGAAGACTCTTTATGCAGAAGGGATTGAAGGTTGTCATATGGAGTTTTCTGCTTACAACTTGCTTTGTGTCATCTTGCATTCGAACAACTACAGAGATCTCTTATCCTCGATGTCAAGGTCGGTGATCTATGACAACCATGGATGGTGTTAGGAGGAAGAGTCTATAAAGTTTTTGCTTGTTTCTTAGGATGGGCATGCTCGTGCTCTCCTCTTATTGCCTTGAAACCTAAGATGTAGTTTTCCTGTATCATCAGATTGTCGAATGATGCAAAGAATGATAAAGCTGTAAAGCATGCTCTTGCAGTCCGCAGAGCCGTGACATCAGGGAACTATGTCATGTTCTTTGGACTGTACAGGACAGCGCCTAATTTGAACTCGTGCCTCATGGGTAGGTGAAATGTATGTTTGTTTTAATGAATTATCTATATGAAATGCTATGGGCTTAACAACAATGTACCTGCAGATTTATTTGTTGACAAGATGCGGTATAAGGCTGTGAATTGCATGTGCCGGTCGTATCGACCAACAGTTCCTGTTTCTTATGTTGCAAAGGTTCTGGGCTTTGCATATGCTTCATCTGCGAATGGGGGAAGTGACGAGAAGGATTCAGTTGGATTAGAGGAGTGTGTGGATTGGTTAAAAGCTCATGGTGCATGCCTTGCTGCAGATAACAATGGAGAGATGCAGCTCGATACAAAGGTACTGAAACTGTTACCAACTCTCTGTGTACTGAATCTAGACTAATTCTCTAGTGAGATCCAAAAAAAGTTCTTCCTTTGGTTTGGCTTTGTAAAAAGAACCTTCGTGGTTGTTAATCAACCAGCCTTGCCTAACTAAAGCCAATTCTCTCTCAGTTCAGCGCACGTGGCTCGTGCTTATCTGCCGAGCTTAGTTTACTCTTCGTTGTTTGCAGGCTTCCTCTTCCAGTCTCTACATCCCAGAACCCGGGGATGCAGTGGCTCATGGAGATTCTACTCTTGCCGTCAATGATTTTCTGACGCGGGCGTCCTCATAGAGAAGTTGACTGCGATGGTATGCTACCGGTGCATCCATTGGAAGAAATGGCGTGGACAACCGTGCCGTTCTTGACCCCCTTTTATGTATAACAGTGAGCCCATGTTTATTTTTTTTTATCTTTTTGGAGCAGCTCGAGATTCTAACGAGACAGGGCTGGCGAGGCATCACCTGTAACTGTGGAGAGATGAAGCAAGGGGGATAGAATTGAAGAAGGGGGGGGGGCTAAGAGATTCTTGTTGTGCAATGGGATTTTGTCGGTGGAAAAGAAAATTGTATATTCCTCATAAAAAGGTGCTCCGCCCCGGATCAAATGGACGAGCGCTCAACATTTTAGGGGTTTTAGCATCCGAGCCGAGCGGAGCTCCTCCTGTGTAACATATATGGATTCATTCTTTTTATAACAGATATTGGGAGGTAGAAGATGGAGGAACATCGGTGAGGATACATGTTGTACACTCGCTTTCAAGATGACAATTTTGCTATACCTTTGCCAGCTTAATTTGGTTTTGTTGTGGTTGGTAAATTTTGTTCGGTCCTCTCGCGACGCGAGCAACTATATAAGCGTCCCGATGAATTTGTCGGGCAAAACAAGGGGATGGCGAATCTCGGGCCTTTCTGATTCCGAGAGCGCTCGATGAGGATACATCGTCTATCATCGGGCAAGAGGACTAGAGGATCTTATTTTCAAACTCTCTTGACGTGAGCATGATATGCACAACCATGCCTTGTGCTTGCATGATTATCTTCTCAAAAAGATCACCTTTGAGTTCTTGGAAAGCTATCATATAATCTTACAGTATCAACTTCAATGGAAGTTTCACTTTTCACGATCAAAGTCATCTTCTTTAACTGGTCATCGCCTCAAGCATTTACTGAACATGGCAAGAGCAGCAGCTCACAAAGAATTTACAAAGCGAAAAAGGGAATGTTTAGTGCAAAACACAGGAGAAACGAAGAAACGACCGCCACCGCCCCTCGCCGTCGCCGGCGGCGGGGGCCGTCATTTATCGGGAGATTGAGGCCAGACGCTCACGCTCTCCTTCTCGTACTTCGCGTACAGAGCCGCCACCGCCACCACGGAGTACACCTGGATCAGCACGATCGCCGGCGTGTGGTAGCTGATCACGCTCTTCCCCGTCGCCAGCTCCACCAGCAGCAGCGCAGCCAGCCCCAGGGCCGCGATCCGCCCGTTCATCCTCTCGCTGTAGGGGCTGAACCCGAACTCCACCTTCAGCCCCTCCGACACCGGCTCCCTCAGCGCCGCCGGGGGCAGGTACATCCCGCGGCCGGGCGGGGACGATCCTCCCTTCGACTTCTTCACCTTGCGGGCCTCCGCCTTCTTGCCGGTCCCGCTCCGGTACCGGAGCCGGACCTGCGAGAGCCGGCTCTCGAACGGGTCGTCGCCGTCGCCGCCGCCGCCGTCCCCTCCGTCGGGGTCGGTCGCGGCGGGGGCCGCCTCGGAGGGGGGAGGGGTGTCGGAGCCGGTGGCTCGGGCGGGGAAGAAGAGGCGGCGCTTCGGCTGCGCGTGGGGCGTACGCGGGGAGGGGGTGGAGAGTCGGAGGGAGGAGGAGGGCAGGGAGGAGGAGGGCAGGGTGGTGGTGGCCATGGCTGCTGTGAGTTGCTTTGTTTTGGTTTCAAATGGATAAGTATTTTATTTTATATATTTTTATTTCTTTGTTTATATTATTTTTTAGCATTATATTTTTTTTTTGATGTGTAATATACTTTTTGTGGCCTTCGAAATTTTTTTTTTGTAATTTTTTTTATGACCAAAAAGAATATTATATATTTTTTTGCTGTAATAATAAGTCATCTGAGGCTAGCAATCGTCCACGTAATATATAAAGGAAGGAGAATCCATTGGTGGTGAGATCGCCTCCTTTTGAGGGCGGGCGTGCGTGCTTGGGTATATATTATCGGGCTGCTAAGGCTGCGCATGACAACGATTCTGTGCTCGGGAACAGATTCTGCTGAGAAATGATTCTTTTTTATTCTGTGCCCGGAATTGATTCTGAGCACTTTAAAGCGTTTGTTAACTGCCCAAAATTCCATCCCTGGAATAGAAAAAGAACATAAATGCATTTGGTAACGCCACAAATTTTTTTTTTATTAATAATATTTTAAAATATTTTAATAATTCTTTCTTTTTTTCTTTTCCTCCTTCTTGGCCATGGCCTGCTCGCCGGCCATGACCGGTAAAATATTTTTTTATTAATAATATTTTTATTAAAAGTATTTTTTCTTTTTTTTGGCCATGGCCTGGTCATCGGCCATGACCGGTAAAATATTTTTTTTATTAATAATATTTTTATTAAAAATATACATTTTTATTTTTTTGGGCCATGACCTAGTCGCCGGCCATGGTCGGTAAAATAATTTTTTTATTAATAATATTTTTATTAAAAATATACATTTTTATTGTTTTGGGCCATGGCCTAGTCGCCGGCCATGGCCGGTAAAATATTTTTTTTATTAATAATATATTTTTATTAAAATATTTTTATTAAAAATATATATTTTTATTTTTTTTGGCCATGGCCTGGTCGCCGGCCATGGCTGGTAAAATATTTTTCTTTTTTGTGGCCATGGCCTGTAAAATATTTTTTTATTAATAAATTTTTTTATTAAATTTTTTAAATTAAAAATATACATTTTTATTTTTTTTGGCCATGGCCGGTAAAATATTTTTTTTATTAATAATATTTTTTATTAAAATATTTTTATTAAAAATATATATTTTTTCTTTTTTTGCCATGGCCTGGTCACCGGCCATGGCAGGTAAAATATTTTTTTTATTAATAATTTTTTTTATTAAAATATATATTTTTCTTTTTTTTGGTTATGGCCTGGTCGCCGGCCATGGCCGGTAAAATATTTTTTATTTTAATAATATTTTTTATTAAAATATTTTATTCTCGTCAAATCCGGCGAGGGCGGTCCTCAGGTCGAACATTAGAAGCTACATTAAAAACCAAGAAAAGGAAGAAGAAAAAAAAATTGATTCTCAAAATTGTTCCCAGAATCAAGAAGCTACTTTTTTTTTATTCTTGAAAACTGATTCTGGGAACAATTTTTGACAAAATTGTGCCCAGAATCAAAAAATATAACAAACGCATTTCTGTTCCCAAACTGATTCTGGGAACAAAAGAACAGAAAAAAACACTGTTTGACAAGTTGTCATGCGCAGCCTAAAGAAAATTTAGTCATTAGCTATGGAAATTGGAAAGTAATTACATTTGCTTTGGATGTGCGTGACTTTTTCCCTTGTTTTTTCTAATGTCAAAAGGGAAACAAATATCAAGATGCAACCGGAAAATTTGAAAGAGTGAAGGGAAGAATAAGTAATTGAGGGCGTGTACGTGCCTACAATAAAAGGGGAAATTTCAGATAGAGTCTCGAAACATGGATGCTTTCTTTAAAGAGTTTTCAAAGTGAACTTTGAACGGTAAATTAGTTTGAAAACGCACCTTCGAGTCATTGACTGGCTAAGTCTTTACTAGTTGAGGCATTTTCGTCCAAAGCCCTCTTTTCATTTTCTTTTCCTTTCTTTTTTTTTTCTCTCCTTTTCTTCCTCCGAGTTGGTGCTTGATCTCACTAGATGTCATGAGGTCGGCGATAAGTCTCTATACTAGCATTAGGGGTGAGCATGGTTCCAGGTTCTACCCTTAAACTTGAAAACCTGATCGGTGGGAACCTGTAGGTTCTAGGTTTCAAGGTATACATGGTAGGTTATAGGTTCCAAAAATTGGGAAACCTGTTTCAGCGGGTAGATTCCAAGTTCTAGGTAGGCGAAACCTAGAATCTGAAACCTAAATAAGATTTTTATGTTTTTTCTTGGTTTATGTCTTCACGTGATCCTGCGTTGTTTCATGGCGTTAGATGATGGGTGTATAATCTGGAACCACTAATTTGAGCTTTCATTTTATGACTTGTTAATATTTCATATTATTTGTGTGTCTAAATATAAGTTGTGGTCAGTGGATCATTACAGCAAGTGGTAGTCATTAAAGATAATGATTCACTGCAATTATTCAATTAATAATACAGGTGGAACCTAGATAGAACTTGAAACCGACCCTAGAACCTGTGATAGGGTAGGTTCCAAGTTCTAAAAAATGAAGAACTTATTTTCATGGGCAAGTTCCACTAAGTGGAACCAGTACGGAACATGGAACCGCTCACTCCTAGTATCAATTCACGTAATAACTTCTCAGTTTAATTGTATTTATTTGAACCGTAATGCTAGGAAAACTAGTTTTTTGTATTTTCTTTGGTGAATGACAAGCTTATTTAGTATTATTGTGTTCATTTTTGTTTTGTTTAACTAAAAATGAAATAAATAAATAAAAAGAACCTGTTAGACCTTGGAACCTATCCTAGAACCTATGACAGGTTAGGTTTTAGGTTCTAAGTTCTGATAGGTAGGTTCCAGGTTCCAAAAAATGAGGAATCTGTACTCGATGGTAGGTTCCAGGTTTTAGGTGAAACCTGTAAGGAACCTAAAATCGCTCACCTCTAACTAGCATCACCTACAGCTGCTCCTCCATCTAGGCTCGGCAACGCTCATGGTCGTTCTCTCTATTCTCGCTCACAGCAAGAGGTGGCCACGGTTCGGAACCGACCGGTTCCGGTTCGGACCCGGTGGTTCCGGTTCGTGGCCAAGTGTGAACCGGAACCGGCCGGTTCCGATTTTTTTTTTCTGTTTTTTTTCTTTTCCTTTTCCTTTTCCTTTTCTTTTTTTTTTCTTCCTCCGCGGCCGGCCATAGCCGGGGCCGCGAGGCGGCCCTCGCCGGCGTCGGGCGAGGCCGGCCCTCGCCTAACGTCGGCGAGGTCGAGCCTCGCCAGTTGCAGGCGAGGCCGAGCCTTGCGGCGTCGGGCAAGGCCGGCCTCGCCCGGCCCATGCGAGGCCGGCCTCGCCCAACCCGAGCGAAGGCCGCCCTCGCCCGGCCGCCGGCGAGGGCCCCCTCACCCGACGCCGGCGACCTCCGGACCGGCCCCGGCCATGTCCGGCCGCGGAGGAAGAAAAAAAAATTAAAATATAAATTATAATTTTAAAAAACAGAAACAAGGAAAAAAGACAAAAGAGAAAAAGGAAAAGAAAAAGAAGAAAAACAGAAATGAAAATAAAAAAAATTAAAAAAATACTATTCTTGTGATAGAACATTATTCAATATAAATTGTGATTAAAATGTAAATTGTACTCAAATTTGAGGACAAAAAGACAAGAGAGAAAGAGAGGGCTTCAACTTAATAAATTATCATTAAGCACATTACAATTCGTTACAACGATCTTAAAAAAAAAGGAGTACAATATATATACCCTAAAATTATACCAAAACCTAAGCATTCCGTGCGCAGGGGACCAAAGGTCACATATCGTCGGATTATATTTTGGTTTCCCTAAGCTCACGTGGGCGTACCCGGTATGAGAAACAAGAGCTCCCGAAATATTTGCCAACTCCAATAGTTCTTTTACCCTCAATCGTCACTACCCGTTCCAGTACCGATACTGGTAGAGGTAGTATCTCCGTCGTTAAAGAATTCGGATTCATTATTCCGATCTATCTCTTGTTGCCGGTATTGAGCCTTCGTCCAATCAGCAACACAAGCTTGCATCTCCACTGATTCTGGATCTAATCTTGAACGATGTTCGTTCAAAATATTACCTCCGGCACTGAATGCTTGTTCGACCGCAACTGTGGAACAAGGGGTTGAAAAAATCTGTTTTGCAATAAGAGAAAGGATTGGGTATTGGCTTGCGTGCCTCTTCCACCAATCCAAAATAAAAAAATCTGTACCACCTTCGGCTTCAGTAAACTCAAATAAAATGGTTAGATAACTCTCTAATTCAGAAATATTTCCTATTACTCCCTTTTGTTTTTTTTGTCTATGTAATAAAAGTTGGTACCCTCTACTAATTTTACCTGTATTGTCATTTTGTATCTCCGTAGATTGAGAAGATCTAATATCACCTAAATTATATTTAGTATAAAATTCATTATATAATTCTATTACTACGTTTTTAACCTCACGTACTATGGTTGTAACATTTGTCACATCATAATGTAAACATTGATAATACGCACGCAAAAAATCATTTAAGCCATCTAATTTGCAACGCGGATAAAAAACATAAGCAACTAAATAAATCATGGGAATTTCACTATAATAATGAAGCCATTTCATTTTCATTGCAACTATAGTATGTTGTAATTCAACATCATTTTCATATTCATCAAAAGTTCCGACAATATTAGTACACTCTACTAAAAATAAATGTGTAGTAGGATAATAAACAACAGACAAAGTATAAGTTGCATCATCAAAAACCTTTAAAAGATCTAAAATTTTTTGGCAAATATGCCACTCTTGTGGGTATAAATTAATCTGGGGTATATTATTAGAAATGAATGCACATAATAAATCTTTATATGCTAAAGATTTATTAAGCAAGTGGAAAGTAGAATTCCAACGAGTTGGAACATCTCTTGGAAATCTTTTTGGCTTTTTGCCATTATCTCTACAAAATTTACCCAATTCTTTCATTTTTTTGGGATGTTTCCATAAAAATTGAATCGCCGTTTTTATTGGTTGAAGAAAAATATCAAGAGTTTTCAAACCATCTTGTACACATAAATTTAAAACATGACAAGCACATCTAATGTGAAAAAATTTTCCGCCAAAAGCGGGTTTACAAATATTTTCTAACTCGGCAATTGAAGCGGTATTTGCTTTGCGGCATTATCAAAACCAATTGAAAAAATTTTGTTAAGCAAATAATATTCTTCTAAAACTTGCCTAATTATTCTATAAATATTATTTGCCGTATGATGATCATCGAAAACTCTAAATGCAATAACTCTTTTTTGAATAGTCCACTCGTCATCTATCCAATGACATGTTATGCCCATGTAAGAATGATTTTGCCAATGATCACTCCAAATATCACTACCTATATGCACGCATCCATTAAATTGCATAAAAAAGTTTTATAAATCATTTTTTCCATTTTTGTAAAGATCTTTAATTACTCGTTTAATTGAATTTCTAGGAACACGTTTTGCTTATGGAGCACATGCTTTTTGTACAAATTCATTAAAACCAAATCTTTCTCCAAAATTAAATGCTAAATGCTCAACGGAAATAAATTTGCCTAATTCTTCCTTATAAGTTTTTTCATTAAAACGAAATAAAGGGGAAGTGTTAGGATTGACGTACCCGGAAATTTGTTGTTGCCCGATATCGATTCCCGTTTCGGTTGGATGTTTGCTCATAAGATGTCGTTTAAATGTTCCATATCCTTGTCCACCTGTATATTTATATATTTTTCCACAATATTTACAAATTATATCATACCTTTTTTGACCGATATCAAACATTTCCATTTTCGTGAAGTGATTCCAAATGTCAGATGTAAATTCCCGTTCCGCTTCCTTTATTGTAGATATTTCAGCAGGAGGATGAAAACTTTCTTGCGTCGGGACGTGCTCCACATCGCGAAAAATGTTGATTTCATCATCTTGAAAATCTGCATATTCACGAGGATCAAAAGAATGATGGGATTCCGTCGCGATATTCTTACCTTTGCCAGTTGGCACTCGACTTCCACTTGCCATTTTTCGAATGGATTGAGAGAATTGAGCGGATTAATTGGGAGAATTAAGAAAGAATTGCGTGGATTGAGAAAATTTCAGAGAATTTGAGAGAATTTCGAGTATTGAGAAAATTTGAGACTTGAGAGAAGAGAATTGGAGAGAATTTGAGAGAATTGTGTGTGTATTATGAGAATTTGAGAGAATTTATAGGAAAAAAATAGAAGAAAATTTAGAATTAAAAAAAATAAAACATAACCGTTGCAAAATTGCAACGGTTATGTGTTTTTTTTTTTTTTATATAAACGCCCGTTGGGGCGTAGCCGTTGCCCCAACGAGCCGCAAGGTGCAAGCCCGTAGCAGGGCCTGCAAGTCTGCAGGCCCTGCTGCGGAATTTTTTTTTTTTTTTTGGGTTTGGCCGTTGCCTGGCAACGGGCTGCTGCAGCATGGCCTGCAATGCAGGCTGTGATGCAGCCTGCCTGCAGCTTTTTTTATTTTTTTATTTTTTTTTATTTTTTTCGCCGGTTCCGGGCCGGTTCAAATTTTTCTGGAACTGGAACCGGGCCCGTATGCCACGGGCCGGTTCCGGTTCCGAACCGCGGGCCCGGTCAACGGGCTGGGCCCGGGTTTGACCGGGCCGGTTCTGGGCCAAAATCGGCCCGTGGCCACCTCTACTCACAGCCATATCCGCCGTATATTCCAACTCCTAGCCAAGGATATAGTTGCTCAAGCTTTGAGCTCTTGACCATGGCAGCCACGGCCACTCTAGTTTCGAGTTCACGGCTATGGCCGCCCTCTCTCTTAGCTCCAATCTACGGTTGCTCTAACTTTGAGCTCAAGGCGTCTATGGCCACTCCCACACTTCTCACTTGTGGCTTTCTAACTCCTCTCACTCGTGCCCCTTTAGCCTCTCTCACTCGAGGCCATGATCACTCGAACTCCGAGCTCTCGGCCATGACCATGGCCACTTTGAGAGCTTCGACATATTGCAGCCAAAATTCAAGCAAATCGACTGAGCCGAGCCCCGACATCCCGACCATGGAGGTGGCAGACCTCATGTAACCACATAACTATTGTTATGTGAGGCTACCGACCTCCACTAGAGTGAATCAAAGAGGGTCACGACTTCCACGGACATAGGTCGCAAGTCCACGCAGATAGAAAAAGAGATGAAAACATAACAGGTAAAACCCAAACAATGCTCACTTCATAATACAATAAAAAAGGAGTCGTGTCTTCCGCCAAACCTATCATGAGGATCAATCTTTTCTTGTGGTTGGGGAACTATAACCATGAACATCTATATCAACATTTAATTAGTTTTTCATGCTAATGACGTTCGTAACTTAGACCTCACCAATTAAAAGGACAGAAGGAGAATATATTCCATAAACAAATCTGTGCTGACCTCACCTATTAAGTTCGGGTTAATTAAAAAAAAAAACACCAACTTTAGGTCGAGGGACAATTTTGACCCGAACGTTTTTTTGTTTCATAAAAAAGCATCAATTTTAGGTCGAAGAACAATTATGGCCCGAACTTTTTTTTGTCCCGTAAAAAAGCATCAATTTTAGGTCAAGGGACAATTCTGGCCCGAACTTTTTTTTGTCTCGTAAAAAAGCACTAACTTACACTTAAATCCCAAATTTGACCCTTATTGACTTAAAACTATTGATTTTCCAACTTGACTATTCCACCTTAGCAATAAATCCACTTGACTTGCTGACTGGATTTAAAGCATTATTCATTGTCTTATTCTCTGAACCACAGCTTGAAGAATAACGGTGAAATTGTTCATCTCCTTCACTTCACCGGCAAATAAAAAATATCTCCAGATTGAATCTTTCTGGCCAAACTTCGTCATTTTGTCGTAATCTGAAGCTGTAGACCACCATCCGTCGACAGACGCCATGGAAGAGATTCGCCAGGCTCACCACCATAACTTTTTTTCTCAAACAAGGGTTACTTCAGACAGAAAGTCAATGAGGGACTAAATTTGGGATTTAAATAAAAGTTGGTGCTTTTTTACGAGACAAAAAAAAGTTCGAGCAAAAATTGTCCCTCGACCTAAAGTTGGTGCTTTTTTATGTGACAAAAAAAAGTTCGGGCCAGAATTGTCCCTCGACCTAAAGTTAGTGCTTTTTTTATGGAACAAAAAAAAGTTCGGGCCATAATTGTCACTCGACCTAAAATTGATGCTTTTTTTTTGAATTAACCCGCAGTACCTATACCACAAGAAACAAGTACACAGACGCAGAGTTTTTTTTTTTGGTAAGGTGTACACAGACGCAGAGTTAGGCACAAGGAAAACTGAAATCTCAATATAGCACCCAATTCCAACCCGCAAATAGCTGGTTTGGAGTCGAAAAACTCGTTAAACTTCATCGACAGAGAGGCACCAGTTCGAGTCGATTCGAACGATTCGAGGCTTCAATTTGTGTAGGCAGAGGTGCGTACGGGTTAAACCAACCACCACGTGCGTGCTACTAATACTACTAACACCATTCCCGATTTCGCCTCGCACACTTGACTTTTCTTTTAATAGTTGCTGGTGAAGTTGGACGCGAAACGGATGAACGCCCCGCATCGGAGCTCGAAACTGATGGCTTCTGCATCAGTCGAGGACTCCGCGGCATGTGCTGTGACCGAGCGAGGATGACGTGCGTGCATAAAGGAGCGACGCTAGATACTTCACTACCGCCATCGCGCGATAATATCGCGAAACTTATGAAGCTGAGACGAAGACACGCAACCCCAGCACAAGTCGGAAGGGACATAAATCAGATGCAAAACGGGTCACCCAAGGGGGTCTACACATTAGACATGATGCGTATGGACAACCTGATCATGCCCGTATATTATTAACATATGTGCTTTATTAGTAGGTGCGATGGTGATTGGTTTTGGGCATCTAGTTTTCTAGCGACGTGTGAATCTTGCGCATGATTTCTTTACTTCATGGACAATAGTGTAACCGCCTACCGTGTGGTCCTCGGTCAAATTTCCGAGATTTGAGTATTACCAGCTGTTGACATATTAATAGCTGTTGTGCACATAAGTTCTGTAAGCGAATCAGGGGAAATCACATCTACATATAGACACCCACGTATCTATATATGTTTACCATATGTACATATATGGTCACACGGAAGTGGCAGTGCAAGTAGGGTTGTCAACGAGGCCCGACATGACCTGAAACCGAAACACGTTTTCCTCCATTGACTCTTCGAATGCGCGAGGTGTTTACACACATAGACGGACGCATACAGTTTTCGTGACTACTTTTCTATTCTATGATAAATCATGTAACCACCGATCTCCTGATTTGATCTCATTTACTGTAGAGCATGACGGAATAATCCGAAATGATGTTGTGTTTTGTGCAATGGAACAGACATTAGCATATATGCCACAGTTTTACATCCATCAAACCCTCTACAGACGTCTTCGAATTCGAGCCCAACTTCATTTCATAACAACAACAACAAAAAAGAAAAAGAAAGAAAGAAAACCCCAAGGCGAAAAAAGAATAAGAACAAAAAATTAGAAAAACCAGGGCGCTTCCCGCCAAATTTGAATCTAGGCAATCGGAGAAGAGAATGTCCATGCAAATCCTTACCTCCTCTTGTTCTTGCTTCCCAGCAACAGGGACAAGTAGAACAAGATGCGGAACAGGAAGCCCCACGCCACCGTCACCCACAGGCAGCTCCACTTGCTCAGGTCCGTCACCCCCTGCTGCTGCAGGATGTCGGTCCCCGTCGTCAGGCACGTCGAGGCCGTGATCTTCGTCCCCAGCGTGTTGCTGATCGTCTGCAGCAGCGTCAGCTTCACCGACTCCGGCACCGCCCCGAGCGGGGTGCTGTCGAAGATCTGGACCCCCTTCACGAAGCACTTGGCCGGGTCCTGGAACTCGTTCTGCAAGACCCCCTCGTAAGGGTACTTCACTAGGGACAGGTAGTGGAACCAGATCCAGTAGGGCGGGATGCGGTCGCGGTTGATGAAGAAGCCGCTGAAGAGGAGGAAGTAGGCGAGGATCGCCACCACGATGGTGTACCCGAGCATCACGTGCGGGACGACCCCCGATAGGAAGGTCACGAAGGAGCTGCCCGCCCAGAAGGAGGCGAAGATGATGAAGAAGAAGAAGAAGAAGCCCGAGAGTCCCCCGTCGAGCCCCACCGCGAAGAAGGTCGTGGCCGAGAAGGCGAGCGAGAGGAACACCAGCGCAGGCAGCGCGGTGAGCGAGCGGGACAGCACGTAGGATGAACGCCGGTACGCGTTGTAGGCTGTCTCCCTCATGAAGATGTACCTCTCCTGGAGGAACACGGGGAGCGCGTCGGCGCAGGTGTAGAAGGTCGTGGACATGGCGAAGGCGAAGAAGCCGAGCCGCTCCTGGACACCCTTGGGGGAGTTGTCCAGCCGCCAAAACATGGTGGCGAGGATGAACCCCGTGACGAGGACTGCGCCGAGCCGGATACCGAAAAGCTCCGGCATCCGCCGCGAGTTGGTCACGGACCGCTTGGACAGGACCGCTATCTCGATCCAGAAGGGGTTGGCGAAGGTGGGTACCATGGAGGTCTGGCTCGCGTCGTTCGTTGCGCCGGAGACCAGCTTCCCCCGCGAGATGCTCGCGCTGATCGCCTCCTTCAGGGACAGCCCGTTCCGGTCGGGCTCCGAGTTCCGGCTACCGTGCTTCATGCTCTGCCACGACTTGTTGAACTCGACAAGGCTCTTGGTGCCGCCGGGGGATCCCTCGAGCTCCCGGATCAGATCGAGGGCGAACTCAGTCCGATTCTCGTTTTCAGGGATTGGGTGACCGAACTCCGAAAAGAAGAGTGGCAGGCTCGCGGGGGAGCCGCTGTACACGGTCTGGCCGCGGGAGAGGAAGAGCAGGCGGTCGAGGAGGCCAAGGATGCGGTAGCTCGGCTGGTGCACCGTCATGACCACGATGCTCCCGCTCTGCGCGATCCGCTGCAGCACCTTCACCACCATGTAGGCGCTCGTCGAGTCGAGCCCCGAGGTGGGCTCGTCGAGGAAGAGGATGATCGGGTCGTGGATGATGTCAATCCCGATGGAGACGCGCCGCCGCTCCCCGCCAGAGACGCCGCGGTGGCCCTCGTCGCCGATCACTGTCTTCGCCGCGTTCCGAAGGCCCAGCTGGTCGATCAGGGCCTGCACCCGCATCCGCTTCTTCGACTTGGACAGCGTCCGGGGGAGGCGGAACTCGGCTGCGAACATGAGCGTCTCCTCCACCGTGAGCATCGGGAAGAGGAGGTCATCCTGCATCACGTACGCCGATATCACCTTCAACAGCCTCGACTCGAGCGGCTCCCCGTTCAGCGTGACGCTCCCCTTCAGGCTCCCCTTCGCGATCCGGTTCGCGAGCGCGTCGACGAGCGTCGACTTCCCGGACCCGCTGGCCCCGAGGACGGCGAGGATCTCGCCGTCACGGGCCTCCCCGGAGATGTCGTTGAGCAGGACCTTGGTCCGGGAGAAGAGGCTCTCCCCGGCGACGGGCTCCTCGACGGCGACGGAGCCGAGCCGGCTGCGTTGCCGGGGGAGGAGCGAGGAGAGGGCGACCTTGCGGCGGACCTTCACGCTGTAGGTGAGGTTGTTGAACTGGAGGACGAAGGGGAGGGAGCGCGGCTCGAGGCCGGCGCCGCCGAGGTCGACGTCCAGGGCGTGGTCGTGGACGGGGGTCTCGCCGCCGTCGCCGGTGGCCTGCTTGCGGACGTCGCCGACGCGCTTGAGGAGCTGAGCGAGGGTCGGCGAGGGGGAGGGGGCGGCGGAGCGGGGGACGACATGGAGCTCCATGGCGGAGGCGGCGGCGGCGGCGTTGCCGTTGGAGAAGAAGGGGCGGGTGTCTGCGGCTGGAGAGAGGTACGCTGCTGCGACGGCGCGAGGCATAGGAGAAGAAAGGGATGGATCGACCCCCCCTCGTTTTATATACACGCACGCATTCGAGGAGCGGGATGGGAGTGTGGTCATGAAGAAGAAAGAACACCGACCGTCGCGCGGAGGCGGATGCGGGGTTAACGGCGTGACGGGCAAGGGCTCACGGAGATGACGGCGTTAGAGAGGGGGGGGGGGGAGAGAGAGGGGGTGTCGTTTTTTGGGGGGTGGAAAGAGGAGAGAGAGCACATATATACATGCCACATTCACGTGGGAAGTGTAGAGATAGAGATAGAGATAGAGAGAGAGAGACAGTGCATGAGGGGGTGGTGGTGGTGTTGTTGATAGCACAGTGTTCCTTGGGGGTGGGGGGAGGTGAGAGAAAGGTGACCTACATCCTCCTAATCTCATGTCTGTACGTCTTTCTCTTCTCCCATACGAGGCCCGCCACACGTGGCGTGATGGGTGTCGGGAGACTTTTCGGGGGTCGATTTCTTACAGCCTTTTTTCCTGTTCTTTTTTGGCTTTCTCTTTTTTTGGGTGTGTGTGTGGGAAAAGGTTGGTGAGGTGTTGATCAAACTGGGGGGGTCGTCTATGTGACTCTCTCCATCCATCCAAGCGAGTCTCTAATAATGGGCGAGTGAGCAGTGATACAATCTCTCACAATTTGCCAAAAATTTCCCTTCTTGTGGTTCAACGTCAATTTGCTGTGGTTATGCGGTCCGCCTAATAATTTCCTGTAATTATGTGTTTTTTGGGTGAGGAGGATTCGACATATGATACGAACGATGCGGGGCCAACGCGTAGCTCTTTTTTTGGGCATATCGATCGTTGTGGGCATTGCCAGCTTCTGAAAGTTATAGCTCAGTAGAGATTTAGCTAACGTCAATTAATCCAGCGAAGGAATGAGAATGGACATATCGCTAAAATAAATAAGCCAACACGAGCGCTCTCTTTCCTTGCTTGTTTTTGGCCCTCTTTCTCTTTCGGGGGATGCCTTAAGGAGCATGGCGATTTTGTTCGTGGAAGGTGCGAGGAATTTTAACCGACAGATTGGAGCACACGGCGCCACGACAGAAGATACGACGTAAGCAGGAAGCAAATTATAGATGCAAAGTGTGGTCGGAGCCTTTCCTTTGTTTTTGGCTTCCTAGGTTCTAATTTGATGTGAGGCGATGTGAAAAATATCTCAGCGAGCAATTATCGAATCCTAATGAATGTACCGAGTTGTGATTTTGGCGAATGCATCGATGTCATTGATAGATGAAGCTTCTTTGGTTTAGGATTGAGTAAAGAATCGTGTCCCATTGGCAGTGCAACTTTTTCCGATCTCCTACACCTCTGCCTAGTTTTTTTTTGGGTCGAACCTACACCTTTTCCTAGTTGAACATGTTCTTTTTGTCGCCCTTAGTTGAACTAGTTTAACGGCTACGAAGACCCGGGCGGTCATCTATTTCTCTTTTCCTTCGGCGATAAAACCCTATCTTTTATGAGACAACTTCGAACATTTTGTCTTGTCTAGTTTCGTCCCGTCCGTTCCCTCTCCTCTCAACCAAAATTGAACGCTTATCCATGCCTAAATTAATCCTCGAGGGTATGGAAATGATGAAAAAGGAGGAACTGGAACACAAAAGGGCTGGCTAAAAAACAGAAAAAGTTCGAGGGGAAAAGGCACGATTCAATCAATATTATAAGGAGACCAACTTTAGAGTCGACCATATGGACCTTCTAACCTAAAAAACCTAAAGGAAGTGAATGGTTTGGTATTATTCTAAATGTTGCATGGAATCGAGGCAACTCAAAGACCCAAGGGAATCCCAACCGTCCTCATTCGGGGATTAGGTCGTTCCTTTTAAATTAAAGATGGCAAATAGATCTCGAATGGGTTCACCTTACCATCTAATGAGGGAAGTCAGCAGCAGCAGCAGCGGCAGAAGAATATGAGCCTTGGAACTGAGAAAATTGAAATGGAAAGTAGTGGACGTTTTTGTTAGTTGATGCAGATGGGCCACTCCTTACCCAACTGCAAGCTAACTATGACACCTTAATAAATACAGAATCGAAAGTCAAAACTAACTTCATGGGATCATACATGTGCGCAGGCCATGGCCATTTCTTTCGTTTCTAGGCCCCTTCTGAGTCAAGCCTCCTGACATCACTCTTCCAGAAAACCACATGCTTTCGCTTTTTTCACATGCACGGATATTTTCGGGAAGCCGATATTATCCATCTGTTACGCACATCGCTCTCTCTCTCTCTCTCTCTCTCTCTCTCTCTGAGGGATAAAAAGCTTGAACTTAAAGAAATGGACGCATGGAATGGATTCTAATGTAATCACCGAGGTTCTTCAGCCCATGGAGGAACTTTGCCCTGAGTGACTCAAACATCATCCACCAACAGGAGTGAATCTCCATGCAAATTATTCTACTTCCCTTAAAAACTCTCCCTCTCCAGAAGATTACGGAGGTAAGCATACACAATCACAACTATTTCTCCTCAAGGCAAGGGCAAGATTGTACCCTCCCACCACTGAGTTTTATAAGGTATATAATGTTTCCTAAAAACAAGCTAAAGATGGCATCAGGGACATGATTCATACCGAACCAAGGATTGCCCATCAATGCAGAATCATTGTTTCAAGAAAGAATAAGATTGACAGAATAAGATGTCACACAGGTAAAGGGTGTCACACATACCTATTTACCATTGGACTCCGGTATTCATAGATCGAGCTCTCGCGACTAAGAAATTATCACGATGTCATAAAAGTTTGTTCCTCAGCCACTTCACCAATAAAGGAGGCCAAATATTTCTGTAAACCATTAATGAAAAAGTCAAAAAGAACAAAGAAAAGAAAAAGAAAGAGGATGTGAAAGGTAAAAGGAATTCAGGAGGGGAAATAGAGCAAAAATATATAACATAGATTGACAACAGTCAAATATACTCTAGAAGAAAGAACCACAAGGCAGAACACAAAGATCCATGAAGAGTATCTGGCTGAGCTCGTCCTGAATCACGCAAGTTTATACCAAAAGCCCTACGAGTAGAAGGTTCTTATTCATGGACACAAAAAGATAGGCATCATAGAAAGGAGACCCATCTCATAATGAAGAGTACAAAATGAAATCAGTTTTGGCCTGTTCAGACGAAGAATCATGACCTTGCAAAATCCATACCACCAGATCGCTAGCAAACCAGCTCATCATGAAGCACATCCCTCAATGGAATTACCTGCATGATCAATGTCTTTACATCTGATCGTCTGAAAAGTTGACTGCAAGATCCCAGTAATGACCCACACCGGCATCAGAGAAGACCTTTCTTGCAGCAGCTTCAGTGATGCACTCATGAACGGTGAACCTATTGAAGCTTGCTTTTGCAACGCTTCCTTGCCACACTAACACACACTTATTCACTGGCTTATCCTCACTGTCATCTTCCTCTTCATCCTCATCATTCACGGCAGCAGCCCAATTTATTCGCCGCAGCATTAGTTTGCCATATCTCTTAATAGACTTGCTTCCACCTTCAACAGCGACAACACTTATGCCATCGGATATCACCGCACATCCCGTCAACCGGTTCTCTTGAGCATTGACATCGACCTTGAATCGGGTCTGCTTGTGCGAGAGATCATTGACCCTGTAGACAGAGACAACAGTTTCCAGTGTGTTGGGGTCATCAAAGAGCTTTCTCTCTTTCTTCTCCCTCCGCTCAGCAGGAGTTAGCTTACGAGCAATGTTCCTGTCCACGTGAGCTTGTTCACGCTCAGCAGCTGCAGCGCGGATTTCCCTTTCAAGCCGGGTGGGATCTTGGGTCGCTTCAGAACCAAGAACTTTCATTAAATTGCTCATCTTGACTTTTGGTTTTGGTGGTTCTATCAGGCCCTGTCTAATCATCTCTTGCCTTTCCTTTTCCCTGGCTAACCGCCGTTGTGTGCGCAGTTTTTTCTGCTCCTTCTTGGTCAACTTCAACGGTTGAGGTGGTGGAGGGGCAGGCTCTGCTGGGGGCTCAATAGGACGAGGGTGCTCCACATATATAGTGATCTTGTCCCTCTTCAATTTATCATCAGAGATGATGCCATCAATTACTTCACCATAATTACCAGCTTGCAGGAGAGGCAAATCCCTACAGAGAGACAAAAAGTTTTGCAGGGAATGATGATTTTCCAAAGGTTCATTTGAGACTATAAAGGAACCAGCCTTCCATACAAAGAGAATTTTAACAAACAAATCATTTTTTTAGCCTATAAAAGATCCACCATAAACAGTGAAATCTATTCTTGTAATTCTGGTACTGGAGTCCAGGTGCTTTTCAGACATAGAATTATCCAGGTCCGTCTTTCTGACCATTAGATTAGACCTTTTGGGACCAATAGTTTTCTAAACTCTATGACTGATTTTTATTTATTTACACAAGCAAGGTCAAACTCAATTAAGAGAAAACATCCAAAAATTTGATGAGGAAAGCTTTTTTAGAAAAACCTAAGAATCAAGACACTTGTAACTTTCATTCGACATCAAGTACTGTGCTTAAGTCGTTGACAGTCTGATCACAACAAAAGCACTATGATAACTAGCAAAACATTCCAACAAAATTCCCCCCAAGAAAAGTAATGTTTTCAAAAAATAAATCTCCAATATATGCATTTCAAGAGTTAAAGCAATTTCTTTTGGCGTGATGTTTGATTGGACTGAATACCTTCAGCAAAAACTCCTCCAAATAAAAAAAATCTGCCCGATTATTATTGGTACAATATAGAACAAATGGCATTAATACCATAACTCTGCACACATCAAGAAGAGTGATTGAGGCACGACAGGTTGCTTAAGAAACATTGATTGTCACAAGATAGAATGCTCACTTACCACCACTCAATTTCAGGAATCATGTCTTTTGGTTTTTCCTTTGTAATAACTCTTTCTGACACCTCAATCAAATTAGGATTAATATCAGGTGCTGACTTTGCCTTTGCCAACTGTGCTTGCTTAGCCTTTTGTTCCTTTGCCCGCGCTTCTCCAAATTGACTCTAATCAAAGGAAGAACTATTATGTTAAAATCTGTAAGAAGTGGCACAAGATATCAGATGGATGAAACAAATAAGCACCTTTAACTTCATGATCTCCGCTTCTCTCGACCATTTGCCTTCTTCAACAAATTGAAAACTCATTCTCTTTGGTCTTAGAAGTTTGGTTTTATCGATACCCATCCTTTCATCAAAATGAGGATTCGATTCAGGATCAATATCCAGATCAGGTTTTAGAATTTGAAAGGCATCCTTCTTTTGTTTGTTGATGTTAACCTGAGAAAAATCATGGCAGTGAAGATAAGAGCACCACAAATAGAAATCCAGACAGTAATTGCTAGAGATATAAGCCAAGAGCATCAGTCTACCTTGAGAGTGCTGAGGTTGCTTGGTTTTGAAATATTCACTAAATTTCCATGTTCATCTATCTCTCTGCCAAGTGCATCCAGACGCAAGACTGGGGCCTTGGTAGGCTTTTGTGGCAGAGAAAGATCAGCTGCCACTTGACCTGGAAATAAATTGATGAGAGGAGCAAACTGTGGATCCTGGCGAAATCCCATCTTTGCTGCAAGCTCCTGCGCTCGCTTTACAGCTTCATAGTTGGGTGCACTTAACAAACCAGAAGCAGTTGGTACACCACTGGCAGGAGGGTTCACAGAGGATGCAGCATCAGCAGCAGGCAAGGATAATGAACTGGACGTGAAACCAGCTGATAAAGGCTTAGCAGAAGCCAAAGGAGAGGCATCCGTCCCCTCCTTTGGCACCTGGGCACCATCTGATACTGACTTTGCACTTTTGTTTAGCTGCAGAAGACATTCACAATTCACAAGCACAAAGCCATAGAATTAATAAAGGAGCTTAACTACAAAACCGGAAGAAAACCCAAAGCTATCTCTACTAGAGAACCTACCAAAGGAATTTTCTTCAGCTTCTCTGACAATTCCTTCTGCATTTGTAAAGCTTTCTTAGCTTTTGCTAAAGCATCAAGGGATAAACTTCCACTTTTTCCAGCTGCTGAAGATGTCCAATCTGTACTAGTTTTTCCAGGAACCTCATGAGATCCGGTAATACTAACTCCCTTATTTTCATTTGTGGTAGAAATTGAAGATACCTTGGTAGGGAAGGGATGAGTAGAGGTTAGAGTGGAGCTAGGCAGAGTCCTTGATGTCATGGTGGGCGGTTCAGGAGCCACACCCTGATTTCGAAAAAAAAGTTAGGTCAATAGAGAAGACCAGCGCAGTTTCCTCTTGCAAAAGGGCGAAAGATAAACGAACATGCAGCAAAGAAAGAAGGAACACGCAAAGAAGATTACTATATAAGCACTGTAAGAAACCTGTCTAACAAGAAAGTATACCATGGATAACCAGAATCTTCAATGAAATAAATAATATAGCATACTGAAGTAAGTCAAGCAATACAAGTCACTAATCATCCAACTTCGTGGGAAGACATGTTAAATATGTGTCTGTGGCTATGATAAAAAGGGAACGACTAGGATAACAAGCAAAAGTCAAATTGCAAACAAGTCTTGTATCGGCATCATCGCCGGCAGGCATTGGTGCCAGTCCCTCAAACCAGCAAATGAATTTTTTACTAACAGGCACAGTTATCGGTCTCTAGATCATTTAACCAATGCGCTCTAAAACATGCCGCAAAATCGCCACATGGAAAAACTAGATCTCATGCTCAGAATCATGCCTAAGCACTAAATTAGCGAAACTTCTAGTAAATGAAATCTGAAATGAAAGAGAAACAAAACACCTCATTTGAATCTGCGTAGTAAAAGCAGCGACCTAAGGGAACAAGAGGATACTTACATTTGCAGTGAATACACCGCCGTTGGCAGTGCCGTCACCCTCACCATCACCGACTTCCTTCACCTTAACCTCATTCACATTAACAGTAACACTCGAATTCACATTCAGGCGGTTTCCGTCCTCTAAACGCTCCTGATCCACCTTATCCCCGAACTTCCTCCGCTCTCTCCTCTCCTCCCTCCGATCACCATTCGCATCCTCGAACCGCCTCCTCTGCTTTTTCTCTGCCTCGGAAACCCTATCCACCGCATCCTCTCCATCAATCCCGCCGTCCTCGCTCCTCTCCCTCTCCTTCCTCTTGTGCCTCCTCTCCACCGAACCCTCCCTCGCGCGCGAAGAATACTCGTCGTGGGACCTCTCGCGCCTCGCTTCCCCGTACCTGGCCCTATCCCGACTGCCTTCCCTCTCCCTCCTCGGCTCGTAATCCCTCTCCCGCTTACTCTCCCTATCCCTGCTGCCCTCCCTCTCGTCCCGCAGGTCGCGCGACCTCTCGCGACGGAAGCCGCCGCCGCCGTCGCCGCCGCGATCGTCGTCGTCGCCGCCGCCGCGCGAGTCGTGGGACCTCTCGCGGTCGCGAGAGCTCTCCCGATCTCCGCGCTTGGACCTGCGGTGGAGGCGGTGGTGGTGATCGGAGTCGCGGTGCTTGTCGTCGCGCGAGGAGCGCTTCTCGTCGGATTCTCGGCTCCGGTGCTTGTGGTCTCGCTCCTCCCTGGCGCGGTGGCTCGATCTCTCCATTCTAGGGTTTCGCGAGAGCGGCTATCCTCGCTTCGCTTCGCACTCTTTCTCTCTCTCCCGTGCGTGTTCTACCTGGCGGTGCTACTCCTTGGATTTGTGATGGATCCGGAGGCGATCTGGGACGGGGGATGATGGACTTTATTTACATGGACGATTTGGGCCAGCGCTCTCAAAATGGGTTTAAAAATGGACATGGGATTGAGTTGTATTTACGCACTTATGAATAGATATAGAACAAAGAGCGCAAGTTAGAAAGAAAATTAAATATTATTAAAGTAATCCACCAATTTCTTCAAATCCCCTCCGGAATTTTTTTCCATTTATTTCCTCATATCCATTTACCAACATTGGATTCCTCCTATGGCCAACTCAAGCCTGACCTCCGTGCCTCCCCTCCCGACCACCACCGGCAAAGTTGATGGCACCGCGACCAGGCCGACCACTGTCGGAGCCATCCTCTCGGTCATCTTTGTGGTCGGCCTCGCCTTCCCGAGCATGACGTCTATTCCTCTGTTTTATGTCTTTTTGATGTCCGAGCACGACGGTCGTTGGCCATCGAGTTCTTGGCCTTGCCCATTTCAGCTGTGGATGAGACGATCGTGGCTAGATCGTGGCTCGAGATATGGAAGTTTGCCAGATGTGGAGGCACGATGGCATTCGGCAAGGCCAGATTTGGAGGTACGATATAGAGAATCGAGCTTTGCATTAGCAACAAGCTTGATAATAGCGTCGGCTGATAGCGGGCTTTAAAAGAGAGAGAGCTCGAAGTGGCGCGATGGCCATGATGAGGTGACGGACTCGAGGATAGAGGTTGCGGCGTCTGGGGCGATGAAGATGCCGAACTAGATTCTTGAGTTTGTGGTTTGCCGGTTGGAGCGGTGGTTGTGTTGGAGGAGGAAGTAGACCTGTACAAATGGGTCTTAAAACCCGTATATAATCCATTTAAAAAATAAATGGATCATAAATTGATCGTAAATGAGCCATACAACTTTGAAAAGCCTATGTTAAATGGGTCTTAAAGTTTTAAGCCTATCATAAATGGGTCTTAATGGGTTGAGTCTTAATGAGTTGAGTGTGAAACCCATATCCAATCCATCTATTAAGCCCACCATTTTTTATAAAAATATTTCTTTTAAATCGAAATTATTCTTTATATTTTTTTCACTTCTTATATTTATTTTTATTTTATTTTCTTTTCTTTCTTATTTCTTTATTTTCAGCTGGTGGTCGGCTACAGTGACTAGCCACTGGCCATAGGGGAGGAACGACCTTGCCAGAGGCCGACGAGCCCGAAGCCTCGCTGACCTGTGGCGAGACTCGAGTTCGTCGGCCTCGGGCGAGCTTAACCTTGCTGGATCTGGCGAGGTGGAGCCTCGCCTGAGGCTGGCGAGCTCGTCCTCGCATGTGGCTGCCCATCGCCCAAAAATAAAGGAAAATTAAAAAAAATTAAAATTTTAAAAAATAAGAAATAAAAATATTAAATTATTAAAATGAATACATGAATTTTCCCTCTCTTCCTCCAAGCAAGAGAGGGAAAAATCGAATCTTTAGTTTTTTTTTAATTTGATCCCAACACAATGTCCATGTGCCAAGTTATAATTAACAATGAGCAAATAAATGTGTGGCAATATGGATCATGTAATTGAAGATTTCGTGAAGGATTAATGGGCATTATATAATATAGGGAAAAGTTGTCGTTGAAATGATAAGGATGTCGGATTGTTCTAATCCTAATATAATAGGGGATCTGACTAGGTTGTGCGATAACTGTAGCTACTAAATCAACGAGTGTAAGCTATTGTATTACTCTCTATTAAAAGATAATGAAGCATCCCCAAACGCAACAAGATGAATTTGGGATTTATCACCGTGAAGGTAAGTTTGCGATGAATTATTCTCTTGGTCGTCTAAACCACATTAACCATTGGGTGTTCCTCTTCTTTTCTTTTATCTATCTTCTATACATGAACATCATTAAAACATGGTATTGGAGCGAAATGCGATTCTAAGGTTGGCTCCATTGTCTATTGGCGATTGAGAATCCGTGTTCTTCATTATTGTCTCAATAGTGCACTGCTAGTAGCTCGTTGTGAATTTGGCGAGCTCGTCCCTTACTTGTGACTGATCGTCGTCATGGCTGGCCACCGGCTAAGGAAGAAGGAAAATGAAAAGGAAGGAAAAGAAAAATAAATAAAAAAAGAAAAAATTTAAAAAAATCAAAATTTAAAAATATTTTTATAAGAATGAATGTTTTATTAACTAAAAACCCGAGCCCGAGCGCCAAGGACCTGCACTTGGCCTTTGTGAACTCGAGCCTGAGTGCTGGGGACCACAGCTCAAGCATCGGGGACTTAAGCATGGCATTTATGGACCCAGGCTTAGGTGCTTGGATATCGGGCACGGGCACAAGGCCTTCGGGCCTAGCCTCGATGGACCTGAGCGCGGATGCCGGGGTTTCAAGCTCGGTCTATGAACGCTGCGGACCCGATATTTAGTCATATTTTTGAGTTTTTGTGATCAAACGCAGAGTTTTAAGTCCAAGCGCCGATACCTAGTCATATTTTGGAAAATATTTTCTGGTTTTTCACAAAGGAGATCATTTTCCTAAATTTAAGCATAGGTTTTCCGTTGATTATGAAAACAATTTTCGTTGACTCGTTTTCCTAAGCGAATCAAACGCCGAAAAATGAGGTAAATGTTTTTTTGAAAATATTTTTTGCGAAATAATTGGAGCTATAATTCGTGAAACAAAGGAATGGGAGGGAGTCCTATCCAATCACACAAAACCATCACATTGAATTATAAAAAAGTGTTGCCTACAAATTCTCGAAGTCCTAGAAGATATTTGGAATCACGGAAGTTATCCTACAAGATAAATTACCGCTTTCAATTACTTCTTGTAAGGTAAATTACTCGGTCTTACGAGATGTTATCATTTTTCAAGATGAATTACTCGCTTTGAGGATTATAAGTCGTAAACATTTACTACCAAGAAAAATTATTAAGTTGCATTTCACGATAAGATGACTATTACCACCCGAAGATTCTCCCGATTTCTCGGGTTTTTGAAAGCTGGAGACTTTAACCATCGGATTTCGTGAGGACTTGGAACAAAAATTGTCCTTCTATTGGGAAAATGAAGTCCGAGGGGATGTTGGAAATTGGATTTTTTGGTCGGATAGAATAAAGTCGGATCAGATATGGATCGGATAGGATAATGATAGGATTTATAATATCTTATATCGTGTTTGGCAGATATCGGATAAAACACGGATATAAATGCGCCCAAATCAAATCTCAATTTTTTCGCTCCTCCCTCCTCTCTAAACCTAATCTTCTCCCTTTTCGTGATTCTTACCAAAAAAAAATTGATTGTGTTTTTTTATCACTTTCTCAAACCTTGTCCCTTTGCTGAACTTTCACTCTATGCTAAACTGGGGCGATGTGTGTTTCTTAGCCAGGCGGTCGCCGTCAAGGCCATCGGCTGCGGCACAAAGGCCATAACCGAGGCAAGGCCAAGCCTCAGGTGACCTCCAAGCGTTGGCCATGAACTCTAGTGTCAACGAACGCAAGCTCGCGGTTGCAACCAACCGAGCGAGAGTCCTACCCTCAGGCGAACCTAGCTCTTGGGTCCTTGAGGCTAGCAACCTTGTATTCGAGGTCGCTAGTCTCAGATCCGAGATCTAGAGCGTCGAATTACGTCAAAGTTTAGATAGAGAGAGGACGAGAAAGAAGGGGGATGATGGCTAGGCGGCGAACGATGGCACGGGCTGGTCTTTGACTGTGGAGCTTGACGTTATGATTAGACTGCCATGGACGGAATCGTCGCTTGATGGGTTCTCGCTCTTTTTCTCCTCCACGGATGGATCTCTAGCGATTTCAGCAAAAGGTGCCTTCTCCTCCTTTATCATCTCTCCATTTTCTTTTC
This sequence comes from Syzygium oleosum, assembly GCF_021117445.2. NCBI lineage: Eukaryota > Viridiplantae > Streptophyta > Magnoliopsida > Myrtales > Myrtaceae > Syzygium > Syzygium oleosum. The sequence goes on from NW_026607486.1 coordinate 20,236,425, forward strand.
TTTTCGTTTTTTATAATTCTTATCATATCGATATATCCCATATTGGAAGTGAGATTTTTTTATCCAAATTATATTCGGAGAAATTGAAAATTCAAGTTATATAATTTTATATACTATCTGGAGTTATATCTGATGTACCAAACGTAACCTGGAAGTTCATCCGAAAAAAGCGAAAGATGGAGATTTTTATGCCCAGTATTGTTGCCTTGAGAACTTGTGGCATGTCCCCTACGGGGGATGCTACCGTTATAAGGAGATTCCATGCTCAGTTGGACAAAAGCTTGGGGTGCTCGAGCGGACGATTTCACCCCCTAGAGAAAGGTCACGTGACGTCACGTGCCTGGCGCTGAGCCGGGAAATTCGGCGGAAGTCGACGTCGGGGGGACATTGAAATCGATTTGGCGAGTTGAGGGGGGAAAATCGAAAAAATCTGAGAAATCAGGGGGGCACTTTGCAACGAGTCCCAAAAACCTGGGGCGGGCAGCGTAATTTGGTCAGAAATGATGGGCAGCCTAACGTGGTGGCGAGTCCCCCCCAGCGACGAGAGAGACGACACGCCTGCTGGTGAAGAGACTAGTTGGTGGCGTGGTGCAGATCGAAACGACGTCGTTCGCCCTCCTCCATCTCCGTCGTCTCGATCCTGCTGGGCCTTGACTGCTTCGTCGTCGTCTTCTTCTTCGTCTTCCACACCCAGACCTGCTCAACATTTTCCCCCTTCCTCATCTCGTCGCAGCACGCTACTGATCGACCTTACTCCTCCGAGGTAGCCGGAGCCTCTCTTCTTCACTCTCCTCCGCCGTTCTCTCTCATCGCCGCGCTCGAAGGAAAAAGAGGCGACGATGTCGTGGTTCAGGTCGGCCGTGAGCAAAGCGGTGGAGGTCGGGAACAAGAACAACATCACCCGCGCCGTCAGGAACTACGCCGACTCCGTGGTCCACCACGCCGGCCAGGCCGTCTCCGAAGGCGCCAAGATCCTGCAGGATCGCATGGTATTGTATTGTGTTGTGTTGTCCTCGAGCTCTTGCGCGAGCGTGCTTGTTTTGGAAAATTTCAATTTGATCTGATTTCGTCGGGCAAGCTAAATTTAGCTGCCGTTTCCTTCCGTTCGGTTAGTTACGATCGCGCAGCCGCATGCGCGCTTTAACTTTCCGGTTTCGCGATTATTGTGTTCGAGGAAATCGTTTGGTGCGTATCAATGTGCTTGTCTTCTCGACCTCTATAGCAGGTTTTTGCCTGATTCGAAGAGGTTCTGGTTTCACTGCCTTGATATTTTTAGCAATGCTATATGTAATTGATGCTACTGCAAGTATGATTGTTTAACTGCAAGTTTTGCTTTATCCAAGGGTGGGACCTTAAAGCAAGTACACTAGAAGTTGCTACACCTCCTAGAAAGACAGTCTTGGTTAAGTAGATATTATTACTGTTTCTGTCATTTATATAGCACCACAATTGTTTCACCGTAAGCTTTCAGCAGCAATTGATGTCCTGAACAAGTTTGATATCTCTTTTCGGGAAAATTGGGATGGGGCCCCTTCGTGATTTTAACTTATTCAAGTTGCGTTGAACATTTAGGGGTCTCGAAGTTTCAAAAGTGTCAAGAATACAGTCAAAAGATTGGAAGATGCCGCTGTTTCATATAGAGGTCCTGAAAGAGTTCAGTTACTTAAAAGATGGGTGGCTGTGCTCAAGGATGTTGAAAAATCATGTGGAGGTACCGCTGAAGAGAAAGAAAAGAACATCGAGCAGAATCTTGCTCCTGATGAAGCGAAGGATAGTCCGAAAAGTCCATCAATGGTAAGCAAGCAGCGCATTATACAGCATATGTCCTCTTTCTATCTCTCTGAATTTTAGCATAAGTGTGTTGTGAGTTGTTTTCTACTCTGCTTCCGCTGGAAAAAAAAAAACATGCTTCCTGTGCTTATGGTGCTTCTAAGGACCGAGCATTCTGTAGCTTGACATTCTAATTTCATATGACTATGAGAGTTAAGGTAGCAGGATTTTGATGGTGTGGTGTGACTATGCATTCTGGGTTGGTTCCACGACCGAACAGAGTATAGCTGAAACTAATTAAGTCCCATGTCTTCCAAAGGGGGGAAGTGGTTCACTTTATCGTTCTCTGGCCTGTTATCCTGTAAGGAAGCACAAATTTTATCAATGGTTAGGGTGAAGCCATTTAATTTATTCCCAATTGCTACCAAGTGAGTTTCCCACTTCCTTCTTTTACATGCTTTTGCTCCAAATGAAACCATAAAGATGATACTGCCAATAGACATATGTCTTTAGTACTTTTGAGCTGAAATACAAGAAAGATGGATGACATTTTACATGAATGAGATGAACTATTCATAGTTTTCAGTTTCTATTGTCTGATTTACTTGCCTCTGACCTTTCCTTACCATTTTAGGTTCTCTATTATGATCCTGATGTTGGGGGCAAACCGATGAATTTTCGCGATGTTTTTCTTCTGAGTCAGGCTCTGGAGGGCATTATCTTATCCATGGTACGTTTTCTATTTATATACTATTAGTTGTGTAGCGTAAGTGGCATGAGGTGAAAAATGGTCTTTTGAACATAAGATATTGTGTTCTGACCAAAAAATAAAAAAAGAACATAAGATCTCATGTTACAATCATTTAGTGGATAAGCAAAGACAACACTTTGGTGAAGCTTTAGGTAACTCATTAAAATAACAAAGCAAATGAAGTGACAACGGAACATTGGTTTAAGTAAACTTTTGTTTTAATTTTGATTTGGGGTTAGCTATACTGATTTGAGGTTTTCAAGTGCTTTTCCAATTATCACTACAGTTTACCATCGACCGGTTGCGTTTGTTCAGATTCTTGAAGCCCCAAATGAGGAAGAGGTTGCTTTGCTCCTTGACATGTTTGGGTGAGAATATGCACCATGCCAACTGGCATAATATCTCAAATATCTTGTTTTGAGTTATGCACGTCCCCTGTCATAGGAGCTTCAATTTTCTGGTTCTTGGTATCAGAATGTGCTATTGCTTATAACTCATAGAGATACTGGTTTGTTTCTCATGTGCAATTGAGAAGATAATTCTCCTTTTAAGTTAGGTACACATGAGTAGCTCTGGATCTTTTAGTGTAGGTTTCTTTCCGAAGTACTTTAAGGTTTTCTTTGCAATGATGACAAAATGCGCAGGCTCTGTCTAACTGGAGGAAAGGAAGTTCACAACGCCATTGTGAGCAGCATACAGGATTTGGCGCAAGCTTTCTCGGGCTATCAAGATGAAGTGTTGGTAATTTTACCTGTAAACGCATCTTGTAGCCTCTGGAAATTATCAGCCAACGGGATGTGCAATTAGCTCTGGTCCTCTGGTTTAAACTTCACAATTTCATCTGTTTTGGGGTGATTATGTTAACCCTATCCGACAAATATTTGCTTTATCTCTTAGGATGACTATTAAACTGATTAAATCTTTCTGAGGATCATAATTTTTTTTAATTAACCTAAAACAGCCTCCTTAGTCCCTCCATTTGCTGTCCTTCTACCTTTTGACACGTGCGCATGGGTTTAATTGAACCGAGTTTTACAAGAAATAACTTTGGCAAGCGAAGTAGGTACAACCTTGAAGTAAATGAGTTCTCAATCTCTTCTTAAATGTATTGACGCGAGGCTGATGTTGCATTTGGTATAGCAGAATGTAATGGGATCATAGAATCGAATGGAATGGAATTGAATGATGATTTTAATATCTTTGTTTTGTCAATTGTGGGAATTTGTGGAATGAGGATTCTTGTGTTTGGTTGTAAGAAAAAATTATTGTGGGAATTGAATTGAATGAGAATTTTTGAATAAATTTAAGTTATATTGTACTTGCTTTAGAAGTACAATAATTGAAATTTCTTTAAAAAATGGATTGTTCCATTAATTAAAATATCTTATTGTATTTTATAATATAATCTTAAAATAAGTAATTAATAGCATTTTATATATTGTATATAATATACTGTTTAGTAATAAATAATTGTGAGTTGCATAATTTTAAGTTATAAATGTTTTTGTTAGAAAAAGGAAAGGAATGGCGATCTGAACCACCCTTTGTGTAAGTGGTGGAATGGGCATTTCGTGTGGAATGCCCATTCCATTGCACTGGTGCAAACCAAACACAACACAACTGGTTATTAGGGTGGTATGAACTCAATTGTCTGGCTAGTGTGTGTTGCAATATAAAATTGATACCACACGGTTGGCTTATAATAGTAGCATCAGACTTGCTTTGTCCTTGTGATGTTCATGAATCATCCCTGTTTGCTTCTATATATATATGGGGTGTAATTGCTCTTTGTTATAATTTGTTTGTCCAGGTGAAGCGAGAAGAGCTGCTTCAGTTTGCACAGAGCGCCATTTCAGGCTTAAAATTAAATTGTGATCTTGGAAGGTATGCTAATGAGGAGGTTGACAACCTTTTTTTATTGGGATAAGTGCATTGAAAGTCCTAAAACATGTTATGAAAGTGCAATTGAGTACTAAAACTTTCATAATGTGCAATTAAGTCCTAAAACTTATTACGAAAGTGCAATTGAGTCCTAAAACTTTCAAAAAGTGCAAACAAGTCCTAAAACTTGTCAAATTGGTTCAATCAAGTCCTTCCATCGATTGCACTTTTTGAAAATTTTAGGATTTGATTGCACTTTCGTGATAATTTTTAGGACTTGATTGCACTTTTTGAAAGTTTTAGGACTTAATTGCACTTTCGTGACAAGTTTTAGGACTTGATCGCATTTTTTGAAAGTTTTAGGACTCAATTGCACTTTCATGACAAGTTTTAGAACTTCTAGTGCGCTTATCCCCTTTTTATTTTACTCTTGAGAGGCTTATTTCTAGTCAAATAATGGTTGGTCTATATATATCAATACTATAGAACTTATTGAGGGTTGTGCGGTTTTGCTCACGTCTCATGTATTTTCTTCCTGTCGTTACCAACTTCATGTAATTGTTCACCCAATTGGAGCTGTTCATCCCTCTTTAGACAACAAAGTTTAGTTAACTGTTTGGTTTCTAAAACCATATAGCCGTACTTCTTTTGGGAACTCATACCAGTCAAAGTTTCTTCCCTGACCGACTAACTTAGTTACATAGACAGTATGGAAGTACTTGTCTCTGTGGCCTTTTTATGAGGGCAGAGATTCCTGTTATTGAAATCCCTAATTGTCAAGTTTAATGTGGCTTTGAGGCCTCCATCAGTACGCTCATTGCTCTCCTACTTGAGAAGGCATTAAATTTGGCGTCCATGTGATACTCTGAGATGTTCAATGCCTCAACTGGTAGTGTTGGGAAGCCTTTATTTGATTGTCATGAAGTTCTCAAAACCTGATGGCTGGCTTCTAGATGACTTGGGGATAATTTTTATTCTTATATGTTGTTTCGCTAGTCTCATCTAAATTGTAAGTCTACTGCCATGGGCATCTTCCTCGTAAGTTTGAGTTGTCTTACCATTTGAAAAATTAACCGCAAATGCCCCTCTCTGCTTCCTGATATTCATTCACTCTACCTCAAGATTAATAACAATTAGTGTTATTTGTCAGCTCGTGAGAATGTGTTTAGGAGGTTTTACCCTGCTTTCACCTGGTTTTTGGTTACAGAATAGATGCTGAAACCTCTAGACTAAAGAAAAAACTTGACGAACTGAGTGTTTCCCAGAAGGCTTCCGATGCAGACAGCGATAGAGCACCTGGAGAGGCAACTTTAACCACTATAGTGGTAAGTTAATTTGTCCTATGAAATTTTCTCCTGTTGATGCGACTAGCCTTTCTTAAACTGCACAAAACTAATGCGGGGTTAATTGGACTCGTTTGGTTCAATTTCTTAATTTTGGCTATTGTTTTGTGCCATAACTTTTGCTTTACGCATCTTGGATTAGACGGTGTCTTTGACGATGTTGTAAATCTTGCTGATAGACAAAGAGTTGAGTTACTAACTTTTATGTTTATTTTCCTGTAGGAGTTGAAAGAAGCACTTACAAAAATCCGAGTCTGTTCAAGATTGGAAGGGCTTCTGCTAAAGAAAAAGAGTTTAAATAATGGAGACTCTTCGGAAATTCATGCCCAAAAGGTCTGTATCAATGTGCATTGTCATCTATGCGCCATGAAAGCCTTGTACTTGGAGCCTGATGCTCATATAATTTCTAAACTAGTCCCTTTCTAGTTGTGTGGTGTTGATGGTTTGATGCACAATGTAGGATTATTGTCATAGACACATGAAGTGTACGCTGTCATGAAAATTTTCACAAGGGTGTCGGTGTTTCACGGTCTGTTATGCCTAAACGAAAAATGAACTAGTTAATCCCTTGTGACATAAGATTGCAACTGAGTGTAGTATTGGCCCTTTTACTAAACAAAAACCGTGATTGCGATGGCAACAAACAAGAACCTGATCTCTTCCCATTAGATGGAGTTGGCAGTGGGGTTTTAACCTACTTCCTAACCATTGTCCTTGTTGGGGAAGCTCCGCAGAAGTTTAATTCCTTCATGATGGGGAGATTTAAGAGGAAGCCCATAGGTTCAGCCCATTGACAACCTAGTTGGACCCATCTGCATTTAAAAGCTTAAGCCATTGAGTCATGGGCAACTAGGTATTATCAATTGCTTCTTTTGGTGTAGACATCCAACGTGGGACTTCTTTCTTACACCACTTGCATGCCCAACAGTTTTTTCTTAAGCATCAAGTCTTCAGAAAAATCCAAGTACTTGAGTTCTTTCTTTAAAGTTTTCATCTATGTCTTTTCGGGCCTGTTCCTACCGAATTTAATTTGCATCTCGATAATGAAGTCGCATCTTCTCCCTCGATATTTTTAAGGTCATTTTGCTTGTCTAAACTACCTAAGATGGGCTTCACTTCTTCTATCATTTTCAATTAACACACTTATTTTCCTTTTTGCCCAAGCATCCAACCTTTTTGCTTGCATTCTTCTGCTGTTTGATTATGGCATTACTGTTAAGTTACCTTCTTTGGCTATGGTATTATCATATCCTTTTCTGCCTATGCCTTCGCCACTTCACCATGTTACCGTCGCTCCTACAATTTCCACCCCCAACAAAAGGATCATTGCTGGCTTTTTTCATCACTACCACCCCCAACCATCAAGGAGTAACCATAGACAATATCAAGTTACCGACTACATCATATTGCTTCATGTACCCATTTGACCATGACATCACTTCCAGCTAGCGGCACCTCATGACAAAAAAGTTTAAAATTGAAGGGTGATATCAGGCGAGGAAAGGTTTAGAGCGACTACCAGTCCTCTTCTTTGTCTTTTTACCCTTTTCAATGCTTCCTTGTGTGCTTTTGCGTATTTTGAGTCATAGTTTTTCTGTTTCTCTTTCTTTAAACATGGCGAAGTACTGTGCACTGTTTTTTTCAGTCCAGGCTTTCTGATTTTACTACAATTTCTGGAACATATGAGCAGGTTGATAAGTTGAAGGTCTTGTCAGAGTCTCTTGCCAGCTCAATGACAAAAGCTGAAAAGCGCATTTCAGACCACAGGCAAGAGATTAGTCTTATACTACACGTGCCTTTTCTAATTTGTAGCTTGACATCATTCGCATTTGCGCCTAATGTTGTTTTCTCGTGGGTCCATGTTAAGTATAATTCTTGAAAGTGAATTCAAAAGGAAAAATTTACAGCACTAACGGTCTAAGAACCATCATTTCAAGATGCTCACCTGATGACGTAAGAGAAATCAAGAAAACAGTGTCTTTTTAGATTTCTTTGTCAATATAAACAAGAGGAAACTGTATAACTTAAGCATATTATTTATTATTGAATTTCTGTGAGATACCTTGGATGACGTAAAGGGCTCCACACTTTTAATTGGTCAATTCTGATATGCTCTCCTCACTGATGACAGAAGCTCATCCAAATGGTTTAAATATCATTTATCAGCATGTTATGTGATTTAGATACATGGCTCACACAATTTGGGGAGGGGGCATCTTTTGCTGGGCCCAGCCCCTGTGATTAGTTACCTTGTTAGTTTTTATTCCACCCTTTGCAGTTTCTTTGCCTTTTTGAAATTCACTCCGTCAATCATGAGTTTTGTTTGGAGCAATTTTGTATTTAACCGACCTAGCTCTTATCCCTATGAGAATTGAAAGACCAATTCTTTTACAACATTTCTCTTCAATTTCTCATTCGATACTTTGGTCATGCCGACCACAATACTTTATCTATTTTTAAGTCGTGAAATCTTTTTAATAAATTCGCATATATAACCTTTGCCTTTAGTCTTTCTCTGGCTTATTATAAGTTGGAGTAATATTATGGGAAAGCATGATCTTGTGTGGTTGTTTGTTTTGCTTAACATTCTAGATAGAGAAGAAGAAAGTATAGTCTTTTCTACCACTACCCCCCAAGATTTCTATGGGAGGCATGTGGTTGGGCCTGGTCCTCCCTTTATCTTTCTGCACTGGGCTTGGGCGTGTTTTTATTATAATTGGCTAGGCCCAGCTTTAAACAGGCATTAAAGTCCACTCAACAGGTCTAGTCTGCAACTACCCTAGTGCGCTTTTGAGTATGAGTTGGTAATCTCCATTAGGTTTTTGATTTTTCATTGGTTTGGCGAACCTGATAATGTCCTTGAATTTTTCAGTGTTATAAGGAATTTGCCTCTTAATTTTGTTCAGCCTCTTTTCAGCCTCAGTTCAAAAGATACAAGAAATTCATTTTAATTTAAAATAATCATTTTGTCATTTCATGTATCTGAGCTCAATAAGTCAAACAACTTTTCTCTCAATTACATGTAGAAATATATATAGTCTTCCTCAATACCCACATAAAATCTAACATGTGTGTAGATTTATTGGATAGGGAGCCATCATTTACAGGAAATATAGCAACTAGAACTTATTGTCTCTACTTTGTTGTTGATGGCACGAAGAGTGTAGGATACTTGCAGATATACGACAACGTCATTGTGAGCTGATTTATGGTTAGTTGTCAGTGAATGTTAATTACATCATATGCCTTTTTATCTCACAGATCACAGAAAGAAGAAGCATTACAAGTTCGTGCGTCTAAGGCTAGTGAAGCTGGTGAGAAAGAGAAGGTGATCTGGTTCTAGAGCACATTTCTATTGTTTAAATTTCTAATACAAGCACACACACAAACAGTTGCTGTACTAGTCTCTATCTGGGACCATAATGCGTATTTCCTATTGTAGTATTTTTGTTGTAAAATTTAGCTTGTGCACTTTTTTCTACTTGATGTTAATTTTACCAGTTTAAGATCTGCTTGCTGTTGCTTTAGAAATTTTTTTTCCTTAATGGTGCATCTGTGAAGTATCCATTTTTAGTCTTTTTAGCTCTTGTTACCAGTATGCAAGAGAATCTCTTCAGTTGAATGTTTTACTGAATTAAATACTTAATATCTCTAAGATGTGCCGAGCCAAGATAGGGTTAGTGATCTAAGCTTTATGTGCGTCCTTTTCTAATTTTGGACTTCTATTCTATTAGTATAGTTAATCTATCTGCTGTGTTGACCATCCTTTTATCTGAGTTTTGTCTCTTTTACACAGTTATTAAAACTTTATATGTTTTACCCTCAGGAAATTGCAGCTGAGATTTCTGTACTTGAGAAACAAAGAGATCAGCTCGAGGCTGAATTGAAAAAGGTTCTCTCTCTCTCTCTGAGTTAAAATCAAATGTATATTGGCAAAGAATTCTGATAATAGACTATTATTGCCTCTTTTTGCTCATTGAATTTTGATCATCTTACTATTGATGTGGTGCCATACGATGAGTCTTACTGAAATATTCTACCATACTTCTATAGTTCTTTATCATTGAGGCCTTCTTATATATTTGTCACTCAGGCTATTCGAAAGCTGTCCCTGGTTATTGCGTGTCAAAATTAGTTGGGATATGGGAAGTTCTAGTTGGGTAATCTGTGATCATCTTGTACAATAACTTGACATCTTCAAGTTGACTGGACAAGGACGAACTCGCTTTCATTGTAGTTGTGCAATATGAGTTGGGTTGATGGTTACTGTGATGTTATGATGTCTCATGGTGCCTATTCACAAAAAGTTGCATCAATGAAGTCCAAGACACAACCATGTCTGCTGATAATGGTTCTGCTTGTATAATGAGCTGTGCGGATGTTTTTTCTACTTCTGATTGCACACCTATTTCTTCTAGAGAGGCCCTTATTTCATGATCTGCTGGGTGAGTACATTTTGACATTCTAATCAGCATAAGCTCTAGGGGTGAAAACTGGACTTTGCTTGATAAATGATTCCTTTGCATGATTTAAAAAGATGTTTGGTTTGTTCCTAGATTTATTCTATTTTCAGAGAAAAGATGTGGAAATTAGCAACTGTTGTTTTTGAACTGAATTAATGTATGCATAGTGGAAGACTGAAATTTGACTTGCTTTAGATTCTGATCAACTCCATCTAATCAGTCTGTGAATGTATTCATTCTCTTGTAACTCTGTAATGACTGTGCTTTCTTTTTTTGTTTATTGGATACTTTGATAACTGGCATATTTGTAGGTTAATATCTCCTTGGCTGCTGCTCAAGCTCGCCTTCGCAATATTGTGGAAGAGAGAGACCAATTTGATGAAGCAAACAATCAAATTGTTGTGCACTTAAAAACTAAGGTTTAGGCTATGTTGTTTGATTTGATTGTAGAGTTTCCTTAATTATTATTGAACTACCTTTTGACTTTCTGGTGATTATACTATAGGAAGATGAGCTGTCAAAAACCATCACATCATGTAAGGTTGAAGCTGAGGTTCTCAGTACGTGGATTAATTTTCTGGAAGATACTTGGGTTCTCCAATGCTCATACGCAGAAGCGAGGGAGAAGCAGGTCAGGTATGGACTTCAGATTCTCTTTCTCTCTGTCAATTAGGTTCTTTGTGTTCTTTTGTTCCCAACTTGAGGGTTTATTAGCAGAATTAAGAGGTGCAATATTGCTATCTTATCACATATATCCATCTTTACGCGGGATATTTTTGGTTTTCGACTGTTGCTCATAGTGATGAATTGGAGAGACATGAGGACTATTTTGTGAACTTGGCTGTTCAGCTCCTTTCCACTTACAAGGTACTCTATATGTTTTGATTTTCTAAGTGCCGTTATCCAAGCAGAATCTTATAGGAGCTTTCGTTTTCTTTTCTTCTTGAAGGAGCTTAATCTATCTGTGCATTCTCTTCTTCTTCTCATCCACAACCTCATAGTTATCCTTTCTGACAAATTTGTAATGATTTGCAGAAAGAGCTGGGACCTGCTATAAGTCGTATTGGAAAATTTGTGGAGAACTTAAAGACCTTGAGTGAAGGGTAATTCGATTTTGGCATAACAAGATGTTTATGACATATTTTGGCTTGTTTTATTATCTGCTCCGCCTATTTTGGGTCAAGTATGTAATCTGCCTTTGGATACTACAGTTCTGAGGTCATTTCCAACGCGGGAAATGAAGAGTCTAAAGCAGTTCACCCCAGGAAACATCTCGAGGAGGAGTATTTAGATTATGAAGCCAAGGTACAATTCTGTTTGGCATTCTAACCGTTTTTGGTTGGGTGGTAGATCATGCTTTACTGTAGAAACTTGCGCTGCAAATATGATGATCTACATGTTTCGCCCCTCCAGTTGGTGCTATTGTCTGTTTATCTAATTTAGGTTTTGAAGTGATATATTTGCTGATAGCTCTGTATCAAATTTAGACTAGGTGTCATGTGCATATCAATGACCCTTGTGAGCAATGTGCATACTTTTTTCTTGAAATAGCTTTATTCAGTGTTATCGTTAATGTCTTATAGTCTCTCCTCGATTTGATTGCCTCCAAGGTACTATTTTGAGTCTTCTATGAATCAGCCAATAGGGTGATCATCGTATTAAAATATTTTCAGTAGACACCCTGTTCTAAACCAAAAATCTGTCAAAAGAGATCATTACATCTCCATATGTCATTTCAGATTGTAACGACATTCAGTGTAGTGGATAACATGAAGGAGCAATTCTATGCTCGGCGAAGTGAAATATCAAGGTTAATAATTCTGCTGCTATCTTTCATAACGGGATTCCTTCTTTCCTGTTGTTTGAATTCCTTATCTCACAGAAACGGGTACTTCTGCAACTTTCTGATTCAGGAAAGATGACCGGAAAGTGAAGGAGTTATTTGACGACATTGAAAAGTTGAGAGCAGAATTTGAATCTATCGAGAGACCCAATCTGGAAATGGAGACCCCGACCCCCAAGGAAGAGACTCCTCAAGAGATGCCATCCACAGCACTGCCGGATTCTGTGACACAGAGTGAGGAGACTCCAACAGCCAGCGTAACTAAGCATCGTGAGTCTCCTGTGTCAAGTGCAGAGCCAGTGCTAGACACTGAAGCAGAATTAGCCAAGCTGGAGTCTGAGTTTGGGAAGGTGAGTAAGGACTATTCGACGGAGGAGATTGGTGGCTGGGAGTTTGACGAGCTTGAAAGAGAGCTGAGATCTGGCGATTGAGCAACCGGTAACTAAAAGTCTAAAGCTATCATCTATGTCGAAAGTGGTTTTTTCCTTAAGGAAATCGTAATGAAAATGCTTCATACTGTACAAGTATAACTATGGATCGCGTCTCTTGAAAGCTGCAGGAGCAGCCTCACCAACTTTTAATTTATTCATTCTTCTGTAAATACCTCGCATGTATGTTGTAACCTGGTACTCGGTGGAAATCCCGTATGAAAGTACTATTTTATTTAGGTTAAAAGAACTCTAATCCTTTGCCAGATCCTTGGGACGTTCTTGTTTGTTTCTATGATGCAACGGTCTCGTGCTGGTTGAGCTACAGATGTCGACGCGATACCACATTGCATCGTGCACCGCACATGGCTTTTGATTTTGGTCGAAGTTGTGGTCGAAACTGCTTGCCTGCTCCAAAGTGGGGGGGATTTTATCTCTGAAGTTGCCGGGGGTGGACCTCCCGTGCCCCTCTCTCTGTCGCTCTTGCTCTCTCTCTCTCTCTCTCTCTTTACAGAGAGGGAAGTAGAAAATCGCGAAACGTGGGGCACCGAGATTGTTGTTTTGATATTTGTATGGCGAAAGTTCTTCCGGATATGGAAGTTGGAGCTCGTGTCATCTTTCGCGGAGCATCATCATTGTGCGGGGGGCCTTGCTTGCTCGGGAAATGAGGGTACACAAGCAAGTGGTTTAACTGGAAATCTCTTGAGAAAAGGCGAAGCCCTTACGTTGACCCCCGGGGGGAAAAGGCTTTGCTTGAAGCTGTTCGATTCCTATTCAATGTTGCACTTGTCTGCTTTTTGTGCCTTGCTCGGGGGATACCCGGCAACGGAGACCCCGCAATCGAGATGGAGAGGCCCACCTTGTCAGCCCTTGGGACTGCTTGAACCTTATCGGTGTCCAGATATTCTGGTGGTGGTGGGTTATTTCGCTGGAACAAGTTGTGGCTTCCATTTGCCCTTCTCTTTTACATGTCTTTTGCCCCAAAAGTAAAAGATTTTGGTAAATTCTTTTGGTCATCTTTGCACACGATGAAAACTGCCCTCCCTAATGTTAAAAAAGTAAGATCTATGCTCCTACCAGAAAAGGCAAAGAAAGAAAAGAAAGGAAACTCTAGGCTGGAGGAGATTCATGAGTACAATCAAGTACCCCAAGCAAGATTTTTTTACCGAGGCTCCTTTCACTGAACAGAAAGCTACTTTTGGCCCTTTTGAACCGTTTCGTGCAGAAAGCAACTCGGTCTGCGGATGGGACAAATTTTCTGGTTAAAAAAAGTAATGAGCAAGTCGCTTTGCCCAGAATGGGTGAATCCAAGCTGTTCTTCCAGGAACAGTCCCTGCGATTATTGGGGGAAAAGACAGAGATGTTGCAACTACCCCCATGACTCTCTTTTGGGCAACGAATACCCCCCCATCTCACTTTGAATTGCAAGAACATCATCAGTGCCATGGCCTAAGTCTGCTTTCGTCTGTTGAGGGGGAGGGGGAAAGAAAAGCAAAAGAAAGGGTTGATCGAGAAAAGAAACAGGAGAGAATTTTGGTCTAACGTGCGGACTGTATTAAAAGGGAAGACGGGGACAAGACGGTCTCGAGCCTCGCGGGCAGTCCATCCATAAATTCTTAGCTCCCACTATCCAATGTCGCCTCTTTGTGTTTGTCTTTGTCCTCACCAGGTCAACATCTCTCTCTCTCTCTCTCTCTCTCTCTCTCTCTCTCTCTCTCTACTCCATCAACAAATGAATACAACCCTAAAGATTTTGATACTATGGACCCCATCGAATCATGGGTTTAAGGGTTAGAAGCCATTTGTAATTCGTTGGTATTAGGTCCTGCATAAGTGTACCAAGAACGTGGTTTATATATCAGTAGATATGCCCATGATACTCCTGTAGAAGACCCAATTCAAAAGAATGAACAAGAACATACGCAGAGAATCCACTGAATGTAATCAAACCTAGTAAAGTGAAAGTGATTTTCAGGTTCTTAGGCTTGCTTTTTCCTTCTTAGTTTAAGGGCGTGGGGCCAACAGTTCTCTAATTATTGTTTAGATGATGGAGAAGCTCTTTGCGTTAACGAGATGCCAACGCCAGTGTTTTTTGGTTCTTTATTCAGTGGTGGTGCACAGAAGAACTGGCTTGGAGTATTTTATAGATGTAATGAACATCAGGTGGAGCCCAAAATAATTCTGATTTACTGGTGGCACTAGACATTTACCCGTGCATTGCGCGGATTGTCATACAATAGTATAATAAAAAGGGATTATCAAATATTTTAGCATGCATTTAACGTTACTTTAACGTTAGCCGTAAAAGATACACATAAAACTAAATTATCAAAGTACGAAACGACTTATTAGTATAAAAATAAGAATTCATAGACATGATGTAAAATATTATGTCTCACAAATACAATACTATCTCTGAAATGCATATAAACAGAAGATTTTGTCTACTAACTAATGTGGGAAAAACTTCATTAACACAAAGAGTTACACTTGAATAGTAAAACAATGAAGAGAGGAGAAGGATCATGGACAATAAGTGGGTGCATATACATTGTTATTTTTGTGGAAAAACCACCAAGACCTTTTCTTGTAACGAGGAGTCAAATTTTAGTAATCTACAGTTCTATGTGGCGCATTTTGACGATACTGAAAAAAGAAGAAGATGTTGTCCTAATATAATTACATAGAAAAGAGAATCAACAAATATCATACAACATTTTGTGCATGATCCTAGCTTGGAAAAATTTTACTTCCTGGAACCATGCAAGGCTTGTCTTGATTGCCACTGTCTAATCATAGTCAATCATGGCTAACATTTCCTCGTGTCAGCTTCCTTTTATCCTCATGACACGTTTGTCTTACTCTTGCATTTTCTAACCTTTGAAAGGAGTGATTAATACAAGCCTTAGACAGAAGCTGGGTAATTTGGCAAGGCTCAAATCAATCATGTGAGGGGAAGCAAAGTGGGGTCCCTCCTCCAACATTGTGCCTTAATACAAAACCATTTCTTTTTCCAACTACAAACTTTAATTAAATCAAGCAATGCTGATTATGAGAAGTGCCCCTCCTTTTCCATTGCCCTGTCTTTTGTGATTAGTGATTCCATTACTTCTAATCACTCAAAAGGGTTTTGTGGTCCCAACGACAAATAGGCTCTTGATGATGTTACCTAAGACTGCTTTGTTCCGGCCGCCATGAATTTATGGAATTTCTAAGTTACCCTATCTCTTTCTTTACGGCTATTTATTTTTTTGATAATGACAAATTGTCATGACATTGTAAAAAATTTCGCAACTTTATTTTGTACTTATTTCCGACGACACGTCATAATGTTATACAGTAACCTAAGGTACTATAGAAGTGTCCATTGAATTTATGGTACTATTTGTGCATAACACATTGATTAGTCACTCTCTCCATAGTCTTATAGTTTAATTCTTATTTTTCTTTCTTGCTTTTGTAAAGGTAATTAAAGTTAGGGGCAGGACTGCTCCCACTGTTTTGGGCAAGACAATCTAAAAGGGGCAAAAAGAAGAAAACAGATAATTAAAATGTTACTGAGGTGAAAAGAAAGGAAAATAAGAAAAGAATCTCCCTCTAGATTTTCAGACTTTTATGATTGAAAGCATTCAAAACAGGGTTCACTTTCTCAGACTGGCCTTGTGTCATCAGGCACATCTATAAAAGGATGCATGTACACAAATTCTCCACTCGAACGACCTCAATAGCAATCCCAGAGAGAGAGAGAGAGAGAGAGAGAGAGAGAGAGAGAGAGAGAGAGAGAGAGAGAGAGAGAGAGAATCTCTACATACTATGGCCAGAAGTCTTCCGTTACATCATGACCATTTAGAGGAAGAGTACATAGACATGGAAGTGAGTTCGTACTCCATCTTTCATGGCCACTCCATCATTACCAGTCCTCCTCAAACCCACAGAGAATTTGAGTTCCAAATGTCTTCAACCTCATTAGATCACAAAGAAGCCTCAACCTCACCAGCTGATGAGCTGTTCTACAAAGGCAAGCTACTCCCTCTCCACCTCCCTCCGCGCCTAGAGATGGTCGAAAAGCTCGTTGAGGTCGACCATGATGACAAATACTACGAAGAATTCTACAGCACTCCTCTAATGACGACTGCCCCGACGCCAACGGTGATGAGCACCCCATTCGACTCATGCAACGTGTCGCCCTCCGAGTCCTTCAGGATCAGCAGAGAACTCAACTTGGATGAGTATCTCGCTGACTTATCGGCGGTAGGAACGAGCAACTTCATGAAGGAAAGCGTGAAGATCAAGTCATGGACAAGGAGAATTAAGATAATCAAGCAGTCTTTGTCTAAGCTCAAGGCTTCCCGGGCCTACGTCAATGCCTTGTTTGGCAAATCCAGCTGCTCAGACGAGTCCTCCACAGAAGCGGCCCGAAACCATGCTTTGAAGACGAGCAAGTCTGGTGACTGGAGTGACGATTTGATGAAGAAAAACAAGTTCGGCCGAGTTCTCGGCGCGGTTAAAAGCTTTAATGAAGGGAAGGCCTTCGAGAATGGTGGCGGATCTCGGCACAGGAGGACGTCTGCCGTATCGAGCAAGCAGGCTTCATCAATTAAGATCTCGATGTCCTCCTCCTCGTCATCGTCATCTTCCAACTCTTCCTCGTCTTTGAGCTCGAATGACTCCAACAGGTTCGGCGAACTTCAGCTTCTGAGCGGAAGCAGCAAAGGGCATATGGAAGTAGAGTCACCAATTCAGGGAGCAATTGCTTATTGCAAGCAGTCTCAAAACATTTAAGAGGAGTAAGTTAAAGGGGCCAAAAAAGGACTGTCAGTGCAACTTCTTGTACTTGTCTTCCATCTAATAATAACGGTTTTGAAGATGACTAGGAAGCAAATTCCGATGGTATGGTCTAATGTTCCTGTCCTATTAGATTAGACCAGAGACTTTTGAATGTTTCAAAATGTACTTCCTCAAAGTCAATAAATGTGCAAGTCAGCATGCCATGGATCCTCAGTGTTTAAGAAACACCCACCAAAATTATTCATTTATTTTAACCTTTAGTTCAAATCTTCTTTTCTTTCTTCAAATAAGGAGAGAGATACAAATTCCCAAAGTGCTTTCGTGTTTCAAATGACGTTCATGTCGAAATGGTGTAGTATAAGATGAATGCGCATGGGACAGCGTTGTCCTCATTCATCGACTGATGATTAAAGTAGCAAATTGATCCCCGCTCCTGAGCATCTTATTTTTCTGGTTTTATTGTGAAGATTCCAAATGAATGGCGCCACATAAAGCATCCTTTCACTGGTCAGATGGATTTTCTGTCAATGAAGTCCTATCAGATAGATAGATAGCAATCTTTGCCACTCGAATCTTTGGCAAAGTTAAAGTCGCAGAAAAATTCTGAAGTGGCATAAAGAATCTGCATTACTATCATCTTACGTTATTTATGTCAAGGCAATGAAATGGTTGCTGTAAACTGTGCGTCGCTTTTTCTTGCCGTTAGCTAGTCGAATTGTTAACAGCTATCATTTTGGGTTGGGGGAACATGGCAGTTCAATGTAACAAATTCTGCATAGAGAAAGAAAAATAGCGAGTACACAATCACGTTGAAGACCTATATTTGCTCCCGGGATTACTTGTAGAGTATTTGCAAATCCTACATGGTTATGAAATATAGGTTGGACACTCGCCTTCCAGGTACGTGAAATGGTTTGCTTATGAACAAATAAATATCGTCCTGTAAAATAAACGGTGCGATTTGAATAGAAATGCCCTCTAATATAACTGAGTACAGGCCTTGAGTTAGCAAAATCCATGGGGGGAGACATTCTCTATTAGACCTGGCCTAGTTAGATCAGCTTTTTGCCACTCGATCACTTGGAGACTCAGCCATTGGTTCATGCAAATTCAGCTCGTCCACTGCTAAATTACGTAGGGCATGTGGATTCGGCGTTTGTCTATGTAGCTCGAGCCGAGCCGAGTCGAGATTTTCCCGGTAGAAAAACAGTCCTGGGTCAGACGAGAGGGAATGTGCATAGTTGGAGATGAAGACGAGTCGAGTGCTTCAAGAGGGCGGAGAGTGTGAGATATTATTATGTTAGGTGAAAAGGGTGAGCGTGGAACAATAGGAGCGAACAAAAAGATGACGAATGATTTGGGCAGGGAGGGTCGTTTTCTTCTTTGGTTTGCTTATCTTCTGAGTGGGGTGTACGAGAATCATAAATTAAGCCGACATGTCAGCCAGATATATGATTATGTTTGAGCAGAAAAGCGTCCTGAAAAGCAGGTTTCACGGTAGAGAGAGAGAGAGAGAGATAGAGAGCGAGAGAGATACAGAGAGAGGGGCCGGATGTACTCACACATGTACGGACTGCGAGAGATGCCGTACATTTGTACTCTCGAATTTCATTCTCGTCACAGACTTTCTCACAGAATTCAAATGGGTGCGACTCTGCTTCACTCAACAAGAAAAGAACTGTCAGGGCCGCCGAAGTTCTCCTGCCAAGAGCCTCGGCTGCTGCAAACTGGTTTTTCACAGAGAAAGTGAAGCCTTAATTGAACCCACTCCTTTTCCTACCGCTCGCGCACTTAGATCCTATAGCACCCACGTTCATGCTTAGTATTTTTCGTATTTAGGATAGCCAATTAAGTTCCTTTCTGATCCACGGTGCATGTTCACAAAACTTTCGTTAGCGGGTGCTCTTACATGACAATGAAACATTAGTAATCCTAAAAAAATTTGCTCTCAAGACATACGAGATGAATCAAATAGAGTTTCTTTGTTTTTTTTTTATTTTCTGTCAAAAAGATACTTTCCATTCATTAATTCCCGGCCCTATTACAATAGTAAGGGGCGTCAAAACACAGTAGCTCCCAAAAAGAAAGAGAGGGGGTCGAAACCCCATTTTATGGAAGAACCTTACATTTAGAGGCCTTAACTACCCAATCTGCTAGTTTATTTGAAACCCTGGAGCATTGGGCTAACTTAAGGTTGGGAAAGAGGGCCAACCGGGCTTTACACTCAGCGATAAGGGGTTCAACATCCCAAGAGCAGCGTATAAACTTAGTGAAGATAGCTTATCAAAGTGGAACCGTTTGATTTCAACACTAAGGCTCCATTTGTTTCGCGAAAAAATGAATGATTCGGAAAACATTTTCCTAAAAATGATCGCTTGTATTGGTTGAAATCCATGGATGTCACAGATGAGACCAGATTCCTAGTGATGAGGATTCATCGTCAGCATCTGTTCCAGAGAAGGTCAATGGCTCAATGTGGGTAAGGTTTTTGTGCAGGGCTGGTGAATGGGACTAAAGGCTCATTGGATTTGCAGTTTCCATTATGACAGGGTTATGATTTTAATGGCTGAAAGACAGAAAATGGATTTCAATGGACGTCTGTATTCAACTATTCATAGGGTTTGGGTAAAACAGGAAGCTAATGGAACAGCAATGGAAGAGTGTTGACGTGATGCTGGATAGTAAACGCTGGTGAATGTGGGGGAAGTGGGGAATCGTGGAGTGGGCGAAACATTTTTCTCCATTGAAATCTGCAAGGGGCATTAGGGTTCAAGGGACGTAGCTACCACCGTGGGGGTAGGGTTTTAGCTCCTCCGTACGAGAGAGATGTTCCTCACGTTCTGCCATAACACCTCTAAACATAGAGTTTCTTTGTTGGCCAGGTGCAATTTCACTCGTTACAAAACTCTTGAATCGTGTAATTCTCTTTAGGCATTTTCAATGCGTGTCAAATGTAGTTATTAATAGTGATTTCAGGACCCTTACCGTAACAATTTTCGATGTCATTCAAGATACAATGTTCATTTAGAATGTCGTAAAAGAAAGTTAATTGTCCATTTGAAACGGATACTTATTTTCCCGGGAAAATTTTCAGGACCAACCGAAACAGAAAGAAAGCAACCGACGAGAAGTTTTATTCAATTCACATCCTCCTCCGTTGTACAAAGGGACGAAACAAGTCGATCCAATTCAAATCACCGTAGCAAAACACCCCCGAGACCGCGATGACAGCGGCCGCGAACCCCTTGAAACCGCCGTCCCATGGAACAAGTCCGACAAGTAGTTCCCCAAGTCATCCGCCCCGAACCTCGCGAGCTTCCTCTCCGCCTCTTGGTCGCCCCTTGCAATCCCTAAGTACGCCTTGTAGAACTGCCCATATGCCGGCGCGAGCTTCCTCGCGATGGACACCTTGATCTCGTCCCTCAGCTTCCTGTCCGGCACGGTCCACGACGTCTGCTTACCGCACTCCTCCTTGAACGTGGTGCTGAACCTTTGGAGACACGCCCTCGCTGCCTCCAGCGACATCGCCGGGGAATCTCCTTTGGTCGCTGCCTCCGGCAGCGACGAGAGGACCTTGCTCCATGCTGCGGCCTCGTAGTTCGCCGCGTACTGCCTTACCTTTTCCACTTGCGTCTCGACCCACTCGTCCCCGAGCAGGTACTGGAGGTTGGTCGATCTCACCTTTTCCACTATGAAGTTCAAATTATTCGTGAGGAATAGGTAGGACAGTGAGACGTCCTTGTAGAGCTCGGCCTTGGCATCGAGCTTGCATAGCAAGACGAGCATTAGCCAAGCTAATCGGACCGAGACTGGTGACACCGGGAGATCGCCGGAGCTGGGGCCATCGAGGTACGACTCCGGCAGATTCAGATTTCCCGCTCGCGGATGGTCCATCAAGATGTCGGAGAGAGTCGCGCTGTAATTGGCGAGGGAAGTCGTGAATTCCATCACTGTTCGAGTCAGCGAGTGGATTCCACCGCCTTCGGGGAGAATTTTCGAAGAGTCCTTCTGAATTATGGCTTCGTAGTTCGACAGGATCATTTGGACTGTGTCACCGAGCTCTACCAGTGCAGAGAGGGCTTGTAACTTGACAGCCAATGTCGAATCGAACTTGAATATGGACTCGATATCGGGCCAAAGCTCGTAAGTCGCTTCGTAGAGTTCGATCAGCTTGAAAATTCTCTCCGGCGATCCTTTGATTCTCGCGATGATTTCCGGGATTCGGAACAGATGGATCGCCGCCTCTTTGGTGATCTCGGCAAAGCAGGATTCCCTGATCTTGCTGGATGCAGAGAAAACGTGGTCACAGAGGATCCTCTCTCCCTTGAAGAGCGTCTGCACTGCGACTTTCACTGCGTTCAGCCAGTTCTCGATTAGTTGCTCGCGCGAATTCCAGGTTAGTTTCTGAATTTGAGAAGACTTGGTCCGTTCGATCCCGAGCCGATATATGCCTTCGTCGACGGTCGACTTCCTCATGACCTTGTAGATCTTTATGCACTCCGTGCCATACCCTGCACTGACCATGCAATCAACCACGGATTTTACGTCCTCCATGGTGGATTCGGAAACTTTCTCCGTCTCGTTATCGGAAACGATTCCGTTTTCGTTTACGGAATCATCTGAACGGCGGGAAGACTTCCGGGAGACGGACTCGGGGCTGAGGTGCTCCCTGTTGGTGGAGACGATGTGGTACAGCTCTTTCTCGAGCCTTTTCATGGCAATCTGCGTGAGGCTCTGCGCAAGAACTAGCTTATCGGAGCTCGAATGGCTAGTGACAAGGAAGTGCATGACCTCGCGCAGGTCGTTGGTGGATTTGAGGAAGCTCCTGGCTTCTTCCCTGTCGTGGAGGAAGAGAGACGTGACTCGGGTGTATGAGGATTTCGAGTTCACGTCCCACTTCTTGATCACGGATTCGGCATTCCGTAAGATTTCCTCCGATGCCGAGTCGGAGAAGTTGGAAGAGGGCGCGATCTTCCGGTTGCGAGAAGCTCGGGATGAAGAAGAAGAAGAAGAAGAGGAGAGCGTTTTGGAAGAGGAGAGGGAGGTGGGCATGCCTTTTCTGGACACGAAGGCATTTTCTTCTGAAATCTCTGGCGTTCTCATCAACCCCATTTCTGGTTTGTCTATGTTGAATGTGTTTCAGAGAGAGAGAGAGAGAGAGAGAGAGAAGGGTTTGGGTTGATGGCTTCTGTTTGGAGGGGGATGTTATAGAGAAGAAGAGGAAGAACCATGGACAGGGGATGGGGTCGTCTGCTCTGGGTGGTTGGCGGTTTCGTTGGACTGTCATTTCGATATAGGAGAAGCGTTGACTGACCGAGTTTTGCAGGGTCCTCGGTCAAATTGGAAGAAACTTGGGTATCTCCTTGCAAAAATGACACAATGCTGTCTGAACTTTAATTCAACATGTAACGTAATCCCTAAACTTTTAATTTATTCAATATGGTATTTGAACTTTGGCCCAATATATAATGTGATCCCTGGACTTTTAAATTGTTTAATGTAAAACCTGGATTTTTTAGTACATGTTCAATTTAGTCCATGAAAATATTCAATGTTGTCCCCGAATTTAAATTAATTAAAA
The DNA here is from genome assembly GCF_021117445.2 of Syzygium oleosum. Lineage (NCBI taxonomy): Eukaryota > Viridiplantae > Streptophyta > Magnoliopsida > Myrtales > Myrtaceae > Syzygium > Syzygium oleosum. Next base: position 20,259,273 of record NW_026607486.1, read on the forward strand.
GAGAACATTGAACATTTTCATGTAGTTCATGAACTGAATTGAACATGTATCAAAAGTTCATCAGAGATCATATTGAATAAATTAACAATTTAGAAACCACATTGCACATTGGGATAAAGTTTAGTGATCACATTGAACAAATAAAAAGTTCAGGGACCACATCGCACATTGGGCCAAAGTTCAAGAAATCATTATCCCTATTTCCTTTGCTTTGCTCAAACATTCAGCATGTGAAGGCAAAGTTTTTAGATGGCATGCATTGAAAGATCATTGAGCTTGTCTGAAACCACCAGTAGGAAGGTGCGTGCGCTTGTCCTGAATAAGTCACGCATGAGGGCTTCTTCTAGATGGGTTGTTCGTTGCCAGAGCTTTTCAAATGCTAAAATTGAATTGAATCCAATCCCGTTTACTGGGCAAACCCCAGCGTTGCAGCAGCAATAGTTGATCCTGCAGCATTTTATCCGGGTGTAGACGAGACTTGGTTTCCTGGTCTGCTTTCAGATTGAGATATCTTTGTCCCCCAGGTCTTCCTCCATCGGGCAACATGTGCTCAAATCCATATGCGTGTGGAATGTATTGTGGAAGTGGCTGCAGAATGAAATTGGCAAAGTCGAGCCAAGCTGAAGCAACAAGACCGAGAGATGGCTAAGGAGGTGGGTATACTCGGATTTTATCCGCAGACCTGGACCAGGATTATGATGACTGGACTGGCTGACTTTGGAAGTCCCCATCCAATGAGAAGAACCCGGTATGTGTAAGTACGGTTTATTTAGCGGAACATGAATGATTCCGATTGCATTTTTCTAAATATGACCGCTTGGATCGTTTGAAGTAATTAATTAGTCAATAGAAAATATTTTCATTATCGACTACAATTTATGTTTAACTATTTTCGTGGACGATGAAAGTATTTTCCGTTCATTCATTTTTTCAAGTGATATAAACAATCGTTTTTAGAAAAATATTTTTCAAAATCATATATTTTTCACTAAACAAATGTGAGCCTTAATGTTTCCTTTTCTCTGTTCTTTTTTTTCCCCCTTTTATTTTGAGGTGTTTGACGTCATTCCATGGTCGATTAGACTTTTGCCAAGTGTAATAATCCCCACATCTGATCACTCTAGGTGATTACAGACTAGGAAGCACGGACACTCTTCAGGAGCCTCTGTGTCATGTCGGACACTGACACTCGTTCGACACTCTTTTTATTACTATTTATTTATTTGTGGATTTGAATCAAATTAATTTGATTGAAATATTCATAAAAATGATAATTTATCATATATATAAATATACACGTAATATATAACGTGTCGAAATTTTCATTTTTTGAGAAATGACGTGTCGGCGAGTCTTATCGTGTCGTGTTGTGTGTCGGTGCTACTTAGATTACAGATATGAAGTTATGTGTAACGGACTTAAAGAATCATTACTAATTAATCAAACTCGAGACCTCTCACTTTTGCAGCACGAGTCATATGACAACGCCCGATCAGGGCGCCGTTCCCTGACGGGTTATGACTCGCACGCAATGCCGATGGAAGTTCACCAATTCAAAAGGAAGCTTCTGTATTAGTTTCCATAAGTCTACTGATATCGTTATCATCGTTCATCCCTCCCCCCAAAATCTTCTCTTCATAAACGGCGGGCGGGTCAACGCACTACAGACATTCAAAGCTCGCCCCGGCATTAGAAAAATCGCCTCGGTCAACATCGCATACGCATCATGCGATCTTTGACCCAAAAAAAATAAAACATCGCGTCATGCGATCGATCTCGTCCGACAGCGTGCATGGGCCGCACGTAATCTTGCCGTCGTATTCTGCCACATCACAAGAACAAGAGTTTGTGGAACAAAACAGTTCGTTTGACCACACTTCTTATCCCGCGAGATTACGATTTACGACCAGACGAACTTCCTCCCGACGTTTTCTTTTACTTAATCTCTTTTTATGACGAGAAAGCTCGGCTAGTAAATCGCCTGGCTCGTGAGTAATCTCGATCCATGCTTGCATTGCTGCCCCCGGTATTGGTCGGAACATGCTCATGCGATAACAAGCGGGGACTATCGCTCTTCTAGAAAAGAAAAAGGAGGAATAAATATTAAGCTAATCAAAAGATTGATCTGAACAGGTCATTGCCCCCATGGTTTGCGCTAGATAACAATTGTTGAGATCATCTGTTCATATAATTTAGTCGTCTAGCCTGTAAGATATTGACTGCGTTAGCATTAATCCGTTTATATAATACTCTCCGATTTTAAGACGAACGTTAATGTTGACATTATCAAATGAAAACATGAAGAATTTCATGAGTGATATCATGCCGATGAATGTGATGATAACGTGAGGTTAACATGACATGTCGTTTTCATTCAGTCAAACCCAAAGCTAACTACAGTTGCACAGAGGAGGCTTAATGGGTCAATTACGTTAACCAAAACGGTGCGGCATGTCCTCCTTCCTTCGTGCATGTGGATTTTAATCATTAACGAAACAGCTCCTCATGTTCTACGCTCTTTACTTACGGGCCGCTCGATCGTTTCGTGCACATGCATGCCCCTCGTGCAGGCGGACGAAATCGACCACCTCGAGGATTACATCGAAAGCTTCTCTCTTCTCTCTCGAGCGGACGCGAGGGAGATTTCAGGGTGCTCCTGAAATAAGACATGTAGGTTAATGATACGACTCCGTGAGTTTCAGAAGATGTTATTGATAGCGGAAGGTGTCGTTACGGGCGTGAGATTCTCATGGTAATGCTCACACGAAGTAGCAACACTAGTCGCACCTCCCTCCTCACCTCTTTTTTTTTTCCAAAGTGATGTATAAGTATGCGATAGGCCGTGGATTTTTGAACGATGACATCTACTGATGGATTTCATATGATAATAGTGATTCGCTTGTTGAAATCGAAGGCAACTAAAGACGACACCAACCCATTTATGCTCTATTATAATAAAAAGAAGAGATATGTATACTAGAAGTCCTAAAACTTATCGCGAAAGTGCAATTAAGTCCTAAAATTTTCAAAAAGTGCAATCAAGTCATAAAACTTGTCAAATTGGTTCAATCAAGTCCTTCCGTTAACACTGTCAATTTGTCTGACAGAAAATGCTAACGTGACATTTTTAAATTAATTTCTCTCTCTTACATGGCATTTTTGTTATTTTCTTCTTTAAATCTTATTTAAATTGATTAAAAATTTAAATTATTTTAAAAAAAGAAAAGAAAAGAGAATAGTAGGGCCTTGCTGCTGGCCACCGCCACCCATCACAGGAGGGGCCGGTGGAAGTGGCCGGCCCTCGCCAGCCCCAAGCAAAGGCCGGATGTCGCCTAGATCTAGGTGCCCTCAACCCTAGATCTGGGCAAGCCTCACCAGCCCGAGGTGAGGCCTCGCCCAGGGTGGGCGATGGTCGCCTGCCCTAGGTGAGGACCGGCATCGCCCAGATCTGGATGCCCTCACCCAGGGTCGGTTCCTCTGGCAATGGGCGATGGCGCCCCACTGGCAAGGCTTAGTCTCTTTTTTTATTTCAGTTTTGTTTTTTTAAATAAAATTTTAGCCTTTTTTAGTTTAATTTATATAAGATTTGAATATGAAAATAATAAAAAGATGTCACGTAGGAGAGAGAAATTAATTTTAAAATGCCACGTTAATATTTTTTGTTAGACAAATTGAAAGTGTTAACGAAAAAACTTGATTGAACCAATTCAACAAGTTTTAGAATTTGATTACACATTTTGAAAATTGTAGGCTCTAATTGCACATTTCGGGACATGTTTTAGGATTTTTAGTGCACATACCTTTAGAAAGAATATAGATAGTTCAATACGTGAAAGAAAGACAAGGATGTGGAGATCTTAGAGATTGTGATCGACATGTATACTTATCGTACGAATTAAGGCTAGACAGAAATTTCCGAACAAACGGCTTTGTCTTGAGAAAGCCGCCCGAATGTTCTGAACGACGAGGAAACGCAATGACTTTTGACTTCGTTTACAAGCAAAATTTACTTCTGTTAACATCGCGCCAAAGTAAATTGTATGACGTGAAATAATGGGATGTTCAGAAAGGGAAATCTTTTTTCACCTTAATGTTTCCACTAAGTCACGTGGCAAAATCCATTTTAGATTGACCGCGATAACAAATTTTAACACTAACCGGTATGTCGATCGATATCTGAACATCGCATCATATGTCCTTGTTTTGGTCAGGACCGCTCCCCTTCGATTTTCCGATAAAATATGATGAGCAAATGATGTGTTGGTAAAACGCAAGCCCTTTTCAGATGTAACTCCAAGCTGTCTCTGAGATGATTAAATTGACTCTGAACTTGAAGGCTCACCGGTCCATATTAAAGTAGTCCACGAATGGGTTGCTGCATTAATTTCATCCGACTATTACTTGATCCACATGCCATGGTTGTTTGAAAATGAGGAATTTTTTTGTTTCTAGGGAGAAGAACGTGTTTAATGGGTCAGAAGTTTGGAACATGTGCACATGATGCGGTTCTTAGGTCTTTCCCTTTGAATAAGTCATTAAGAGGACCCAAGAACAACAAAAGGAAACCCCACGAATCTGCCCTTCTCGGGTCGACCTCCGACGGTTCAAGGCAATTTCTACTTAGTTATTGCTTCTCAAAATTTGGGAAAATTTAAAAAAGGGGCCCGAAGTGGAGTCATTTTTTCAAATAAAGACCCGAAGTAGACATTGTTTCAAATAAGGACCTGAATTACCCTCATTTTTTCAAATAAGGGCCCGAAATGAATCTTGTCTCAAATAAGAGCCTGAGGTGGCTATATCAGTCTCAAATAAAGACCTGACCTCACCGTCTAAAGGGTATTTTCGTCTTTTTACTTTTTTTTTTCTTTTTCTGTTTTTTTCTTTCCCTTTTACTTTTCCGTTTTTTTTTTCTCTCTCTTCCCTCCGCCAGCCTCAGGCAGAGGCCACCCTCGCCTGGGTAGACGAGGGTTGACCTCGCCGGCCTTAGGCGGTGGCCGCCCTCGCCTAGGCAGGCGAGGGTTGACCTCGCTGGCGTCAGTCGAGGGCTGCCCTTGTCGAATTTGGCAGGGGTCGCCCTTGCTCGCCCAGCCCAGGCAAGGGTCGCCCTCGTCTGCCTAGCCTAGGTGAGGTGACCCTCGCCCGACGCGGCTTGGGCAGCCCTCGCCCAATGCCGGTGAGGGCGGCCCTCGCCTGAGGCCGTTGCTAACCAGGCGCAGTGACCGTTGGGGAAGAAGAAAAAGGGAAAAGAAAAAAAGAAAAAGGAAAAGAAAAAGAAAGTAAAAAAAAATCAAAAAAATATACTTATAATTTTTTTTTACTACAATACCCTTTCTCCGACGACGGAATAGTCACCGGCCGGTCAAAGGTCCTTATTTGAGATGATTGGCCACTTCAGGCCTTTATATAAGAAAATGACTCCACTTCGAGCCTTTTTTTGGAATTTTCTCTCAAAATTTTAAACACAAGAGAACAAATAACTTTTTCTCAAAAACTATGATTGAATCGTCGGGAATTATACATGCCCGCGCATGTATATTTCAAAAAGCTTCAACCTTCTTCCGCATCACAAACTTTAAAAGCAGAGTTGCTTCAAAAGTAAGCCAGGCTTGCAAACGTCGACATACGGAAAACGAAAGCTCAGGTCGCGGCCCGATCAACACTCAAATTACTCTAATCCACTTGTTGAAGTGGGATTTGCGCAATTTGTTGGCATGAGTCCAGCAAGCCAGTCAGTCTACTCTCGTGCTAGAGCAACAGCTATTTCAGTTCAAGCGGAATCAGGTCAAGAAAAGAAAGGCTTTAAATCCGTCCCAGCAGATAGAGCTAGAGGAAGTAAGTCAGCATGTCATTTGAAGTGAAAGCCGTAGGTTCCCCGAGCTATCACGATAAGTAAGGTAATGATCCGACTCGCAGACCTAATATCCACAAGTGGCAAGACAATTAACCAGCATTCGTATCTAGTAAAGCATCCCTTGCTCTGCTCCTCTCTCCACAAAACCGCAAAATGGGTGGGTTCAGCATGGTTTCGATTTGACCACAGCCGTGCCAAGGCACCTACCCTTCGAGGCCAATGTCGAGACCCTACCATGATCATGCCTATAGGACAATAAGGCGACGAAACCTGAAATTCATTAACTTTTCTTTCTATCACAATAACCTGTTGTCCCACGCCACCGCTTACCTACCTTTGATCACATATTTAAGGCACGACCTAAAACTTGTACCCAACTCGGAGAGATTCCATCAAAACAAAGCAAGAGAATAGCACTACCAGGTATTCTAGTTTCAGGAGAGGCAGTAACAGTTTGAAAGACAACAAAATCACTCGCTCGCTGGATATTGGTCAAACAAGAAGAAATTAAGAGTTGGACAGAAGCAAAAATTACACTATGAGAGGATATAGAACTGCAAAATTGCATGGTAAGTGCCGCCTACGCCTTGATAGCATATTTCCTCACGGGGAAGTACATTTCTCTCTTCTTCTCCCGTTCCGTCTTCAAAGACGCCTGGTTGGAAAAAAATAAATTAAAAGTTGAAGATATGCTCTAAATAAAAACATAGAAACATCACAAATGAAAGAGAAACTAGCAAATCGTCATAGAACGCGAGCATGAGAAGCTAGCAAATCATTGAAGACATGCTGGGTAATCTAAGCTAGAGGACAGTGGAAAAAAAAGGAAAAGAAATAAAATAGAAAGAAAAGTGAATGGAAACTGTCATTTACTTCTCCTGTTTGAGTGTGCATAGAAGGGAAATGATGTGGATGGAAATAAAGTGATTGAATAACATAGACTATATGCTATTCGCAACTAATTTTAGCCAATGGAATGATGTGATTACTTCTTCTCTTTTTTCTTTTCCTTCCACTCCCTTTCTCTTCTTTTCTCTTATTGCATCCCTCCCAACTTACAATACCCAACATATGTGAGTTACCATTTCACGAGTCACGTCAACTCCTTCCACTTCCTCAATCCAAACACAACGAAGATACCATCAATCCCATCTGGACAAATTCGCTCACTCGGCATTTTGCAAACCAATTCCGAAGTGTTTCTAATTAAAGTAGAAAGTAGAAACAGTGCATAACCTGGTGCTTGGTAAGCCTTCTTCGGATGGCTCTGGTCTTTTTTGGACGCAGATCGAGCGGCAAGTACTTCTTATTCTTGTAGACCTCCCTCAATACAGCCTTCTGCTTCTGCGAGATCACAGTCAACACCTGTGCAATCGACAGCCTCACCACCTTTCTGCACCATGAAACGCAAAAGTCATATGAAGCCACAAGGACAGAGCAAGAACCCTAGATAACCCCCGATCAAACAAAAGCTTCCAAGACACTCGAGGCACACATCATTCAACTAAATGAGAGAATTACTCCCTCTATAGAAACACAATCAAAAGGACAAACACCTATCTCCTTATATTGATATCAGATACATCCTATCTCCTAATAACATCATCCACCTAAGAGACACATCCAAACAGGGTACCTCGCAAACCACATTGTAACTCAGAAACAAACAATGTCCAGTGAACCATTCACAATAAAATGCTGCCGAGAGCGCTAATTCATCTCCAGAACAGTTTTCAAATTCAATCAAGTAACCCTCAGCTCACAAATCAAAGCTCTAAAGCAAATTTAGACCATCCATAGATACAATGTCCTAAAACCGCCTACTCATTGCGGAACCAAAGAAACCCACCAATAATTCAAACTACTGATCGTTTCACCGGGACAATCACACTCTTGAACAGAGCCATACAACACACGATCGCACATACGTAGACCCATGGACTTACATCTTGGAGAGCTTGTTCGGCGCGCCTCCCGTGACCTTGGCGACGCGGAGGAGGGCGAGCTCGGCCTTGAGCTCCTTCAGCTGGATCAGCAGATCCGCCTTCGACTTCTGTCGCAGCTCGTGAACCTTGATCCTCGCTTCACATTGAAAGAAGAATGAAAGAAAGATCAGCAAGAGCTAGCAAATCAGAGCGGGTTTCTCTCCCTCGAAGTGACGGAACCGAGCATGAGGGACGATCGTTACCCATTGCTATTGCTTCGCCTGAGCTTCAATGGCGGCCGGCCTCTCTGCGACGGTGAGCGAAAATGGGTGGGGAGGGTGATGGAGTCGCTAGGGTTTGCCAATATATACGGCGATGACCTGTATTGGTTGGTTGGGCCTCAGGAACGCAATCGAAGCCGCCATAGCATTTTGGGCTAAGTAAAGCCCATCGGGCCTGATAAATTACATCTTATTGGGCTTAAGACCCGTTTCTTTTTATTATTATTATTATTATTATTCTTTTTCCCCTTAACTTTGCCCCAATGTGCAATGTGATCTCTGAACTTTTAATTTATTCAGTATGGTTCTTAAGCCGTAACCCAATGTGCAATGTGGTCCCTCAACTTTCAATTTGTTTAATGTGGTCCATGGACTTTTAAAACACGTTCAGTTTAGTCCCTGAACTTTGTAAAAATGTTCAATGTTGTCCCCGAACTTAAATTTATGAAAGGACAACATTGAATATTTTCATCTAGTTCATGGACTAAGTTGAACATCTACCAAAATTTTATGGACCACATTGAACAAATTAAAAGCTCAGGAACCACATTGCACATCGAGCTAAAGTTTAGACCACATTGAACAAATTGAAAGTTCAGTGACCACATTGCACATTGACCCAAAGTTCAGGGACTATTTATGTCATTATCCATTTTTCTTTTTGCCTTACATTTGCCAATGTTAGAAAAAGATGATGGCTAAAAAAACACATTATATAGAATAATGGTTTTTGGATGTACCCAAAACTTGGTGGATGGCCATATGAATAATTATCTTGGAAAAATTGAGAATCAGGGGTAAAAAAATTACCAGAAAATTAATCTAATCAGAATTATGTAAGGTAGCTTAGAAGAATTAATTCGTATAAACGAGGGGTATTTAATGTAGCACTTGCTAGATTACATAGATGCAACTCCAAGTTGGACACGCAATATATGCACTGGAGTATCTATGGTCATGTTAGTAATCACTAGTTAGAATGAAATCCCGAATAATGTAATTTATCGATAGATATCCTTACATTAAATAAGCGGATCCGATCGTACAAATCAAGAAGTGATGTGCGATGCACGATGAATCCAACAAGCAGGGGACACGGTCCATAGGATTTGCTCGTTATAATTGGTTGAATTGTCACATTGATAATCAAACTAAACCTACCAACTCTAAGTGCATCATGAATTACCCCTTTTATTATAATTGGAATCACATTCATCATTGAAAAAAATAATAATAAATGGGGCCAAGATATGATTTAGGAAAGAATGGAATTAATCACGTGATTGGGCTTAGCTACCTACTATGTTTGCCTCCCGTGGGTTCTCTCCCTCACCATTATTGCTTTGTATATGTTGAGAAATCGAAAGCTCAACCAATCACGGCCAGTTTTATAACCAGGCAAAGCACCCACACTTACAATTACCCATCTTGCACATCACGGCATGGATTTCGCCGAATCTCGCAAGATCAAAAGTCGTCATTGAAAACGATGCTTCGTAGAGTATTTTGGTAAAGAAAGCGACGATTTCTAGGGTTTTTCTCTTTACGGTTAAACGGAAAGAAGTGATCACAGCTAGTAGGGGAGGCAATGTTGGTGCAAATGGAGCATTGTGAGAGATAAAGGGTAGTTGATCCTGATCAATGTTGGCATTAATTAGTAGAAAATGTTGCAATGAGAACTGAGAAGCCCCTTAAGTCTCTTAAAAAGCTCTAAACTTATTGCATTTGTGCTAATTCAACTCTATAACTTTTAATTTGACCAATCGAGTCTTAAACATTTTGATAATTTGTCAATTCAGTCTATTCGACCAATTTGGACCGAAAATCACTGACGTGGACACTAGTCATCTTACATGGCACGACCAACACTAACGTGTATAATTTTAATTTTTTTTGAATTTTAATTTTATTTTATATCTTTTCTTTTCTTTTCTTTTTCCTTCTTCCTCTACTGGTCGTGTGGGCCTCGGCAATGGCAAGTGAGGGTTGCTCTCGCTGGATCTAGCGGGGGCCGACCATGCCAGAGGTTGGTGAAGTCAAGTTTTGCCCGAAACTAGCAAGGCCAACCCTTGCTGGCGACCGGTGGAGGAAGAAAGGAAAAAGAAAAGCAAAGAATAAAAGAAAAAATTCAATTTTTTTTTAGAAATTACAAAAAATGTCAACGTCAGCGTTAGTCGTGCCACGTAGGATGGCCGGTATCCACGTTAACGATTTCCGGTCAAAATTAGCCAGAATGACTATATTGGCAAATCGTCAAAATGTTTAGAACTAAATCGGCTAAACTGAAAGGTTTATGACTGAATTAGCACAAGTGCAATAGATTTAAGACTTTTTTGGTAATTTTCTTCCCCTTAAAATCAATTAGCTAGATTAAAGTTATATTTTTAATTAGAAAATTACAACCGGTTAGAGCCTACTATATATAACCTTTCCGTGATTGGCAATGGATTGCAAATCCTCTTATCGCACTCACCGCGTTTTTATTTACCAAAGTATCATATTCTGTCGGAGTTTGGTGGTGATATGCCAACTTTCACTAGAAGTGCAAAGAGAAATTACGAAGCCATGGAAAGAGTAGTAATTGAATTGGGAATTCAACGAAGGAATTATCAGCCGCTATTTTCACAAGATATATACATAGCCCCGTAGAATCCCCCCGGCTGATCGATCCTCTCATTCTCTCCCTACTTGTTTCTTTTATAAAAGAAAAAAATTTCACTTTATTTTGCTTTCCCCCCCTAATTTTTGGCCCTTTTTCGTTTTGTTAATTTTTGCCTTTTTACCACGTGGGGCTTACTTAGTGCCACATCAGGTCACGTGGTCTTGAAATATATATGAAAAGCCACGTCAATATTTCAGTCAAATTGAATGGGAGTTAAGGAAAGCACTCGAGTGATCAATAATTTTAGTTTTTGGAAAGTATCATGATCATCCAATAATAATGGTTTCCATTTTTTCAAATGAACGATTTGAAGAACTATTGATTCTAACAATTGATTGCAGAGTTGATCTCTAAGATTTTCATAAATACTGTTTGTCGAAAAGAAACCCGCAATTATTTTTTTTAATTCCCGAGACTTCTTTCCTTTGGTTCTATGTAAAAATTGAGTTACGCGAATTGTCCAACTTGACTAAAAGAAAATGCTGATGTGACTTCTTTTAATATTTTTTCTCTCCTACGTGGTAATGACGTGCCTAAAACATGAAACATAAAACTAAAACTATATCGTTTTGGTCCAAATCTAAGCTTTAATACAAATTTTATTTAAATTAAATTTAAAAATAAGCTGAATTTAAAAAAACAAAAAAAAGGTTTGAGAACCAGGGGGTGAGGGTCATCAGGCCCCGACCAATGGCTAATGACCCTTGCTGACCGCAGGTGAGGGTTGCGGCCCTTGCCCGGGTCTAGCCGAGGGCCGCCACTAGTGGAGGTTGGCCACCAATGGCAACCCTCGGTGAGGGCTGGCGACCCCCGTTGGCCATCCCCCATCCTCGCTGGCCCTTGCCAGCAATGGTGCGGTGGCGGCGGTGACGGCCGTGCAAGCCCTCACCACCTGGTTCTCAACCCTTCATTTTTTATATTAAAAATATGATTTTGACTAAAACGGCGCCGTTTTAGCCATTTCATTACCACGTGGAAAAGAGAAAATATTTTTAAAAAAATCACGTTAGCATTTTCGTCAGCCAAGTTGGACGGAGTTAACGGAAGACTCGATTATATCGATTTAATAAGTTTTTGAACTTGATTATATATTTTACAAGTTTTAAGATTTAATTTCATTATCGTGATAAGGTTCAGGACTTCCAGTGCACTTATCTTTATATTTTACAGATTCTTCGTAGTTGTTAGACACGCGAATCGATACTCGTGATACCAAGTTCCTTTTCCTAATATTTTGTCAAGCGTGTCACTGTTAATCACGCAATTTGTTGACTGCCCAATGAGAAGAATTTTCAAACCGTTGACGGACCACTCATTATGAATCTCTCTTTTTTAATTATCCTTGTCCTTTTTGGCCGTCAAGAATGGGGGAGTTGGAAGATTGCAAGCGATGATCTCATGAAAAGCAATTTAAATGATATAAATCTATTCTACAGTTGACTCGTTCCTTAGGTAGCGGTCCTAATTTACCACATAAAATCCGAAAGAAACTCAATAAAAGAAAAAATCCGAACGATTAATTATTCTGCTCACGCTACTTTATACTAAGAACCGACACGTATAAGCTGACAAACCCTAGAACGTGACATGATACTCATCAGCAAGCAAACGAAGCTTCAATAAAGACGTGATGGCAAATAAAAGGAAATAGGATCTCATCGGGACCATTCAAGCACGGCAGATTACTCAAAATGATTTGGAGACTTTAATGATATTTAACCTTTACGCTAGAGCTGACCCTTTGAACTGTTCCTTCACGAAATTAAACATCTATTTTGGCCTCATTCCAAAATTTTCTGGGCGTCTATGAAAGGGACAAATGGCAAATCGTAACGATTTAAGTTTTTTCGCACTGCTTCAACAAAATAAGCAGCTGAAAAATAAGAAGTTATGCTCATTCTCATCTCCTTTCGTCATCTAACAGGCGTATTGATGTGCGATAATTACGACTTTAAAGAGATAGATATCCCCCAATGGATTAACCATCTCTATTAAGGTAATTTTTTGTAATTTTATCGGGAAATGAATGGACATTTTTCTTGGATAATTATCGGGGAAGGAATGAATGAGGGCCAGAATGATCATGTGGAGGTGGTTGCTTGAAGGAATAGGGTGAGTCCAAAATTTGGGTGAGTCCGAAATTTTTCTATGTATGGACAAAACATTGAACCGAGATAAAAAGGAAGGTCGCACCACAAAACCTTTGATCCAAAAAGCAGGTAATTTAAGTATTCTTAATTAGCATGAAGGTTTTGATAAAAAAAAAAAAAAATTAGCATGAAGGCAGTGATGAAGTTTCCAACTACAGACAAAACGAAGGGGACAGATACCCATATTCAGTGTCATATTTCTTCAACTTATTCTCCTCCTTATGTTGCAGAGAGTCCATGCAAAAAGTAGCGGTCTTATCTCCTTCCACAGCCTCTCACTTGTGATACACATAATCACAGATAATCTCTCCTTATTTTTCTGTGTTCGCCAAGACATCATCTTCAGATTTTATTGATTCTCTTGCTTTTCTGGGGTTCACTTCACATATCATCTTCAGATTTTGGTTGCATGGTGTGTTTCTTTCTGACCATCCCTTTTTCCTCTCTCTGATAACCCTTTTCTTTTCACTTTTCCTTTTTTTTTTTTTTGACACGGTGCTTGATTTCCATCTGCAGGAGCCTGAAGCTGAAAACATCAACTATGAGGAGGTTTCTCTCACTCTCTACATTTAAAAGATATGAAAATCTTGTATTTTTTGCTTTATTATTGAACTGTTTTTTTCTTTCGTGGTTAATATTGCAGGATTACATAACGAATTCCAGAGGGCTGAAGCTGTTCACATGCAGTTGGCTTCCTCGGGACCGAGAGCCGAAAGCTCTGATCTTTATTTGCCATGGATATGGCATGGAATGCAGCATCACCATGAGGAGTCAGTGCCATTGCTTCTTTCTGAAGATCCTATACGATTTTCTTAAAAAACCCTCGTTGAGCTACTTGTACATACGGTTGATATGTCTTCATCATTTTTCGTATTTTAATTGGTTTGATCAGGCACCGCGGTCCGGTTGGTGAACGTGGGTTACGCTGTTTACGGGATCGATTACGAAGGCCATGGGAAATCGGATGGATTGATGGCCTTCATCGACAACTTCGACGATCTCGTGGATGACTGCTCAACTCATTTTACCAGCATCTCTGGTAATCAAACCTCAATACTTTTGTTCCCTCTCTGGCCGATACGAAATTAATGGCCAAATAATCACGCACCTTCCAGACTCCAACTCTTGCCCCTGCTCATGCTATTTTCCCCTTTTTAATTTACATTTTTGTGACCTTTTGTTGGTGTTCATTCGCAGAAAGAAAAGAGAATAAGGAGAAGATGAGGTACCTGATGGGAGAGTCCATGGGAGGAGCAGTTGCCCTTCTTTTGCACAGAAAGAAACCAGAATTTTGGGATGGAGCTGTCCTGGTTGCTCCCATGTGTAAGGTGAGCATGCACACACGTCTTTGCCTTATTCGCTTTCACATACGTTGAATTTGACATATAACCTGATCTCACATCGCTTGTTTCCGAAACTTATTAGAATATCAATACATCTATGTATCCTCTCCTTCATACAATTTGGTCGGAATGATAAATCATTTACATCATATGTTTTTTTTTTCCATTTTTCCTGTATTTCTTTTGAGACGAAAGAAACTTCTTTGTTGGTATTGAGCCAGTTCAGAGTTTCATGTCGCCCTCAGTGGGTTGGTTTAGTAAGTATAAAGATTGTCATTTCATTTAGCTTCAGATCAAGTGTTTATTCTATTCTTGCAACTTCGGAGAGAGGAAAGACCCACGAAGAATATTCATCTGATTGGAAGTCCATAAAGTGAGACCATAGTGCTGTTAGTGTTAGGTATTCATGCACCAACCAGCTAAAGTCAGCTCTGAGTAATGTGTTCAATGACTCAGAACCAACGCGCGTCATGCGCATTTCGTTAATGGATTTGAGTAGTGCAATTCATAAATGAAAGTTTGAGTGGTTATTTATTTATTTTTTTAGGCAGTGAGTAGTTTTGAATTTAACAGTAGCGGGTACTTTTCTGTTTTTGGAAGGTTTTACAATTCTAGACTTTGAAAAAAAAAATCGATAAGAAGGAAATTAAAGGGGAGACTAAACGGAAACATTTCCTTCGTAGACAATGCAAGGGTAAATTTGAAATGCTAAAAGTGAGATAAAAAGCACTCGCGGCTTTATTATTAAATTAGTGTCGGGGTGCGCGCATGGTGAGTTTCTATGAGAAGAGCAATGCTACTTCTATCTACGAGGAAGTGGATGAAATGAGAAGTTATAAGAAAAGTGCCGATTATATTTTTGTTTATTTTTTCCTTCTATTATTTAATATAGGAATAATTTGGGAATAGATCCATCTTCTTTCTTTGTCGGTGGAGGCAGTATTGAAAATAAAAAATTGCTTAAATATGAAGAATAGAACGCACCAACTTCGGAGTTTGGAGATTAATTAGGATGCATTTGTTTCACTGAAAAGTTCATAATAAAGGAAAATATTTTTCATGCAAATCATTTTCAAGGAAAATAATTGGATTTATTTGTTTAGTAGTTTAAGGAAAGTGATTTCCTTCTTGTCAAAGGAGAAGTCATTTTCCCTTAATCTAAACTTATTGTTTTCAGTCCATGGAAAACTTTCTAAACACTAAAAAGTCGAAAAATAATTTTTCGAAAATATTTTTCATTCAAACAAATGACCGTTAGCTATTATATTTTGATTCCTGAACTGGGTCTCAAAGGGCCAAGACATATTCTCCTAAGAACAGTTCATTTGTTCATATTATCACGTCAATATCGGGAGAAATTAAATCAATTCATCATTTGAATCTATATCTTAACATAAGCTGTTCGGATACTCACTCATCAATTCATGTCTTCCTACTTAATACATGGAATCAAGGTAAAGGTACTTGCACAGATGTGTGTGCATAAGTGTTTTTAAGAACTTGTGCTGTTTTTGATCTGCAATTTCTGTTTCAGATCGCCGACGATGCAAAGCCACCGCCACTCGTGATCAATATACTAACTAAACTGACCAATGTCATCCCAACCTGGAAGATTATTCCGACCCCAAGCATCATCGATCTCGCTTTCAAAGTCCCTGAAGTAAGACAACAGGTACATTCCTATCACAAGCATTTATGACTGTACACTCACCATGAAGTAATCATCGATGATCAATTTGTCAATGTTGATTCTGGCTACTTTTGACATTGAACTAGTTAGCACGATCTACTCTCATTTTATGATTGTGCAACTTCTGTGAGAAGTGAAGATCAGTCAGCAGACCACCGAACATGAATTAGATGACAGATATTTATAAATGGTGACCGACTGTGCAACTTTTGGCAACAGGTGAGAGCAAACAAGTATTGCTACAAAGGACGGCCTCGGCTGAAAACGGGCTTCGAATGTCTGAGGATCAGCTTGGAATTGGAGAAGAGGCTTAACGAGGTTCCGCAGCATAGTTCCCTCCTGTCTGTCAATATATTTTCTCTTTCCTCTCAACAAATCAATCGGCCGCTGTCAAGCACAAAAAACGTGTTTAAACAATCTTTTGATTCCAATGCTACACGGTGTTTGTTGTCCTGCTCACTGAAAACATCTCATTTTCACTTGATAGGTCTCGTTGCCATTCATAGTTCTCCATGGGGAAGAAGACAAAGTGACGGATAAATCCGTGAGCAAGCAACTCTATGACTCGGCTTTTAGCTCGGACAAGACATTCAAATTGTATCCAGGCATGTGGCATGGTTTGCTGTACGGAGAGCCACTGGAGAATATTGAAATCGTCTTCAACGACATCTTAGGATGGTTGGATAAGAGAACTTCACTAGGGAATTCGAGGCTGGAGAGAGAACTGAAAGAAGAGAATGACCCGCAACCAAAGGATACATAGAACTCAGAGAGGCTGAGCGGTATAAAAATTAGATAGCGCAGAGTCATGGTGATAATTTGCTTGCGAAATGCAACTTTAAGAGGGTTCTCATTGGGGGAGTGATGAAGTTCGCTTGCCTTTCTTAAAGGCAATCAACTTAGGACTGGTGTGCTTCATCAGGGAAGAGGACACGTCGCCGAAGAAGCGAGCTAGACAGCTCATAATAATGCAGCTGCAGCTGCAGATTATTCATGCCATCGAGAGCGATCTAATGCGAATTTCTGAACTAGTGCACCGCCTGCCATGATAGATTCTTGCTGGATATTATCTAATATTTTTTCCAACAACTCCATGTCAAAGAAATCATTCTTTGTGATTGTCCACAAGTCATGCCTGAACTAAGAGTTTCGTTTTCTCCAGAATAATATCATCTTTTCTGTAACCATTAGCCTGTTTCTAAGCATCGAAACTTGCATCCCTACCGTTTTTCATGTACACGTGTTGGCGATTCTCAGTTGATCTCGGATGCTTTGGAAGTAGAAATACACATACTACGACCTAGGTGACCGTGAGGAATTCGAAACATGAAAGATGCAATAACGCCTGCCTTGAGTTCCAAAGAAATCAATGGCCAAAAAGGGTTTTCATAGGAAAGCAGATAGCGCACTAATAGTGGCTTGACATATATCAGCAATTCGCCTGAATTCGACAATTTGCAACTAGAATCGACCCTCAAGATTTCTCTAAGCTGTTAAAATTCCCCGAAAATTTGCATCATCTTCACGTTTCAATGAGAACAAAAGAAGGCCACCAACTGCCATCTCAAAGACTTAACAACTCCAACACAACCAAACCAAAACCCAACATCTGCTTCCCCCCTTATAAGAAGTAGCAGACACAGATTAAAATCCCAGTGATTCTCCCTCAATGGGCAATGCCAAGAACACCGTCACCCTAACATTGACACTCCTGGTCATCATCATCTTTACCGTCATAGACCAGTCATCATCGGCCCGAACCCTGGGCAAACCCGCCCCAAATCACCACCAAAGCCATCACACTGTCACATTCCTCATGAGAAATGTCCTGAGCAACATTTCTACCTCGAGACCGGCCACAGGTAAGGTCCCCAACAACCAACTCCCCTTCCCAAAGCCACTAGGCCTTTTCCCTCCCAGCAAGGGCATTCCATTAACCCAGCCTAACAACCCTCCAGACCCAGTGGTCGCCGGCTCGTCCACTGGAACACTCAACCTGGCTGGCACGGGCTTGTCATTTCCGGCCATCGCCACCCTTCAAGAATTGGAACTCAGCAGCGTAACAGAGATTAATGAGTACTTATTTGAAGGGTTGGTTTCCAGTTCCCGGGTGATCGGAAAAGCGCAAGGAGTGCATGTTGCCAGCTCGGAGGACGGAACCAGCCACATGATGGCAATGACTGCATATTTCGCGGGCAATGAGTTGAAGGATGGACTGAGGTTCTTTGGGGTTCATCGAACAGATGTCTTGGAGTCTCATATCGCGGTCATTGGGGGTACTGGATTGTATAATGGTGCAAATGGCTATGCTAGTGTCAAGTTCATTGATGGTGGATATAACATTAGCGGGGAAGATACAAGAGAAAGCATGTACCTTCTGTTCACAGTTTACCTTAGCTAGTGAAACATTGTTAACACTAAGATATATATGTATTCAAATTCTATTCTCTCACCTGGAAGAACAATTTTTACCCACTCCCCTATAATCTATTAGGGTTGGACCTTGCAAGAGATTTTTCTTATTCAAGTCTTAAGATGTTGGGCTGTTGTTTCACGATCTACATTCAAGTCTATGAGTTCGTCAACCATCAAAGTTATCTCTTAAAAGCCTGATGTCTTCCATTCCATCTCTCTATTCTCTTTACCGAATGTCTCTGTGATCGGAGACAATGATCATTCAAACTGCGCAAAGTGAGATTAAGATCAGGAAACAGAATCAATGGCAGTGATTTGAAATGTCAGAGCAGTAGGCTATAGCACTTCTGGCCAATGAAATGGATAATCACACTCCTGAAGCTGAATTATACAAAGAAAGAGGTGAAAAGGAAGACAAATGTGAAACCGCATGCTGCAATTATACATGTATTAGTTGAAAAAAACAATGAACATATTCTCAGCATTACTTCTGCATCTTGATATGTTGGACCAGTGCCTTAAGAACACCTACAAGCTGACATATTATATGATTCGAAAGTGGCAAACCAGATATACGGTTGGACCTTTTGCTGAGCTGGTTTTAACATGTTTTTGTCGATCATTGTCCAAGTTCTAAGGACTCGGTACAGTTTAAATGGAGATTTGAAGGATCCAACATTAAGAAGATAATAATGCAGCAGTCATTAACAATGCTAAAGCGAACTGATGAAATTTTGCCACATGACATTCACATTGTTAGGACTAATCCTCTCCAAAGACGTTCAACTTGAACAGGCGAGTTTGCTTCATGCAGAACTAAAAATCAAAATTTAATCTTAACAATTCACAACTGTCTGCCAAATGTACCTTTTCCATCAAAAACTGCTGCCGGTAGACCAAAAAAATGTGGTTCGTGAAGTATAGAGTTGTTTTGATAACATAAATATGAAGTTTGAGAGATTGAAATTGAATCAGCTAAGATCATCACTTGTTTGAGTGTAACAGGACATCCCATTTCTTAATTTGAGGCTAGATGATTGAGCTTGCGAGCTGAATTTCAGGACCAAATACTTGATGAAAAACATTGAATAAGAAGGCGAATTTTCAGTATATTAAAATCAAGAGAAGACCTACTCCAAGATTAAGCATGGTTTATTAGGTTTTGTATGAGCTTTAGGTCATCAAGACCAACCTCACCAATCTCCATTCGAACAAGTGAGGAATCAACTACTCCAACTCAACAGCTCCACTTTTTCACTAAGAGACTTAACTCATCAAAGCTATAAATACACTTCCACTTGCAACACACTAGTCCAACAGGTCACCAGAGGACAAGCCCATTCCACAATTCACAAGTCACCTCCCACAATGGCCAAAGTTTCACTTCTCACCCCTCACACACTCATTTGCCTTTTGCTCCTAGCCATTGCCATCGGATGCGTCAGCTCAGCCAGGATCCTTGATGAGGCGGGCCTGCCAATCCAAATTGCTGATGCTTCGACACAATCTGGCCCAACTGGTACATTGCCAAGTGGCCAACTCCTGGATGCCACTGTTGCAGACCCACCACTACCTGACGCCTCCGATGCCACAGTGGCGCCAGTGGCGGCATCCACCAATGATGAAGCTGAGGACCCGCCAATCCCAGACACGCCTGTCACTGCTGTGGTGCCAACAGCAGGCCCTGTCCCGACCCTGCCTGGTGGCCCAGCCCCGATCACAACTGCCGCGGCTAGTGCAGTAGTGGCGAAGCCTGGCACAGCACAGCCCCAATTGTCCTTCTTCATGCATGACATCATAGGAGGATCGCACCCGTCAGCCAGGGTAGTGACGGGTGTCATTGCCAACTCCGAGATAAGCGCCGTCCCCTTCTCCAAGCCCAATAACAATATCTTCCCAATGAACGGAGGCGTCCCTATCGTCAATGGTGTCGGCAACATCAATGGCATTGGCAACCTCAATGGCATAATCAACAACAACAACCTCCCGTTCCTCACTGGCCTAAGCAGTGCGCAGGCGAGCACCGTGATACAGAACGCAGGTAATAACGACCATGTTGCAGGCGGCAACAACCAGCCCTTCGTCACGGCAGGGCAGCTCCCAGCGGGGGCCACACTCCAGCAGCTCATGTTTGGCTCGATCACCGTGTTCGATGACGAGCTGACCGAGGGGCACGAGCTGGGGTCTGCTGTGATCGGCAAGGCGCAGGGCTTTTATTTGGCCAACTTGTTGGATGGCACGAGCCAGACGATCGCTGTGACCGTGATGCTGCACAGTAGTGCTAGTGGCGATCACGAGATCGAGGACACTATCAGCTTCTTCGCGGTGCATCGGACGGCTTCGCCCGAATCTCAGGTTGCAATCGTTGGCGGGACGGGGAAGTACGAGCACGCCAAGGGCTACACCACCGTTGAGACGTTTCATCAGGAAAATCAACATATCACCGATGGCGTGGATACAATTCTTCAGTTTAGTGTGTATCTGTCTGAGTAAATGTGTCACATACAATATGTGATGAATTTGATCAAGGAGTTGGGCCGAGTGTACGAGTCTTTGAGGGTCCCATTCTCTGCAGATTTCAGTTAAATGCCCGTAGAAGCATTTAAATCTGAAGGATGATGACTTCGATGTTATGTGAATCTCTTCCTTGTTGTGACGGATTCGAGAATCTATGTGATGGGCTGATTTCACTGATGTAATGTAATAGTGGGAGTGAATTCTCCCTTATCCGCACCTCAATTCGTGATAACAATTGCAAATAAAAGATCATGTTATCATCAGTGTGTGCTGTATACTGTACACAACGAAGAGGATGATGTGTCGACTTGATGATTTCGATTTACAAGAGCCGGTCCGGACGTCTTCTTCTAAATTATTCACGATTGCGGAAACAGAGCAAAACGGAAGCTTCCAGCTCCACCATCATCATTTGATGCTAAGTCTGTAAATATTCTTGACCTCTCTTGCTCACTCTTGAACTAAATTGACAAGCAGTTTCTCAACTCAGCTCTGCCATGGATGGATCCTTTTCTCTGTCTCTCTCTCCCTCCCCTTCCACCGCATTGCTCATTTCGAAGTATAGAGAAGTCGAGTCTGACCGACTCTTTTTTGTTTTTTTTTTTTCAAGTCTTTAACTCCAGCTGAAATTGCCTTACCTTAGATGATATTTCCACCACAGCAGAATCAAAGAATTCCTTTTTCCCAAGATAATGTTGAAGGACCCACAACTTTTCTCCGTGATCTTGAGCCTAAAGCAGAGAGCCTTTTCCCAGTGGAAGGTGGGACCATCAGGATATGCTTGTCGATGGAACTTTTGGGATGATGCTGAGGCATTCTCAGGACTTGCAAATCATATACAAAGAGCTTCTCCACTAGAAATCATGTGGGCTTCAAAATTTGAATGCGTTTCAGGGTCATCAAAACCGATCCACACTATGCGCTGCGCTTTCTGCAAGGCGATAAGACAACACTCGGAACATTCCTCTATTCAATTTCATTGAAGAAGGGACTGATCCAAGGGTCAGAGCCTTTGTATATATGCCCTCCTCCAGCACAGAGTCTTCCCAATTCAAAGCCCATCTAGCACCAGTCACCTCAATAACCCGTGTCCGGCTCAACACCCGCGTTCGACAATGTTCCGACCGAGGGGGCCTGAGCCGGGGTCCAATTTGCTCGGGAGAGCACGATGCTTTTTACTTGGCCGGCTCGGTGGACGGTACAGCCCAACAATATCAGTGACCGCGACATTGTGATAATGTCTCGGTCTCGTTTTCCGGACCACTTTTCGAGCATCTCGATCAGTTCACCTCCCGAGATTATATAGTTCCACGCGGCACTTCCATTGTTTTTGGATAGCAGGACTATACTGGCAACATCAACGCTAAACATTTTGGCGGGCTACACGAATTTGCTTTGATTGTTTAATTGGACTAGAACATCTCATCTTGGCCCATAACATATACAGATGTACTATTATAGAAAAAGAAAAGCAACTCATATTTTTAAGCGATCGTAATTTCTTTTTTTTTCCCCCTAACTTATCCTCGATTGGTTATTTAATTAGAATTTATCAACGGAAAAAAATTTAACCTTTTTTTTTTATCTCACGCGTAGTATGATAAATTCGAATCTTATCTATCTTACAATCTTACGAATTGTACACGTACGCGTGAAAAAAGAAAATCGTTTCAAGAAAATTCAGTAATTAAGAGTCGAACAATAGAATCTCCGCGTGTCTTCAAACTTTTTTCTCCTTATCTTGGGGTTCAATGCAATTTGTGTTTTTGACTCTCTCTCTTTTTTTGGGAGTTGTTGAGGAGAGAATGATTGAAAATTCCCCAATCTCACCTTCAATATGTTTATGCCACCAATGTTTCTCCATTGACCGTTAGCCAGTAGGCCAACACGAAACCCTTCTACGTATGAATGGCCAGTAGAGCCAAAAGAAAAAGGGCCTAATAGGCTAATACCCAAAAAAAATCGCAAACTTTAGCTTTTGTCCCATTTCTACCTTTTATCTCATAAAAAACCTCCAACTTTAGGTCATGTCCCAATTCTACCCTAAACTTTTTTTTGTTTTATAAAAAACCCTCAACTTTAGGTCCAGTCCCAATTTTACCCTAAACTTTTTTTTTGTCTCTTAAAAAACCCTCAACTTTAGGTAAAGTACCAATTTTACCCTAAATTTTTTTTATCTCATAAAAAAATCTCAACTTTAGGTCAAGTTTCAATTTCACTCTAATTTTTTTGTTTCATAAAGATCTCCATTAACCCTCCGTCAAAATCTCCTTCAGGATTTTGCGCTTATCGATCTCAAATGCTTAGGAATGTTCCATCTCTCGCGATCGGAGAGTGCTTGGGACACTTAAACAGCTCTTGCTTGAGAGATTTCTATCGGGGGAAGAACAGCATTGGTGCCAAAACTTGTGTACGGAGGCCACTTTGGTGCCAAAACTTTTAATCGGATCACTTAAGTGCTAAAAGTTGTGAAAAACGATCACTTAAGTGCCACTTCGCCGGAAATCCGACGTGGCATTTTTTTATTAATTTCTCAAGCTGATGTGGCTCGCCGGAGGCCGATGTGGCTCGCCGGAGGCTAATGTGGCATTTCTTTTCTTTTTGGGAAAAAACCACCAAAAACCCCAAACTTTGCCATCTGTGACACATTTACCCCGAACTTTTTTTTGTGACACCAAAAACCCCGAACTTTGCTTTTTGTGACACATTTACCCCAATGTATTTACTCCATGGGCATTTTCGTCTTTTTTACTTTTTCTTTTTTTTTTTTTTCTTTTTTTTTCCTTTCCGGCGAGGGGGGCCCTCGCCGGCGTCGAGCGAGGGGGCCCTCGCCGGCGTCGAGCGAGGGCGGCCCTCGCCGGCGTCGAGCGAGGGGGCCCTCGCTCGCCCAGCGAGAGCGACCCTCGCCGGCGTCGGGCGAGGTCCGCCCTCGCGGGCGAGCGAGGCGGCCCTCGCCCGATCTGGCGAGGTCGACCCTCGACGGCGTCGAGCGAGGGCGGCCCTCGCCGGATCCGGCGAGGGCCCCCCTCGCCGGAAAGGAAAAAAAAAAAAAAAAAAAAGAAAAAGCAAAAAAGACGAAAATGCCCATGGAGTAAATACATTGGGGTAAATGTGTCACAAAAAGCAAAGTTCGGGGTTTTTGGTGTCACAAAAAAAAAGTTCGGGGTAAATGTGTCACAGATGGCAAAGTTTGGGGTTTTTGGTGGTTTTTTCCCTTTCTTTTTTTTTTCCTTTCTTTTCTTTTTTTTTTCCTTTTCTTTCTTTTTTCCTTTCTTTTCTTTTTTTTTCTTTTCTTTCTTCTTATTTCCGATGGCCGGCCTCGCCGGGCCTCGCCTTCCTCCGGGCGAGGCCGCCGTGGCCTCGGCGAGGGCCGGCCTCGCCGGATCGGCGAGGCGAGCCCTCGCCGGGCTCACCACGCCCGGGCGACCTCGACCCTCGCCCCGGGTAGGGCGAGCCCCGCGAGGGCTCGCCTCGCCCGGATCCGGCGAGGCCGGCCCTCGCCGAGGCCACGGCGGCCTCGCCGGCCTCGCCCGAAGGAAGGCGATGCCCGGCGAGGCCAGCCATGGCCGGTGGCCGGTGGCCGGACGCCGGCCATCGGAAATAAGAAGAAAGAAAAGAAAAAAAAAAAAGAAAAGAAAGAAGAAAATCAGAAAAAAAAATATTTAAAAAATTGAATTATACACATAGAAATGCCACGTGTCATTAAAATTTAAATATAAAAGCCAGGTATTAAATTTGATCGGAATTTCTCGCCGTTGGCACTTAAGTGATCATTTTTTCTCCGATTTGGCACTTAAGTGATCGCCGGCGTAAACTTTTGACACTAAGTGATCCAAATGAAAGTTTTGGCACCAAAGTGGCCTCCGTACACAAGTTTTGGCACCAATGCTGTTCTTCCCCCGATTTCTATCTCTTGGTTGTCAACGAGAAATTTTGGGCGAAGGGTTAATAGAGTCAGATTTGTGACTTAAGTAAAATTTTGTGATTTTTCATGAGACTGTAAAAATTTTACAGTAAAATTGAGACTGGACGGTAAAATTGGGACAAGACCAAAAGTTTGAGGTTTTTCATGGAGCGAAAAAAAGCTTAGGGTAAAATTGGGACAAGACCTAAAGTTGAGGGTTTTTTATGAGATAAAAAAAATTTAGAGTAGAATTGGGACATGACCTAAAGTTGGAGGTTTTTTATGAGACAAAAGGTAGAAATTGGACAAAAGCTAAAACTTGAGGTCTTTTTGGGTATTAGGCCAAAGAAAGAGGGAGGAATAACATGATAAGGACATAAAACAAAGATGTTGGTGTAAAAATAAAACATACAAGTCTTTATATCCTTCGGCATAAGATGGACATTTGATGCGGGAACATGTGTGGCGGAACTTCAAGAAATGTGGAGAAAAAGGAATGATGCTATTGGAAAAGTTGACAAGCACTCCCTGTGGACCCCCTATGGTCTTTTTCAAAGCATCGTGACTTCTTGTTGGTCCCGTTTTGAGACCACGCAACATGGCATTTATGTGCAAAAGAGCTGGATTTTTTTTTTAATTTTGTGATCAATGGACCGTTTTTTTTAGGAATATTGGACATTACATAATGTGCTCATTTGAGTGCTATAACTTTGTTCCGCTCTCTCAAACGCCATGTTGCTTGAAGATCGTTTAGTTGAGTGTCATCGGCGATTTGTGCTGTTGAAAAATCCAAGATGACATTAATTTTGCACAAATTGCACAACATGGCTCATTGGCGAATTGAAGTCGGCTAAAGCGTGCCAAAGGATGTCTCGTGCTAGTGATATTGTCCCGTCCAACCACCTCGTCCCCTTTCTTGCCCTCACCCGCTGAATCCACCACCAAACCCCCTTCGCCGTTGCCCTCACCACCACCCCACCCACCCTTCGGTTGCCTCGCTCTACCATTTTTTATGCCTATGAGGACTCTGAAATCCGACTCTATGACCTCCTGTTTCGCAGCTCCGACCATGGCTTGCCCCCGACACCAAGAAAATCGAGACTCGACGCTCAATCTGATGGGGTCAGGGTTTCATCTTCAAATCAATTTGGAGCGACAAGTGCCAAACAATTTGGTAGGTTGATCGAAGATTGTCCACTTTGGACTTTATTTTTTTATTAAAGTGTCGTTGAACTTACAAATTTTAAATAAAGTCATGTAGGAATAGTCGAAAAGTTTCATTAGAGGCACTCAAGTGAACGTTTTAAGACGCTATGACACTTATATATTCACGAAATTCATAACATTTGTGATGTCCCTTTTTTTTTCGTTATTCTTATTATTTAAAACATGAATTTTCTATGTTGTTTAGTTTGGCTTTGGAAAAAAATGAGGTGAAATACAAGGTGATTAGCAACTAGTGGCCAAAAATAACGTGCTTGTCAACTTAGAAGTTTCATGGTTATTACGTGGAGCAAAGGTGGCCAAATTGAGAGATTACATCAATAGATGAATTACCAATCTTGAATGTGGATGACATTATAGCAACCATTCATATCCACATCGTACTATTCACCTATCATGAAAAGGATGAATTCTTTTTTCCTTCGTAACATCAATCTTAATTTTATTTTTTTCTTCGTATTCGCTCTCCTTTCTAGTTATCTGGCCACCTCGTCCCCTTTCTTGCCCTCACCCGCCGAATCCACCACCAAACCCCCTTCGCCGTTGCCCTCACCAGCACTCCACGCACCCTTTGGCTGCCTCGCTTCACCATTTTCTATGCCTCTGAGGACTCTGAAATCCGACTCTATGACCTCCCGTTTCGCAGCTCCGAACATGGCTTGCCCCCGACACCAAGAAAATCAAGACTTGACGCTCAATCTGATGGGGTCAGGGTTTCATCTTCAAATCAATTTGGAGCGAGAAGTGCCAAACAATTTTGCCACCTTGATAGAAGATTGTCCACTTTGGACTTTATTTTTCTATGAAAAAGTGTCGTTGAACTTACAAATTTTAAATATGGTTTTTTCCGTTATTCATAACATCTGTGATGTCCTTTTTTTTTCGTTAT
The DNA here is from genome assembly GCF_021117445.2 of Syzygium oleosum. Taxonomy (NCBI): domain Eukaryota; kingdom Viridiplantae; phylum Streptophyta; class Magnoliopsida; order Myrtales; family Myrtaceae; genus Syzygium; species Syzygium oleosum. The sequence goes on from NW_026607486.1 coordinate 20,286,124, forward strand.
TCTTATTTTTTAAAACATGAATTTTCTATGTTGTTTAGTCTGGCTTTGGAAAAAATGAGGTGAAATACAAGGCGATTAGCGGCCAAAAATAACGGGCTTGTCAACTTAGAAGTTTTCATGGTTATTACGCGGAGCTAAGGTGGCCAAATTGAGAGATTACACCAATAGATGAATTATGAATCTTGAATGTGGACGACATTATAGCGATCATTCATATCCACACCGTACTATTCACCTATCATGAAAAGGATGAATTTTTTTTTTCCTTCGTAAAATCAATCTTAATTTTATTTTTTTCTTTGTATTCACTCTCCTTTTTAGTTATATATAAATAAATAAAAAAACAAGCGATCGTACGCAATTAATTAATATCATTATGTCTCGACGGATGGAAAAGAAATGTCATCTATGAAATTATTTTGCATGATAAGTTCTATATTTGCAGAAAGAATCAAGATTTAGGATTTTGCAACAGCAAGCATCATATGCGCTGGTTAAAGATGGGAACTTTCGAGTGATTCAACCTAACTTTCCTGTGATATTCGAAACCGACAGCCACGACTTCAGCTGGCGAGCATTTTCAACGCTATATTGACCCGGCACAAGTCGATACAAGCCCCCGGAAGGAGACTCGCCACGCTCCTCGAGAACCTCCTGCCGCTTCTTCCTTCTGCATCCCATCATCAGCACCGCCCTGAAAGAAGAGAGGAAAAAGGGTACCCCACCAAAATGGTTTTGGAGATCTGCGTCAAGGCTGCCGCTGGAGCGCCCGACGTTCTTGGGGACTGTAATTTTTCGCCTCTGCGTGATGTTTGGTCATGTGGGTGTCGGGGGATTTTGGTTGTGTCTTTGCTGATCGGGATTTTGTGATCTTCCGTGTTTTCTTTAGGCCCATTTTGCCAACGCGTGATGCTGACTTTGGAGGAGAAGAAAGTCCCGTACAAGAACAAGCTCGTCGATCTCGGTAACAAGCCCCAATGGTAAATCTTTTCTCTCGTTAAGCAATTTTCCGGGGAATGTCATGTTTTGCGTGTTTGACTTTTGGGATTGTTAAGGTTCTGGTCGTGATGATCTTTTCGTGATGGATGTTTTCACTGTAGGTTCTTGGAGATAAATCCAGGAGGGAAGGTGCCACTGATTAAGATCGATGATCAGTGGATCGCCGACTCTGATGTGATTGTTGGCATTCTTGAGGAGAAATACCCTGAGCGATCGCTCACTCCTCCCCCTGAGTTTGCCTCTGTGTAACTCTCTCTCTCTCTCTCTCTCTGTGCCTGTATGTTTATGTGTGGGTGTGTGTCTGTAGTCCTGTCATATTTTCACCATTCTGGTTTATTTTCCGTCTGTTCCTTGTTTGGAATTTCTTGTTATCAGTTTTCTTCATCAGTTCCATGGAAGTTTTCCTCTTGCTTTAAGAGACATTGACGGGGTACTCATGCTGTGCGGTTTCTAGGGGTCTGAGCGTTCTCTTTTACTTCATTTTAAGGCTAGGTATATGTATAGGCAGTAAAATGTGTATTGCCCAAATGTCTTGCAAAACCTGTTTTCTTTTCTTATATTAAGATAGATCAGATTCTGTTTTCTTGAGTTTTGAATTTCAACCGGCTTTATGCCTCCTAAAATTGCAGGGGCTCCAAAATTTTCATCTCCTTTGTGAAGTTTGTGAAGAGCAAGGACCCAAGTGACGGCACGGAGCAGGCATTGCTTGATGAACTGAAAGCGCTGGATGAACACCTCAAGGCTCAGGTTAAATACATATTCACAGTCAACTGCGCATAAAAGTAGCTCGAAAATTTTGCTGTTTCTTCGGTGGGTTTACTGATGTCGTATTATTGTGGGTACAGGGGCCATACATTGCTGGAGAAAAGATAACAGCGGTTGACTTGAGTTTGGCCCCGAAATTGTTCCATCTCGAGGTTGCTCTTGGCCACTTCAAGAAATGGACAATCCCAGAAAGCTATACTCATGTCCACGGCTACACCAAGGTAGAATACATCGTTCACGGCCTTGTATGTTTCTGCAAATTGTTAAGTTTTTGTAGAATAAGGTTCCATTGTGCTAGCTATTATATTTGTACCTTGGTAAGTAATGTTTTGAAGGTGTCTGTGAAAGGTTGATAAACGGACAGAGTAAATTAACAGCCATCATGAGTGCTGCATACTTGTGATTTCTTATTAGAATGCACTTCCTCTTTCATCCATTTACGACATTTATGATTTTATTGCTACTAGCGCCTTTGTGGGTATTGTTGTCAAATTTGCTCTGGAGCCCTCCTTTTCCAATCTGTTATCACACTTCTTTTGTGCTGAAACCTTTAGTGCATGTCAAAGTGTTGTGAATGGTGAGAAAGAGGACAAGAGGCTGTGTCCTATTGTAGAAATCTAGTTGCCAAGGCATTTGTCAGGTGTATTATTATTTGCCGACATAAACCTTGGGCTTCCGTTTGTTTTGGGGAAGTTGAACTTAAAACCAGGAACGCACATATGCAGATCCTTATACCATTCCAAATATCGAATAATTGTTTCTTTGCATAAGAAACACGTGGTCACTCTATGGCAATGCCTTGGTGGTTACTTGACCACCTCAGAAATATCATCTCCAATGGGTCACTCATCATCGCAGTTCTTGATGCAGGACGGGCATTGTATAATCATAATAAAGATTGAGTTATCTAGCTCTTTTAAGTGTGTTAGGCTAATCCTTGACAGCCTTTCTCAATGAATTTCCATTTGTGTTTTCCCAAATGATGTTGTTTGTTTCTTGATCGTTGTTGAGGCTAATCCTTTAGTTGTGTTAGGCTAATCCTTGACAGCCTTTCTCCAGGTCTTGTCAGTTGCTTCTCTAGCTTATTTATGCGGCTACTTGGAGTAGAAAATAGACAGGTTCATGTGGACACTCTAAAAAACAATTGGTGTTTCTTTTGTTTTTGCAGCTGCTGTTTGCTCGGGAGTCCTTCGTAAAGACCAAGCCAGCGAAGGAGCATGTGGTCGCCGGATGGGAGCCGAAGGTCAATGCGGCATGAATCGCTGCTTCTGCGTTATGAGCGTTAGTTGAACTCTTGTTATGGAAGTGTGGTTGAGGCTTGAGAGCTCTCTGCATATTAGTTAAGCCAATAAATGTACCGACTCATCTCACCCTTGTTGGGCTTATGGTATTTATAATTTTAATGGTGTGGCCCGAGTGTGGTTTGAATGGAGGTTGCAAATCTCGGCTTAAGCCCTTCTCGTGGTTTCCATGAATGATTCTTCCTTGGAGTAGCAAATCCCACAGAAAATAATGCGGCTGCTCAGTGAATTCTCTAACTGAGTCGCCTTTACCGCGGTCGGTTCGGACGATTAGTAAGACGATTCGAGCTAAAAGAAACAGTTTATATAGCTACACGAAGTTGAGATTTGTTTCGGTAGTCGCTAATCATGTCGATGCCGCTGGGAAATCAAAAGGAGTGGAAGGTGTGGGATCTTGGCATGAACTAGGAAGTGAACGACATTGCATGTTGGCAATTGAGGGAAAACACTCGGACAGAAGGAAGATCACTGATCCCTTACCAACTTTGGGCCCATCGAATTAGATGTCCGATAACGATTTCTTTTCCATTGCAGCACTCGACAACAAAGACATGCAAGTAGCAAATTCGATTTTCCGGCCCAACTTCTCAAAACAGCATCTCGGTTTGGGCTCAACTAGAGAGATATACATCCTTCTGGGTTGGTGCATATGTTAAAATAGGATGGCATCCTTTGCTGCTTACGTAAAATTAAACTGAGGAAATTCGATTTAGTCGTGGGTAAGTTCGAAAGGTAGTGTTAAATCCGCGTAGGTAAAAAGTTTGTGTATTTGTCTGGTACATTTGGAAAAATCGGTTAAAATTTGTCACGATCGCAAACGTTTCTGTTTTTTTTTTTTTTCCCTTTGTTTTTCCTGTATTTGCCTTAGTTTCTCTATGCCAAATGATCGACTTAGATCCCAACACTGAATCCCAGTAGGTCCCTATCAAGAGTTGTTAATCGTGTTCCGGAAAACACGCGCATTTCCATTTGAAGCACATCGCTTTTCGTTTTATGTTTACACGGACGTCCTTTTCGATTTTCAAGACGCGTCCTAGGAACGGGTACTTGCTAATACGATCCATACAGAGAAAGGTTAGAAAAAGAAGCAGCATAAGATCATGGCTCCCCCTCCCTCCTCCTAAAGTTTCTGAGTTGAATCAGACTGAATTTCTCACGCATGATCTGGGCAATGCCGTAAAGCCTACAGGGGGGACCAAGGGGGCTGCTACAGAGACCGTCGGCATCGCCCACGGTGGCCTAAAAAAGGGAGGAGTTGATGGAAAACGACGCTTCGTTTTGCCAACCCCACTTTGTTCGCTTCATTTACTAAGGCATTCCTCCGCTCACGCCTAACTATAGCGTCCCCCCCATGCGAGCGCGATCCGGCCGCCCCACAAGACGACGGACCTCCCCACCTCCGTTTTGGCGACGACGTCGACGACAAATGACACATGAAGATTCCCTAGGTGTCGTGTCGTATCGTGTCGTTTCGTTGGAAAAGCGAGGCAAGCCTTGCCTCCTTGCATAATGCAACGGCCACGTGCGACCTCGCTTTCTTCTTTCCACCCTGCACGCGCAAAATCGCAGGGGCCAATGGCACGTTGCCACGTCACCGCATTGAGATCGCTCAATGGTGAAGTGTCATTCGGTGAGTTTGGTATCCCGGATTTATCCGAGTAAAGTAAGGTCTGTTTATTTGAAAGATAATCATTTCCGAATTTTTTTTTTCACTTTTGGATGTTTGAATAACGAAAAGCTAATCGATCAATGGAAAATGTTTTTTTTGGATTGAAAACAACAGGCTTGGATCGGGGAAAATGACTTCCCTTTCTGACAAGAAGAAAAGCACTTTACTTAACCACCAAACAAAAGGAAACTAACCATTTTCCTCGAAAATAATTTTCATAGAAAATATTTTCCTTTATCATGAAATTTCATTAAAATGAAGGCACCCTAAAACTATACTAATAATCAAAAGGAATTTATATAATGAGTTTTTTAAGCAATATGTACGTTTGTATGTATTAAAGTGATCTCGGCCAAAGAAAGATCTATTGAAAATTATATGATCTATAAATATGATTCGAGTGGACACACACAGACGATACATTTATTATGAGATCTTGTAGCTTTTATAACTGTTGGCATTGGTGCCACAAAATCTCATGTGGTATCAAAGCAGGAGGTCTTGAGTTCAAATATTTACATGCCCTATTTAGTTCCCCAATTAAATATGTCCATACTTGACACTAGTCAAAAAAATCAAATTAAGCGTGAGGGAGAGTCATAGAATATTTAAATATTCAACCATACCTTCATTTAACAGCTTAAACTTTAAAAAGAGTTGACGGTGATCTCACAAAATATCACGTTTATATTCCTAATAATTCATCTGAATAAAAAATCTTACAAACAGTGCAAATACGAGGTGAAGGATTGAACTTAATTACGAGCCATGACTTAGATATCATGTTAAAGTCATGTTAGGGAAATTCCTCAATTGGCTATATATAGAGGGCAAGCACTCATAAGCACATGAACATACCACTTTCATAAAAATTGCTGGGAGCACGACAGAAGCCCGATACCCTCGCCCGGGGAGATTGCCAAGAGGAAGCTCAAGTCCAAGCTCATCAATATATCCGGTTGGACTCACATTCACTTAAAAACTTAAGTTAATGAGTTATGGGCTTCTCCGATATGTGATTTCTCTAATACAACTTACACATGTAATTTAAAAATCTCCCCCACACGTGTGAGCTCGGTCCCCTTAAGGTATCCTTATGCACCATCATGTTTCATCCCTGGTCCTTGGTCTCTTTCTTCAGAACAAACTATAAAGGCTGCCATTGGGTGGTCCTTGGTCTCTTTCTTGACCGAACTATGAAGGCTACTATCGGGACCTCATTGCTAGATCACAATGCTCACTGCCCAAAAACCGCGTTGTTATACATTGGGAGTGCGCTACCAATCAACCATTGGCTCTGATACTATTTGTTGAGAGCACGGCAAAAACCCGATACCTTTGTTCGGGGAGATCGCCAAGAGGGAGTCCAAGGCCAAGCCCATCAACATATCTAGCTTAATCCATATTTACTCAAAACTTTAAGCCAATGAGTTGTAGGCCAATATGGATATATTAACTGCTCTATACCACATCAATTCTCCGATGTGAAAATTCACTAACACAAATCACACTTATGTCTCAACAATAATAAGGTTCTAGCCGAGCTTTTCAAATTCCGGTCTGTGGGCTTGGGTCGTGCGCATTTGTTTGACAGCCATACATGAAAATAAGTAAAAATATGCTCATTCCATATATGTTTATATGTTCCGTCAAAAAGCCAATAACGCGATCATCAAATCTTTTATGAAAGTATCAATAACAGACATGGAATTTCATAATTGACTACTCTGTATGATCCCATTAACAGCTACATATATTCACATAACTGATACTTTCATTCACATAAATCTATTTACACACTAAGCTTTGCAGTACGAGTTCCATCATTGGAGCAGATGCATCATATTAGCTAAGGGACAATTGCAGCTTCCGTGCTCTTCCGTACATGAAGTGATCTATGGTGATCATCGTCACATTGTATGGACCACCAGAGAGAGAGAGCGCGCCTTTGGGGTGTGTGTGTGGTTTTGGCATATTGAGACAACTATGGACATATACACCAAGGTGAAATAGCTTTCGGAGTAGCTACTGTACCAAGAGAGAATATGTTAAACGTTTGGGTTTGAATGGTCGTTGCCGTCGCCATCGTCGTCATCGTGGTGTGAATCTTGGGAGGCGGAACCAGAGGAGGAGATGATCTTCTGAATCATCTGATTCGTCTCTTCCTCTGACATTCGGTCGTCTTTGCTTCGGAACTGTGCATATTCCTCGAAGAACTCCTTGTTCTCTTTCTCCAGTTCATCCCACACTGCATTCATTAGCATTTCATGTGACACTTGAATCCATCGCATTTCATACAGGCAAGCTTTGTGATAGAAAGTTTCAATCTACAAATCATCGATTATATCCTTACAAGAAAAGTTTTTTTTTTTTGGTAAGGAAAGGTCTTACAAGAAAAGTTAGTACTTTGAAAATTGAAAGTTTCATTTCTACTTGCTTTCGGGGCTAGCAAAATCAAGTGTTTAGCAAGCTTCCTTCCGCTCAACATGTCTAACTATCGACGCAAAACTCAAGAACTTGGTGTTTGTATATATTGTGCAAGAATGTTTTAGAGTCGAGCAAGAACTTATTCATGCGAGAGAGACCATGATGACAGCGCTATTAGCTATGGAAGTTAGTGAAGATCATTTCCGCAGAAACCCTAGGAGCTGAAGATATCAGACATTTCAATGAACAAGGTCGACATACAAAAAAAATATGTGTTCGAAGTATATGAGCGGTAGGTTTCATGACAAGGATTCTGTTTTAATAAATATTTTCCATAGGGTTTACTTTTGTTTGATTTTTTCAACCTAGTATGGTTCCAAATTGCTGGCGTTCTCGCTGATGATGAAGTAAGATTCAATTACCTGCCCGCACGTAAATACTTGTGCCAAAATATATGTATCTAGAGAGGGAGCAGAAGAGAAAACCAGGATGGTTTCCGATATAATACAAGAAGAAGAAGAAATATGAAGCTGACCGGTGGAGGTTATGACAGGTTTGATATCTGCATGCTTGGAGAGGGCTTCCATGCATTCTTCCTTACTCATCCGAAAGATCAAACACTTCTCTATCAGGTGATGCACCTATCATTCGCACATGCAACTCGCCGTCACAAAGTAAACCGAGAACATAAAGACAGAAAAGAAAGACGAAGGGATCGGCGATCTCATGCACGAAGATCCATCAAAACCAGAAAGAAAAAGAAGAAGGATTGAAAGGACACAAAAAGATCAAGAAAGAGAGAGCCGATGAGCAACAGCATGTTCTACAGAGACACAACACGCATCAAAAGCACATGCAGGTTAAGCAAGGACATTAAAGATCGAAGAGAAAAAAGAGCTAATCAGCAGATCCTCCTGTCTTCTCCTTTTCCAAGACTCAACCTGTGGACTCACCATGTGAATATACGAAGCAGACGACGAATCCCCCATGGAAGTGAGATTAGCTGATATTTCAACTCACTAAACTCGTGGGTTGAGATCAATGAGAAAGTGGAAACTAATGATCAAAACGAGCGTTGACGACCCAAGTTTTGAGACTTGGCGGTGCAATCCGATACGGATCTGGCTTTACATATAAAGAGGGGGAGATGCCAATGGGTCCCAAAAAAGAATAAATGTTGAAAAATAAAAATTAAAAAAAAGGAAAAATAGTTTATAACAAAAATAAAGAGAAAAATGGTGGGGTCAGGAGTCCCACGTGGGAGATAAATGATAATTGGTGGAGAGGGGATTAGAGGAGATTTTGCAAATGACCAATCGCTTTGTCTTTATTGGGCTCTTTTTTTTTTTTTTTTTTGGTCGGCTTGATTTCCGCCTATTAGCTACAGAACGCCCCCTCCACGTGATGTGTGGGCCCCCCTTCCCCCTTCTTCGTTCGAGAAATCCCCGCCACACGACAAAAAAAAACCCTGAGGTAGCCATAGCATCCGTCCTCCATTTTGTTAACAACCAATTCCTCTTCCTCCTCCCTCCTTCTCTCGCAAATTGTTGCACCACTTGTATGTCGACCGCTCCCACATCTTAGGTACATCATTCCACTTGCATGGTCAGATATTTTCTTTACATTTTTCCCGAGATATAAACTACGAATCTCGAGCGGGACAACTGAGTTTCGGATTGGACAACCGAGCGATCCACTTCGATGACGCCGTGGTCACAGTTTCGTGTTCGAATTTTCATGTTCTCTTTCCGCCTGCTTATAAGTCTTATTTCGTTTATATCAATGTGGCGAGATTAGAAATTCTTTCGTTACATGTATGTGTCGATTCCCGCGTCTAAAACCTTCTTCATACTACTTTATGGTGAGGGGGGATACTTTAGATATAGAATAAGATGCAACACGTTCTAACAACTCAAGCTTTTAAGGTAAATAGCTTAAGCTTTTCGAAACAAATATTGCACGGTCGATCTTGGTAATTTCAGTGTTTCTATCGGCGATTCCATGATCACTCAGTCAAAACCTTTAATCTACATAATCATGCGGAAGACAACTAGTGGATTACTGAGACAACTGAACATTTTGATTTCTCAATTATCTCTTTTGAAGGTGTTTTGTTTCAAATCGAACAGATGATTGTTGACATATATTGAAGCTTCAATTGACAGTGAACTCCAACTTCTGCGTTTGTGCACTCTCCTATTCTTGTATCATTTCTCACATAACGAATAGAATTGTGTTTGGACACACCTAGCTAGATCTTGTTTTCAATATAGTTCTTCGAGAAAAATAGATTTCAGATTAATTGTTATTATTAGCATGCTGGACTATATACTACCATTTCTTTTATATTCGGAATACTCTACTTTTCATCTAGTTGCTAATAGGACAGGCACACATTTCATGTAATCTACATCAACTTTAATCAGTTGTCTTTTTGAATATTTGTGTGGATAGCAGACGACAATTTCAGAAAATCACATCAATCAAACATGCATGGAATATGGTCAAATAGCCCAAAGTAGGAATTAAAATTATGTAAAATGTAGTCCATTGTATCCGTTCATATACCCATCTCCTCTTCCCATCGCGAGATCGTTGTCACATCTTTTATCTCATTTGGGTGTTCATCGCGCAGATCCAATCCCCACATATTCAAGCACGACTCCTCTCTCTCTCTCTCTCTCTCTCTCTCTCTCTCTCTCTCTCTCTCTCTCTCTCTCTCTCTCTCCAACCCCTGTACCACTCAGCCCACTGTCGTCAACTGAGCTACGCAGGCACCGCCACCGGCTCGTCTTCGTATCCATTGTTGTTGTCCTCCTATTATCCGCTAGCCATCTCCGCCGAATCTATCTATCTCACGCATTGCCCACCTCACAAGTATAATCATTGTCCTCCCTAGCATCAGCCCGCCGTTGAGACATTGATGACCTTTAAGTGGCCCTTGAGGCCTCGAGGCCATTGAGGTTACGGCTAGCCTTGATAGAATATTTAAATAATAAATCATACTTTCATTTAACATTTTAAATTTTTAGAACAGTTGGCAGTAATCTCATAAAATCTCACATGGTATTAGAGTAGGAGGTTCTGAATTCAAATCTTTCCAGGCCCCTATTTCCACAGTCGGCGATAATCCCAAAAAATCTCTCATGGTATCAAAGCAATGAGACCCCGAGTTCAAATCATTCTAAGCCACATTTGTCTCCCCAATTAAATAAATTCACGCTTAGTACTATGCAAAAAGACCATACTAAGTGTGAGGGGTAGTGATTGAATATTTAAATATTAAACCATGCTTCATCTAACAGTTTAAGCTTTTAAAACTGTGACAACCCGGTCCGATGAGGGCGGGGAGTGGTCGCCGGGGTCCGAGGACATGGACAAGGAGCAGCTCCTGGCAGGCTTCTAGGATGACGAAGGGGGCACGTCTCTCCTGTCCCACATCGCTTGAGGGGGGGAGTCATGGGCAACTTATAAAGGCTTGGGAAGCCTTAACTTGCAAGAGGCCTTTTTCTGGGAGTAGTATAGGCTACCCTCGGATGACCAAAACCGTGAGGACTTAGTATCCAAAGCGGACAATATCTTGCGAGTGAAATCCAGGTCGTTACAGGTGGTATCAGAGCCGACTCCCGACCGCGTGTGGGGCCACAGCGAGGACGTTATGCTCGAAGGGGGGGAGAGTGTGACAACCCAGTCTGATGAGGGCGGGGAGTGGTTGCCAAGGTCTGAGGACCTGGATAAGGAGCGGCTTTTGACAAGCTTCTAGGATGGCGAAGGGGGGAACGTTTCTCCTGTCCCACATCGCTTGAGGGGGGAAGTCCTGGGCAACTTATAAAGGCTTGGGAAGCCTTAACTTGCAAGAGGCCTTTTCTGGGGGTAATATGGGCTGCCCTCAGAGGAACAAAATCGTGAAGACTTAGTATCTAAAGCGGACAATATCTTGCGAGTGACACCCAGGTCGTTACAGAAATCGTTGATGATGATCCCACAAAATCTCACAAGCCTCCGGATCTAGAGGCTCAACCCATCCACTCTAGATTTGAAGGCATCAAGATCTGGATTTGTCGCCAAGGATGAGCAGCTCATTGACACCGATGAGGGAGGGGCTTGACACGCTTTGCCAAACTTCTCATAAGAGATGAACTTGATGCCCTTGAGCTCGCCCTATGACGGAGAGAGACATGAGAGGGTGTCATGAGAGCTGAGAGATGACAAAGAGGCGACTAGAAAATGGAGAGTGAGATATGCACGCCATTGTTGGTAGTGGCATGGTGGCGATGCTTGCGATGGTCATCGTCGATCTGGTGGTTGAGGGCAGCAAGGGACGTTGCTGTCTATGGGGCTGTACTAAGAGAAGGAAAGAGGGGTAGGAATAAGGCCCTGTTTGGTTCAGTATTTGAATGCTGCTTTGGGACTCTAAAGTCCCTTGAGCAAATGCAAAATTATTTGGCAAGCTTTGAGGAGATGTAATTGCATCGCCAAAGCTCTCCAAGAGCCTTTGGTTGAATGGAGGGATGGAGGAGCCTTGGGGAACTTGCATTTTCGGGATGCAACGTCACTGTTCATTGAGTGACTACTGTTCATCTTCTTCAACCTTTGGTTCCAGCGGTCAGCGACCGCTGCCTGAGGGGTAGCGTGACCCCAGCGACCTCCGCCTGGGGGTCGCGCGACCCCCTTGACCGCCGCCTGGAGTCACAGGACCTCAGGCGACGCCCTGGGTTGCGCGACCCAGGCAATGCTTGGCCTAAGTCTCGCGACCCAGGGCGTCGCTCGAGGTCCAGCAACCCCAGGCGACGCTTGAGGTCGCGCGACCTCAGGCCGCCTTGCTTGAGGTCAGGCGGCGATGGCCGGTGACCAGATTTGGCCGTCGGCGGTTGGCCGGCAACCATATCTGGCCGGCGGTGGTGATCGATGGGTGAGCTCCACTGAGATTTTTTTTTTGTAAATATCAGCAAAAGTCTTTTACAAAATATAATTTTTACCCCAACTGTATATAAATCAAAGTTGCTTTCAAATGTGATTTTAAAATATACATTAACAAAAACTACTTACATTTTGAAAAACCCCTTTAACTCAAAGGCTTTTGCATTTTGTTAAAGGCATTCCCCCAAAGCCGAACCAAACGGCCCTAATATGAATTAAAATAATTGGAGTGGAAAGGATTAAAATAAGTTGGACACATGGTACAATCACGTGATGGGGACAGAAAATGAATAAATAAATGGAGACAATTGATATTCATTGGTCCTATATGAGGTTTAGAATATTGTAAAGGAGTAAGTCACATAGGCATGCAATAATATGAATTCTCAATAGTCATATATATGCAATCACATCATTTATATATCCATATATTTCTCTATTTCCAATGTTGTTAATCCTCCTGTTGTGATATTTCTCTATTTCAATTAGGTTTTAAAGTTTGGCCAAATTAGAAAACAAAATTGGTTTTTGAGTGGCCTTCTCTTCACTCATGTCTCTGCTAAATTGGCATTCGCAAGCGTACAAGAATTGCCCATGCGCTAGGGGTGTCAAGCGGTCATTGGTCAATTGTTCCAAAAATTGAAACCGACCTTTGCCCTAGACTAGATCAAACCCTCCTCTCTCATTCTCAATTCTTGTTCATTTCTGAAATCATAAGCGTCTTCTTCCGCTGAAAGCTTTTGCATGCAGTCAGCTCAATCAATGTCTTGTCTTGCTTTGCTCTCTCTCGTGGGGGTCCCCGCCGACAGTAGCGAGGTCCAGCATCATTGGCTCCGCCACCTTTTCCTTGATAATGCCACTAATCACATGCCTTTTTAATGACCACATATACTTGTGCAAAGGAGAAGGATGAAGGAAACTACAGGAATATTATTCTATTATTGACGTGACATTTTCCTTCGATCATGCACTGAATTGGCGTGTTATAGAAATAGAGATTACCCACCTGTAATTTTAGTTGAGTTAGTATACGAATAGTATCATAACTTGTAACCCATTAATTAGAGATGTGATTGATGGAAATTTCTTCATATATGATAGAAAGTATAACCCATATGAGATTGCTTGTGCTCATGCTCCATTTCTTGCCCCCATTTAACACATCTTGAATGCGCTCCGCAAACAGATTTCACCCTATACAAACGAAAAATGCTATTACACTACAACGCCCATCCTTTGTATCTACATGTGTAGGCGTTACAAACGCATACCTCCACCGCTACCGGCGCATGCAATGACCATCATTTCTACCTTCTCGAGTCATCTCCATAACGGTTCCCCTTTCCTCTCAACCTAGTCTCGTATTGACATCTGACTAGAGGTTGATGACTATAGACTTCAATTTAATCAGAAAATTGTCAACCTTATGTCAAGACCTCACAAACTTGATCCATAGTCCATTAGGGTTTGGCTCGCATCAACCTGAAGTTTAAGCCAATTAGAAGTAGAATGGCCTTGACCAAAATTTGTCAAAATTCGTTGATGATCATCGGTACCGTACGAGAGAGAGAGAGAGAGAGAGAGAGAGAGAGAGAGAGAGAGAGAGAGAGAGAGAGAGAGAGAGAGAGAGAGAGAGAGAGAGAGAGAGAGAGAGAGAGAGAGAGAGAGAGAGAGAGAGAGAGAGAGAGAGAGAGAGAGAGAGAGAGAGAGAGAGAGAGAGAGAGAGAGAGAGAGAGAGAGAGAGAGAGAGTGGTTCGCTAGTAGCCAGAGATGGCTTTGTTGGAGGTGGAGGTGGAGTGTGACGATGGCGACAATGGAGGGCACGGTGGCTGCATTGTATATGGGCAAATGCAGCTACACGCATTGGAAGGTGGAGAGAGAGGAAGGAGAGAATGAGTTAGGGTTTCCAAGTTGAGTGCTAGATTAACACGCGAAACACATCCAACAGTATATAGATAATTGGTGTTTGAAGATGAGGGTACACCGTCCCCTTTCATTTGATGTTTGTAAGAATTGAGAGTTTCTTTTTAGGGCTAATACCACAAAAAATCATAAATCAGTACATCTGTAACAAATTTATCAAAAACTAATTTTTTTACCACAAAAAATCTTAAATTGGTACACCTGTAACAATTTTATCACAAACTAAGTTTTTGACCACTGAAAACCCCAAACCGGTATACTTGTGACAAATTTACCGTTCGTTAAATTGGATTAATACCACGAAAAACTGATAAATTTGCGACAAACTGAGGGATAAAACCCTAAATTGGTACACCTGTCAACTCTTGCGTATCATCCAACTAAGCAATTTGACAGTAAAATTTAATGAAAACTAACTGAAGGTAAATTTTCTTGGGTGTACCAGTTTAGGGTTTTGGGTGATCAAAAAATTAGTTTTGGGTAAATTTGTCATAAGTATACCAGTTTGGGATTTTTTTGTAGTATTAACCCTTCTTTTTATGCACAATCCTAATTAACATTTTTTGTTTTTTTACCTCATGATTAAAACCGTCCAGTTTAAATGAGTTTGGAGATTATCGTTCTGAGAAGAGCCTCTTAAATAAACAATGATATCATCGGTAAACTTCAGTTACATCACAAAGCATAGTTTATCACAGTTGTAAAGTACTTATAGAAGAAAATAACAGTCGCAAAGTTGTTAGATGAACAGAGATTAATTAAAAGAGCGATTGAATATACGAGAAATAATCCAAAGGACCACTGGCTTTACTTTATGTCTTAAAATCTCCAAAAAAACGATCCATCTGCAAGGAAACCGAACTTCTTTTGCTAAAAGGTGGAGAAGAGCATGATGAGCTACCGTCCCTGTTCGAGAATCTCGACACCTTCTGTCGTTTTTCCTTCTTGTGAATTCGTCAACTAGCTTAGCCAGGAAAAATCCATGTATCGACCATTCACTGTTCTTTTCTATTCTTTCATGCAGGTGTTGTGACCCAATAATAGACTGCAGGAATAGAAGTTATTTGTTTCCTTCGAGATATTTTCTCACGACGAGTCAAGTCCCAACTCTCAAACTCTGGCTATCATGTTGTTCACCCTCATCAACCCGCGACAGAGCACCACAGATGGTAGAGGATAGAAGAAAGACGACGAACAGCTAATCAACGATTAGCTGATCTCTCCATTATTTGCTCGACGATCTAAGGTAAATTAACTTTTAAGTTAATGATTTAGTTCGATTCGGTTCAACGAGTTAACCCATCTTTTTTGCTGACCTCTAAATGCATGGTATAACCATGGCATGGTATAATCTGTGTGGATTACATCGAACAACAACCTAAATCGAACAGCGATGTCTGCTCTCAACTATCCATGAGAACTACTTCCAAAATAGACATTATAGGCATAAATTTATCACTCCAAAAGGAGTTTGTGAGTAGTCACAGTACCGGAAAAAGGAAAAAGAAACATGAATGGCCTATATAAGTGGCATTCAATGTGAGTTCTATCTTTCTTTCTTTTTTTTGGACAGTACGGTTAATTTGACCTTATCAAAATCAAATGAGCTCATGTAACCTCCTCTTTTGAGAATCCAGGGACGACTGTAATTAATTTGTCGACTACTTAGAGGAGAACTCGCACAATAACCCATTATCATAGCCCGCCACTTAACTCTGAGTTATCCAGAGTAGGAGTCCAATCCACAATCCTTGGTTTTTAACCCAAAACATGAGAACGCCCTCACCAATGGGTCAATCCTAGTGTCAGTAGTTTGTGTAACCTCTAAATACATCGATATAGCTGCAAAACATTCCCACTCCAGTTGATTCGCTAAACTTCATTTGGAACGAGAAGCCTCACGACAAATTCGAGGTTTCACAAACCATAACACGAGTTGATGCTGCTGCTTTCAGCCAGTTCTGCCACGTCAACACCAAGCTGATATGATTCGAGATCGAGGTCGGTGACGTGTCGCGTCCTGATTGGCATGATAGCTGCGGGAGTGAGGGGCATATGGTGTGCTCAAAAGAAGTCAAAACTTCCCGATTTGGTTTTGAAAAAAATCGTGTTCACTCAACTATGAATTACACAACGTGGACAGGATCGAGTGTTTGTGTGTGCACTTGGTATCTGACATGATAGCCACGTACATACTGAGAGAAAAATATGAACCCTTTTTGTAGACATCGACCAAACGAAGACGTACGTACGAACGGTTATGGGTCTCATATGAAAACCCTAGCTGGTACCACGTTAACAAAACAAACGACAATGAGAGGCTACTTTCTTTTTCTTTTCTTATGGTGTCTTTTTCACTCCTCTGAGCACTGAGGATCGAAGAATCAAGGAGGAGGAGGAGGTGGAAGAGGAAGAAGAGGAAAGGTTGAGAGAGAGAGAGAGAGAGAGGAAATGCTGAGTTAAAGACTATGGATTAGGTGGGATCAACTACTCAAGATGGAGAAGAAGGGATGATGATGGTAATGTCATCTAATTTTAATTGGGATATATATGTATATATAGTTAGTTCGAGTTATCACTAATTTTTTAATGGAAATTTTGTCTAGTCGAATAAGAAAATTTTATAAAAAGACACTCGAAACATGTCGATTGGTGTCAATTTCAAATTAATCATACAATTGTGAGTAGCAAATGTAGAGCATTAAGTAAAGAGGGGAGAAAAGAAAAAGTTCGTGAAATCTTAGCTTTAGAGGAATGAGAGATTAAAGTGACTTAACTTTAATTTTTAGATGATACAGAATACAATGACCAACTCTTGAATTGAGCAACTAGCAAATCGCCCTTGATTAGTGTTGTTAGATGAATCGATTTTTCCAAAAGCTTACTGTTAGGAAATGAAGCAATAACATATTTGATTATGACCATATACATGCAAAGTATATAATGGTACAAACGGCTAAGAGAAAAATGAGAGATCATGCTAGCATTTGAACCATTAGCTTGTGCTCTAATACCCCTTTAACCATTCTAAAGAACTTAAACTATTAGGAAATGGGCCAACAACAAAGTATACCATATCGTTTTAACAAGTGTCATGCCAGACTTGAGCTTCAATTTCACGAAAAATGAGGAATATGAGGTGCTCAACATAACTTCTTAGGAGTAATCAAGTCTTCAAGAGTAATAAATCCCTCTCGAATCTCTTAACCAATATGTGGATGACCTACTTTTCACATAAATGGTTCAAAGAGGTGAACTTATATCCCAATGTGCAAAATCTTCCCTATAAAAAATGATAATGACGAAAGAAAAGAAAACCAAATGCAATTTTTTTCTTTTTCTGCCGATACTCATCAAGATCATATGAACGAAAAATATTTGTAAGTAGAACACTTCCCCAAACTCAATGAACTAATCTTAGCTTTGAGTTTTCGAAACCCACGTGAGAAACTTTGTCATATAATTTCCCATCACAGTTTTCTCCAAAGATTTCCTCACGAGCCACGGTGCAAATGCGCTCACATCGCATTATTGACTTCACAAATAAGAAAGGAAAAATCATCTCGATCTCTGCTTGCTGATGGACTCTTCAGACGTGAATTATTGTACAGATATTGCAATGAAGGCCTCCGTACAGACTGATGATCAAACAAAAAACAACAAAGAGTGGAAGAAGCTAGAGATCTTATCTGATTCGCAATCCCATCTGGCTTTCCTGATATCACACATTCTTATCATAGAAGATAAAATCCGTGGCAAAAGGAGGGGTGTGAAGAAACATATGATCCCAATTTCATAGGTGAGAATCTGCTTATCCAGTTTCCTGTAGCCGAAGCCCTGATGAATCACCTCACCTCCACATGACCACACAGCGATCTCTTCTGTCTACCTCTACTTTTTATTTTTTTACTTGTTTTCTTTTTGGCTTTCCTTTTTTCAACTTTTGACCATATGCTGTATGTTGACACCTATTTTAATTTGCCCAAAATTAATTACACAAAATTTAAGAATTAATTTTCTTTAATTCCTGAAACAAAAAATATTTCTATTTAAATGCATTACATATAGAAATTAGGCATGTTTATATTAATAGGGTCTATTAGAGTAAAATTTTTAAAAAAAAAATTTTAAAAAAAAATTCGAGTCGAGCCGGGTCGGGGCTGGGCCGACTTGGCCCTTTTCTTTTTCCTTTCCCCCCCCCGGGCCGGGGCCCGGGCCCTTTTCCTTTTCTTTTTTTTCCCTCCGCGGGCCCAGGCCCTTTTCTTTTTTTTGCTTTTTTTTCCTTTTTCTTCCCCCTCCGCGCGGCTGGGCCCAGCCTAGCCCAGCTTCCCTTCTCCTTCCTTCTTCCCCCCCGCGACCGTCGCTGTCCATTCCCCTGTTCGCCCCTGTTCTGGCCGCATGGTGACGCACGGCAGCGCAGCCCCACACCGTTGCTATCCGGCCAGAACAGGGCCGAAGGGGCACGCCGACGGGACTGGCATTAATTGCCAGTCCCGTCCTCCCCGTTTTCCCGGCCTCCCTTATCTCCTCCTCCCTCTCTTCTCCCTGTTTCTCTCTGTCATCCCAGAACCTCCCCCCAGCCTAAATGGCCACAAAAGTCTTCGAGCGACGTAGGCCGGTGCAGGCCGTCGTCACGCGGATGTAACGGAGCAGAGGGGCTCCATCGTTCGCCTATAAAAACGAGATAGAGAGACTAAGAGGGGGTCGGCCATTTGAAGCAAAAAACAGAGATAGAGAGAAAACAGAGAAAGGAAAAGAATAGAGAGACAATCAGAGAGAAAAGAGAGAGAAAGAGAAGAAACCCGAGCTTTTGCAGGTCCCCGTAGCCGCACCGTCGCCCGCAAAGCCGCCGGAAAGCCATCCCGAAGCAGCCTTGATCAGTGAGTCGTCCCCCGACCTGAATTGCTCTGTTCTCCCCTGTTTTTGCTCCCGGTTTGACCGGGACCCGCGCCGGCCATTTCGCGCGAGTCCCGGCCCATACCGCCGTCCCCCGCCGTCCGTGCGTCATCGCCAAAGGTAAGAACGGGTGTCCCGAGGACGGCGAGGCCTCGAAACAAGTCGGGATCCCCTTTTGTTTGCTGCGCTCACCATCTGCTCGACAAAAGGCCTCAAAGAGGC
This sequence comes from Syzygium oleosum, assembly GCF_021117445.2. NCBI lineage: Eukaryota > Viridiplantae > Streptophyta > Magnoliopsida > Myrtales > Myrtaceae > Syzygium > Syzygium oleosum. The sequence continues at coordinate 20,305,246 of NW_026607486.1, forward strand.
CGGTTTTTTAATTTGGTTGCCGGCCGGCGAGCAGCGGTCGGACGGCGACCCAGGTGGCCGGCGAGGCTCGGTGGTGTTCCCCACAAGCCAATTTGAGGCCGGTGTCGATCTAGGTCTGCCGGTGAGAGGCCGATTTTTGGCTTCTCCGACGTCCGCGCCTGTGGGATCGGCCTGACCCGGTTCAGCTGACCCGACCCGAGTCGGTCCGACCGACCCAGTTCACTGACCCGACCTGGGTCAACGCCTCGGGTCGGATCCGACCGACCCGGTTTTTATTTTATTTTATAAAAAAAAATTTAAAAATTTAAAAAAAAATTAAAATTTTTTTTCTTTTTCTTCCGTATTTATTTTTTTTTCCTTTTCTTTTTCGTATTTATTTATTTATTATTATTTTTTAAAAAAAAAAATTTCAAATTTTTTTTATGTGATATATTTGTTGTTTTATTTTATTATGGTATTATTATGCAAGTTTTTGTCTTGTTTAAATTAGACAAGCCTAGGATTGCGCGGTAGTATTTACATGTTATTTTATTGTCGTTGTATTATTATGCATGTTTTTGATACAATTGCATGAGTTGTTGTGTTTTGAATGTCATCCGACTTAGTTAAGGTTAGAATCTTAGGCTGCATGAATTGTTGTGTTTTTTACTGCTAATCATTTTGATTATGCACTCGCTTGATCACCTCACATGTTAGGAGAAAGGTCCTAAAATCAATCTAAATTGCCTGACAAATGTTTTCAAAAAATGAACAGGATAAAAAGGTACCGAAAGGGCATTAGTTATCCAACTAGTGTAACCAAGTCCCCGAACTCAATTAATCTCTAGTTCGTAGGAATAGGGTGATTCTTCCATTACCTTATTTGGGTTTCTAATCGACCCACCCCAAATCGATTAGTGGCGACTCCTTAGTATAAATCACTTGCATGTTAAATACTTAAACCCTAAGTCGCAACATGGTATGGGCTTGGGAGGGCCCGAGTTAAGTCCTGAACCTAGACTTAGCACGTACCAGGCGAACCCTCCCTTTTTGCATGTATTCAAAAAAGAGCGGGGAGGTCGGTCGCGACACTGTATATCTCTCACATGCTTAAGTGGGTGTAGCTGCAATAATTTCGTAACCATATCCAAAGGACATTAGTTTAATATACTTGTTCTGCTTACTCGTTCGTCTCCTTTTCTTTTTTTGCACCATGCAAAATGGCAGATCCTGGAGCTGCCTACTGATGGCAAATAATAATAATAATAATAAAGACTACTCACTAATGGCAACAGAAATATCAGAAAATGGGAAATTATTTTCTTTTTTCTTTTATTATAATTCACAAACACAGCCGTAGATCGATGCCTGTGTGGACGAGGAGAACTAATACAGCAACTCACTGCCATAGTCCCCCACTTGAATCTGAGTTCTCCGGGGCAATAGGGAAACTTACAACCATCGGTTTCTGAACCAAACGCATGAGAATGCCCCCTGCCACCAGGTCAATCCCATAGTGGGTAATGAGAAATCATTTTCTTTCTTTCGAAAGAAAGAATTGTGGAAATATCAAAAGTTTTCAAGTTCATGCAATGAAAATGGTGACCCTCTTCGTTTTTGTTTGTTTTCCATTCCATTATTGCTAAACTTGAACCACACTTTTCGCAGCATCCCAAAGCCTTCTTTTCATATGCACTCAACTTACAAGACTAGTCTCTGTATTTTTCGGCTTACTGACAATGAAAACCGAAAATCTCAAGCCTTCAAGCACTGCGATTGTAACACCTCGGGTCTACATTATGTAATATTATCCGCTTTGGGCCTACTGACCCTCACGGCTTTAAAACTTGTTACACAAAATAGGCCACCCAGGCCTTATAAGCAATCCCAGGACTCCCCCCTAGGCGATGTGGGACAAGAGAGATGCCCCTCCTTGTCATCCTAGATGCATGTTGGGAGCCGCTCCTTGTCCAAGCCCTTTTTGGCCCCGGCGACCACTCCCCGCCCTCGTCGGACCGGGTCGTTACATTCTCCCCTCCGGTCTACACTGTGTAATATTGTCCGCTTTGAGCCCACTGACTCTCACGGCTTTAAAACGCGTTACACAGAATAGGCCACCTAGGCCTTATAAGCAATCCCAGGACTCCCCCTAGGCGATGTGGGACAAGAGACATGCCCCCCATTGCCATCCTAGAAGCCTGCTGGGAGCCACTCCTTGTCCAGGCCCTTTTTGGCCCCGGCGACCACTCCCCGCCCTCGTCGGACCGGGTCGTTACATTCTCCCCTCCTTCGAGCACAGCGTCCTCGTTGTGGCCCCACACGCGGTCGGAAGTCAGCTTTGATATCACATGTAACACCCCGGGTCTACACTGTGTAATATTGTCTGCTTTGGGCCCACTGACCCTCACGGCTTTAAAACGCGTTACACAGAATAGGCCACCCAGACCTTATAAGCAATCCCAGGACTCCCCCCCTAGGCGATGTGGGACAAGAGACATGCCTCCCCTTGCCATCCTAGAAGCTTGCCGGGAGCCGCTCCTTGTCTAGGCCCTTTTTGGCCCCGACGACCACTCCCCGCCCTCGTCGGACCGGATCGTTACAACGATAGTTTAGTCTTCAGTCTGAGAGTTGTTGATCCATTCTTCAGTGTAAAACAGAGGGAAAACTGCAAAAGGGAGATAAAAGAGCTGTAAATGACTCCAGGACGAGGAGGTTATTGGAATTACTGGAAAAAGAGCCAAAAATAGGAATCTGGCCAAGAGTCTGTCGACTATGTTACAGTGCGGAACAAAATTTTCGAAAAATAGCAGTCCATGGTTTTCCTTTGGTTACGTTCGTTCTGTAATTACGTGATGCGACAAAAGTCTATAGGAGGGATGCGTATTGCATAGTCAAACATACCACGCTGCTAAATGATGGACAAAGGACGAGCAAAACCGTGCCTAAAGTAAAAACCGTCCTTCCTTCATGGTCACTGGCGACCGATGACTGTCGTCGCGTAGGTGTCTCCTGTCGCTGAGGTTTTAGGGACGGGTTGGTTGCTGTCCGTAAGGACGTCACGGGCGGCAGCTGTCCCATGCTTAATAGCCCTTTCAGGATTTTGCCCCTGCTCATTTGTTTCCATTGGGACGGCTCGGGCCGTTCCTAAAGCAGAATATTAGAGACGGTGTGAGAGCCGTCCGCCAAAATGTCAACTAGGGATGTAATCCAGTCAGGCCAAGTCGATACGATGTCAAGCTTGAGCTTGAGCTCGACACGACTTGCGTGCTTGGTGCTCGAAACTCGACCTGAGCTTGACTGAGTACCAGAATTTAGGCTCGAGTCTATTTGGAGTAGCAATTCCAAATACTCGAGCTCAACCATCTTCCCTGCATTTGTATATACGTGGGTACAAAGTGTAATTTTATGGAGTTCTTTGTCATTTCGTACTTCTAGAACATTTTCATACAAAATCATAGAAGTTCGATCAGACTCAAGAGTCTATCCAATTTAGTATTAGCGAACTCGAGCTCGACTCAACAAGAGATAATCGCAGAGCTCAAGCTTAACTCAGGATGAAGCTCTAAGCAACATGAAGAAATCAACCATTTAAAGCACTAGAAAGAAGAAATCTCGCCACGCTAGTGTCACGGGCCAAAAGCTTCATGGCTGCAGACGAGCTAGTGTGGTACCACGTATATTGAAACACCAGGCCAGCGTTCCCTCAATATGTTCTTCTCAAGGACAACATGGCGAATTGAATCCTCATATCAAATGGCACCACTTCAACACAATAACTAGTTTCGACCTGTCATGACTATCACCAGGAGAACAACATCAACTCTCGACCAATTTGTGCAAGAAAGGCCAACCTCACCTTCAAAGATCCTGTAAGATGATAATTATCCCATCCCCAAATTTCTAGAACAAAACCCTGACGCCACTCCCACGAACTAAGTGTATCAACCATTCTGCATCTCTCACTCTTCATCCAATGCCTCAAAGTCCCACTTCTCAACCCACATAGGCATAAGAGAAATCGGATCAGGACACGAGGGTGACAGGAAAAAAAAAAGGGCAAAATTACCCGCCCGATGATATTAATCAACGCTCCCCAATCTACACCGTCTCGTGGACACCTGCTTCGGTCCCGACGATTCCAGCGTTTGTCAACCGATTCTTCGAGGACCTCAAGCGGAAGAACCTCCCAGTGTTTTTCCGGTCTTTCACCCTAGATTAGAAGAGAATGTGCGGCCTTGAATGAGCATATCTGGTTTTTAGGACAGGCCTACTAAAGCACGAATTTGTGAACATGGGTCTTGATTACTCTGTCTATCACCCAATTTCAACGCTTCAAAACTTCAACATTTTAGATAATTGTCTCTTTTCTGAGACAAAACAAGAAGCAATGATGCAAAAAAAGCCGTCTTTATCCATAGTAATTCGAGCTTGGTGAGCCACGCAACTCATTTTGAGGAATTGCCATCCAAAGAAAGATAGCTGCACTTTGTATCTCGCAGTTAGACACTTCTCTCAGAAGAAGGTATTAATGAGTCACGGTAGAGGAGCAATAGGGGCAAAGAAATCGATCGGAAAGGGAGGGAAACGGAATTACATTGGTAAGCTCATAGAATGCAGCGAATTGAGATCTACTTATTGATGAATATAATACAGTGATACATGCTAATCCTATTATACAAGATTATCTACTTTACTCACAGAGAAAGAGAAAACAAAATCCTCCCTTATGGCCGGAAAAAAATGGATTATTAGATCATACAATTGAGCACGGCCTCGTGCGAATAATTTCTGGCTGCACATCCATCACCGGGAAGAAACGTTCAAGGCTTCCGGGGTAAGAGAGGTTCCAATTGAGGATCGGTGTCCATAGATGCTGGAGGCCTCTGATTTCCGGACTCCAGCTCAAGAATCGAGAGATCCTCCCCGGTTTGCCTGAGTAATCTCTGCAAGAGACTTGGTCTATCCTCAGGTGGAGGGTCGGGTGTTGTGGGCATTTCTTTTAGGCTCTGGACATGTTGGAGGCAGACTTGAACAGCATCATGGACTCGAACAAAAAACCATTCCTTACCAATCATGTCAACCACTCCGGACTTTGAAAAAGTAAGCAGGATGTCCCGGTTCGGATTGGAAATAGCGATCTGCCACACCAGGAAAAGTCTCAGATGCTAGTGGAGACGGCCAAAGGAACTGCCATTGAGACTGACAAGAAAATGAATGAATAGTTATCGGTAGAGATCAAGAAACCTGAATGTCCCGTAATTTGTACTCTTGGTACAAGTCCTTTAAAGCTTGAACAGCACTGGAATCAATATACGTGACAGCTGCAACAAGAAATGAAGATGTGATTCCAAGATGTGGCAGCACAAGAACCTCAGTGCGGTAAAGCCAAGGCCTATATTAGCATGAGTAACAATAAATGAGGTTATAAATCTGTTTCCATGAACTTTAAGCCGAGAATGATAGAAATCCTATAAAAAGTCTGCATTTTTTTAAGGTGAGGCTTGACTGGCCGAATTCTTCTGTATCCACCTACAACTAAACCAAATTATGAGGCCTGTTGCAACATTAAGCCGTGCTCTTGGCTTGAGGATTTGGAGTAGATTTCATAAAGAACAAAACAGATATAACATTAAAATTTAGCCAACAAATAAGCAATTAATTATTCGCGAAACATCAACTCAACTATATTCTGATAAATTGACATACATGACAAAACACATCAATATAGAATACTTAGTCCATGGCTCATGGAAACCTTTTCCCAAGTAAGGCAATTTTTTTTTTTTGTCAAAAAAAGGGCTACGACTACTCCACCTATTGTTAGGCCTACAAAGCCTATAATTCAACTTATGATGATCAACAGCGGATATTTGCATGATAAATTACATCCGCACCTGGAATAAATTTCAGCCTGGAAGAAAATTAGCTCGGAAACTAATTGTAGGATCCAACTAACTTTTCAAGAGACAGGAGAGATACATTGCAAAGCCGACTAGAATAACTAACTCTTGTGTACTTTCACTTCCATATTAATTCGACATAATGAAGACTCCAATGAAGAATCATTTCCATGTTGTTTTTGTATAGATAACCACATTAATCACTTAAATAACAACTTACGTGCCATCTCTAGAATCACAAAATAAACTCTATCAACTTCCGGGCCCCTTCGTGTGGATTTATCGACCTCAATTTCATATTCCCGTAGCCTGAAAAGAAATTTTAGAATACTTAGTGCTTCCTTTCATAGACAAATGAGAACAACTAACAGGTTCAGAATGAAAATGAACCAGATAGGGAGGGCAAAGCCGTACAATTACCGATCTTTTATGTGACTAATATTGGCAAAATATATTGGAGCATCAATCCGAACAATAACAATTCCATTGTAGGTATACGCTTCTGGGTACTGTTCTATATTTCTATAGACAGTGGTGCCAGGTAGGCGCCCCAAGACAGCTGCAAAACAGATAACAAGATGGGAAGTCTTTGAGGCAGAGGAGTTATCATGAGGCTGAGGAATACATTGACATGCATCAACACGAGAGAGAGAGAGAGAGAGAAGACATTTGGAAAAGCAAATGAAGCAGCTTTCACCATTAAAGGAGAATAATGACAAAACGAAATACCAGGACATATGGTAATGGCATCGTTAACCAGATAAGCAGCAGCAAAGAACGAAAACAAAGAGCAGCTTATAAGCAAATCAACTTACCGATATGTGGATTTGCTGATTCATGAATGACAAAAGCAAGAGAAGCACCAACCTAGCATCAAAAACATGTCAAAATTGGATTGTAAGTTACAAGCTCCTTCAAGGGCTCCTATGATGATAAAGCTGCTTTATGTAGGGATTATTACAAATCAATAGTGACCTTCTCAAACCAATTTCTATCCTAAAGTCTAAGTACATCAACGCAGCTCATGCTCTTTAATCCAAAAAGATTTAGCATCATCTGACAAAATCTGAGTAATCTTGTTTATGCCCATGATGTCTACCACTATGCCTGCATGAATGTATATACAGCATAAATATCTACATTCAGTAGCTCAAATGCTGTGGCTCCATGTACTCACCCCAACAAGGACACCTATTTCAATACCAAAGAACAATGTTGTTGTGCTAGTAATTGTCCAAAGAAGAAAATCTTTCTTATCCACACGCCAAAGAAATATAGCTTCCTCATAATCCACCTGAAATAGTATCACAAAAAAGCAATAGCTTGAATTACCATTTCATTACTAAATAAACTAACAGTAATTCTCGCTCCTTTGCGTACTTTAAGATTGACTTTAGTGTAGTTTCTCTGTAAAAAGTCTGTTCTTAAAATTTCTGCGCTAAGAAAGTAAATAAAATCAACATGCACATGGACATCAATGATCATTTAGAACAAATATGAAACTAATCTCCACAACAATTTCTGTCATAAGATAGAAGATTGATACATAAAATCATAATTTGCTAACACTTAAAAATTCATGGCAAGCGTAAATACAGGACTAGTTTACTTGTGTGAAATCTATTATATAGTTCAAGATTACATAAAAATAAGCATATATTGATTAATAACTTAAAGAATTTAGCTGGAGGACGATCCAGGCTTCTGAGGCCTATTAGAACCTTGTATGTGGATAATGTGGAGACTTATCACTCAGATAACAAGCAAACCAGATGACAGAAATGCAGATGAAAGACAAACAAGACTAGAAATCCTTGAAGGCAACTCAAACAATAGAATAAGGTTGATGGCATTAGTGACATTGGAAGGGAGCAAATGAAAAAATAAAGGAGGTAATATTAGCAATCTTCAAGCTAAATGCGTAACCTGTAAGGTGCAAGCCTCACTTAGGACTATACACAACACTCAATATTTTTTCGTTAGAAAAAATCACAATATGTTCCACGAACATGTCATCTGTCCTGAAATGGACAGTCATCAATAATTTTAAAAAAATGGGGGAACAGCAAACATGCTTCAGCAGATCATGTGTTCTCTGTTAATACATTCAGGACAACCCGTAGCTCTTTTACAGGTAGACATGCTCTTGCAGACAGAACTATCATCTAGCAGCAGTTCCAATTCATGTAACACATCATTATCACAGAAGGTCGAAAAAGTTAGTTACTCAGAATGGAGGAAGCACAAGAGCATCATCAGAAAAATGAACTCCTAGATTTTAATCAGCTACACTAAAATGACTGAAAAGAAGTCTTCTAAGAGTTCCTTCGATCTTGGTTCTTCATATCAAATTTAATACGAATAGTAAACAGGATTACTTACCAGGCCCATAACAGCAGATATCACAATGGCAGCTAGTGCACACTGCAGATAACAAAAATGTTGAGCCAATAGTTAGTATTCCAAACGAAGAGGAGACCATAGGACTTAGATAATAATAGAATACAAAATAAACATTCTCAGATCCTTCCCTTGAGTCATCGGTTACAAAATAAAGCACCGTTTAATCAGCACATGTGTGCTCCTAAACCAGCAGAAAGAGACAGTAATCCCACCAAAGAATGACATCCCTGACATAAATGCAGATCCATAAGAACAACAATTGCTGACAAGGATGCATACCTGTGGTATATATTCAAACAACTCAGTCAAGAATAAAAGGGCACAGCCCATTATGATTCCTGTAACAATTCCAGATACACCTGTCTTTGCACCACTTTCATGGTTTACAGCTGACCGGGAAAAGGAACCTGAGAGCAACATAGTATACGTGATTTCATCAGCAAATTAACATAAAATGCTTATCTAATGCCTCAATTAGAGTACTGGCAAACTTTCCAATGTTCTTTTAACATGAGCATAAAATGAGAGTCATCTAGACTGCTCTTAAGAACTCCATTTCTCACCTGTAGTAGGGTATGCTGAAAAAAAGGAACCAAGTATATTTGACACACCAAGACCAAAAAGCTGTTCAAAAAAGAAGAAATGATCCATTAGGAGAGGTCATGATACGAACAACCCTTATGGACATGCTATAATACTCATATTGGCACAAAGTACAGTCGGTGATATTCCAGAACGCAAATTCTTCAGAATCATTATTGTTCTTTAAAAGGAAGCTGAGAACATTGGGAAGCAATAAAGGGCCCTATAAGCGTTTATGTTTTGCAAAGACCAAAAAGGACATGCTTTGACTTTCCAAGAAAGCTTCAAACTTATAACCATATAGAGATTCAGCCATGGATATCATCTTCAATATCTTCTCTACATTCTACTAAAATCGCATGAAAAAAAATCGTGGTACCATACAATAAGCTTCAGCTTGAATTGTCCATGGAGCATGAGTGGTAGAATGACAAGGATGACAAATCAAGTTATAAGGCCTACCAAATTCATCTCCAAGTCCTACTTATAAAAACATCAGATGACACGAAAGTGGCAAATGCATCCCGAAAAGAGACTGCAAGATCTGTATTTTATGAACATAGTATCTATAAACCAACACCGTGAAGCAATCCTACAGCCATCACTGTTTAACAACTCTTTAGCAAAGTAAAACCGCTGTTCCCAATCTCAAACAAATATAAAGCTTGTGGCAAGAATGAGATGCAACCAAAAATCTGCAAATGTGGTAAACTAATTCCTACTACATCACAATATTACTAGTAAAGTAATTAACATATTATTCTCTGCACTGACGCGTATGCAATTTCTAGTGGCCACCAGTTGGGTCAACCCCTTTATCTCCCATCCAAGTCTCTAATGTCCACAGTTTAATGATTGAAGAGCGCACCTCTTGATTGGAGTCCAACTCGTATCCATTCTTTGCTGCCAATGCTTTGGCAATTCCCACAGATTCCTGAAATGCCAAAAATGAAAAAAGACAATTTATTCAGCTGTAGTACTGATTGTCATCAGAGTACAAACAACATTAGCAGATGAATAATCTCACCAATATAGCCACGCCAGTAATGAGAAGTGCAGTTGGAATTAAAGATGTCATATACCCGAAGTTCTTCGGAACAGAAAAGCTTGGGAGGCCCTGTGGTATCTCACCTACCTAAAACAATAGAAAACATCCTTCATCAGCTCCTTGTCATTTCCCCTTGGCTGAGTTATACCTCATCGAAAAAAAAAATTTCAGAGAAATCCAAGGTAAGGAATAGTATGTTTCGGCCATTGTCATTATAACTACATAGCACTTCACAACTCTCAATCACAGGAAATATGAGACATTTGACTGTGTTCATTTTACTAGACAGCTAGTTCTTCTGAAATTTTAGGTTGAAATTCCTCGGTGTTAATCTCCGAGATGTCCCCGCTCTTGGTGATCCAAATTTTAGCACATGTTTTAGCTAGTAGCTGGTCCAATGACCATGAGGGTGCTCCTCAAGAAACTGCCCCACCCAAACTCTCAAATTCACCAGTAGAGAAATGGGAAAAACTAATAATCTTCCAAAAGCCACTTATATGAAGAAAAAAAACATGAAAATGAAAGAATATATACATAATTGTGCCAATTACATATATATATATATATATATATATATATCTTGGCACAATCGAACTTATGCTACACTAAACACAGCAATTTCAAGTTATAATAGATTGACACAAATTTTCGTATGTCGACTGGAATTTTGAGATGACAACCATCCCAAGATTATGTAATTTGATCATTCAGTTGTATATTCGCAAGATTTCCAGAGAAAGAAATAATCAGCACAATACCATAGCAAATAAAATGGTCATATCTACCTCGCTCTTACCAGAGAAATAGAAGATAGATTAAAAATTTTCACAACAGCTGTGCCCAAGACCACTGCTGTAAGGGGCCCCGCTGCTCGCAGAAATCGCAGGTACTTCCTTGATTTTCCCTAACCATAAAGTAGCAGTCATGTCCATATGCATAAAATCAGTTCTACACCACAGAAGAGTGAATGAGCTAGTACCAGGTGCTTCATAACCAGAAGGATCGCAAGAATAACACATCCCATAACAAATGGTGGCCACGAAAACTACAAAAAGAAAAGACGACCTGTGGTTAAAAAGGAACTTGATAAGTGCAAATATCAGGCACAACGTAATAAATAGGAACAAACAGAAAATAGCATGATAGAGGGACTCCTGACTTCAAATTAAGGGCCAAAGTGATGAAAATAGTAAAACCCATCCACAAAAAAATGTACCAATATCGAAGAGAATTTAAATTAACATTCGCTGATGGACCAGGTAAATTCACTGATGCATAATGGCTACAGTATCAGCCATACAATGTCCGTAGTTTTAGTTACTTGTATTGGTGACAGAATGTGAGCTTCAAGTTATGTCATTTACATAGACACGAAGAAATATATTAGTATGTGAACAGATGATGGATGTACCCCCTGGGCATGCAGGGCCTACCCCATCTGCTCCAGCTATTATACTTTTGATCAGGGGCACGATCTTGCTACTTCGAACAATGTCATATCCCAAAAAGTATTTTGCTTGAGATAATCCAATGACAATGGCAGAAGCGGATGTGAAGCCAGATATTACAGAGTGGCTGATGAAACGAATGAGCCATCCAAGCCTGTTAAAGATAAACGTGAAACACTTATATGAACTAGAAATGAACCGAGGAAGCCACGGAATAAAGACGACCATGCATCATATTAGTTAACAAAGATGTTCTTGAGAGAGAGAACTTCTAGACAGAGATCAACAATCAAGGTAAAAATACGATTCAACTTCTTTTTCCAAAGAGATCATTAATAACATGAATAAAGCAGGGAGAGTAGGCCTTCTACAAGCTCTCATTTACAGAAAGAAACAACTTAAAAGGACAGATGCCCAAGGATAACATACTCCCTCTGTAACACAAATTTTTTCTTGAACCCCATAAAAAATATCAATAATTCCCGTTCAACTCAAGAGCATAAATAAATGCTCAATCTGCTGTTTAAAGGTGGTAATTGGTACAGTATTTTCTAGCAATATGTGACTTGCCAAGGTAAGATCTTATTGTGGATCTTTCTTGAAAATAATTATGATAATAATACCCCTCAACACAACATTGGTCATCGAAAGAATCTCGGAACATAAGATTCACAAGGAGATAAAGAAATAGCTCACCCATGAGGTAATACTGAATTCATATCATACAACATTTATTACAGTTATTCACATTAAAATGACATCTCAAGATCCTCACAAGCCAAAAGACATGAATTGCTGATATAGATAAGTCACAGATTCATATTGACACATTCATCACTCCCTCTTTCAAGCACGTGACTAAATTTCAGAGAACAAGTGGCGGTAATTACCTCAAGAGCCCCATGATGCATTCCAATACCCCAACCATAAGAGCCAGCAGTATTGCAAGTTCTGTGTATAGCTCATCAGAAGAATCAACAATTGCACTCAGTACATTAGAGACAAGGAGAGACACCAATGCTACTGGGCCTACTGCAAGTTGACGAGACGATCCGAATACGGCATAGACGAATACAGGCACAAAACCAGAGTCTGCCTCACAAAACCCAATGAAGAATGTTAGATACACGTGACTATTCTAGAATCTTTTGCTAGATATTTCGAAAATAAAAAGGAAGAGAAGAATGCCACCATTACGTCTTTTGTATCATCAAGCATGGATTGATCAAACGATTTAGGAGCATTTAATTTTTTCAAAGAGGTCACTGATACGAAAGGAAATCTCTCCCAATAAAAATAACACCAACAGTATGACATGATCGTTAGATAACAGCAGGAGAATTTGGAGAGGTAGATTTCAAACATTTAATACATTGTTAGTGTCATGTAGACAGGTGCTTGGTGTATAGTGTAGTTGTGATTCTATATCGCCATTTAGGAAGGTGAATGTTACTCCCCACAGCATTGCTGCAGTCAATTTTAGGACAGAAGTTCACAAGCTGCCATAAGAAGAAAAGAAGCAAATGTTGACGCAATAAACTTACAGAGGCCATAAATCGGTTCCAACCCAGCTAGTTTTGCGTATGACATTGCCTGGCCAGTCACAACAAACAGTTTCAACCTCATACTAATCATATTAGTCCAATCCACAACATCAAGTCATTAGGTACAGTCAAAGTGGGATCAATCTTCCCGAGAAAAGGTTAAAAAGTTCCTTTCTTATGGAAACTCAACGGCATGACAGAGCAGTCAGATTTTAAAGAAATTACGACCAAACCCAAAAGAGGAAGACCACTATTCATTTTCAAAAAATTTCTCACATGATCGATGCTGCCACGATTACGGAGAAAAGGTGAAAAATGAACAAGAACAGCGTGAGAAAGTACTACATGAGACAACATAGAAAAAAACGGAAGCAGCATTGTTAGGTGAACGAAACGTGACACATGTAAACACGAAACGTCCGATCTCTCCTGCCGGATTGGCTGCAAGAATTGGGCAAGGCGGCTTTGAAAATTAATACGAGATCTGGCAAGTGACTGACTCAGCGCTTTTACTAATCAGCTCAAGGCAACAGTTCAAGGGAAGTGACAAGAGGATCGTAACGAGTGGGAAGATGAAAATCCGCCCAATCATCGCCAGCTGACTACTTTACTCAACAGGGAAATGTCAACTTGGAGATGGTACAGAACGTGATTAACAATCACATGCACGTGAAAAACGCTGAAACGACGACGGGGAGGACAGTGCCTTCCTCTGTTGGGCAAGAATTGAAGAAGATGCGTTATGAACAAGAAAGATCAAAAAGGGAATGAAAAGAACCCAAAAAAAAAAAAAAAAAACAATTCGTCAAAAAGACGCAAGAGCGAACAGAGTCTGCAAAATGACATTGCAAAGAAGTTCTTCGAAGCAGCCAAAGCGTCGAGCGAGATGCAAACAAGAGAACCCTCTCTGTTGCCCAGAAATAGTTGAATTCAACGAGAATTGCTCAAAAATGGACGGTACTAGAATAATGAAATCCAAGACACAAAATCGACTCGAAATTCGACAGCATCACCAGTGAACTCTGATGATTTTCACATCTTCAACTCTCAAAAGCACTGAAAAGAAAGAACTTAAAACAGCACATTGAAAACTCAATTTCCCGAGAAGTGAACGCAATCTCAAAAGCTCAAACCCGAGAAAAGAGAGAGGAGGAGGCGCGAAAATCAGGAACGTTGCAGGCGACCAGAGGGCATCAACGCCAATCACCTGAGGCACGAGCATGACGCCGACGGTGATCCCGGCCATGAGATCGATCTGCAAGTACTCGCGCCACCTGTACGCCCGAATCCACCGGACGCAGGGCAGGAAGACCTCGATCCACTCCACGCACGTCATCCGCTTCGCCTTCGAACTCCACCGCAGCCACATCGAGCCGCCCGCCGCCGCCGCCGCCCCGGCCGCCGACGACGACGGCGGGGCCGCCGGGTGCTGCAGGGGGATGACCTTGACGGGGCGGGAGTGCGGCATGACGGAGGAGGAGGAGGAGGCGGAGGAGGAGGAAGGGTTGGAGCCGGCGTGGCGGGCGACGGCGGCGAGGTCGGGGGAGCTGGCGGAGGCGTACGTTATCTCCATGGGCACCGTCGATGGCGCATTTTCTATGGGGAGGGGAGACGGAACGAGGCCCCACGCAGCCGAGGGGGCCTGCTCCGTACGGCTTTTTTTTTTTTTACCTCTTTCTGATCTTTTTCTCGCTCGAGCTTTTTGGCTTTCGCGGGGGAAAATTCGGGTGGGGGTGGGGCTGGTTCGGTCGTTGTTGTCAGCTTGAAGACGCCTATCATATATATATACGACGCGCGATTTTTACTTCAATTTTTTTTTTCCAATTTTATTTCCTTCGTTGCCTCGTTGGGGTTTAAATGACGAGGGATTTTGAGTTCCCGTTGTGATTGGATGAACCTGGACAAGCTTGGCCATTTTCTCTCTTCCTCTTTCTGTTTTTTTTCTCTCAATTAATATATATATATGTGTATATTTTTTTTTTTGGGTCGAAAAAGGAAAATAAAGGGCTCGGCCCTTTTGGCAAAAACGACATGGCGTTGCGGATCGGACGACGACACAGCAGCTTGGGGCCGTTTTCCCTCCCCCAGATGGACGCGGACGTGATCGCGTCCGGGTCCACCTCGATCTCGATCTGGATCGATGCCGTCACGCCATCCATCTATGTATCTATCTTCCTTCGCCGGCTCACGGCTGCGACAGTCCAACCCACCCACGTCTCTTCTTTGCTCGAGAGCGACACAACTGGACTGAACAGCATTCGAGATTTTTCACCGCGCTCTGACCAGTACTAGCCCGCGGCGACCCCGGTGTCTCCGTTAATGTACTGCCTAACATCTTGGCGGGTGCCCGAATCATCGTCCAAAAGTGACACCCTGGTGTCTTGATTTAAAGCCCAAATGCGGCTCGGTCGATATCTGACTCTGAGATAGGCTAATACTAGGTAGTTCGGGATCGATGCACAATATTCATAAATCCATGTTATTATCCATGTGAGGACTAATTTGAACAATTGGAAGAACCTGACACTTGAACACACCGTTTTCTCACCCTTTTTAAGTAAGGACAAGTTACGACCGTTCTGAAAAACCGTCATATTTTACTATGATTAAAATGGACGGTACGCAACCATATGTCCCATTACTTAGCCGAGAAAATATGTAGCCATGAAATAGGGATTAAGTGAATCATAATTCATAGAAACAAATTTTTCTTCCCGATTTTGATCGGACAGTATGCTGCTGTCGAGACACGAAAGAATTGAAATAATAGATCAAAACACTACGTATGGACAGAATGAACTACCTAAACAAGAAATTTTTAATAATTGCATAAATTTCCATTAAGAGAGGTAAATCCAATGAAAAATCACAACTGCTCATGTCGAATGATATGGCGGTGTCGCTATTTGCTCCAATAACTAATCATTGGTTTTAAGTTTCTGAATAAAACAAAGACGGTAGATTTTTTCTCTACATATCAAATCAATGGACCGTCTTCATTGAGGGATTCCCTATAATATGGATAATACAATAAAATTCACCAAGCCTAATTCTAATCGTTTCAGTCCAAAATATGTAACCATATATGTCTAAAGAGCTTCACATCTTTTCCTGTACATCACCCATCATACACTCTCTAAAAGGGGAAACCCAGTATTCAGTCATTTGGGAAATGCAGTAGGCTCGATTTGAAGTATTTTTACATTTTAAAGCTACAAAAGCTGCAGCCACATAGCACATTCCAATTCCCGTACAATTATACAATACACAGTTGCTTGAGAAGTGGGCCTGGAAACATAATGTAAGCATTACCACTACGAATGCGCTTGAGCATGCTCTGGCTTGTGCGAATACTCGTAGTCGAGATGAACAAAGGCGCGCTCGATTTCTGGCAGGAGCTCGAGCTTCTCCTGCAAGGACTCGCCGATGTCATGCGCCTCCTGCAGAGGCATATCAGCCGGCAGGACGATGTCCACCTCGACAAAGTAGTGGGATCCAAAGGTGTAGGCTCGGACAGTGTCGATGTGCCTTATCGCCTTGTGATGATTCCAACAGAGGTACGTGAGTTTCTGCAGGTATTCTGGAGCTGCAGATCTCCCTACAAGGGAGTTCACGTTTTCCAGGACTGTCATTGACCATGTCCGGATGGTATAGAGCGCAAGCTACAAGACGATCAAACTTTCATGAGTACAAACAGAGAACCAAAGAGCATGTGAATGATCGTGCATAAGCATGAGAGACGGAGTGGGCAGATTCACTTACAATAATAGCTCCGACAGGATCCATCCAACCATCAAAATAATTAGCCAAGAGTGCAGCAACGAGACCAATGACATTGGTTATGACATCAAAAAAGTGGTCCTGGGCATATGCTTTGACGATCTCATTTGTGAATGACCGGCAATAAAGGACTAGAAGGAATTTGACCAGAGTCACAGAGAGCATGATACCCACAAGCCATTGCTCTTGCTCTTTTGTTAAATTAAATTCAGCCTCCTGGGAACAACAGGAAGTCAAAGGGTTAAAAATGTTCATGATTCTTTGAAGTAATAGGTCCCAACTTCATGCCTTAAAAGTTAATAAAATACATACATTAGATAACAATTGCTGCACTGACTCCAAGATAATCTGCAGTCCAAGAGTGGCCATCACAGAGGCAAACACAAGGATTCCCTGCATGCCATCTAATTGTTAAATTCAAGAATCAAAAAACAAAATTACAGATGCAATCATAAGAGCTATATATTCGAGTATTCCACCAATGATGTCCCTATGAACTAGATAGATTACACACCCATATTTTACGTTCACAACATAAGTGGGAAAATCAGATGATCATATCAGTGGAAAGAGGCCAAGAGGTCAGGGTAGGAAGGGAGGTCTGTACAGACACGAGATCAATAATTAAGGAAAAACACACAAATTATAGTAAATCCTCTAATCGGTGCTAGGAACTCCAAGAGCCAATTTTGCCTCTCATTCAATTGATTCAGGACTGGATTTTGATATTTTGAATGGCCATTGAAGATGAAAACATCTATTCAAAATACAAAGAACAATAACTGCTTTTTCTCCCCAAATTACTCTTCTTTGTCGTGAAACAAAGGAGGCGGCCATTTCTGACAGTAAAGAGCAAGCATTATGCATATCATCCAAGTGACCAATTCACAATATTGAAAAGGGAACAGAAGTTTCAGGCACAGCTTGACATACGAAAGTGTAGACATCATAAGGAAAGGCTCAAGAAGGCAATGAGAAGTTTTTTCACCCTTAAAACAAACCAGCTTGCTTAAAGATGGTCGAACAAGTGGAATACTAAACCAAGAATTCCCCCTCTGTCATCAATGAAGGACATACTAAACTATGACACCAATCTCATACAAATTGGACCATGAAATATTAATGAATTCAGGATGGAAACCGGCCCGTGACAAAAGCATATTGGCCTTTGAGCCCTGTAAGCCTATATACAAGAAAAGAAAAGGAGAAACTTCTTAATAACCCAGAACATTGCAAGAAGCACCCGGTGCTGATGTGAGAAAATTACGTAACACAATTCTTATGGGCAATAATTTATGGTGGACTTACCAATGGTTGCATCCGTTTCTTTCCTATAGGATAATGATAGGGATTTGGCGTTTGCATAGAGAATGCAGTAAACCACAGGATGAAGCCTGACAACAGATCGAGAAGGGAGTCCAATGTGGAGGCTATGATGGCCAACGATCCACTTCTAATGGAAGCATATACTTTCGCTGCAAAAAGAACCATGTTTGCAATATTTGATATTCTTATGGCAAATGTTTCATTTCTAGCCAACTTCTCCTGTTCTTCCTGCAAATAAAACACCAATCATTCCAATAGGAACTGTTAGACAGGCAATTAAACGTCCTTTCTATCAGATTGAGGGACAAAATTAATTTAGTAGACTGCACAGAGCATCAAAATTCAAGAATGACCTTTGACATTCCAGGAATAAAACCACGTTCAGTTAAAGCATCCATTTCATTGAAGCCCTCAAGCATTTCCACTTGTTGCTGATAGTACTCAGCCACATTATCCTCAGGACCTAAGTCATAAAAAGTAATTGAATCTCAAAATCCAACGTCTTGCATGTAAAGAGCAACAGAGGAAGGGAGTATAGATTTCTTGAGCTCAGAAACATGTAGAAAAAACTCGAAATCCATATCCCAGTAAGCACCAGTCGTTTGTCTTAAAAAATCACCAGCGTCAACCCTCGTCCCTTGTTGAATAACTAATGCTTTCTAAATGCTGTGTAAACGCAGATACCAACCTGTGGTTGTTAGTGCACAAACATGTCATGCATGTAAACAAGCGTGCTTCTCCTAAGCACACACCAGTACACACATAGAAGCAATTTTGCAAGTTCCAAATAATTCGATGATGAGACAAGAGACATGCTTGTACACGAGCTAGTACCCAAGGGCAAGTGATGAGGTACTGTCATTTCAATCTCTGTCAAAGTTGCCAAAAAACTACGAAGCTGAGACTTAACTTCAGACTCACAACACAGTCACAACGTTAATTTCAGGGAACAATTATGCAGGCCTTCCATGCTCCCACGTTTTATCCATCTCCAACATTCATAGTGCTAGACCTTCAATCACGTATCAACTTCAGATGAGTTTCTTACCAACTATCTTTTCTGAAGAATTAAACAATTAATCGCCACACTCCATGCCAATGATGTAATCCCATGTACTCATAGCATGGCTAGATATATCAATAAGGCAGCCAAGCTACTACCCTGCTATAATATCCACACAAGTTTGATGCATAATAACTTTTTCTTTTGTTTGAAGTGGGGGGGTTGGGAGCACCGATCTATAGCGGCGAGAGTAAGCTTGAAGAAAAGAAGTATAAATTTCTATATTAACGCAACAAAGGACATACAAGGATGCTAGTTAACATCACTCGAGTCACCAAACTAAAACCGCTAAATATGAGAAAGAGCAATGGTAAGGATACTAAAAGCTTTCACTAAACTTGTGTGCAGAGGGACTTAGGAAGACAAAGATGTTAAACAAGTGGGAATCGTACACAAAGTGATTGGCTTCCAAAGTAATCCTGCTGAATCACTTAGAAAATATAGTTCAGGAGAAAAGTTTTAGCATCTTTAGCATTTCCCAGTGAGACCATATCAGCAGGATGACACCTGCAGGTTTTATCAAATTAAATTGAATTGGCATGTTCCAATCGGCTGTCTCACTCAGTGTGACACCCAAGATTTTCTCACTAAATTACAGTACCAAAATGGCAAAACCACTAAACTAACAATCAAGTGGACAAGGCCAAAATGGAATAGATATTTCTAAAGGATAACAGATTCTTATCCAGAGAACAAAGCTACTTTTGTAACAATCACCATCCCTAATCAAGCCCAACATATAGGAAAAAAGACGGGCCAAAGACATTACATGTTGTAGGAAAACTTTGCTAGTATGAATTCCTCGCTGCTGCTGTTCTAACCCCATAATTGTAGACTGTTATCTGTAATTATGTACGGCACCTTTCCAAGGTTTCATATGTATGCCTCCCATTTGTCTATCCAAGGAACCATCCCTTAATCAATGTAAGTCCCCATTTTCAAAGCAATGTAGTTTGAGATTTACAAGAATTCTTGTAAGGTAACATTTGTACAAAGAAATTACCTTGCAAATAACTCAAACGTTAGTTTTTCTTTAAAGGGGATATTTTAGGAAGTTTTTGTAAAGCAGTCCCTAGGAAGGCTTCCCTTATTGCATCTATATCTGTTTAAACTCTCTCAAAAAAGGAAGGAAGGAAAACTAGAGGTGAGCAAGATGGACCGCCCAAACCGGGACAGACCGGACCGACCAGTTTGGTCCGGTTCTCGGGAATATTGGTCCGGTTCCCGGTTCCTAAAAGTGAAACCGGTTTCTGGGCAGTCCGGTTCCCGGTTCTAGGGTGGGAACCGGACCGACCAGACCGATAAATATATATATTTTTCTAATTTTTTCCTATATATATTTATTTACTTTTTAAAATTTTTGAAAAAATAAAAAGCCTAATCTAATTTCTTCAATTTCTCCAATTTCTTCTTGCCTTTACCAATAAGTGATTGGTCACATTGGAACCGGACCGGACCAGTGTCCCCGGTCCTAGAAACTGGGAACCGGACCTCCTGGTCCGGTTCCCGGTTCTTGGGTTGAACCGGACCGGACCGAAAACCGCTCACCCTTAAGGAAAACCATCTCACGACTTGACATTTGTCAGAAAAACTTCTTAAAAATTCTCAAATTTCCTCCGACTTATTATTGTGAATCTTTTACTCGATCAAAGCCATTCAGCACTCATGCAAGAGGCGTCATTCAAGTATGGAAGGGAGTATCTCCTTCCCAAATAACATTTAAAATTTGAGTGGGCTCGAGGTTTTCACCGATTATTATTCTGGTTTCATAATTTCAGGATGCTCGTAGGAGAGATTTAATTTAAGTTTCATTAGACTAGTTGCATCACCACAGAGCAAGCCTCTACCGACTAGATGGAGGCAAGTGAAAGGAAAACGCAAAGACGAAATCAGCAGGATTGACTCGAGGGGCGAATCTCGTCGTCCACAGGAAGGGTTTGGGTTTAGCTATAAAAGGGGTTACTGGGCAGACACTTCAATCAAGAAGGGAGTACTCTTCTTCAGTTCATTGCAATGTTCTGACCCTATTCCCTTTGGGAGGAAAGGAGGAGCCTTTGCACCTCGATGCTTGCCTCCTCAGAAGAAGAGAACTCAGAAAAGACACGGAGTGTCATCTCGAGATATTCTTCAAGATGGTTTCCCTCAACAAAACCAGATTCAAAGAAAACGGATGAGGTCATGCAGAACGCAAAACTACATTCATTTCGCCGGTGAAGCAGAACAATAATGACGACTGAACAGTTCCGCCCACGCTAAATATAGCATAATAAAACAACGAAGCAACCGCAAAGCACGCAAAAGTACATCCATTTCGCCGGAAACTTGTCGAGAAAAGAAAGAAAGAAAAAGCCCGGGCAGAAGGAGAGAACCTAGAACACCCAGGCAGCAATCATGGATCCCGCGGGGTTGCTTCTTCTGCGCGTGCTCCGGCGAGAACTTGAACCCGTCGAAGTTCAGCCGCCACGACCGGTCGCCGTTGCCGGCCTCCGGCAGCAGCAACCGCTCCTCGTCTTGCTCCGGCGCCACCGGCTCCGCCATCTCCGGGGGGGTCGCGACGGGGAAAGAAAAGTGCTTCGCGCGGACGCTCCCGATCCCCGCAAAAAACGTACGACGAAGAGGAGGAGGAGGAGGAGGAGATCACATGCGTGCGAGAGCCTCGAGAGAGATGGCAGGGGCTTTATGGGGAATTCACCCGCCTCGGGGGTTGGTGCCACTTGGTTATAGTGTCTCGCCTTCTCAGTCCGGCTGATACGACCCGTGACGTGGCAATCGCGAATAGACGGCGCGTACCGTGCACGCGCACGCGCACGCGCACGCGCCTGCTTTCGTCCCCTCCTGTTGCGTGACGTGGAGTCCGGAGATTGGTTGGTGCCCGTACTTTCCGCAGCGGGGCGATCGTGGGAGCAGAACCATCGCAATTGTTGCGTTACGTGTTGGGTTTTCATCGGACACGTGTACGGCTCCAGCGAATCGATGGGGGGGGGGGGGGGGGGAGGAGGTTGGGCACGTGATCGACATGAATTTTTTTTTTTTGGGATGTGGTCGGCCGCTGGGGAAATTTGGTATGTGGTGGGGAGTAGGGGGAGAAAAGTAGGACCCCAATTGTCTTTTTCCCGGACAGACGATAAATTTGACGATGATTGGACTACTAGACAAAATGCGTTCAATGTGTTTTCAACTCAGTTCGATTTCACGGATAAATACATTGAAAGCTTTAAAATGTATGTAAATGTATAAATAATTCTTAAAATTTTCAAAAAGTGTAATCAAGTATTGAAATTCATCACGAAAGTTCAATTAAGTCATAAAATTTTCAAAAAGTACAATCAACACAAGAACTTTGATATGATCGATTTGATAAGTTCTAAAATTTGATTGCACTTTTTAAAAGTTTTAGGATTCGATTGTACTTACGTGACAAGTTTTAGGAATTCTAATGCACTTATCCCAAAATTTAAAATTTTAAAAAAAAATTGAAAAATGGTTAGTTAAATCAATTAGCAAAATATATTTTCATTATCGATAAAAATTTATACACTTTTTTCGTTGATGATGAAAATCATTTTCATTCTTTCATTTTTTTAAGCGACATAAACAATTATTTTTTGAAAAAAATATTTTTTGAATCTAGAGTTTTTCGTAAAACAAACGCAATTATATTTGAATAATAATAGTATGTGGAGCATTATTGTAATTTTCAAAATGGAAATCCGGAAATATATTTAGTTGATGGGGCTAAAATAGTCATTTAAGGCCAAGTTGCCTATTGACAATGCCGAAAAGTCGTGTAAAGATGAACTTTAGATCTTCAAAAAGTAAGTCAATTATTTTTCGCGATTCAAGTAGAAACGAAATTCGAACGTAAAATCTCATTCGCAACTGAAAATATAGAAGAATCGAACTTACTTCGTGAATCGACACGTGTAACCTTATTCCTTAAATTACAAAGCAGATTGGATTTGGACTTCCGAATAGATACCAAGAATTTAGTGTGCCGGCGGCGTATGTGTAGCGAATGAGCATCAATTGTAATGTGCATCGCGTGTTGCTTTGAATTTTGCGTTCTAAGATCTCTCGGATTTAGCGAACTAGCTTCTTCCACTTATTAAGATTGGTATGTGATACTTACGTTACGTGTTGGAATTCGGCGGACACGTGTACGGATGCTGTTGGGTGGGTGGTTGGATGGGGGGCACGTGAGTGACATGGATTTCGATGCGGTGGCGCCCGCCGCTGGGGGCAATTTCGGGATTTTCCTTGGGGGGAGTGGGGACGCCGATATCTTTTCCCGGGACAAGCAATGATGACGAGTTTTGACAATGAATTTACATTTTTGGACTTTGCATCCTAAGACAAAACTGCCTTCAACATGTTTTCAACTAAGGTAAATGGTATTTTTTTTTTTGTAATCGAGAATTCGCCACCATTCCCCGGGGACGAGCCCGCACAGGTAATCGGAGCGCTTATACCTCGGAGGAGACTAACCCAGCAACTTGCCGCAGGGCCCTCCACTAAGGTAAATGGTATTTGAATGAGGATTGTAATAATAATATTATCCGAAGCATTACTGTAATTTTCGAAATGGGAAATCCAGAAATATATATATATTTAGTTGGTAGGGCTAAAAATGGGAAAATAGGCCGAAGTTTAGAGGGGATTCTCGTCGTGTGGGTTTTGAGCATTTTTTAGTCGAAGTTTTCGAAATAAATATATTTACGAAACGCCGAAACTTTTGCTTGCTCAAAATTTGCTTCGAAATGCATTTCGAATGCACCTTTTAAAGAACCCTGACGAAAAAGATCAACTTCTGGCGTTTGAAAAAGTATGTCGGTTATTTTCGTGATTCGGGTACAAACGCAAGTCGAACGTGAAATCATTCGTAATTGAATACATAAGAGAACATTGACACATATAAACTCGGTCCTTAATTACAAAGCGATAATTGGATTTGGGCTCGCAAATAGAAACTTAAAATTTAATGTGCTAGCATGACATGGCGAATAGGTGTTGCGTGTTACTTTGAATTTGGATTCTAATAAACTCTCGAGTTTAGTGAATAGTTTTCTCACACGTGATTGATACGTGATGTTTTTTAAAATGGAGGGTGAAAACTAGATAAAGTATTCAAGATTTCGAATTTATAATGTTCGGTTGCCTAGAAAATTTATACGATTAAAGGAAATGTGAGAGAGAAAAACACCAGAACGAAAAAGAATCTTAATGTTTTTTTTTTATTTTTTTTTATGGAGGCATAAAATAATAGCGGGTCACTTGGTGCCACCTATTAAAAATTGGACTGGACAGCTAGGAATTCTCACTCGATTGCAAGTAGTAAAGGGGTAAACTGTCTTCCGTGAGATTATGAATTTGATTCGTGCCGTGAACAAATCTTAAAATGGCCGAAGATGTGGTGTTACTTAGTTGTTCAATGCATCGTGTGTGGAGAGAATTCCTCACTATTGGCATCTCGGTAAGTGTGTAATGATAGGCTCGCCAACATCGCACTTTCAAATTGCGATCGGTAGGAAGTAGTTGTCGGTCGCTTTCCCTTCCATTGAGGAAATGGCCTTAAATAGGAAATATGTCATCCCACCGAGTTATCATGGGGTGGGGGCTAGTAGGGGTGTAAACGGTTCGGTTCGGTTCGATTTTCTTGAAAAATCGAATCGAACCGAACCGTTAAGGGTGCCTCCTTGAACCGAACCAAATAGGAACCGAACCGAATTGGAACCGAATCGATAAGCCGATTTGGTTCGGTTTGCTTTTCGGTTTCTTCTTCTTTTATCTTTTTTCGCACTTCTTCCCTACCCCCTCCTCGTCTTCTTCTTCCGCTCTCTCTTCCCTTCTCTGCGAGACTGCTTCTTCTTTCTTCTTCCCGTCAAGAAGCGGGTCAATTGATGACCCACCACCAAAAGGCCCCACCAGATCACCACCGGAGTCGGCCATGGACACTCGCCGGAGACCGAACTTCCGGCGACTGAACCCGCTCTAACAACAAAAAAGCGAGGACCGGGACTCGGACGACCCGTTTGGTTAATGGCGGCCATCACAAACACCTCGGAGCCGCCGTCGCCGGCCCAGGTGGACTCGATCTCGATGTCGGCATCGGCCGACGAGCTGACGGCCGAGGCCGTGAACAAGCGCTACAAGGGGCTTGTCATGCTACGGCCAAAAGCCGTCAAGGGGAAGGGCGCGTGGTGCTGGGCGCACCTCGAGCCCATGCTCGTCCACAACGCCGACACTGGCCTCGCCAAGGCCGTGAAGCTCCGGCACTCCCTCTACGAGGCCGTCTTCTCCGCCTCCAACCCGTCGCGGACCGCCTCCGAGCACCTCAAGCGCGGCACCTGGCCCAACTTCAAGAAGCCGCAGAGAAAAATGTCTTTCGTCACTTTTTGGGAGAGGATAATGATGCGAGCCTGCGAGGGAAGAGGAAGAGAGAGAATAAAGCAGGAAAGAGAGAGAGAGAGGAGAGCAGTGAGAGTGTGAAGACAGAGGAAGAGAGAGAATAAAGTAAAAAAGTGAGAGAGAGAGAAAAGTCAGTGAGAGGTGAGCAGTACTGCAGTAATGAGCAGTGAGATTGAGGAGAGAGAGCGCGAAGGGAAGAAAACCACATTAAAAAACCGAAATCCGAACCGATTTGAACCGAACTGAACCGAACTACTGTGTTAACCAAATTCATTTATTTATTATCCGAACCGAAACCGAACTGAACCGAAAATACATGAATTTTCGGTTCGGTTCGTATCTCGGTTCGGTTTTTCGGTTCGGTTCTGACACCCCTAGGGGCTAGTACGATTTGGCTGTTCATGCGATTGATACTTTGATACATGGGAATGGACATCAAGTGCTGTGGCTCTGGGAATTGTTAGTTTTCTACGGAACATGCATAGTTAAAAAATATAAACGCAGCGGAAAGATATAACTACACATGTATCTCCAAAGGCGTTGTTCATGCGTTTCAATAAAAAATCGGAAGACCATAGAGGGTTAATCGGATTACCTCTCGTAACGTGTCCAAAATGATTTCGGTTCGGATTTTCTTCAGTTCGAGCCCCACAATCGTCGGACCTCTAGTTCAGACACACCATCAATCGCACGACGAACGGAAGGAAGAACTTGCGGATAATCACCAATAGAATTGTGCTAGCAATATTGTGGCGACAATTCTCCGCACTCTTGATATTTCAGTCACGACGTCGAAAGAGAGAAAAAACTATTTTTAACTCTCACGCACACATATTTCACTCTTAATTGCAACTGTTTCTTTTCTGTATATCTCAGCAACTGTTGCTGATCACAATTTTATTTGTGCGATCAGCAACGATTGCTGATCGCCAGGCACACTTCACACGATCAGCAACAGTTGCTGACCGTGGGTGATGCACACGGTCAGCAGTTGACCGTGTGCATGCACACCATCATCATTCTTTTTTTTTTTAAATTTAAAACAAACACGATCAGCAAGGAGCTGATCGTATGATGTACACGGTTAACATTTTTTGACCGTGTATACTTTTAATTAATTTAATTTTATAAAATTAAGAGTGCAAGATCATTTGGCACATTAACATGTGTCCACTTTAGGTTTGCGTGTGCATCATATGCATGCACGCTCATGACTGAAATAAAATAAAATTAAATCACATTTAATTTAATCTTAATCTGACTGATCGATTGCTATAATTGCAAACATATTTGCAATATTGCATCTTCCGTACAATGTCATCCTAAATTGGTTATGGTGTGTGACATTCCTAGGTTCATCACTGAGCTGGTAGTAGGACTTGCACTAACACGTTAGTACTCTCAAGAAAATTGATTGTCCCGATCAACCTCTAAATCCTACAAGCCATGATTGACATCTAGCAATATGTCATGGCTACCCAGACAATGTGAATATTTTAAGAACATAATGAACTCGTCAGTTTTGGCTACAGTGTAATTCAATCCATCTGCCTTACTATATCCCGATCAAACAAAGACCATGGAATATTTGTCAAGTCATCAATTCGATCATATGCACAAATCTAATTGACATGTATTTTATATGAGACATGAACAGTTCATTCTCGGTTACAACCCTGGCCGAGGATTTTAATGCAATGTCAAGATTAGATTGCATAGGACATCATTATTGTACCTTGTGTATAACAAGGAGACAGATTCCATTTTGCGCACGCGTGTAACTTCGTATGTGAACGAACTATGACCATCAAGTACAGAGACGGATCAACGAACCAGCAATATGTGCACCTGTGAACCATAGCCATCCAACACACAAGTCAACACTGTGCCTCAGGTCTAAGGATTATTTACACAAGACCAGAGCATGAACGATTAGGCATTGACCACGCTAAAAGCTTCCATGTTGCTAATCGTTATATGCGTGTCACGTTCAGTGAACTTGTTTGATACAAACACCTGTGTTCTAGCTCGGGCATCACAATACCCAATGACTCGTGACTCGTCATTCCCTTAAATATCCAATACTTAATGGTGAAGCTAAGAACACACCGGTCTCAACATGATTATTGATATCCACTTAATGATCCATCGACCGGGAACAATTTAAAGATTCAGTCTAACTGTGAACCTGTCACACATATTCTTAACGTCTCAAGAATAGGTCCAGTCACAAACTGATCTTATGGAATCATTCATATATTTAAATAACCGGACAAATGAATAAATACGTCATTGCCATTAAATAAATAATGAAATTGAAAATACAACTTAAATCCCTAACATGTAACTATTACATGATGACTTTAGGGCATACATCTAACAGGAATACCATCCAATTCGATCGGTCTCAAGTATTCAGACAAGTGGGAAGCCTAACACATTGATGTGAGTAGGGGTGAGCAATGAATTTAGTTCGAATTGGGAATCGAAGTGAACCGATCCTACCTAAAAGAAAACTCTAGCTCTAAAATCGCCTTCTCTTCCTCGTCATCCTCTCCTCTCCGGGTTTGTTAGCCACCACTGCCCGACTCGGCCGCCTTGCGAATGTCTGAGCCATCATCTTCGATGGCTTGTCCTTGCGCAACACCCTCTATTCTCGTTATTGCGTCCCAGCTCCCCTCTCTCCTCCTTAGGCTTGGCTCCCTTTCTCTAAGGCGACCGTCGCCGACCTCAAATCGGAGGTTGGCGACCCCAACCTCGATGTGGGCACAAAGCTCAGTGTCGCAGCCATGACTACCTCGCCGAGCTATGATAAGGCTCAAGCTTGAGCTCCATGGCTGCCATGGTTGAGCTTTGAATAGAGCTCGCACATGAGATGGAGATGGAGATGGAGGATTGCGATGGTCAACGAGGTGTTGGTCAGCGTAGCGGTGAGGGACAACGTGTCGATCAGTGATGGGAGGTGGCAAACATGACAGCTGATTTTGGATTTGGATACTATCAGCCTTGGATTGGATAGGAGGAAAATTACCAAAAAAGTCATAAATCTATTTTAATTACGTCAATTCAGTCATAAAATTTTTGTATTTGTGTCATTTCAGTCCATCCGGCCAATTTTTATCGGCCAACGCCGACATGGATGTCGGCCAGCGCCGACCTTCCGGCTGATGCTAGCAATTTTTAATAATATTTTATTTTTTTTCGAATAATTTTTTTTTATTTCTCTTTTTTTTCCCTCCTGCTTCCTCCAGTCGATTGCTGAACCTTAGCAATCGGCTAGAGGCAAGAGCGAGGGCGAGTCTTGCCAGATCTAGCTTGGCCTCACCTAGCGACAACGACGGCCGACGTTCAATCTACGTCAACATTGCCCGGCGTCCACGTCAGCGCCGGCAGACCAAAATTGGTTGAATAGACCGAATCGGTACAAATGCAAAATGTTTAGGATTGAATTGGCAAAAATAAAAAGGTTTAAAATCGAATTGGTACAGTTGTAATAAGATCAAGACCTTTTCCGTAATTTCTCCATTGGATAGGTGGTGGTGGGTAATTTTTTTTTATTTTTCTACTTGAAAGATGCAAATGAGTGCCACGTTTTGCAAAGCGAGGATGCAAATTGATATGAGCGAGGAAACCCGAGATGCTTTTCGAATTTCTCCCTTATTTTGTAATCGCAACAACACGAGCACACATCACCACCATCTTTTCGTCATATGCATCGTCGACGTGGTCGTATTATTTATCTCGAGCGCGCGGCATGCGCCTATCCATCGCACGGGTTTTAGACTTTTCAATATGTTTTTTTTTTGGCTTTTCACATTGGATTTTGATGGTTGGAAATCTTCGTACATGTTAGGCACAGAAGCCTTCAGCCATGTCAAACCTGTGTTGCGTAGCCGATTCTGGTGCATAGAATAGAAGAAAATGATGGATAAGCACCTTGACATTATCAGATTTTGCATCGTACCCCACCACATTCATTAGTTCGACCAAGAAGACCGGTCTCATTTGACGTGAGCAGGACGCATCTATTCGTGACCTCTTAATCCGCGAATGGATTTCCCGATCGGACCAGTCACAAGACAAAGACGCCGTGACTAATTGCTTTGAAAGAAGACACGAAACAGGCGACTTCTGTCGCGATTTTGGGAACTGTTTGCTTCTGCGACTTTTCTTGCCCTCGTGCTTTCTGATGACTTCGATTCAAAATTTACTGTAATTGTATCGATTCGGTCATGAACCTTTTCATATTTTGTCAGTCGAGTCAATTCGATTAATTTTGGCGGAAAATCACTGACGTGGACGCCGGTCATCCTATGTGACACGAGCGGTGCTGACGTAGATATTTTTTAATAATATTTTAATAATATTTTTATTTCTCTTCTTTTCTTTTCTTTTCTTTCATTTATTTCCAACTCTCAACCGCCCACAGTTGGGAGTTTGGAAAAAAAAAAGAAAGGAAAGACTATAATTTTTTTTTAAAAAAATAAAATATTATTAAAAAATGTCAATGTCGGCGCTAGCTATGTCAAGTAGGGCGGCCGAAGTACACGTCAGCGATTTCCGATTAAAATCAGCCGGATGGATTGAATTAATACAAATGTAAATGGTTAAGGACATGGCAAAAAAAAAATTTAAGACTGAATTGGCACAGTTATAACATGTTTAGGACTTTTGTGGTAATTTTCTCAAAACATTGATGCAATGTCAATTTATAAGGGGAGAAGAGAAAATAGGGAGGATTTGCAAGTGAAAAAAGATGTTGATTCCCAGTAAATAAAAAAAAGAAATTAACATATATAAATTAATGTTGTTTTGATATGAAGTCGTGACGACCCATGACAATATAATTGGACGAAGCTCGTCAATTGTATCGATCACCACAAGAAATTGGAGTCGTGCATTTGGCCTTTATCTAATTACTCTACCGATTACAGAATTGCTGTTAGGTTATGGTTCATACTCTCCAACAACAGAATAACACGGGGGTCTCGCTCAAATTAACAACGAAAGGTGATAAGCTGGACGTAACTCTAGTTTAAAGGCGAACCAAGATAAAATCTTACGTTTCAAATTCTATTTTTCTCTTTTATTTTCTTTATTACTGTGCAGCGAATCCTAACAATTGCCACTCAACCTCTCGACTCCATTGGCTCTCTCGTGTCATTTGCTTCCAATCGCCATCACCCTCTCTCACTCCCTCTCATACACACATATATCGATGATGTCATGTCGACGATTGACATCGTCTCATCCTAAGTAAGAGAGAGGGCGAGAAAAGATGGGGGGTGGTTGGCATGATGTGAAATCCAGGACGGTTGGAGGTGGACTAAGGAGCACCCGTGTTTGAATTACAAGAGCTTTGCTCTGATGCCATATCCTTCGAAGAAGAACCAGCGAAAGATTTCGATTTATCTTCGTATATATCGAAAATAACCTTTCAATATTCAAATTAACAACATGAGAGGAAAAAAGAAAAGAAGAAGCCGAGACAAAAGGCGCCTAAGATACCGGTTAAAACTCAGTGGGAGCTCGCGTCCTTTGCCGTTTTCTGTTTTTGTCGCCACCACTTTTCTTCTTGTTTTCTCATTCTTATGCTTTGGCTTATTCCAATCCAAGGGCGATGTTGTTGTTCAGCTACTCTGTTTTCTTCCTGTGAATCTTTTGTCCCTTATTGTGGGAATAACAAAGTTCCGACAAATCCAATCTCGTGCGCCTCGACAAAATATAAAAAAAAATAAATTAAATGCCATTGCCAATGCAATTGCACGTCTAAGTAGTGCCATCGGTTTTAGGAAAGAATGATAAAATATCGTTCGTGTCGTAATCAAGAAATTCATAAATATTCCGAAAAAATTTTGCGGGTTTCACTTTCAACCGTTAAAAAAAGTTAAACTGAATTTAAATTCAAAATCTCTCGCCACGATACCTATGTAAAATTATGCGAGACCGATGTCGATTATTTTAAAAGCTTAAATCATAAGATGAAAACGTGGTTTGACTTTTAATTGTTTTAATGAATTTCAGCCTACTTTTTCTTTGCTCCGTCTTTCCACGTGGAAAAATCCATTTTGGCTTTTCGTTGCTAAAGAAGAGCCACTAGGGCTGTTGTTTTTCTCAAGGCCTATGAGTGTAATTACGAAGAAGACGCATACGAATTCCTCATTATTTTTACTTTTTCATGTTTCGTGACTCGATCAACGTTTCATACAAAGACACCAAACGAATCATTCGAAAGGCGTAGGCAATATGAGTTGTACATTCGGATGAAAGATTTCTTTTTTTTTTTTTTTTAAATTTGGCTTAACAAAAATAAAAGTTAATCTAGCCTTTTCCGATTATAATGGTTCGAAACTTTTTGCGGGTCGCAAAAATCTTGCAAACTGAGATTATTTATTTAATTAATTAATGCTCATATTAGATTTACTCATTTCTCGCAACGTCCGACATGATACGCACCTGCCACGTGTAGGTCGCGAAGGGAGACGCTAATCAATTGAATTATGGGCTCGGCCCAGCTAATAGATTTAGTTTTTGTATGGCCTTTTTGTTATCGACTTTTTGAACAATATTGGGAAAAGCCCAATAAAGATATCATATCAAACTTTTTTAGTAACAATACCGCAGGTTCAATAGTAGAAGAATCTTAAGAAACGAATTCAGCGCGATAAAACTAGAAGGAAGCAAGGCGCGCGATTAAAAGCAAAGTTTGCAAAGACGGACCATAGTGACACAAAGACGCAAAAATGAAGCAATGAACAGAAGAAGTTATTGGGAGAAGGTATATAAATTGGAAGTGCACTTGACCAAAATTGATCCCGTGGCACTTGACCAAAATTGGAAGCAATGAAACATATTTACGAATTGGTCACGCAACATAAATTTGATCCTTCATTTGTAAATAATTTCATGTTTGAGCCACCTATTCGAATTTTTGATGTGGACGGGATATTTCATGACTTTCGGGCACACACATATAAAAAAAAAAAGGAGCTTCCGATCGTTAGAATACGGGTGCGCATGAATACCCTTCTGTGCCCCGGCGCTATTTCTGAACAGAAATGATTTTTTTTGATTCTGTGCCCGGAAACAATTTCTGGGTATTTGAAGGCGTTTGATAAACTGTCCAAAATTTCTATTCCTAGAGTAGAAAAGAATAGAAATGCGTTTGGTAACTATGTAAAATTTCTGTTCCCAAATAATATTTTAATAATATTTTGAATTGTTTAAGTTTTTTTTTTTTTCTACTTTCTTCTTTGGCCATGGCCGGTCGCCGGCGACCGGCGACCGGCCACAGCCCAGGGCCGGCGAGGGCGTCACGGACCTCGCCGGCGGAGGCGAGGGTCGCCCTCGCCGGCGAGGGCTGGACCCTCGCCACCTGGGCGAGGCGGCCTCGCCCGAGCGGCGAGGCTCGGCCTCGCCCGGATCGGGTGAGGCCGAGTCTCGCCGTCGCGACCCACGGCGAGGTCGGCCGCCGTGGGTCGCGACGGCGAGGCTCGGCCTCGCCAGATCCGGGCGAGGCCGAGCCTCGCCGTCTCCGGGCGAGGCCGACCTCGCCGTCGCGACGGACGGCGAGGCTCGGCCTCGCTCGATCCGGGCGAGGCCGCCTCGCCCAGGGGCGAGGGTCCGGCCTCGCCCTCGCGGCGAGGCGACCCTCGCCTCGCGGCGGCCGGCGAGGTCCGTGACGCCCTCGCCGGCCCGGGCGTGGCCGGTCGCCGGCGGCCGGCGGTCGGCTCAGCCAGGGAAGAACAAAAATAAGAAAAGACAAAAAAGAAAAAAAAGAAAAAAAACTGATTCTCAAAATTGTGCCGAGAAACAAGAAGCAACTTTTTTTTACTTCTTGTTTCTCTTCCAAAACTGTTTCTCGGCACAAATTTTTGCAAAAATGTGCCGAGGAACAAAAAGTTTACCAAACGCATTTCTGTTCCCAAACTATTTCTGGGAACAAAAGAACAGAAATTTTTACTATTTGGCACGTTACCAAACGGGCCCTACGATGACGCATGATAGGAATTTGGAAAGATTTTGGCGGATTCACTGTTAAAACGATTTGGGAACTATAGATTACTGTTATAAACGGGTTGCGGCCTGGAGATCCAGCTGACTAGCTTCTACCTGCTTGAATGTCAGGCTTCTGGCCCTTGGCTTCAGAGGTAACAACGTGCGAGGGCATGCATGGACTCGCAGTTTGCAATCGATACTCAAGACAGTTCATGTGATAGTCATCCTAATTTTTGATTCTGCAGCGTATGTTTTTTGATAACATCTGCGTGGAGAGAGTATGACGTTGACTTGCAATTTGCTTCGGGGAGGAGACATTCCTTGCACTTGACCAAAGCCTAAAACGAACGACGATAATACATGACCGGTAAGCTTCGATCCGCAAAAGGCCTTGCATGACCTAGGCCAACGGCGCCTGGGTAGTCGCGCGACCTCAGGCGGCCGTCGCCTGGGTCGTGTGACCTCGCCGGTCTGATCCGATGTTGGCCACCTCACGAAGAAGATGAACAATAACAAGAGAAGCAAAATCGGAATAAGCCAAAATGAGTGAGGATAGTTTGGGAACAAAAAATTTGAGTTCAGCATTTATGGAATACCGAAAGCCTAAAGCTAGTCCGTTCACTTTCAACCGTTCAAAAAAGTTCAACTGAATTTAAATTCAAAATCTAGGGTCATTATATCCATGTAAAATTACATGAGACCGATATCGGTTATTTTAAAAATTTAAATCATTAGATAAAAGCGGGATTTGACTTTCAAATATTTCAATGAATTTCAGCCTTCCTTTTCTTTTCTCCTTCTTTCCACGTGGAAAGCCGGTTTTGGCTTTTCGTTGCTGAAGAAGAGCTGCTAGTGCTATCTTTTTCTCGAGGCCTGTGAGTGTAATTACGAAGAAAACGCATACGAATTCCTTATTAATTTTTACTTTTTCGTGTTTTGTGACTCAAGCAGCATTTCATATAAGGACACCAAACGAATCATTCGAAATGCATATAGGTAATATGAGTTGTAGATTTGGATAAAAGAGCTCTTTTTTTTTTGTTTAAATTCAGCTTAACAAAAATAAAGGTAATCTAGCATTTCCCGATTATAATGGTTCGAAACTTTTTGCAGGTCGCTAATATCTTACAAACTTAGGGTGCATTTATTTTACGGGAAACTCAAGATTTGAAAAATGTTTTTCGAAAAATGATTAATTATCTCGCTCAAAAAAAATTAATCAATTGAAACTATTTTCATTGTCAACATCAATTTATGCCTAACTATTTTCGTTGATGATGAAAATATTTCTCATTCATTCATTTTTTGTGAGCGAGATAACCAATGGTTTTTTGGAAAGTGTTTTTCAAATCTTGAATTTTCCGCGAAATAAACGCACCCTGAGATTATTTAATTAATTAATGAATGCTCATCTAAGATTTACTCATTTCTCGCTACGCCCGACATGATATGCACGTGCCACGTGCAGCTCGCGAAGGGAGACGATAATCCGGTGAATTATGGGCTCGGCCCAGATGATAGATTCAGCTTGTGCATGGGCTTTTTGATATCAAACTGTTTGAACAATATTGGGAAAAGCCCAAAAGAGGTGTTATATGAACCTTTTTTGGTAACAATACGGCAAAGTTCAATTGTAGAAGAATGTAAAACACAAATTCAACGCAATAAACCTAGAAGGAAAGCGAGGCGCGCGATCAAAAGCAAAGTGGCAAAGACGGACCATAGTGACACAAAGAAGCAAAAATAAAGCATTGAACAGAAGGACTTCTTGGGAGAAGGTATATAAATTGGAAGTGCACTCGAACAAAATTGATCAGCAGCACTTTTTAACTTTGACGAAACAAGTCGACGCGATAAAGGGGATGAAACGTATTCACGAATTGGACGCACAACATAAATCCGGTCCTTCATTTGTAAATCATTGCATGTTTGAGCCACCTATTCGAATTTTTGGCATGGACGGCATATTTCGTGACCTTCAGGCACACGTATTAAATAAGGAGTTTCCGATCATTAGAATACGGTGGCGCATAATACGGATCTTAAAAGATTTCGCCGGATTTGCTGCTAAAATGATTTGGGAGCTAGATTACAGTTATAAACGGGTTGTGGCTTGGAGATCCAGTTGACTAACTTCCACCTGCTTGAATTTTCTAGATAGTAAGTGGTTTTGCCAGCTGCTTCTGGCCCGTGGCGTAAGAGGTAGAGAGAATGTTTTTGGAATGTAACAACGTGCAAGAGCATGTATGGGACTCGTAGGCAGCGCTAACGGAATCGATGTTGGCTGCAATCGGTACTCAAGACAGTTCATGGGATAGCCATCCTAACTTTTATAGTGCTGCACAATTATTAGTTTTCGGATGACACGTGTATGTAGAGCACGACATTGATCACAGTTGCTTTCAGGGAGGAAACATTCCTTGCATTTGGCCAAAGCCTTAATCCAACGACTATAATACGTGACTGGGTAAGTTTCGATCGGCCTCTAATTCGTGTCGATTGCAAGCTACTGAGTAATTTGTCACTGCAGGCTGGGACTGGTTGGATGTCCGTTGGCTGTTGCACAGGGCTTTAAATGCAATTTTCAGCAATTTTCATTTGGGGGCGCCTTTTCGAAACCTTGCTTCGTGCTTGGGTTCTTCTTTCCAATTCTACTGAAATTGGGTTCATCGACTCACCGTCTCCGTGGGAAAATTACCAAAGTCGCGAACCTATTATAATTATATCAATTCAGTCCTAATATTTTTTTTTTACCAATTCAATTGTAAATCTTTTGCTTGTCAATTTAGTCGTAAACTTTTTTTTTTAATAAATTCTGTCATAAACCTTTTGTATTTGTGCCAATTTAATCCATTCGGTCAATTTTGACCGCTCGACGCTGACTTGGATAATTTTTAATAATATTTTATTTTATTTTTTCGAATTTTTATTTTTTCTTTTCTTTCTTCCCACGGTCGCCGGCCATTGCGCGAGGGTCGCGGGCAAAGGCGGTCATGGCCTTGCTAGCCGAGGGCGAGTTCGACTTTGTCCGCGGCCAGGGAGGCAATGGTGTGGCTAGCCACGCACGAGCCTCGCCATGGCCTCCTCGGCTGAGGACAAAGTCGGACTCGCTTGCGGCTGGTGAGGCCATGGCCGCATTCGCTCGCGTCTTGGTCTCTCCGGTCATGGGGGAAGGCGGCCATGGCCTCGCCACCCGCGGTCGGCTGCCCCAGGACTCCCCTAGATCCAGGCAAGGCCGGCAAGACTGTGGGAAAAAAAAAGAAAAGTAGGAAGAAAAGAAAAGGAAAAAGAAACAGAAAAATATAAAAATAAATAACAAAATTTGATAAAAAATGTTATTTAAAATTGTCTATGTTAGCGTGACTGGACGGCCGGCTATGGCTGGTGTCCCCATTAACGATTTCCAGCCAAAATTGGCTAGATGGCTTGAATTGGCACAATAGCTTTCTCTTCTTGGCGTGATTAGGAGAGCTTGAGTGTTTAGTTTTAGTTACAGATTTAAAATGCAAAGTTATAGATAGATTGCTCTATGCTAACACAAATTTGAACCAACGCAATGAGCCCGGGTGTACCAAAAGCTGCGCATTCGTTATTCATTACCCAGATTAGATAATCGATAATGATAGTGTAATCATAACATTTAAATTGATCCGTACTTATTCGTTGTCTCTATTTTGCAGAGCAACTGTGGAGCAAAAGAGATGCCACGCCCACCGGAAATGTAAATGAAGCGGTAGTACGCAACTTCATTACTTCAAATGCCTCCCAAATTGGGGGGTCCTGGCTCCAAAGATTCTATGAACACCTCTATTCGTTTCCATCTGAGAAATGCAGCTCTATACTTTGGCCGTGAAATAAGTTCCTAAGAATTTCAGAAATTTCGCATTTCTAGACTTTGCTTGTATACTTTTGAGGTAGCCAAAGGAAATCCAAAAATGTGTGTCCAGGGTATAGACCGTGGATGATCTGACCACATGAGCTTTGTAAATGCATGCAGGGCGATTCTAGGCTCGCGCTTCTCGTTCCCATAAACGGATTCAAATTCTTAGCCCAATTTA
The DNA here is from genome assembly GCF_021117445.2 of Syzygium oleosum. Classification (NCBI taxonomy): domain Eukaryota; kingdom Viridiplantae; phylum Streptophyta; class Magnoliopsida; order Myrtales; family Myrtaceae; genus Syzygium; species Syzygium oleosum. Next base: position 20,342,780 of record NW_026607486.1, read on the forward strand.
TGCGAAATAGCTAGGAGTGATCGGTTCCCGGTCCGATCCGGTTCCAATGGTGGAACCGGGAACCGGACCGGGAGGACGGGTTCTCAATTTTGAGAACCGGGGACCGGACCGGTTGCTCTTAGGATCGGGAATCGTACCGCACCGCTGGTCCGGTCCAATGGAACCGATTACTTTTTTATTTTTTTCCCATCATAACGAGAGAGAGTGACAAATTTCAACATATTGACGAAAGCGACGATGAGTGAAGAGTCATTGTGATGCAACGATAAGGGGAAAGCGTTGTACGTGAGTTTAGTTTATATTTTACTAATTTTTTTGAAGAAATAAAAAAAAAGTTATATGTAGTCAGTCTGGTCCGGTTCTCCCTTCTGGTCCAGTTCCCCCTTGGAACTTGGAACTGGGAACTGAACCACCCGAACACTGGTTCCTCTTGTAAGAACCGAGAAACGGACCGACACTTTTGGAAACCGGACCAAACAGGCCGGTCCGGTTTGTTCTGAGCAGTTTTCGGTTTAGACGGTCTGTTTTGCACACCCCAAGAAATAGCTGATTTTAGTTGGAACATTGGAATGCTTACTGAACTGGATTATCTAAAGTCACTTCAATAAATGTAAAAGTTCCTTAAAGTTACCGATTGTGGTACAATTACTAGCAAGATGAATAAGTTACTCTTCGACCAAAAAAAACAAGAATTAGTTACTCACCACAAAAAATTCGCTACAGTTCCGAATACGTGGGGACACAATCAGTAAAAATTGTCACGCATACTAATTTTATGTTGAAAATTGCTATCAACGGAGAATTTACTAAATTTAGATAGCTAAGAAGATATTTCTCCTAGTTCAAAGTCATTGTTACTCACGAATAGAACTACTTATTAATATTTACATGTTTTTTCTATGTAAAAGATAAATTAACTATCTATAAGTAAATATTGACCGACATATCTATAGCTCCCTCGTCACTGTGCAACGCCATTGTTCAACCCCCCTTTGACATCGCTAGCCTCAGATGACCATAGATTTGGGGTCATTTGCGATGGTCGCAACTTCGGGAAAATTACAAAAAAAGTTCAAAATCTATTGCATTGGTATCAATTCAGTCATAATAGACTAATTTTATCATAAATGTATTCACATTAGTGTCGATTCAGTCCATCCAGTCAATTTAGGTTGAAATTTACTGACGTTGACACCAGCCGTCCTACTGGGCACAACGTCGTGTAGGATGGTCGGTGTGACGTGGACAATTTTTAATAATTTTTTGAATTTTTGATAATTTTTATGTTTTCATTTTCATTTTTTCTTTTTCTTTTTTCCCTTCCTTCTTCTTCCTTGGACTTGTGGCCAGTGGCCATGGCCGACGACCGGCCATAGGCGAGGACTGGCAACAGGGGAGGGTCGCCCTCACCGGTGAGGGCGAGGGCTAGACCCTCACATCCTGGGTGAGGGTGGCCCTTTCCGGTGAGGGGTGGACCCTCGCGGCCTGGGCGAGGATCTAACGAGGGCCGCCCTCACGGCTCGCGGCCTATGGGAGGGTTGCCCTTGCCCAGGCCACGAGGGTCCAGCCCTCGCCCTCGCCGGCAGGGTCAACCCTCCCCTGTGGCCAATGAGGGCCACGACCCTCGCCGGTCCTCTCCTGTGGCCAGCTGGCCATGGCCAACGGCCACAGGTCCAAGGAAGGAGAAAGAAGGAAAAAAAAATTAAAAATTAGTAAAAATTCGAATAATAATTAAAATTTGTTAATGTTAATGCCAGCTGTGCCGCGTAGGATGACCGGCGTCCACGTTAGCACATTCCAACCTAAATTGGTTGGATGAACTGATTGGTACCAATGTTAAAATGTTTATGACTAAATTGATCCAATTGAAATGTTTATGACTGAATTGATACAAATGCAATAGGTTTATAACTTTTTTGGTACTTTTCCCTCGCAACCTCTATGGTTGCAAGACCGCGATCACCACAAGTTCCCTAAGATAAGGTGTGATAAGCAGAGACAAATCCTTAATTATGTGATTTCATAATAATACTTTACAAGTGACATAACAAGCATCCGAAGTGTGCTGATCAAGTGATCATGTCATGGCATACATTTTCTAGCAATAATTTTATATATATGAAGATTCATCTGCGAAATTGATATGTAACTATTTGAGAGACCTTTATTTATTAATTTCATAAATCAATTTTAATATCACATTATTAGTATTTCTCTACTTGATCAAACTACTACGAACAGAACACACAAAAATGGATTACTTGGAGAATGGGGCCGGGAAGTGGTCTCCTTTGTAAACACACGGCAAGAAATTGTCCGGATGGAAGTTACGGTAACGGCGACCTTTGGCTCGACACGGGCATGAACATGCATGCATGACTTTTATTTGGTCATTTCTCCGATCTGCCCTCTACAACCGTCCACAACTGGGAGGGAGAGCTTTTAGCAACAAAAAAAAACTGGGAGGGAGAGTTATCGTATGCCGCCGCCATGCATGATGGATCTATATGGTCTATCTGGGGGAATATATATAATATGGAAAAGAAGAGGAGTTGGATATGGTGGTAAATTATCTATTTAGACCTATGGTCTCTCTTGAGACTAGGTATGTGTAAAATAGACCGTCTGAACCAGGAATCGCCCAGACCGAATAGAACCGGCAGGTTTGGTCCAGTTTCGATTCCTAAAAATGGAACTGATACCTGGACGATCTGGCCTAACCGAATTGGACCGATCGGACTAGATCGGCTACATATATATATTTTATTGAATTGTATAGATAATGTTATTGAAAACCCGAATAGTATAGACAGCAAAAGCATAATTCATTTGGGGGCTTTAGTATGAGGTTATGTTTCCTTGTGAAGATTAATCCCACACTTTGAAACTTTGAGGTTACTTTATCCTAAAAATTCTTGTAATGTAATGAATGAAGAAGTGGGAAAAAAAAAGTGATCGGTTCGCGATCCTGGGATCAACTAGTCCGGTCTCTGGTTTCCAATTTTGGGAACCAGTTCGATTACGGGTTCCACCTTGGAATCGGACTGGATTGGAAATCGATCACCCCTACTCGAGACAGGGTGCATGATCGGAGTCTACTTACCATCGTATCAAACTCATTTTTTCTTTATCTTATATACCTGTCTCGCTCGTGGAAAAAAATTGGGAGGGACCTTCTTACGAACCTTCTTCGATTTTCCATGGAATTCCATGGGGTCAAACGGAAGCGAGAGCGACCTCTCAAAACCCATGGGAAAATCGAAGAAGGTTCGTAAGAAGGTCCCTCCCAATTTTTTTCCACGAGCGAGACAGGTATATAAGATAAAGAAAAAATGAGGGGTCTCGTAGTACGAGAAAATACTACTTCCCCACGAAAACCCCACTTTCTCTTATCTCTCCCTCCCTCCCTCCCTATCACTGATGTCTCTCGGTTTCTCTCTCATTCTTGTCGAGCCTCTTGAAAGGGGTCCTGCTCTTCCCAAACAAAACCCATCTCTGATCCATTAAACCATTATATCTCCCTTGTGAAATTATTCCGTGGCCATCATTGTGCAGTGGCACTTGTCCGAACAAGAAATGGCCGCTCAAGTCACTTCCCACATTCCATCGCTTGCACCATCATGCAACAACCAGATTCCCAACTGCACCGCCGCTTCCGCTTCACACGGTGGCGCTAGCCCACCACGCTGCCCGGTGGTGGAAAATTCCATCTCCGTCGTAGTAGAAGTCCCATTGCAAATCGACGATGGAGCCATGAGCACTTTGAATGCGCACGGAACCAGAAGCACAACGACTGCCGGAAGCTCTCAGACCAGTACGTTGGACTCGTCCCGTCCCAGCCCAGTTCACCCGATAGCGTCCCTGTTCCGGAGTCAGGAGCTGGGGAAGGAGGTGCTGGGGTTCGCTGTTCCCATGACCACGGGGCTCCTCTTCAACCAGTACCAGGGGTTGACCCACCTGCAAGCCAGTGCCATCGTACTCGCTCTCGCCATCGGGTTCACCGCCACGTGGAACGGCAGGCTGCTGCGTGTGATCTGCCCTCGGGTTGCGAGCGCGTTGGAGTATTTCGGAGCGGGATCCGTCTTGGTCGCCTTCTTCGGGATGGTGAGCTCTTTTGTTCCGCCCGGCCTCGTGTGGGCGTGTTGGCTGTGTTGTGGCTTGTCCTGCTTGCCCTTCCTCTTGTGCCTTGTTCCTCCTCCGACGGTTGAGGAAGAGAGCAGCGCGGAACGGCTGGAACAAGGTGTTGTTTAGCATGAACATGTATGCCGGATTCAACAGTTCCCATGGTCCATGGATATCTGGAGCAGGCACTCGGTCCACCTTGCATACCCGCGGCATACGATAACTCTCCCTCCCGGTGGAGCCTCTCGTCTCACCGGCGCTTGTAGAGAGCAGATCAGAGAAATCACCAAATGATGTCATGCATGCATAATTACGTCATTGTCGAAGCAAAATCTTGTCATAATTTCCATTGAGAAAATTTCTTGCATCGTGTTTTACTAAGGAAAATACTTACGGGCGTCAACAAATGAGTATTGTTTAAGTAAATCATTTTGTTCTGCTCTGTCCCTACTTTGATCAAGTAGAGAAATACTAAAAATGTAATATTAAGATTGATTTATGATATTAATATATTAAGTGATGTGGCATATTATACTTAATGTCCTGTATATGGTCCGCTTATTTAGAGGCCCACTTACAGTCTCTCAAATTAATTTTCATACCAATTTCGTAGACCAACCTTGATGTGTATAGTATTGTTTTTAAAAAGTGTGTGCCGTAACAGGGCCACTTGATCAATGCACCTCCTATGCTTATGAGGTTGCTTGTAAGGTATTATTATGATATCACATATGAGGATCTTCTTAACTTCTCGCGTGTTACCTTGGAACAAGGAAAATGCCTCTTTTTTTTCTTTTGTTGCAAAAATTTTCCCACAAGCCTAAACCTAAACTTAAATCTTGTCTAATAAATACCCCCACGAAGCACATAGGGAACTTGTGGCGTTCGCAATCTTGGCAACCATAGAGGTAGTAAACCTCAGGTGACCCTAAATATATGGTCGTCTAAGGCTAGCGAGCTTATTTGTAGATAAGTCAGTCAATTTTTTACCTATCTAGAATTAATTTATCTTTTACATTGAAGAAACACGTAATTAACAATAACTAGCTATCTTCATGATTAATAATAGCATGTGTGACCATTTCTACTGATTATATCCACTTGTACTCAATAATTTCGAATTCAAAACTCTAAGGAATTTCTGTGGTGAGTTACTTATTCATCTTGCTGGTAATTTCATATACAGTTGATAACTTTGACAAACTTTAATACATATAGAAGTGACTTTCGACATAACTAGTGTATGTGAATTACTTTTTACCAAATTCAGTAATGATCCGACTAAAATTAGCTATTTCGAATGAACCAGGCTAAGATTTTGAATCCGTTTATGGGCGCGAGAAGCACGATCCTGGAATTGCCCTGCATGCATCTATAAGGCTCACGTGGTCGGATCATCCATGTTCTATACCCAGAGACCCACACACTTCTAGATTTGTTTTGGCTACCTCAAAAGTACAGCACAAACACTGATTAGGATATACAAGCAAAGTCAGGAAGAAACCTTCCTGTTGATGGATGTGTTGTCCTGAAATTATTTCTAGGAGGCTGTGCTTAATTTACATTCAAGGCTTCCAGGACAAGAGAGGTTCCGACTGAGGATCGATATCCATAGAAGCTGGGGGCCTCTGATTCCCGGGCTCCAACTTGCTAATCAAATGATCCTCCCCGGCCTGCCGGAGTAGCCTCTACAAGACACTGTAGGCATCATGGACATGAACAAAGAACCATTCCTTACCAATCATGTCAACCACTCCGGACTTTGATAAGGTATGGAGGATGTCCCGGTTCGGATCGGAAATAGCGATCCACCACACCAATAATTGTCTCAGATGCAGAGGAACTTCCAGTGAGACTGACAAGAAAATGAACGAATAGTTCTCTGTAGAGAACAGTGAACCTGAATGTCCCATGATTTGTGCTATTAGGCTCCGTTCGTTTGGTGGAAAATATTCACCTTTTGTAAAATATTTTCCCGGAAGTCATTTTCCTAGAAATTATTTTTCCGGAACATAATTTTCCGGTGTTCGGCGATCAATATGAAAAAGTTTTCGGAAAATATTTTTCGCCGGCGACGGCGGCGGCTGTCGGCGACCGGCGGCGGTGACTGACATCCGGGGGGGGCAGCAGCGACAACCGGAGGGGGGAAGGAGGAGTTTGGCGGAAAATGATTTCCGCTTCTGAAAAGCGGAAATCATTTTCCGCCAATTTGGTCATGTTTTCCCTCATTGAAGGGAAAATGTTTTCCGGGGGAAAATGTTTTCCGCCCCCGAACACCAGAAAACCAGGAAAATATTTTCCTGAAAAACATTTTTTGGCAAACGAACACGGCCTTAGTAAAGGTCCTTTTAAAGCTTGAACAACGCTGGAATCAATACACGTAACAGCTGCAGTAAGAAATGAAGATGTGATTCTAAGATGGGGCAGCACAAGAACCTCAGTGCGGAAAAGCCAAGGCTGCATACCAGCTTGAGTAAACAATAAATGAGGGTCATAAATCCGTTTCCATGAACTTTCAGCCGAGGATGACGCAGATCCCTTAAAAAGTTGGCATTTTTTAAGGTGAGGATTGACGGGCCGAATTCTTCTGTTCCCACCTACAATTAAACCAAGTCATGAGGCCTGTTGCTAGGGGTGTCAATGAATCGGGTTTCCATGCTAGCCAATCCGACCCGAAACAATAACGGATGTATTTTCTTTGACTTGAATCCAACCCGAATCTCATATGACCCAAACTCAAAATAAGTTGTTGCAACATTAATTTGTGGGCCTGAGGACCCATGGAATTAATTATCCCTGGCCTGGAAGAAAATTTACTCGGAAGTGGGATCCAACCAAGTTATAGATAAATTGCTCCATGCTAATACCAACTCGAATCAACGCAACGAGCCAGGGTGCTCTAAAAGCTGCATATTCGTTCTTTATCACACGGATTAATATGGCTCATAATCTTTTTACATGGATTCGTATTTTATTCGCTCGTTTCTATTTCGCCTGAGCGGTTGTGGAGCAAGAGAGATGCCGCATCCATCGGAAATGTAAATGAAACAGCAGTACTGCGACCATATCACTTCGGATGCCTCTTGAACAGGAGCGGGGGTCCAAGCCGATCCTGTCGCAAACCGATGTGCACGGAGCTAGCCAAATGGTCTTGGTTCGTGCTATGGCCACTGGCCAATGATTCTTCGAGCACGGCTATTCGTTTCGATCTCTAAAATAAAGCTCAGGCCAAGAAACAAGTTCCTAAGATATTCCGAAATTTTGCCCTTCTAGACTTCACTTGTGTATCCTCATCAGTTCCCGTGCTCCTCTTTTGAGGTAGTAACCAAAATTTAAAATTTTCTTTTTCGAAGGTGCGTTCATTTTGAGGAAGATGAGTGATTTAGAAACATTTTCCGAAAAGTAATCGCTTAAATCATTTAGAAAAATTAGCCAACCGAAAATATTTTCATTATTAATAACAATTTATGCCTAATTATTTTCAGATTTTGTGACTTGAGCATCATTTTGTACAAATACACCAAGGAATTCATCCAAAATGTATAAATGAAATGAATTTTAGGTTAGGATAAAATAAACTTTTTCGAATTAACAAAAATAAAAGGTAATCTAGCCTTTCCTGATTATAATGGTTCGGAACTTTTTGCGGGTCACTAAAATCTTACAAACTTAGGGTGCGTTTGTTTTACTGAAAATTTAAGATTTAAAAAATATTTTCCAAAAAATAATTAATTAAATCGCTAAAAAAAAATTAGTCAATTGAAGCTATTGTCGTTGCCCATCCCAACAGTCCGACATGATATGCACATGCCACGTGTAGCTCGCGAAGGTAGACGCTAATCAATTGATGTATAGGCTCGGCCCAGCTGATAGATTTAGCTTGTGTATGGGCTTTTTAATATAAACTCATTGAACGATATTTGGGAAAAGCCCAAAAAAGATGTTATATTAACCTTTTTGGTAACAATACGGCAAGTTCATACGAATTCAACGTAATAAAACTAGAAGGAAGCAAGGCGCACGTTTAAAAGCGAAGTTTGCAAAGACGGGCCATAGCGACGCAAAGAAGCAAAAATGAAGCAATGAACAGAAGAAGTTCTTGGGAGAAGGTATATAAATTGGAAGTGCACTCGAACAAAATTGATCCACGGCATTTTTTAACTTTGATGAAACAAGTCGACGCGATAAAGGGGATGAAACGTATTCACGAATTTGTAAATCATTTCATGTTTGAGCCACCTATTCGAATTTTTGGCCTGGACGGCATATTTCATGACCTTCGGGCACACGTATTAAATGAGGAGTTCCCGATCATTAGAATACGATGACGCATAATACGGATCTTGAAAGATTTCGGCGGATTTGCTGCTTAAATGATTTGGGAACTAGATTACAGTTATAAACGGGTTGTGGCTTGGAGATCCAGTTGACTAACTTCCACCAGCTTGAATTTTCTAGATAGTAAGTGGTTTTGCCAGCTGCTTCTGGCCCTTGGCTTCAGAGGTAGAGAGAAGGTTTTTGGAATGTAACAGCGTGCAAGAGCATGTATGGGACTCGTAGGTAGCGCTAACGGAATCGATGTTGGCTGCAATCGGTACTCAGGACAGTTCGTGGGATAGTCATCCTAACTTTTAGTGCTGCATAATTATTAGTTTTCGGATGACACGTGTATGTAGAGCACGACATTGATCGCAATTGCTTTCAGGGTGGAAACATTCCTTGCATTTGGCCAAAGCCTTAATCCAACGACCATAATACGTGACTGGTAAGTTTCGATCGGCCTCTAATTCGTGTCGATTGCAAGCTACTGAGTAATTTGTCACTGCAGGCTGGGACTGGTTGGATGTCCGTTGGCTGTTGCACAGGGCTTTAAATGCAATTTTCAGCAATTTTCATTTGGGGGTGCCTTTTCGAAACCTTGCTTCGTGCTTGGGGTCTTCTTTCCAATTCTACTGAAATTGGGTTCATCGACTCACCGTCTCTATGGGAAAATTATCAAAGTCCTGAACCTATTGTAATTATGTCAATCTAGTCCTAAATTTTTTTTTTACCAATTCAATCGTAAATTTTTTGTGTGCCAATTTAGTCGTAAACATTTTTTTTTATCAATTCAGTCATAAACCTTTTGCATTTGTACCAATTCAATCCATCCGGCCAATTTTTGCCGTTCGACGCTGACGTGGACAATTTTTAATAATATTTTATTTTATTTTTTCGAGTTTTTATTTTTTCTTTTCTTTATTCCCGCGGTCGCCAGCCATTGCGCGAGGGCTGCGGGCAAAGGCAGTCATGGCCTCGCTAGCCGAAGGCGAGTTCGACTTTGTCCGCGGCCAGGGAGGCCATAGTGTGGGTAGCCACGCACGGGCCTCGCCATGGCCTCCCCGCCCGCGGACAAAGTTAGACTCGCTTGCAACTGGTGAGGCCATGGCCGCCTTCGCCCACGTCGCGGTCTCGCCGGTCATGGGGGAAGGCGGCCATGGCCTCGCCACCGGCGGTCGGCTGTCCTCAGGCCTTCCTTAGATCCTGGCAAGGCCGGCAAGACTGTGGGAAAAAAAAAGAAAAGTAGGAAGAAAAGAAAGGGAAAAAGAAAAATATAAAAATATAAAAAAATTTTATAAAAAATGTTATTTAACGTGACTGGACGGCCGGCTATGGCTGGTGTCCCCATTAACGATTTCCGAACAAAATTGGCTGGATGGTCTGAATTGGCACAAATACAGAAGGTTTAGGATTGAATTGGCACAATTGCAATATGTTTAGGATTTTTATGATAATTTTTCCCCGTCTCGGTGGATGATATCTATGTTTGAATATCTCTCTCTCGTATCGACTTACGGTCTCTGTTGGAACGGGAGTTTTTTCTTGTCTTGGCTTTCCTCTTCTGGGCGTGATTAGGAGAGCTTGCGTGTTTAGTTTTAGTTACAGATTTAAAATGCAAAGTTATAGATAGACTGCTCTATGCTAACACAAATTTGAACCAACGCAATGAGCCCGGGCATTCTAAAAGCTGCGCATTCGTTATTCATTACCCAGATTAGATAATCGATAATGATAGTGTAATCATAACATTTAGGCTGTGTTCGTTTTCCGAAAAATATTTTTCTGAAAAACATTTTTCGCGTTTTCCGGTGTTCGGGGGCGGAAAATGTTTTCCGTCCTTCCCCATCCCCAAATCCTTCATTGTTTTGATGAAAATGATTTTATCATTTCACAAAGAAGAAGTCATTTTCCCCCAAAGTGAAGGCAAAATTGCCCATGGGAGGGAAAATGTTTTCCGTGGGAGAGAAAGTTGATTGTCGGTCACCGTCGTCGGCCGCCGATCGCCGCCGTCGGCCGCCGGTCGCCGCCGCCGGTCGCCGCCGCCGCCCGGTCGCCGCCGCCGGCCGCCGCTGTCGCCGCCGCCCGGCCGCCGCCGGTCGCCGCCGCCGGCCGCCGGTCGCCGCCGCCGGTCGCCGCCGCCGGCCGCCGGTCGCCGCCGCCGGTCGCCGCCGCCGCGCCGCCGATCGCCGCCCCGCCCGGTCGTGTGGTCGCCTCCGCCGATCGGCCGGTCGCCGTCGCCGATCCATTGCTATCGGTCGTCATTTCTTGCCTGACGTCATTGGCCGTCGGTCGTTGGTCGCCGGCCTGCCGCAAATCGGCCAGCCTGGCCCAGTCGTCGTCGCCGGCCCTTGGCCCAGTCGCCCCGCCCCGTCGCCCCTTGCCCAGTGGTCGCCGCCGCCGGTCGTCGGTCGCCGATCCGTCGGTCGTCGGCCGCCCGCCGTCGCCGATCTGCGCCGCCGGTCGTCGGTCGCCAGTCCACCAGATTGATCGTCATTGCCGCCGGCTGTCGATCGTCGGTCCACCGCCGATCGCCGCCCGTCGCCGCCAGCCGCCGCCCGGTTGCCGATTGCCGCCCGTCGCCGCTTGCCTCCGCAGACCGCCGCTGGTTGCCGATCGCCGCTGCTGGTTGCCGATCGCCGCCGCCGGTCACCGGACGCCGTCGGATCGGCGGTCGCCGAACACCTGAAAATATTTTCCGAAACTTTTTCAGATTTTAGCCGAACACCAGAAAATTGTATTCCAAGAAAAAATTTTTCAGGAAAATGACTTCTGGCCGTCAAACGAACATAGCCTTAAATTGATCCGTACTTATTCGCTGTTTCTATTTTGCAGAGCAACCGTGGAGCAAGAGAGATGCCACGCCCACATGTAAATGAAGCGGTAGTACGCAACTTCACTACTTCAAATGCCTCCCGAATTGGGGGGTCCTGGCTCCAAAGATTCTATGAACACCTCTATTCGTTTCCATCTGAGAAATGTAGCTCTATACTTTGGCCGAGAAATATGTTTTTGAGAATTTCAGAAGTTTCTCATTTCTAGACTTTGCTTGTATACTTTTGAGGTAGCCAAAGGAAATCTAAAAGTGTGTGTCCAGGGTATAGACCGTGGATGATCTGACCACATGAGCTTTGTAAATGCATGCGGGGCGATTCTAGGCTCGCGCTTCTCGTGCCCATAAACAGATTCGAATTCTTAGCCCAGTTTATGCGAATTAGCTAGGGGTGATTGGTTCCCAGTCCGATCCGGTTCCACTTGGAACCGGGAACTGGACCGGGAGGACGAGCTTTCAATTTTGAGAACCGAGAACCGGACCGATTGATCTTAGGATCGGGAGTAGTACCGCACCGCTGGTCCGGTCCAATGAAATCGGTCACTTTTTTATTTTTTTCCCACCATAACGAGAGAGTGTGACAAATATCAACATATTGGCGGAAGCGACGATAAGTGAAAAGTCATTGTGATGCAACGATAAGGGGAAAGCGTTGTACGTGGGTTTAATTCACATTTTACTAATTTTTTTGAAAAAATTAAAAAAAACAAGTATATGTAGTCGGTCCGGTCCGATTCCCCCTTGGAACTCGGAACCGGATTGCCCAGACACCGGTTCCACTTGTAAAAACCGGGAAACGGACCGACACTCCCGGGAACCGGACCAAATCGGCCGATCCGATCTGTTCCGAGCAGTTCCCGATTCAGGCGGTCCGTTTTGCACACCCCAAGAAATAGCTGATTTTAGTTGGATCATTGGAATGCTTACTGAACTGAATTATCTAAAGTCACTTCAATATATGTAAAAGTTCCTTAAAGTTACTGATTGTGGTACAATTACTAGCAAGATGAATAAGTTACTCTTCGACCAAAAAAAAAAAAAAAGAATCAGTTACTCACCACAAAAAATTTGTTACAGTTCCGAATTGATAATTATTAAGTACGTGGAGACACAATCAGTAGAAATTGTCACGGATACTAATTTTATGTTGAAAATTGCTATCAACGGAGAATTTACTAAATTTAGTTAGCTAAGAAGATATTTCTCCTAATTCAAAGTCATTATTACTCACGAATAGAACTACTTATTAATAATTACATGTTTTTTCTATGTAAGAGATAAATTAACTATCGATAAGTAAATATTGACCGACATATCTGCAGCCCCCTCATCACTATGCAACGCCATTGTTCAACCCCCCCTCTGACATCGCCAGCCTCATATGACCATAGATTTGGGGTCATTTGCGATGGTCGCAACTTCGGGAAAAGTACGAAAAAAGTCCAAAACCTATTGAATTGGTATCAATTCAATTATAAACCTTTCAATTGGACCAATTTAATCCTAAACGTATTCATATTGGTACAAATTCAATCCATCCGGTCAATTTAAGTTCGAATTTGCTGACGTTGACACCGACTGTCCTATATGGCACAGCGCCGTGTAGGACAGCCGGTGTGATGTGGATAATTTTTAATAATTTTTTGAATTTTTGATAATTTTTATATTTTCCTTTTCCTTTTTCCTTTTTCTTTTTTCCCTTCCTTCTTCTTCCTTGGACTTGTGGCCAGTGGCCATGGCCGACGATCAGCCATAGGCGAGGACTGGCAACAGGGGAGGGTTGCCCTCACCAGTGAGGGCGAGGGCTAGACCCTCACATCCTGGGCGAGGGTGGCCCTTTCCGGTGAGGGTTGGACCCTCGCGGCCTGGGCGAGGATCTAACGAGGGCCGCCCTCACGGCTCGCGGCCTATGGGAGGGCTGCCCTTGCCCAGGCCATGAGGGTCCAGCCCTTGCCCTCGCCGGCAGGGTCGACCCTCCCCTGTGGCCAATGAGGGCCACGACCCTCGCCGGTCCTCTCCTGTGGCCGGTCGCTGGCCATGGCCACCGGCCACAGGTCCAAGGAAGGAGAAAGAAGGAAAAAAAAAGGAAAAAAAATTAAAATTTAGTAAAAATTCGAATAATAATTAAAATTTGTAAATGTCAATGCCGGCCGTGCCGCGTAGGATGATCGGCGTCCACATTAGCACATTCCAACCTAAATTGGTTGGATGAACTGATTGGTACCGATGTGAAAATGTTTAGGACTAAATTGATCCAATTGAAATGTTTATGACTGAATTGATACAAATGCAATAGGTTTATAACTTTTTTGGTACTTTTCCCTCGCAACCTCTATGGTTGCAAGACCGCGATCACCACAAGTTCCCTAAGATAAGGTGTGATAAGCAGAGACAAATCCTTAATTATGTGATTTCATAATAATACTTTACAAGTGACATAACAAGCATCCGAAGTGTGCTGATCAAGTGATCATGTCATGACATACATTTTCTAGCAATAATTTTATATATATGAAGATTCATCTGCGAAATTGATATGTAACTATTTGAGAGACCTTTATTTATTAATTTCATAAATCAATTTTAATATCACATTATTAGTATTTCTCTACTTGATCAAACTACTACGAACAGAACACACAAAAATGGATTACTTAGAGAATGGGGCCGGGAAGTGGTCTCCTTTGTAAACACACGGCAAGAAATTGTCCGGATGGAAGTTACGGTAACGGCGACCTTTGGCTCGACACGGGCATGAACATGCATGCATGACTTTTATTTGGTCATTTCTCCGATCTGCCCTCTACAACCGTCCACAACTGGGAGGGAGAGCTTTTAGCAACAAAAAAAAACTGGGAGGGAGAGTTATCGTATGCCGCCGCCATGCATGATGGATCTATATGGTCTATCTGGGGGAATATAATATGGAAAAGAAGAGGAGTTGGATATGGTGGTAAATTATCTATTTAGACCTATGGTCCCTCTTGAGATTAGGTATGCGTAAAATAGACCGCCTGAACCAGGAATCGCCCAGACCGAATAGAACCGGCAGGTTTGGTCCAGTTTCGATTCCTAAAAGTGGAACTGATACTTGGACGATCCGGCCTAACCGAATTGGACCGATCGGACTAGACTGACTACATATATATATTTTATTGAATTGTATGGATAATGTTATTGAAAACCCGAATAGTATAGACAGCAAAAGCATAATTCATTTGGGGGCTTTAGTATGAGGTTATGTTTCCTTGTGAAGATTAATCCCACACTTTGAAACTTTGAGGTTACTTTATCCTAAAAATTCTTGTAATGTAATGAATGAAGAAGTGGGAAAAAAAAAGTGATCAGTTCCCGATCTTGGGATCAACTAGCCAGGTCTCCAGTTTTCAATTTTGGGAACCAGTTCGATTACGGGTTCCACCTTGAAATCGGACTGGATTGAAAATCGATCACCCCTACTTGAGACAGGGTAGATGATCGGAGTCTACTTACCATTGTATCAAACTCATTTTTTCTTTATCTTATATACCTGTCTCGCTCGTGGAAAAAAATTGGGAGGGGGAGGCTACGAACCTCCTTCGATTTTCCCATGGGGGGACCCTCCCTCCGTTTGACCAACGGAGGGATCCCCACCGTGGGATCCCATCTTCTTTCCCTGGAGGGAAGGAAGATGGACCAGAAGATGGACAATCTTCTTTCCCTGAAAATCTTCTTTCCCTGGAGGGAAAGAAGATTGTCCATCTTCTGGTCCATCTTCTTTCCCTCCAGGGAAAGAAGATGGGATCCCACGGTGGGGATCCCTCCGTTGGTCAAACGGAGGGAGGGTCCCCCCATGGGAAAATCGAAGGAGGTTCGTAGCCTCCCCCTCCCAATTTTTTTCCACGAGCGAGACAGGTATATAAGATAAAGAAAAAATGAGGGGTCTCGTAGTACGAGAAAATACTACTTCCCCACGAAAACCCCACTTTCTCTTATCTCTCTCTCTCCCTCCCTTTCTCTGATCTCTCTCGGTTTCTCTCTCATTCTTGTCGAGCCTCTTGAAAGGGGTCCTGCTCTGCCCAAACAAAACCCATCTCTGATCCATTAAACCATTATATCTCCCTTGTGAAATTATTCCGTGGCCATCATTGTGCAGAGGTGCTTGTCCGAACAAGAAATGGCCGCTCAAGTCACTTCCCATATTCCATCGCTTGCACCATCATGCAACAACCAGATTCCCAACTGCACCACCGCTTCCGCTTCGCACGGTGGCGCTAGCCCACCACGCTGCCCGGTGGTGGAAAATTCCATCTCCATCGTAGTAGAAGTCCCATTGCAAATCGACGATGGAGCCATGAGCACTTTGAATGCGCACGGAACCAGAAGCACAACGACTGCCGGAAGCTCTCAGACCAGTACGATGGACTCGTCCCGTCCCAGCCTAGTTCACCCGATAGCGTCCCTGATCCGGAGTCAGGAGCTGGGGAAGGAGGTGCTGGGGTTCGCTGTTCCCATGACCACGGGGCTCCTCTTCAACCAGTACGAGGGGTTGACCCACCTGCAAGCCAGCGCGGTCGTACTCGCACTCGCAATCGGGTTCACCGCCACGTGGAACGGCAGGCTGCTGCGTGGGATGTACCCTCGCTTTGCGAGCGCATTGGAGTGTTTCGGAGTGGGATCCGTCTTGGTCGCCTTCTTCGGGATGGTGAGCTCTTTTGTTCCGCCCAGCCTCGTGTGGGCGTGTTGGCTGTGTTGTGGCTTGTCCTGCTTGCCCTTCCTCTTGTGCCTTGTTCCTCCTCCGACGGTTGAGGAAGAGAGCAGCGCGGAACGGCTGGAACAAGGTGTTGTTTAGCATGAACATGTATGCCGGATTCAACAGTTCCCATGGTCCATGGATATCTGGAGCAGGCACTCGGTACACCTTGCATACCAGCGGCATACGATAACTCTCCCTACCGGTGGAGCCTCTCGTCTCGCCGGCGCTTGTAGAGAGCAGATCAGAGAAATCACCAAATGATGTCATGCATGCATAATTACGTCATTGTCTCGTCATCGTGTTTTACTAAGGAAAATACTTACCGGCGTCAACAAATGAGTATTGTTTAAGTAAATCCTTTTGTTCTGCTCTGTCCTTACTTTGATCAAGTAGAGAAATACTAAAAATGTAATATTAAGATTGATTTATGATATTAATATATTAAGTGATGTGGCATATTATACTTAATGTGCTGTATATGGTCCGCTTATTTAAAGGCTCACTTACAGTCTCTCAAATTAATTCGCATATCAATTTTGTAGACCAACCTTGATGTGTATAGTATTGTTTTTAAAAAATGTATGCCGTAACATGGCCACTTGATCAATACACCTCCTATGCTTATGAGGTCGCTTGTAAGGTATTATTATGATATCACATATGAGGATCTTCTTTACTTATCGCGTGTTACCTTGGAACAAGGAAAATGCCTCTTTTTTTTCTTTTGTTGCAAAAATTTTCCCACAAACCTAAACCTAAACTTAAATCTTGTCTAATAAATACCCCCACGAAGCACATAGGGAACTTGTGGCGTTCGCAATCTTGGCAACCATAGAGGTAGTGACTGTTAGTGGTATGCCCTAGGAATCAATCAAGGTTGATACTCTAATATTAGTTGTGGATTAGGTTGTGTCGGAAAATCGACCTTCACTATACTTAGGTAGTCATAATGTCTTGCTAGAGACCGCTTATGACTTGTGGGCCAAAAAGAGTTTTGAGCACACTGCTAATGTTTAGTGAACCTACAGGGTCGCACACAATAGCGAACGGACTTAATATTTTCTGTGCGCCTTGATCTACTTAAGAAGTAGATTTTAATTTATTCTCTTATTTAAATTATCTATGCGGTCGTGCGCGTTATGAGATAACGATTAAACGTACGATTAAAGGTGGACGGTTTGGCGGGCCCAAATCGCCCGGCCCACTTCTTTTAATTCCGCTGGATAATGAGGCTGTATAAATAGATAGAGAATCGTTCTCTGTCTAGGGTTTTTCGACAGAGTATCGAAAATCAAAAGGCGTTCAAGAAAAAGGAACTTCAAGATCTTTCGCTAGCACGTGGATCGTTAGAGAATTCTGTTCGTGTGTGTGGATACCGGTAGAGGCGCAACACTTGGGGCGCTAATCCAGACACAATCGGTTGCTGATTTATCTTCGATCTGCAAAGGTACGTTTCGAAATTCCTTTTCGATTTCAATATACACATGGATCCTGTCTAGGGTTCTATATTCCGCTGCGTTGTTTTTCGTTGATGAACCCTTCAGTGACCACCGTGGATGGCTGCCCAACCTCAGGTGATCCTAAATATGTGATCGTCTGAGGCTGGCGAGCTTATTTGTAGATAAGTTAGTCGATTTTTTACCTATCTAGAATTAATTTATCTTTTACATTGAAGAAACACGTAATTAACAATAACTAGCTATCTTCATGATTAATAATGACTTTGAATTAGGAGAAATATTTTTTGCCTATCTATAGTTAGTAAATTCTCTATTGATAGCATTCTCAACATAAAAATAGCATGTGTGACCATTTCTACTTATTATATCCCCACGTACTCAATAATTTTCAATTCAAAACTCTAACGAATTTTTTGTGGTGAGTTACTTATTCATCTTGTTGGTCATTTCATACACAGTTGGTAACTTTAACAAACTTTTATATATATAGAAGTGATTTTCGATATAACTAGTGTATGTGAATTACTTTTTACCGAATTCAGTAATGATCCAACAAATATTAGCTATTTCGAACGAACCGAGCTAAGATTTTGAATCCGTTTATGGGCACGAGAAGCACGATCCTGGAATCGCCCTGCATGCATCTACAAGGCTCACGTGGTCGGATCACTAAGATTTTGAGACCCACACACTTTTAGATTTGTTTTGACTACCTCAAAAGTGCAGCACTCACACTGATTTGGATTTAGGATATACAAGAAAAGTCAGGAAATGCGAAACTTATTACAGAGATCCACATATTGGTGAATATAATACAGTGACATATGCTAATCCTATTATACAAAGTTATATACTTCACTCACAGAAAGAATAAAAAAATCCTCCTTTACAGCGGGAAAAAAATGGATCAATACATCACAAAATTAAGCATGGCTTCCTAGAAATAATTTCAGGACAGCGCATCCATCAACAGGAAGAAACATTCAAGGCTTCCAGGACAAGAGAGGTTTCGACTGAGGATCGGTATCTGTAGAAGCTGGAGGCCTCTGATTCCCGGACTCCAACTCGCTAATCAAATGATCCTCCCCGGTTTGCCGGAGTAGCCTCTGCAAGAGAGCGGGTCTCTCCTCAGGTGGAGGATCAGGCGTTGTGGATTCTTTTATGCTTCGGACATGTCGGAGACCGACTTGAACGGCATCACGGACACGAACAAAGAACCTTTCCTGACCAATCATGTCAACCACTCCGGACTTTGATAAGGTAAGGAAGACGTCCCGGTTCGGATTGGAAATGGCGATCTGCCACACCAAGAAATGTCTCAGATGCTTGATGGCGATACGGCCAAAGGAACTTCCAGCGAGACTGACAAGAAAATGAACAAATAGTTCTCGGTAGAGATCAACAACCCTGAATGTCCCGTGATTTGTACTCTTGGTACAAGTCCTTTTAAAGCTTGAACAGCACCGGAATCAATATACGTGGCAGCTGCAGTAAGAAATGAAGATGTGATTCTAAGATGAAGTAGCACAAGAACCTCAGTGCGGTGAAACCAAAGGCTGCACACCAGCTTGAGTAAACAATAAATGACCTCATAAATCCGTTTCCATGAACTTTCAGCCGAGAATGATGCACAATTCCTTAAAAAGTCGGCATTTCTTAAGGTGAGGTTTGACAGGCCGAATTCTTCTGTACCCACCTACAGTTAAACCAGGTTAGGAGGCCCGTTGCAGCATTAATTTGTGGGCCTGAGGACACATGGAATTAATATTCCCCGGCCTGGAAGAAAATTTGCTCGGAAATAGACAGACGGCTCCATGCTAATACCAACTCGAACCAACGCAACGAGCCCGGGTGTTCTAAAAGCTGCACATTCGTTCTTTCTCACACAGATTAGACAATCGACTCTGATAATATGATCATAATCTTTTTACATGGATCTATACTTTATTTGCTTGTTTCTATCTCGCCAGAGAGACTGTGTAGCAGGAGAGAAGTATGACGGCCCAGGCGGCGGTGCGCGGGGAGGAGGGATGGCGCTACGTCTGCGCCTCGGTCCTCATACGTGCACAGGGAGGGAGCGCGTCTCTTGTTCCACATCGCCTAAGGGGGAGTCCTGAACTGGCTTATAAGGTTCGGGGTTCTTTATCTGTACATACTCGTTTTCTAGGCAAAGCCAAAAGGAACAAAACCGTGAGGATCCAGTAGGGCCCAAAGCGGACAATATGTGTACAGTGGCGGACCCGGGGCGTTACATGCTGCATCCACCGGAAATGTAAACGAAACGGTATTACAGTGATCATATTACTTCGGATGCCTCTAAATAGGAGCGGGGGTCCGAGCCGATCCTGTCGGAAACCGATGTGCACGGACTCAGCCAAATGGTCTCGGTTCGTGCTATGGCCAATGATTCTTTGAACACGGCTATTCGTTTCGGTCCGTAAAATACTGCTCAGGCCAAGAAACAAGTTCCTAAGATATTCCAAACTTTCGCCTTTCTAAACTTCGCTTGTGTGTCCTAATCAGTCCCCGTGCCCCTCTCTACCCTTGAGGTAGTAGCCAAAACAAATCTAAAAGTATATGTCTCTCCGGGTATAGCGCACGGACGATCCAACCACGTGAACAATTCTAATTATCGTCGTATAACCTAAAAAAAGTTTCCGACATTTAAATTAACAACGAGGGGGGAGTTATCTTGGGTTAATATCACAAAAAACTCCAAACTGGTACAATTATGATAATTTTATCCCAAACAAATTTTTTGACTACCAAAATATCCAAATTGATACGCTCATGACAAATTTACCAAAAATTAATTTTTTGACCATAAAAAATCCAAAATTGATATATTTATGACAAATTTACTCTACGTTAGTTTCCGTGAAATTGAATTAATACTATGAAAAATCACAAATTGGTACACATATGATAAACGGAGGGTAAAACCTTAAACTAGTACACTCGTCAACTGCCACGTGTCATCCAACTAGGCAATTTGTCGGTAAAATTTAATTTAAACTAACAGAGGGACACTCGTCAACTGCCACGCCACGTGTCATCCAACTAGGCAATTTGTCGGTAAAATTTAATTTAAACTAACAGAGGGTAAATTTATTATAGGTGTACCGGTCTGGAATTTTTGGTAGTCAAAAAATAATTTAGAGTAAATTTATCACAATTATATCAGTTTGGGGTTTTTCGTGGTATTAACCTTTTTATTTTTAGTGTGTCTCTCCACTACTTTTTTTTTCTTTTTTTAATGCTTGGTTTTAATCCAAGGCCGATATTGTCCAGCAAGTCTGTTTTCTTCCTAAATATAAATTTCATATACATTAAATCTTTGTCCCTTCTTGTGGGAATAACATCGCTTTCCACAAATGCAATCTCGTGCGCCTCGATAAAATTAAAGAAACCAAATGCCGTTCCCTATGCAATTGCAGCTTATAAGTAGTGCCATTGGTTCTTAGGAAAGAAGAACGAAATATTTCTTAATGTCATAAGCACAAGATTAACAAGCTCATTTTTAAGCCACGAAAAATTAATTTGAGATAAATGTGGCGCGGATATATATTTTACGACACAAAAATTAATTCAAGCTAGATGCCGTACGATTATACCGGTTGGAGATTTTTTTTTATAGTATTTAATCTCGAACTTTGTAATCGGATGGATCATTTTAAGCCTTTGTTATAATTTTTTTAATGTGAAAGACCACCCGTTTGGGCATTTTGTTGCTGAAGCCAGAGCCGCCGACACTGTCTTTTTCTTGAGGCCCATTATGAAGAAGATAAATACATATTCCGTTTTACAATTTTTACTTTCTAGATCTTGTGACTCTAGCAGCATTTCAATTAATGCAAAAATGTACGAATGAAACGAATTTTAGATTCGGATAAAAGAATTTTTCTTTTCAGATTAACAAAAATAAAAGGTGATCGTCTTTTCCGAATATAGCAGCTGGGAATCTTTTCGTGAGTCGCCGAAGCATTGCAACACTTAGATAATTTCAATTTTTAGCAAAAAAAAAACTCAGATAATTTTAATATGGTTTGTGCACACTCCGACAGAACAGTCCAAAGTACAGCTGCGCACAGCTCTGGCGCACTATGTACGCGCGTGGTCCACCGTTGTTCTTCCTTTTCCGAGCCGCAAAAGAATATGTGGGAAAAATCTAAAAATACGAATGGAGCGCAATAAATTTAGGAAGAAGCAAAGCGCGCGATTGAAAGCAAAGTTGCAAAGCCACGCAATAGGCGACGCAAAGAAGTAAAATCAAGCAATGAACCCAAGTTTTTTTGGGAGAAAGTGTGAATTAGAAGTGCACCCGGAACGTAATGAATCCGTCGTTTTTTTTAACTTCGATGAAGCGAGTTATAATTAAAGGTATAAAACATAATTCACGAATTAGACGCGATTCTTCATTTGTAAATAACTCCATGTTTTGAGGCGCCCGCTCGAATTGCGGCATGGACATTATAAGCCCATTTCACGAATTTTGGGTACACGTGTCCGGAAGATAGAGTTTCGGACAATGCATTAACAAGCGCTAGAGTTAATTGGACGAAACTTTTTTCTTTTAAACTAATAAAAGAAGTGGAAGTGGGTGGATGATATGGATTGATAAATCAGCAACGATCACTTGCCGTTGGCGCGTCACCACCTTGAGATTCCATTCTGTCCTTCTAAAACAAAGAAAAATCGCCAGAAACTAAGGACAAAAACTCAAAATATAAAAGGGAAAATGACATACTCTAACCTGATGTGCAATGCGGTTCCTAAAATCTTAAATTATTCGATGTGATCTATGGACTTTTGATACGTGTTCAATTTAGCCATTATACTATATGAAAATGTTCAATACCGTTCTCGAACTTGAATTAATGGAAGGATAATATCGAACATTTTCACGTAGTTTAGGGACTAAATTGAATACGTGCAAAAAATTCAGGGGCTGTATTTAATAATTTAAAAGTTTGGAGACCAACTTAAATTAACGGAAGGATAACATTGAACGTTTTCGCATAATTTAGGGAGTAAACTGAACATATGCAAAAAACTCAGGGATTACGTTGAATAATTCAAAAATTTAGGAATCATATTGCATGTGAGATCGGATTATATTGAATAAATTAAAATTCAGGTATCATATTATATATCGATCAAAATTTAAAAATTATTTGTGTTGTTACCTTAAAATAAAAGGAAAGAAAAGAAAAGAATAGGGGAGACGTAGACGTAGGTGGACGTGCAGGTCCAGCCCCCGCCCCACCCCCCAACTGTTTCCAAATACAGACACGCGCTGGTTCGTCTCCGTCTCCTCCGTCGGCATCAGCGTCAGCGTCAGCGTCGGCATCGGCATCGGCATCGGCCCGTACAGAGAGAGACATTCCCGAACGCTATCTGCTCTTGTTCAACACCTCCTCCCTCCCTCCCTTCCCCGCCACCCTTTCAAACGCTCACATGTTATCTTCAACTCCAACCCCACCTCCAACTAACTCTCCTCCTCCTCCGACGACGACGACGACGATCCATCCGCCGATCGGAGCCATGCCCCCGCCCGATTCGCCTCCCCGGCCGGTCCTCGGCCGCCTAGTTGTCCTCCTCCTCGCTCTCCTCCTCCAACTCCTCCTCCCGCGGCCGAGCCTCGCGTCGTCGGCGGCGGGCGGCGGCGGCGGGGAGCTCACGTACCTCTGGCCGCTCCCGGTGGAGTACACCACCGGCGGCGACTCCCTCTCCGTCGATCCCGCCCTCGCACTCGTCGTCGGCGGCAGCGGCGGGGGCTCCAGGATCGTGAAGGACGCGTTCGACCGGTACAAGAGCATCATCTTCCAGCACACCGGTGTCTTCTCCATCTTCAACGCCTTCCGGAAGCGCGCGTCCCGGTACGACATCGGGAGGCTGAGGATCGTGGTTAGCTCCGGGAATGAGGAGGTTCGTCCGGTTTGCGATGTTGTGGTTATATATATAAAATTTTTTTTACTTACTCGATCGAGTCGGCGGAAATTGGGGCGGGCGCGCGCGCGCGCGATGTGAAGTTTGAGTTGTTGGTGAGCGTGCGCGTTTCTTTTTGCAGCTTCAACTCGGGGTGGATGAGAGCTATACCTTACTCGTGACGAAGAGTGATGGGAAGTCGAGCATCGGAGAAGCGACGATTCAGGTAAATGACCAACATAGAGAATCAATTGTGGAGTATGGCGAATTGAAAATAAACAAAGCTTTCAGCCAAATCACTTCACGTGTCCAATTCCATCCCGTGACAATCATATTGGACGGGGAGCTTAGATCAGGCAACTATCTAGTAGAGGTGTCAAAACCAAACAATATACCCGAACCGGAACACGAACCGACCCGACCCAATCCGAAGTTTTGGGTATTTTCGGGTCGGGTCAACTTTATGTTCAGGTTTTAGCTAAGCAAATGGGTATCTCAATGGTTTTGGTTCGGTTCGTGTTTAGAACACAAACCGAACCGAAATACATATTTTTTTATTTTTTATTTTTTATTTTTTATTTTTAGAACCGAAACACATTTCACTTTGTAGCATTGTCATTCATCTTCGTCCTCCTCCAGAACGTGAAATTGCCCGCCGTCATCAACTTCGTCCTCCTCGGCGACTCTGCCTTCGTACTCCTCATCTACTCTGCCGCCATCATTCGGTCCAAAGAGCTCACGAGTCACCATAGTCTGTCTCGAAGTGGTGTCACTAGATTAACGATTCAACCGGCAAAATTTAAGTCTTCATCCGCATTTGTGTCTTTAGTAGATAACTTGATAAGTTCATCAAGCAAAGATGCATACTTGCATCAAATCCGATAACTTTCAAGCAAATAACAGGACAGCATGATGTAATTCCCGGGCAAATCCATGATAGAATCGGTAAAAAGCATGGTTTTGGAGCATCTTGACCCGCATTAAGCAGAAACCGAAATGTGAGAACGGAGACGAGAGGCAATCAGAATCGCCGAATTCAGAGGCAATCGAGGGCGACGAAAACTAGGGATACATAGGAAGCGTCAATTTAGATAAAACAAACAATAAGCACCAACCATCGAATCAATTGTAACATCGTCAAATATTAGCTTGAATCCAAAAAGACCCGAAACCCAAAACCTGACCTGGTTTTGCATTTCAGGTCATGTTTGGTTCGGGTCAAGAGTCCATATATCTTTTATGATTTGGGTTGAATCGGGTAGCGTGGAGACTAGACCCAACCCGATCCATTGATACCCCTAGGTGTAACTTAACCTTAATTTATAATAAAAATCTAAAACACGAACCCGAACCGACCCGATCATGCAGCTATATCATGTTCGGGTCTTGTTTCGGGTCGGGCCAATCACACATATTCATTATTTCGGGTCGGCTTGGGTATCATAAAAATCCGACCCGACCCATTGACACCCCTACTGTCTAGGTTGTACAGTCTAGCATAACTTTAACAGTCATGACAGGGGCATGAGCACACAGACATGTTTTTGCACGAGACCATGACACATTCATGTGGTAATATAGGCGTTTCCGTTTGCTGCAGGCAAATACTGTTTATGGTGCATTACGGGGGTTGGAGGTATGTGCAAATGTTTTTAATCTCTCTCTTCATGTATTGACATAATTTAAATGCGGTATTGCATTGCTATGATAGTTAAATTTGGTTTGCTAATGGTGGTAAGGTGCTGGAGGAATGTTTCCTTTTCTTTTCCCCCTTTACTTTCTCGAGCTAGATATGTGCATCGTGATAGCGGTTGTTATACTGAGAAAATTATATCCGCACGTGATCTTAGAAATTGTCAAACAGTTACAAGCATTGACTTTGCGATGGACAGCATCCTACCTCGTTTATAAAACGTGGGAATCTTGTGTTTGGCAGAAGCTTATGGATTAGAAAAAACAGAAGGTACTCATCAAGCCAACTGTAAGCTTGTATTGGGTACTACATTCTATGCTGCAAACTCGCAATTCTCATCCACCATCACCCATTTCTGTGTCAACGCATTTTAAGAATATATCTTCTTTGTATTTATCGTTCACTAGTATTTCGGTCATATTTCGAAGGTGTAATCTCTGTATAAGGTTGATCCTCAAGCTGCAGTTTCTTGGATATGTGAGGCTTCTATCTCAAACATTCTTTTACGTTGTTTCAGACATTTAGCCAATTATGCACCTTTGATTATAGTACAAAGTCGGTACTTGTGCACAAGGCTCCATGGTATATCCGAGATGAACCAAGGTTTGCATATCGTGGACTACTACTTGGTAAGAGCAACGATCCTATTAATTGAACATGTTGAACGGTGAACATCCTTTAAGATTATGTGATGTTTGTTTTATTGGCGGCATGGTATCTTCTATAACAGATACATCGAGGCACTACTATCCCATCGATGTAATTAAGCACATACTGGATTCCATGTCATTTGCTAAACTTGTACGATATGACAACTCGCAATTCCTTCTTGCTCTTAGTCTCAGTGCACTTTTCCTGAAACACTATACTGATCACTATTCTATGTTTTGCTCGTTTAATTCCTCCCATGGGAATTACATTCTGTAGAATGTCTTTCATTGGCACATAATAGACGAACAGTCATTTCCTCTAGAAGTGCCTACCTATCCCAAGTTGTGGCAAGGGGCTTATACAAAATGGGAGCGATATACAGTGGAGGATGCATATGAAATAGTGAAGTAAGATATCCATTGCTTGTCCCATGATGAGCAAATTCTTCTCCTTTTTGCGATTGAATTGTATATTTGTTTATATGCTCTACTTGAGAATGCTTTGGATGTCTCAGTGGGTTTATGTTGGTCAATATGAGATATTAGCATGAATATGTGAAATCATCTCTTGGATGTAAGAAGTTGATTTTCTTCGATGACTGTTCCTTTTCCTTTCAGTATGGTAATTTTCTCTTCGAGACCCATTTTTTGTTCCCAAGATGAAGCGTACCAGATATTGACTGAGAGAATGGTATAGAGAGTCTTATGGATGGAGAATTCGTTGTATATGTTCAAACTATAGCAAAGCTTTTACCAGTGAGAATCTATGTAAAGTAATTTAATTGCTAGAGGTAATCTGACAAGAAGTGCATATGCAATTATAGACTGCCTAACGGATCAACAAATAAGATATGTTCTCCCCTCCATACTGCCACTTAATTGATATTATGGTTTCTGTCATCACATATTTTGAGTTCATGGATCTGGCACCCGGCAATGTACTAACTTCGTCCTTTTGTTTTCATGCTGGCTTTCACCGTATGAAGCTTTGCCAAAAGCAGAGGTATGTTCTCACGTTTATTTCTTTGTTGATGTTTTGATGAATGCGTTCTCACGTATTTCATTGCAATTATAGTTTATAAATTCGATATAAGTCTATTGAACTTATTTGCTTGTGTCAACTGCTGCAATGAACTTGCATAAATCTGGTAGGCCTTGGAGCTGCTTTAGTGTATAGATGAGTCTTTTTTATAATTATGACAGAGTTACTTTTATTATTGTGAAAACGTAAAACTATATTGTAATTTTTATGAATGTTTTTGTACATCTTTATCTCTCTTTTCAACTTCTATTTATAAGAAGTTAAGGATATAAACAAATCAACAATAAATCAGAAAGAAATCAAGGAGTGATTTGCAAGAGATTCGTTGAATATCAAGAGCGATTGCTGAATATCGGGAATGGTTGTTAGAGATCTGCTGAATATCAGATTCCAGATTTGATATCCTTTGACATCCCCCCCCCCAAGCTGATGTGAGAGATCTCACAGTAAGCTTGTACTGCAATAGACGAAATCGAGTGGTAGATAGGGCTTTGGTGAAGATGTCCGCAGGTTGATCTATGGAGGAGATGTACTGAACATGGAATTGCTTCTGAACCACCCGTTCCTGAACGAAATGATAGTCAAACTCAACATGCTTCGTTCAGGCATGAAAAATGGGATTACCAGTGAGGTAAATAGCCGAAATATTGTCACACCATAAGACAGGAGGACTCAGCAATGAGACATGGAGGTCGCGTAACAAGGCTTCTATCCATATGAGCTCGGCCGTTGTATCGGCTAGACACTTAAATTCCGCTTCGGTGCTAGAGCGAGCTACAGTCCGTTGTTTACGGGAGCTCCAGGAAATAAGATTAGATCCAAGAAAGACACTATAACCACCAACAGACCTACGAGTGTCATGGTCACCTGCCCAACCTGCGTCGGAGAAAGCATGTAGTTGACAAGTAGAGCTGCGAGTAAGCATAATGCCATAATTAGTAGTACCATGCAGAAAACGCAGAATACGCTTAACGAACTGCCAATGTGCATCGGTGGGAGCATGCATGAACTGACACGCGGTATTCATTGCATAGGCAAGATCCAGCTGAGTGATGGTAAGGTACTAGAGAGCGCCGACAGTACTACAATATAAGGTAGGATCATGATATAAAGCTCCGTGCTGCAGTAAAGACGGGTCAGTACCAGTAACACAAGGAGTCGTGACTGGTCGAGCATCTTGCATATTGGTACGTTGAAGAATGTCGTGTGCATACTTGCCTTGATGGAGTAGTAGACCTTTGTCAGTTCTTTGCAGTTCAATGCCGAGAAAATAATGGAGCTCGCCGAGGTCCTTAATAGCAAATTCTCGTTGTAGGGATTCAATGAGAGTAGATAAAGGCGCTGAGGGCGACCTAGTTAAAATTATATCATCTACATATACCAAGAGAAAGACACTGTATGCCGCCGAGTGAAGCATAAATAAAGAGGAGTCAGCGCGAGATACTTGAAAGCCAAGAGAGAGAAGAAAAGAACTTAGTCGTTGATGCCATGCACGCGGTGCCTGTTTTAGTCCATAAAGTGAACGTTGTAGACGACATACATAGTGAGGATGAGGAGAGTCGACGAAGCCTGGAGGCTGCTGCATATAAATTTCCTCTTCAAGATGACCATGGAGAAAAGCATTCTTCACGTCCAATTGTCGAAGCTACCATCCCTGACTGAAGGCAAGAGAAATAACGGTGCGAACCGTTACATGTTTTACCACGGGACTAAAAGTTTCATGGAAATCTACCCCTTCTTGTTGATTGAAGCCTTTGGCGACTAACCGAGCCTTGTATCTTTCAAGGGATCCGTCGGCCTTCAGCTTGACTCGAAATGCCCACTTACAACCAATGGGTTTGCAATGTTTCGGTGGAGATACAAGGGTCCAGGTCTGATTGTGCATCAAGGCAATGTATTCTTCATTCATAGCCGCTCGCCATGCTGGATCTTTATTTGCTTGAGTGAAGGAAGTTGGTGTCGGTATTGAGGAAGGTTTGGTTTGCAGGGCATAAGTGTGATCAACCCAAAGTTGACGCCGTGCCAAAGTTCCATCCCGCAGCCTTGTCACCATAGGATGAGATGAGGCAGCTAGCGGTGAAGGAGAGTTGGAGGTTCTGGCACTATCATTTCGAACATCAGTAGTGGGTGGATCTGGGAGCAGAGATGACTTCGATTCTGAAAAAGGTGTTGGAGAATTTTGCTGAACCTGTACAGGAGAAAGAAAATTAGTTGGGGCAATAGAGATGCGCTCCATTGACTGAGGCTGTTGCACGTTTTCGTTCAAAAATGGAGGGAGCATAAGACATTCTGGAGCCGCAACAGTGGTTTGACAAGCATTCATTGGACCAGAGGTAGTAAAGGGAAATAATTGCTCATCAAAAATTGCATAGTTGGTAATGTAGATGCGACGATCTCTTAGAGAATAGCAACGGTAGCCCTTGTAGCAGGACGGATATCCTAGAAAAATGCATAAATGAGATTTGGATTGGAGCTTATTCTTTGCATAAGATCGAAGATTGGGATAAACCGCACACCTGGAAACCTTGAGATGCTAAATAGAGGGAACAGCTTTATGAAGTGTCTCCCATGGTGTTCGGTTCTTTAGAACTGGTGTCGGCAGCCGATTGATAATATGTACTGCAGTCTCAAATGCAAAATCCCAGAAGCAAGGCGGCACAGACGCATGATTAAGCATTGAAAGGCCCATTTCAACAATATGGCGATGCTTTCTCTCAGCTGTGCCATTTTGATGATGTTGATGAGGACATGAGGTCCTTTGACGAATGCCACGATCCTGTAATAAACGCTGAAAAGCGGCCGAGAGAAATTCGCATACACAATCACACTGAATGGCTTTGACTGTGGTGGAAAATTGATTTTCCACAAAATTAAGGAACACAGACAAAATTGAGAGGAATTGATCACGAGATTGCAACATGTATAGCCATGTAAATTTGGAATAGTCATCAACAAAACAAATATAATACCGATTATTAGATGTAGAGGTTACAGGAGCTGGACCCCACACATCAAAGTGAATTAACTACAACGGAAAGGTAAATCTATGATGGGTGGGTGCATGAAATTGACTATGACTCTTACTAGACATACATGCAGGACACGGTGAGAGTGCCACTGGTGATTTATTAAGAACTTGACAAACAACTGAGAAGGCAGCATGACCAAGTCGGTTGTGCCACAGACGAACAAGATTGGTTGTAGAGGCTTGGAACACGAACGGAGATGACAATTGCGAAGAAGACGCTGGAATAGAATAAAGGTCGTGATCAGTTTCCCCTTGAAGTAGAGTTCTCCCCGTGTAACGACACTTCATAGAAAAGGAGTTTGATGAGAATAGGAAATCACAGTTGTTTTCTTGACAAAACTGACGTACAGATAGCAAATTCTTTTTGATTGTGGGAACAACGAGAACATTAGACATACGAAAATGAGGAGAAACATAGCTACCTATGTGAGTAATGGGTGGATGGGACCCGTTACCTATGGTGACTTGTTGGGATCTAAAACAAGGCTGAACATTAGACAGACCGGAAGGATTATTTGTCACATGGTGGGTAGAACCAGAATCAGGATACCAAGATTCACCGGAGAAGATGGAAGGTAGAGGAGGAATTTCAGCAAGTTGAGTTGAGGAGAAAATTCGGATGGTGGATGCTGAAGAAATCTGTCACGACAAACATTGGCACTGTGACCGTGTTTGTTACAAATCTGACACCGAAGATTGCTTCGTCTCTGACTCTGGTTATTGCCAAAAGATGGATTGAAATTGGTGTTGAGATTCCGATTGTGATATTGTTGGCCAGCCCCTCGATAATTTCTGTCTCTTCCTTCTTGATTCCGATTTTGAAAAGAATGCCCATTACCTCGAGAATATCTGACAGCATGTTGTTGTCGTGATCTTTGAGGTTGTGAGGAAACCATTGCAGGCCCATCAAAATGTGCAGCAAATGCAGCCGGTGGAGCAACAGTAGACTCCATGAGATCTAAGCGTGCTTCATGGGACAATATGAGACCGTGAAGGGCATCTCTAGTCATTGTTTGATTTTGACTTTGCACTGATATGGATACTGCAAGGCTTTGATATTCGGCTCCCAATCCACGAAAAATATGAGTTTGATACTCATGATCGGAAATAATCTTGCCAATCGAAGCGAGTTGGTCTACAAGAACAGTGGCTTGTTGAAGAAATTTCGTAACTGTTTGGTTGCCTTTCTGAAGAGCTTGCAGCTGCATTCCAAGATGAGTTGCTCTAGCAAGATTATGAGCAGCATAAGATGTACCAAGGAATTCCCATGCTTTTGCGAATGTGTTGAAATCTGAAAGCTAACCGACGATGGCGTCAGATGTCGTGCTAAGAATCCACCCAAGTGCGATTTGATCGCGTGTTACCCACTCGTCATATGCTGGGTTCGGAATAGTGGTGGTGGTTCTATCTGCTGTTTGCACAATTTGGCTAGGTGGACATACTGAAGATCCTTCCACAATTGATCGTAGTTTGCTTGCTCGAAGACACGGTAATAGGCGTGCCCTCCAAATAACAAAATTGTCTCCTGTGAGCTTGACTCCAATTGCTGGACAGGAGATGGAATTTGCAGGAATTCCAGTGGCTGTCGATCCAAGTACCTGGGTTGTTAAGCCAGGGATGGTACTTGAGATCGAAGCAGATGTTGAAGAAGGCGAGGATGCCATTTGAGAATAAAATAAAGCTTTCGCTAGAAAAACTCTGATAACATGTGAAAACGTAAAACTATATTGTAATTTTTAAGAATGTTTTTGTACATCTTTATCTCTCTTTTCAACTTCTATTTATAAGAAATTAAGGATATAAACAAATCAACAATAAATCATAAAGAAATCAAGGAGCGATTGCAAGAGATTCGCTGAATATCAGGAGCGATTGCTGAATATCGGGAATGGTTGTTAGAGATATGCTGAATATCAGATTCCAGATTTGATATCCTTTGACAATTATCACTGCTAGCACAATTGTAGTATTTGCTGATCTTCTTTCTTAACTGATTTTAGGAATCCATGTGATGGCTGAAGTAGATGTCCCTGGTCATGCAGAATCATGGTAAGCCGCTTCCTTGCGGGAGATTTTGCAGCCTGTGATGAGACTACGTGGACATTTTTAGGTCGTACATCCTAAACAAGCTACCATAAATTTCTGATCTTCTTTAATGCAGGGGAAAAGGGTATCCTGAATTGTGGCCTTCTTCATCGTGTAGAGAGCCACTTGATGTTTCCCAAAGTTCTACTTTTGACTTAATCTCTGGCCTGTTATCAGGTTAGGCATCCACTATCTTTATCTACAGAGCTAAATCTTCCATTTTGCCTTCTTGTTGCTGCTTTTGATGTACGAATTATCTATACATCTACTGTAATATAGATGTTCAAGTTTCATGAGTTCCTGAAGGAAGAAAGCCATGTCGACTTGAGTAATAATATGTGAGAAACTTTCGTAGTATAGAGCTTTGCTCTTAAAAAGTTTCTGCATGGACAAGGCCCTACTTGAGTAGGAAAGGAATTGTTGTCATTTAGTAAATGCCGGAGATGTTATGGTATCTACTGAAACTTCATTTTTCTCATTCATTTGTGGTAGGAAGGGGGCTTGTTTGACAAGTCTTTGACACCTGATGACTTAAGTAGCCATTGGTTTGTTCTTAATATTTAAAGGGCTACATGCATTGGAAGTCCTAAAACTTATTGCGAAAGTACAATTGAGTCCTAAAACTTTTACAAAGTACACTCAAGTCCTAAAACTTATCAAATCAAGTCCTTCCGTTGATTGCACTATTTGAAAGTTTTAGGACTCGATTGCACTTTCGTGACTAGTTTTAGGACTCAATTGTACTTTCGTAACAAGTTTTAGGATTCAATTGCACTTTTTGAAAGTTTTAGGACTCTATTGTACTTTCGCGATAAGTTTTAGGACTTCTAGTGTACTTATTCCATATTCAAAATATTAAATCATGAAAGTTCATGCTTTACTCTGAGAGCTAGAATATACATAAAGAAAGAGCGCATTCTCCCTATTACTTTGGTAAATTCCTGATATCCTATGCGCCTCTTAGATCTAACGCAAATCTGATCGTTGCAGATATGAGAAAAATTTTCCCCTTTGAGCTATTTCACTTGGGTGGTGATGAGGTTAACACAGGTTAGTGCAATTGACCTTGGCATCTCTCTTTTCTTTGCAGTCATTTGTTCTTTAGCAACTAAATGATCGGTAGACCTTTTCTACGTTACAACTGTAGAAGTACTTTAGAAAAGTTGACTTAGGAATGTAACAGGGGCTCTTGTTTTTGTAACTATCTCTACTCTGTGCATATGGGTTTTCCTTCAGTTTCTTTGGAGTGCTAACTTTTTCTGGGTAAACTGTGGGAAATATCCTCATTTCCATCCTATGTCATTGGTGTTAGCGCATGGGAAACAAAATGAAGATGCGGAAGGCTTTAATAAGGAAAATATCTGCTACTTAGTATATGCTTAGTCCCATACTTAAAAGAACTGAAAAATCTGAATTTCAGACACCAATATCCAATTTTTCACCATCAAATCTTCTCCTATTTTTTGGAACAATAAATTTCAAAAAATTCATGAATCGTAAGCTTAGAGACTTCTAATCTCTACATGTTAGAACTATGTAGATCCTTCACTGAGCGGCTGCACCTACAAGAATATTGAGTGCAGATATCAGAGAACTGAACTTCCTACTTCTGTAAGGACGAAGCATTTGTAAAATAATACCAACTGGTCATCCTCTGTATACCGTTAAAGGATCATGTAGACATTATTGGAGTTACATATATCTGATGCCCATAATATTACCAAATATAAAGAATTTAATTTAATGGGTGACTACATCTACTTGTGAAATAGCAGCATTCTGGAATTTGAGACAGTAGGTTTTCCTGTTTCTCTGGATTTAAGTTTTATGATCTCAAGCCATTTAAGTTATTATCGTTATCTGTATTTCTTTGCAGATTGTTGGACATCCACTCCACATGTGAAGCAGTGGTATGTGAACAACCGCTTTACTTGAGATTTATCCTACTTTCAAGAAGTTTGGCCTGAGAAATTGCAATTATTTTCTATGTTATCATAAACAAAGCCGTCTCTTCAACCAACTTATTAATGTTACTATGGTCTTAGATTTTTGCCAAAGCTATTACAGCAGATTTATTTATTTTATTGAGTTATGATTACAGGAAAGCCTTTTTTGTTTATGCAGTACTTTGTTTTCATTGATGTAGGCTGGGTTAGTGCCTTGACTAAAATATCTTCCAGCTTACCTAGAAAACCACGCCAAATTTACAAATGTGCTTTGGAAATTAGATTTTAGAAGATTTGAATGGAGTTATGAAGTATTTCCATTATTAGGATCCTCAAGAAGAGAGAAGAATAGTGGGGCAATAACAACGTGTCATTTTTAATTAGATCTCTTCAGATAACTGCTGTAGTCTGGAAGCAATTTTCACTGTTCCATCTTTTCTGGTATTGAATCAAACCATCTATTTTCAGAGATGCAATTTTTCTGTAAATGATTTTCCTTGAAATTGTGTGAATTTAGCACTAGCTTGTTTCTCTGTGGTATGCCTCCCACTTGGCGGCCCCTCTCTCTCCTCCTCTTAATGCAGTCTACCAATTCTTGCTTCCAGCAACTCATGTCAGATGCTGAACATGAGGGTTATTTTAAATGCAGGCTGCAAAATCATAATATGACTGGCAAAGATGCGTACAAGTATTTTGTAGTCAGAGCGCAAGAAATTGCCATTTCAAAAAATTGGACCCCTGTCAACTGGTATTTAGATGTACTACCACCTGCTGGAGGCAGTTGGTTCTCACATTGTTTATGATTTATAATAATTGAGCATGTTATTCTCCTTCTCTTTGCCAATTTTCCTAATTTACATTGACTCTCTGCACCAATATGACAGAACTTACTGTTGAAGAGGCACATCTCAACACCGGTTTCTGCATCATTTTGAGACACAGATTTCAATGGAATTGTCCTCTTGATGAGATGACATGTTGATGTTGTTGAATGTTAAGGAATATCACTTCTGATGTTTAGGATATTCACTTTGTCGTCCTGTAGAAATAAAATGACAACTTTTCGATCAAGAACTTCTGGTAATGTCAGCACATGGACACTTGTACTGTAGTGTTCTTTATAGTGCTGCATGGAAGAATGCTTTTCAGACCTTGTAGCATGTCTATAGAAAAATGAAAATAGTACTCAAACTAGAAGTTATGTCATTAATATCATTGTCTTTGCTTATAGAATAGGACTTTCTTAGCACGTCCTTAAATTTGGGCCAATCATTTTGAAAGATTTTGGCAGATTCAGTGCTAAAATGATGTGGGAACTAGATTACAGTTATAAACGGGTTATGGCCTGGAGATCCGGTTGACTAACTTCTTCCTGCTCGAATTTTCAAGATAGTAAGTGGTTAATATCAGGCTTCTGGCCCTAGGTTTCCAAGGTAGAGAAGGTTTTTGGAAAACAACATCGTGAAAGAGCATGAATGAAGGACTCCTAGGTAGCTAGAAAATGAAACTGTGGGCTAATAGAAATTATGTTTGTTGCAATCGGTATTGAAGACAGTAATTTTTTAATTTGCATTGTATATTTTTTTATAACGTTAGAGAGTATGACATCGATTTACAATTGCTTCAGGGAGGAAACATTCAATGCATTTCCCCAGAGCCTTAGTCCAAAGACGATAGTACATAACTGGTAAGTTTAGATCAGTATTTAATTCATGCTGAGTGCAAGCTAATTAATTTTTCACACTGTAGGCTGGGATCTGGTGTATGTCCAAAGGCTGTCGCAAAGGGCTTTAAATGCATTTTCAGCAATCAAGCTTTTTGGTATCTACCTTATTTAGATGTGCCATGGGATCAAGTCTACACTGCAGAGCCCCTCGAAGGAATAAGTGATGCTTCCAAACAAAAACTTGTGATTGGCGGTGAAGTTTGCATGTGGGGAGAGACAGCCGACACTTCTAATGTCCAGCAAACAATATGGCCTAGAGCTGCTGCTGCTGCAGGTAAGCCAGTCTCTGGGCATCGTCCTATACTGAAGCATTGAGTCTTATTCTCTTCCGCTCTCATCCTTCTTTGTCCTTTCAGAGTTTCATTTTTTTTAAAAAAATTCTCTGGAAAATCCCTTCGGCGAAGTTATATCTGCATCCCTTTGCTTATAAAACCTATTATTTTCGTCTAATAACCGGTAAAGCAGTCTTTCCACTAAATGAAAATTTTCGTTCACAAAAAAGGGCCAATACGGGGGTTGTTGGTTTATCACTGTTTATCCTTAAAGCCTTTTCAAGCCTCCTCCGTTTATTACGCGAAAAATAAATGATTTGAAAAATATTTTCCTAAAAATGATCGCTTATATAGTCCATGGAAAATTGTTTTATTATCAGCAACAATTTATATCTGAACATTTTTGTAAATGATGAAAATATTTTTTGTTCATTTATTTTTGTAAGCGATACAATGGATCGTTTTTAAGAAAATGTTCTCCGAATCGTTTATTTTCCGCGAAACAAACGGAGCCTAAATGAAATTTTTGTTTCATTCTGTGGGCTTCTTCCCAATTCTATGGGACGTGGATTCATTGCCTCACTGACCACATGGAGGAAATTTATGTTCTCCTTTATGTGCAATCTCTCTCTTTGGAGATGTATAGTCCTTTGTTTTTTGGTGAACAGATACATATTGGAAATCAGTTTTTTAAGTGATTGATACAGAGATGGAACATAAAAACACCTTTTGGCATGTGAAATGGCTCTTCTAGGGCGTGGAAGTCCTCATTGCCTTTGATCTCCGCAAACCTCAATTAGCCAGGTCATACCATTTTACTCCTTTTCCATAGATGGATCATGTATGTGCAAATCCTCCTAAAAGATCATAGTAGCCCCGGATCGGTAGTTTTTCTTGTCTTAGTTTTCTCTTCTTGGCGTGGTTAGGAGAGCTTGAGTGCTTAATGCTAGTTGTTATAGACAGACTGCTTGATGCTAATACAAAAGTGTACCAATGCAACGAGCCCGGCCGTACTAAAAGCCGCACATTCCTTCTTTATGACACAGATTAGAAAATCGATATTGATGGTATATTCTTAATCTTTTTGCATGGATCCGTATTTATTTGCTTGTTTCTATTTTGCAGAGCGATTGTGGAGTAGGAGAGATGCCACATCCACCGGAGATGTAAATAAAACAGCATTACCACGACTACATTATTTCAGATGCCTCCTGAATGGGCGGGGGGTTCAAGCCGCTCCTGTCACAAACCGATACGCACGGAGTCAGCCAAAGGGTCCCGGTTCATGCTATGACCAATGATTCTTCGAACGCCGCTATTCGCTTCAATATGTAAAATGCTGCTATGTTACTTTCGCTGGGAAATAAGATCATGAGCTATTTAGAATTATATCCTTTCCAGACTTTGCTCGCAAATCTAAATGTGTGCGTCTCTCTGGGTATAGAACGTAGATGATCTGATCACATGAGCTTTGTAAATGCATGCGGGGCGATTCCAGGCTCTCACTTCTCGTGCCCTTAAACAGATTCCAATTCTTAGCCCAATTTATTCAAAACAACTGATTTTGGTTAGATCATCCAACGCTTACTAAATATGGTGAAAAGTTATTTACATAAAAATAATCTGTCATATCTAAAGTCATTTCAATACATATAAAAGTTGCTTTGAGTTACTGATTGTGTATGAAATTATGAGCAAGATGAATAAGCTACTCATCACAAAAAAATTGTTGCGATTCTGAATTGAAAATTATTAAGTACATGGGAATATTATTAGTAGAATTTGTCACACATACTATTCTTACGTTGAAAATTGCTATCAACTGAGAATTTACTAATTATAAATAGGTAAAAAAATATTTCCCCTAATTCAAAGTTATTATTACTTGCAAAAGTAACTAGTTATTGATAATCACGTTCTTTATTTTTTATGTAAAAGATAAATTAACTGTGGATAGGTAAAAAAATCGAGTGGCTTCTCCGTGGCCCCATGGTCACTTTGCAACGCCATCATTCACTCCACCCTTAGGCCTCTCTCTCTCCCTCCGCAATGTTGCCAACCTCAGATGACCATAGATTTGGGGTCGCCGGAGGTCGGGCAGCTATTCGCCGTGGTCGCAACCTCTATGGTTGCAAAGATTGCGACCACCACAAGCTCCCTATGTGCTTCACGGGGAGATATATATTCATGGTGCAAGTAGGTTTTTGGGTAAATTTTGAAAAAAAAAATTTGATGCATTTTGCTCATTCTAAGATAACAGAAGGTGCTCAATTATGTGATTTCATAGTATCACCTTATAAGCAAACTAAAGTGATTATCAAGCGGTTGTCTTATGACACTTTTTTAGCGATAATGCTATATATATCGAGATTGATATATAAAGTTGGCATGCTAACTGTTTTGAGATACTGTAAGTGGGCCGTTAAATAAGTGGACCGTATACAATACGTAACTATAAATTGCCTCATCATTTAATATATCAATTTTATAAAATCAATCCTAATATTATAATTTTACTATTTCTCTACTTGATCAAACTAAAAACAGAACATACAAAAATAACTTACTTAAACAATACAGATTTGTTGACGCCGGGGAGTAGTCTACGTAATAAACACATTTCAAGAAATTGTCAAAATGGAAATTACGATAAACGGCAATCTTTGCTTCAACACGGACATTACTTCTCTAATCTGCACTCTACAACATCGACGAGACGACAGGCTCAACTGAGACGGAGAGTTCTTATATGCTGCCGCTATGCAAGGTGGACCGAGTGCGGAGTGCCTGCCCCATATATCCATGCGTACTGTTGAATCAGGCATGCATGTTCATGCTAAACAATACCTTCATCCAGCCGTTCCGCGCTGCTCGCTTCCTCAACTGCCGCCGGAAGAACAAGGCACAAGAGGAAGGGCAAGCACGACAAGCTACAACACAGCCAACCCGCCCACACGAGGCCGGGCGGAAGAAAAGAGCTCACCAGCCCGAAGAAGGCCACCAAGTCGGACACCACTCCGAAATACTCCAACGCGATCGCAAAGCGGGGGCACATCCCACGCAGCAGCATGCCGTTCCACGTGGTGGTGAACCTGATGGAGAGCAAGAGTACTACCGCGCTGGCTTGCAGGTGGGTCAACCCATGGTACTGGTTGAAGAGGAGCCCGTGGTCATGGGAACTGCGAACCCCAGCACCTCCTTCCCCAGCTCCTGTCTCTGGAACAGTTTTGCTATCAGGTGAACCGAGGCGGGCTGGGACGAGTCGAACGTTCTAGCCTGGGAGCTTCCAGCAGGCGTTGTGCTTCTGGTACCGTGCGCATGCAACGTGCTAATGGCTCCATCACCGATTGGCAGTGAGACATCTACTACGACGGAGATGGAGTCGTCCCCCGCCTGGCAGCATGTTGGGCTACCGCCACCGTGTGAAGCGGAAGCGGTGGTGTGGTTTGGAATCTGGTTGTTGCATGATGATGCAAGCAATGGAATATGGGAAGAGAGGCTGGGGAAGAATGAGATGAGCCATGAACGAGTCGCCGAAGTCCAGTGAGCGGCCATTTCTCGTTAGGACATGTGCCTCTGAACAGAAGATGTGCTATTTATAACGAAGGAAATGATTCGCAACCTCGTCGTATCTGGTTTGCGCGTACATTGTTGACTAGCAGTCTCGGGCAAAAGTCCTGATCACGGAAAGGACAGCATTGGTCAGTTGCAAGGACTTCTGCACTCGTTACGAAAGTTTGGACTTTTGCAATTGCAAAAATCCCAATCCTGGCTGAAGGTTGAACTTTTACGACGCAAAAGGCAAGAGTGTGGCTGAAGGTTGAACTTTTACGACGCAAAATGCAAGAGTTCAATGAACTGATTATTCGGGGGCATTATTAGTAAAAATGGTCACGCATGCTATTTTTTATGTCGAAAATCGCTAGCAACTGATTATTCGCTAACTCTGAATAGGTAAAAGAAGATTTCTCCTAATTTGAAGTCATCATTACTCTCGAGTTATTGGTAATTACATGCTTTTTTCATGAAAAAATAAATCGACCACGAAATCAAGTACTAAATAGCACACACTTTTCTCTCTCTCAAAAAAAATAAAATAGCAGACACTCGATGAGTTATTAATCTTTTATTAAAAATGATTATGAGTCTAACAGTCCACTGTGCCCGATTAAATTTACTCAATTCAAAGGCTAAAATGGGCACGCTTGGACAAGCAATTCCCTTCTTAAGCCCAAAATGTCCACGTTGGCTCTCTCAGGCTTGGTCATGTTTTAT
This sequence comes from Syzygium oleosum, assembly GCF_021117445.2. NCBI lineage: Eukaryota > Viridiplantae > Streptophyta > Magnoliopsida > Myrtales > Myrtaceae > Syzygium > Syzygium oleosum. Next base: position 20,382,892 of record NW_026607486.1, read on the forward strand.
ATAGAGAATTTAATGACTTTTTTTTTTATCACAAGCGGCCGCACAAAAACTTTTAGATCCAGTGCTAGGCCTTAACGGATCAATTCTATCACCTATACGTTGAAGGGCACGTAGTTTTAACAGAAACCTCAAGTCTTACTAATCAATTAAAGACTTACTCCTTAAATATTGAGGGTACTTATTCACTTTAGTTTTCTAATTTTGCAAATGCATCAGGTATTATGAATGCTCGAAACTTAGGAAGGAGACCAAAACAGACATTGATCCTTCTTCACATCTTGGGCCAACACGAATCTTGGCCTGTGGATTACTTGGGCCTAAGTGCTTGGGAATGCCACAACCCATATAAAGCCCAGTGACGAGGTTAAAATTGTCAATCTGCTGCCATATGAATGAACGTTTTATCTTCTTCGCAAGGACGCTGCAAGCCGCGGTGGTGTCTGAGCGAAACTCACTCGCAGGTCCATCTCTTTGCGCGTCTTTATCGTCCTTCGTCTTTGTTCCGTCCTTTCCTCGTCAATTGAATCTTTGTGTGTACTTGGTCACCGATGCTTTTATTCGGTGTACTTGCGAAAACACTTTGGGGAAGTATGAGTTCTTGGTGTAGCGAATTGGTTTGTTGCTTTCAATGCCCGAAATGATATGACGCAGAGAAAGATAGACTTGAAAAGGAATTCCAAAATATAATGTTTATTTTGAATATCGAAGTACTATTTACAAATCTTAGGCGCCTATTTATAGAGAGGCCGCCTTTTGGGAACAAATCAAATATTTAAAATCAAATAACATAATTAAGGAAAACAATATTAATAAAGGGGAAATTCTTCAAAACGCGTTCCGAAATCTACAAATCATGTCCGAAATCTTTGAAGTCTTGAAAATCAAGGATTATTTTTAAGGATCGGAAATCAAGGATTTTGATTTGATATGCTGTACGCACCATAACTCTTCCAGATCAAAAGTTATGATCGTTTGAAATTGACCCGTCATTTAAGGCGATGGCAGGAATGCTTGCTCTTTTGACGCTTGAAAGTTTCCAAATAAGCATTTGCTATTTATTCTACATCAGTCTCCTCCACTTCATAAGAATTCGACCCCGAGTTATTGTCAGGATAAAGGGAAGTATTTGGGGAATGATACTCAAACAGGTCCGCTATATTGCATGTTAGAGAAATATTGAGGTCACCCAGAAGATCAACAATATAGGCATTATCATTGATCTTCTTTAAAATTCGGCAGGGGCCAATTTTCTTGTGCTTTAGCTTGTTATATGTACCGACAAGGAAGTGCTCTTTGCGAAGGTAGACCATCACTTCATCACCCTCAACAAAAACTTTGAGGCGACAATGTTTATTTGCAGCAGTTTTATAGTCAGCAGTGGAAGCTTCCAGCTGTTGCTTCAGACTCTTCTATTTCCTGCAATTTTGTTGCTAAGTTCTCAGCCGCAACGCTATATCCAGGGATTTTGGGCAAAGGCATGAGGTCCAGTGTATGTTGTGAAGTTCGTTCGTAAATAACCTTAAACGGCGATTTGCCTATGGCGGTTGACGGTGTTGTTGAAGGCAAACTCAGTAGGAGCAAGATATCGGTCCCATTGCTTTGGCATGTCACTACAAAGGCAACAAATGATATCCGCCATAGTACGGTTGATGATCTCAGTTTGACCGTCAGTTTAGGGATGGAAAGAACTGCTATATTGTAAATCCGTCCTATATGGTCCTCCAAAAATGACTGAGGAACTTGGTGTCACGGTCGGATGTGATTGTTTTGGGCACACCATGTAGGCGGACTACTTCTCGAAAGAATAGGCTCGCCACATGGGAAGCATCAAAAGTTTTTTTGCAAGGAATAAAGTGTGCCATTTTTGTGAACCTATCCACCACCACAAAAACATAATCCATGCCTCGTTGGATTTGGGGAAGGCCCAACACGAAATCCATTGAAAAATCTACCCAAGGTCTAGAAGGAATAGGTAAAAGGGCGTAAAGACCAGTGTTCTGCGAGTGGCTTTTGGCAGTTTGACAGATGTAGCACTTTTTAATAAATCGCCCAACATCCCACTTCAGTTGAGGCCAATAGTACCGCTCTTCAACCAAGGCAGCAGTTTTGTCTCGTCTCAAATGTCCTCCAAGGGTGCCACTAAGGAGCTCTCGAATAAGATGTTCCCGCAAAGAGCCGCATGGGATGCACAACCTATTGCCAAAGAACAAGAATTTATCTTGAACGATCATATTGCCATGAGAGCCTATCATAGAACACTTTTCCCAAATATCTTGAAAGTCATCATCATCGGCATAAAGGGCACAGAGGTGGTCAAATCCCACGACGTTGGTGCGCATGGTGACGAGTGTTGCAGTACGACGACTAAGTGCATCAGCGACTTTGTTCAAGTGGCTTGCCTTGTGTCGAAGCACCAAGTTGAATTGCTCCAAAAAAAGAGACCCAACGTGCATGCATTCGATTTAGATACTTTTGACTCTTGATATACTTGAGTGCTTGATGATCAGTGTTAAGGGCAAATTCATGTTAATAAAGATAGGGCTGCCAATGCTTGATGGCGCATATTACAACAAAGTACTCCTGTTCATAGGTAGACCATCGCCTACGGACATCATTAAATTTTTTGCTAAAATAAGCAATAGGCTTACCTTCTTGGGAGAGAATAGCACCGATGCCTACTCCAGAGGCATCACAGTCCAATTCGAATACCTTTTCAAAATCTGGGAGCATCAATACTAGTGTCGTGGAAAGTTTCTCTTTTATGAGAGCCAAGCTAGCTTATGCTTCATCACCCCAATAAAATTTTCCTTTCTTCAAGCATTTAATGATCGGGGCCATAATGGTACTGAAATTTCAGATAAAGTGTCGGTAGAATGTCATGAGCCAGTGGAAGCTACATGCCTCCCCAACGGTCTGGGGAGTTGGCCAATCGCGAATAGCAGTTACCTTTTGTGCATCAACTTGGAGGCCTTCTGCTCCAACAATATAACCCAAGAAAAGGAAGGAGTCCGTTAGTCATGAAACTACATTTCTTCAGATTAATGTACAATTGGTTCTTCTGCAAGGTTGACAAGACATCCTTTAGATGTTCCATATGCTGTTGGTCATCTAGACTGTATATAAGGATGTCATCAAAATATAATACCACCAGCTTACCACTGAAAGGTTTGAGGACTTGAGTCATCAAACGCATGAAGGTGCTGGGTGCGTTGGTGAGACCAAATGGCATGACAAGCCATTCGTACAACCCTTCACTTGTTTTAAAGGCCATCTTCCATCCATCGCCGGGGAGATGCGGACTTGGTGGTATCCACTTCGTAAATCAATTTTTGTAAAGACCTTTGATCTAGCAAGCCGGTCTAGCATGTCATCTAGGCGAGGGATTGGAAATTAGTATTTGACAGTGATTCGATTAATTGCGCGACTATCGATGCACATATGAATGCTCCTGTCTTTCTTCGGTGTGAGGAGTGCGGGGACTGCACAAGGGCTCATGTTCTCACGCAAGAAGCTTTTTCGAAGGAGTTCTACCACTTAGTCTTGTAAGAGTTGGTTCTCCTTCAGGTTCATCCAGTAGTGCGGCAAATCAGGGAGGCTCGCTCCTGGAAGAAAGTCAATCTCATGTTGGATATCCCTTAAGGGAGGTAATCCGATAGGTAGATCATCCGGAATGACATCGCTAAATATTTTTAACAACGGTTGAAGAGCCTCAGGATTGAGAATAACAGCTTGTTGATCACCTTTTTCCATAGTCATATACATCCCTTCACGTTTACGAACGTTTAGCATAACACCTGCACTTTGCTTCTTCGGGGCACGAGGAGTGTTACTTCGCGGTTTCAAAGTAATCTTTGTCTTTTCCCACACAAAAAGAGTAGGTGTTCTCTCGGGCTCGATGAGTGATATCAACGTTGTACTGCCGCAATCATCCCAGCAAGACATGGCATGCATCCATCTCCACCACATCACAAATAATAGTGTCCTTATAGGACTTTCCAGTTGAAATAGATAAACGACATAATTGTGTTACCTTGAGTTATGCCCCTTTTCGAATCCACCCGATTGTATAAGGGGAGGGATATGACTCAGTCTTTAGCTGTAAGTGGTCCACTAGGACCTTGGACACAATGTTCTCACAAGTATCATTGTCGATGATGACATCGCAAACTTTGCTGTTGATAGTACAATGGGAACGGAAAAGACTGGTTCGCTGGGTATCCTCTTTTCGCGAGGCAAGCAATAGTCGTTTGACGACACAGTTGACATGCTCACCCTTTTCATCCTCCAAATCTTCTTCATCCACCCACTCATCTTCGTATATTTCATCATCATGAACGACAACATTGGCCATTTTCCGCCATGGGCAATCACTTGAACGATGACTCGGTTCATTACACTTGTAGCATCTAACTTAGTGTTACGATTGTTTGCAACAACTGGTTCTTTGGGCGCCCCAACATTACTCCCCGAAGTTCGGTTCATATTGCTGGTTTGTTGGTTGGAGGATTCTAGAACATCTAATTCTCCCCCTTCCAAATGATCCACATGTAGAATAATTATTAGCCCGATTAGTGGGGCTAGTTTTCTCCAGTTGCATCTCGATATTTTGAGCCATTTCTTGAACATCCTCAACAGAGAAAAAATGGTGTAGAGAAACGCAGTCTTGAATGTTGAGTCGCAAGCCATTGATGTACCTAGCAGTCTGTTGTGCCTCCGATTTAGCCAGGTTGTTGCGGGCGGAGAGTTGGAGAAACTCCTCCGTGTAGGTTAGGACTGATCGGTTTAGCTGCTTACAATTCTGGAATTGCTGAAACAACAATTGTTCATAATTGGTTGGAAGGAACCTAACCTTCATTATTTGCTTCATCCGATTCCACGCTCGGATGGGAGTATTCCCTTGTCTGCACCGAGTTAGCTGTGTCTGCTCCCACCGGGCTGATGCACCTCCCTTCAACTTGTACGGCACCAGTTTTACTTGGCGGTCCTCTTCAATCTCCATGGCATTGAAAAATTTCTCAACTTCCCAAAGCCAATCTAGAAAGTTTTTAATATTCAAGCTACCATTGAAGGTTGGGAGGTCAACTTTCAATTGATATTGCTCGGGGTCTCGTCGAGATCCACCGTTTCGACGAACTCCACGAACAGGCCCGTCTAGGAACTCTTCGTCTTCTTCTTCAGAGTCCTCCACATAGGCTTGTCGCCTCTGTCGGGGATTTGCCCCACGTTCCATAGCTACCTCCGGGACTCGAGCGGCTTGAGCACGTTCTACCGGAAGATTACCAGGTATGGGGTTGGCGGACAAACGCTGGATGGCAACAAGTAATTCTTGAAACCTCTGTTTGGTTTGCTCCACAAATCGATTGAACTTAGCCCGTGTAATAGGCTCTTTTTCATGGCCCTCAGCTATGGGGAGATTGACATTAACGTTATTTGTCATCATCACAGGAGAGACCTACTCTGATACCAAATGACGCAGAGGAAGATATACTTGAAAAAGAATTCCAAAAGATAACATTTATTTTGAATATCGAAGTACTATTTACAATATCTTAGGCGCCTATATATAGGAAGGTCGCCTTTTGGAAAATAATCAAATATTTAAAATCAAATAACATAATTAAGGAAAATAGTATTGATAAAGGGGAAATTCTTCAAAATGCGTTCGAAAATCTGTAAATCATGTTCGAAATCTTTGAAAGCTTGAAAATCAAGGATTATCTTTAAGGATCGGAAATCAAGGATTTTGATTTGATATGTTGTACGCACTATAACACCTCCGGATCAAAAGTTATGATCACTTGAAATTGACCCGTCATTTAAGGCAAGGGCGGGACTGCTTACTCTTTTGACACTCGAAAGTTTCCAAATAAGCATTTGCTATTTGTTCTACGTCATGATATCATAAGTCATCACGTAGATTTGGCTGCATGCTTTTTCACTTTGTCGATTGGTGGTCTCTCATATGTGTGATCGCTTGAATTACGGTTATATTGTTGTGGTTGAGGCTTACTGTGCTTGTTTTCATGTGCGGATTCTCCAGCTTTTAGCTTTGCTTAGGTTGGAATATAACAACGTGAAAGAGCCTGCATGAAAGAATCATAGATAGTTAGAAAGTGACGCCCTGTGCTAATAGCACCGATGTTTTGTTGCAATCAGTACTCAGCCGTCCTATTTTTTGTTCTCCTTTCTTTTTTGCATAACATTTATGTGTAGAGAGTATGACATTAATTTTCAATTGCTTTAGGGAGGAAACATTTAATGCATTTCTCCAGAGCCTTAATCCAAGGACGATAGCACATAATTGGTAAGTTTTGATCAGTATTCAAGACATGTTGATTGCAAGCTAATTCATTTTGTTGAAAAATCGCAAGGAAACCCCTTTAGCTACATCCCTTTGCTCTCGTCTTATAATCTGTAAAGTAGTTTTTCTACTATATGAAAGTTTAATTTCACAAAAATGGGCCAATTTGGATCACCCAATGGTTTTGTATGAGTTTATGGTTGTATGGATTTTGAAGACATAGGGCTGAGGATTAACACCCGCGTGGGGGGTTGGTGTGGTTATCACCATTTATCCTTAAATGGATTTCTCCAGGGAGGAAACATTTAATGCATTTCTCCAGAGCCTTAATCCAAGGACGATAGCACATAATTGGTAAGTTTTGATCAGTATTCAAGACATGTTGATTGCAAGCTAATTCATTTTGTTGAAAAATCGCAAGGAAACCCCTTCAGCTACATCCCTTTGCTCTCGTCTTGTAATCTGTAAAGTCGTTTTTCTACTATATGAACGTTTAATTTCACAAAAATGGGCCAATTTGGATCACCCAATGGTTTTGTATGAGTTTATGGTTGTATGGATTTTGAAGACATAGGGCTGAGGATTAACACCCGTGCGGGGGGTTGGTGTGGTTATCACCATTTATCCTTAAAGCCTTTCTGACACTGTTTCATGCTGAGGGCTTCTTCCCGCTTCTACTTAAAGTGGATTCCTCACCTCGTGGAGGAAATTTATCTTCTCCTTTACTTGGAATCTCTCTCTCTCTCTCTCTGAGGAAAATGTATAGTCCTTCCTTTTTCGGTGAAAAAACATATATCGTTTGAAATCAGTTTTTGAAGTGATTGAAACAGAGATGGAACATGAGAACACCTTTTGGCATGTGAAATGGCCTTTCTAGGGCATGGAACTCCTCGCTGCCTCTGATTGTGTTCCCCCGTCTCCGCAACCACAATTTGCCAATTCATGCCTTATCTTATCCTTTTTTATTGATGTATCATGTATTTATTAGTACTCCTAATAACTTATTGTAGCCCCGGAACGGTAGTTTTTTCTTGTCTTAACTTTCTCTTCTTGGTGTGGTTAGGAGAGCTTGAGTGCTTAGTACTAGTTACAGATGTGTAAAATGCAAAGTTATAGACAAATTGGTCGGTGCTAATACAAAATTGAACCAACGCAATGAGCTGAGGTGTATAAAAAGCTGCGTATTCCTTCTTCATGACACTGATTAGAAAATCAATAATGACAGTGTATGATTTTCTTTTACATTGATCCATGCTTATTTGCTAGTTTCTATATTGCGGAGCAACTGTGGAGCGGGAGAGATGCCGTATCCACTGGAGATATAAATCAAACGGCATTACCGCGACGACACTACTTCAGATGCCTCCTGAATGGGCAGGAGGTCCAAGCCGCTCGTGTCACAAATCAATATGCGCGAAGTTAGCCAAAAGGTCCCAGTTCATGCTATGCCCAATGATTCCTTGAACACCGCTATTCGTTTCAATCTGAAAAATGTTGCTATGTACTTTGGCCAGGAAATAAGTTCCTGAGATATTCAGAAGTTTTGCGTTTCCAAACTTTGCTTGCATATTCTAATAAGTGTTTGTGCTGTACTTTTGAGGTAGCTAAAACAAATCTAAAAGTGCGGCTCTCGCGTATAGAGCATGGATGATCCGACATGAGCTTTGTAAATGCATGCAAAGGCAATTCCAGGCTCGAACATATCATGCCCATAAAGGGATTCGAATTCCGAGCCCAGTTCATTCAAGATTAGCTGATTTTAGTTGGATCATTTGAATGCTTATTGAATCATTAAAAAGTAATATACATACGAATAATCAATTAAAACGACAGCCACTTCGATTATTTGTATGAAAGTCACTCATGGTTACCAATTGCATATGTAATTACCTGCAAGATGAATATATCTATTTTGCATCATAACCAAGATGAATAAGTTGCTCACCTCAAAATATATGTTACTGGTATGAATTGACAATTATTATTTACATGGGGATATTATCAGTAGAAATGGTCAAATGCTATTTTATGTTGAATATTGCCATCAACTGAGAATTTACTAAGTATAGATAGGAAAAAAAAATTTCTCCTGATTAAAAAATTATTATTACTCATGAATTTAACTAGTCATTGATAATTACATGCTTTTTATATGTAAAAAAAAAGATAAATTAACTATATATAGGTAAAAGAAAATTGACTGTTTTATTTGCAGCAGCGTGGTTGTCGTGCAATGCCGTTGTTCACTCCACCCGCCCCTCTCTCTTTCTCTACGTGTGTCCCTGCCCTCAAGACGACCATACATTTGGGGTCACCTGAGGTTGGGCAGCCATTCGCAGTGGTTGCAACCTCTATGGTTGCAAGATCGCGACCAAGACAAGCTCCCTATGTATGTTTTTGTAAGTTTAGGTTTAGCATTTTCCTCGTTCTAAGATAACGGTGGATAAGCAGAATATCCTCATTTATGTCATTTAATAATAATACCTTACAAGCGAAACATGCATAGGAGATGTGCTGATCAAGTGATCATCTTAGGACATACACTTTTTTTTAGCAACAATACTATATATATATATATATATCGAGATTGATGTAGAAAATTGGTGTGTTAACTATTTTGAGAGACCGTAAGTGCCCCGTTAAATAGGTGAACCGTATACGGCACCTGAATAACATAATAGTCTTTGAACTACTGTTAGAATAAACCTCAATCGTTGCTTCAACACGGACATTATTTCTCTAATCGGCTTACTGCAGCGTGGACAAGACGAGAGGCTCAACTGGGATGGAGAGTCATCGTATGCCGCTGCTATGCATGGTGGACCGGTTGCCTGCTCTAAATATCCACGTGGACTGTTGAATCCGACATGGATATTCATGCTAAACAATGCCTTGATCCAGCTGTTCTGCGCTGCTCGATTCCTCAACCGTCGTTGGAAGAACAAGGCACAAGAGGAAGGGCAAGCACGACAAGCCACAACACAGCCAGCACGCCCACACGAGGCTGGGCGGAAGAAAAGAGCTCACCAGCCCGAAGAAGGCGACCAAGATGGTCCCCACTCCGAAATACTCCAACGCGCTTGCAACCCGAGGGCAGATCCCATGCAGCAGCATGCCGTTCCACGTGGTGGTGAACCCGACGGAGAGCGCGATCGCAATTGCGCTGGCTTGCAGGTGGGTCAACCCCTGGTACTGGTTTAAGAAGAGCCCCGTAGTCATGGGAAAGGCGAACCCCAGCACCGCCTTCCCCAGCTCCTGTCTCTGAAGCAGGACCGCTATTGGATGAACCGGGCTGGGCTGGGACGAGTTGAAAGTTCTGACCTGAGCGCTTCCGGCACTCGTTGTGCTTCTGGTTCCGCACGCATTCAACGTGCGTATGACTCCATCAGTGATTGGCAGCACATCTACTATGACGGAGATGGAATCATCCACCATCAGCCAGCGTGTTGGGCTAACGCCACCGTGTGAAGCAGAAGCGGTGGGATCTGGTTGTTGCAAGATAATGAAAGCGACGTGTGAAGCAGAAGCGGTGGGATCTGGTTGTTGCAAGATAATGAAAGCGATGGAATATGGGAGGTGAGGTTGAGGAAGAATGAGCTGAGGCATGAACGAGTCGCCGAAGTCCAGTGAACGGCCATTTCCCGTTCGACAAGAGTACCTCTGCAGGATGATGGCAATGGAATAGTATCACGAGAGGATCTAATTGTTTAATGGATCGGAGATGATGTTGCACAAATGCTGGAGGTTTTTGTTGGGAAGAGCAGGACACTCTCAAGGGCCAATCTTTCAAGAGGCTCGACAAGAATGAGAGAGAAACAGAGAGAGATCAGAGAGAGAGGGGAATGCTCAGAAGATTTTCATTTGAGACTGAAACCTGTGCTATTTATAACGAAGGGGACCCTCTAGACCCCTTCAATTTGCGATGCTGCGCAGGGGCAAGGCGTAAAGTGCAAGACGCTCGCGAAGTATCATCGCAAGTGCAGGGTTTAGTGCCTTGCGAAGTCGCATGTGCCTTTCGAAGTCGCAGGGCTTTGTGCCTGGTAAGCCTTGCGAAGTCGCATGTGCCTTTCGAAGTCGCAGGGCTTTGTGCCTGGTAAGCCTTGCGAAGTCGCAGGGTTCAGTGCCCTCGCTCTCTACGGATCTGTGCCTTGCGAAAATTTCGCGCTTATCGCAATATTCCATTGCGAATGCTGACATGATCACGACTTTTGCCCGAATTCAATCGCAATATTCAATTGTGAATGCTGTCCCTTTCATGATCAGGCTTTTTGCCTGGGAGAGTTCCATTTTGTGGATAGAAAAAGTGCTATTAACTCGTGAACTTATAAAAAAAAATTAGGGCTAAAACTATAAAAAATCATAAACTGACACACCCGTTTCACATTTATCCTAAAGTAATTTTCATATCATAAAAAATCTTATACCGGTACACTTATGCCATATTTACCTCAAATTAATTTTTATGTCGCAACAAATCACAAACTACTGTACCCATAACAAATTTACCAAAATCTCATAGCAAAATTGGAGAATATTAGGATTTTAGCAGTTTTCGAAACATGAGGGAGTTCTTGGGGCAAAACTAGTAGATTTTGGCATATTTTCTAATCTTGGTTCATTTTTTCATATTTGGTTTCCTCAAAACGACGTCCTTCAGGAGACTTATTTATGTTGAATTTTCATGTCACACGCCAATTATCCGAGTTGTTTGCCATGTGTATTGGATGGAAATTAATGAATGGTAGATTTATCATGGGCGTACCGTTATAGTTTGGTTTGGACTTTGGATGATACTCGGATATGTTGGGTTGAAGAGATGTTGATGTTAAAAGCCACTAGCTGGAACCATAAAAATAATAATTTGCTTGTTGCCATTACAATTAGTGAGATCCCTTACTATAAAGTCAAGAGCTTCCTGCATCTCAAGCCACGAAAACTGTCGAAATTATGTATCGTGTTTTAGCCCGTAAAGAAAACTTGCTTCCTAATTCACCGGATATCCTTAAAGCCTTTTGGACCTCATGTTCGTGCCGGGGGATTCTTCCCACTTCTACCGAAAGTGGATTCATTACCTCAGAGACTGCATGGAGGAAATCTTTTGTTCTCCTTTATGTGGACTCTCTCTCTCTCTTTTTCTTGGGAGAAAATGTATAGTCCTTTCTTTTTTCGGTGAACAAACATGTATTGTTCGAAATCAGTTTTTTAAGTGATTGAAATAGAGATGGAACATAAGAACACCTTTTGGCATGTGAGAATGGCTTTCCTAGTGAAAGGAACTCCTTATTGCCCCTTTGATTGTGTTTCCCCAACCCCACAAACCTCAGCTTGCCATTTCATGCCTTATCTTCTCCTTTTCCCTTGATGCATCGCCTCCTGAAAAATCATTGCAGCCCCGGAACGGGAGGTTTCTCTTGTCTTAGCTTTCTCTTCTTGACGTTGTTAGGAGAGCTTGAGTGCTTAGTACTAATTACAGATTTAAAATGTATAGCCAAGACTGATTGATGCTAATACAAAATCGAACCAACACAAACAGACCGGGTGTAGTAAAAGATGCGTATTCCCTCTTTATGACACAGATAAGAAAATCAATAATGATAGTGTAATGATAATCTTTTTACATTGATCCGTATATATTCGCTTGATTCTGTTTGGCAGAGCGACTGTGGAGCGGGAGAGATGCCATACCCACCGGAGTTGTAAATAAAATGGCGTTGCCACAGCTACATTACTTCGCAAACCATTGTGCACAGAGTCGACTAAAGGATCCCGGTTCATGCTATGACCAATGATTCTTTGAACAACGCTATCCATTTCAATCTGTAAAATGCAGCCCCGTACTTTGGTTGGGAAATAGGTTCATGAGATACTCCGATGGTTAGTCCATGAGCTTTGTAAAAGCATGCAGGGGGATTCCATGCATCTTGCGCCCATATTTCGATTCCTTAGCCCAGTTTATTCTGATTAGCTGATTTTTTTTGGATCATTAGAGTGCTTACTGAATTAGGTATAACGTGATTTACATACAAACAATCATTTGTGTCCAAAGCCACCTCCCTATGTATATAAGTTAATTAACGTTACTGATTGTGTATGAAATTACTGGCAAGATGAATAATTTACTCACCACAAAAAATTCGTTGCAATTCTGAATTGAAAGTTCTTAATTAGATGGGGATGTTATTAGTAGAAATGGTCGCGCATGCTATTTTTATGTCGAACATATGAGAAATCAGTAACTTTTGATAGGTAAAAGAATGTTTCTCCCAATTCAAAAGTATCATTACTCACGAGTTATTGGTAATTACGTGCTTTTTCCATGAAAAAAAGATAAACTGACCCCAATGAAAAGTATATATTAAATAGCACACACTTGATTAGTTATAAATATCTTATTAGAGGTGATCATGGGTCTGATAATCCGCTATGCCTCATTAAACTTGCTTAATTGAAAGGCTAAAATGGGCATGCTTGGACAAGCAATTCCCTTCTTAAGCCCGAAATGCCCATGTCGGCTCGCTCAGGTTTGGTCATGTTGTGTATAGAGAATTTACTGACTTTTTTAATCAGGAGTGGCCACGCAAAATTTTTTAGATCTGGTGCTAAGCCTGAATCTTTCATTGATCTCGTCTATCGCTTATATGTTGAAAGGCACGTAGTTTAAACATAAACCTCAAGCCATACTAATCTATTACAGACCTTACTCCTTAATTACGAGGGTACACATTCACTTTGGTTTTCTAGTTTTGCAAACGCATCAGGCATTATGAATGCAGAAAACTTAGGAAGGAGGCCTAAACAGACATTGATCCTTCTTCATATCTTGGGCCGACAAAAATCGTGGCCTGTGGATTGCTTGGGCCTAAGTGCTTGGAAATGCCATGGCCCATAAAAAGCCCGGCAACGAGGTTAAAATTGTCAATCTGCGCCATTTAAATGAACGTTTTATCTACTTCGCAAGGAAGCTGGAAGGCGTGGTGGTGTCTGAGCGAAACTCACTCGCGGGTAGTGAGAATTCTTTATCGTTTTTCATCTCTGTTCCATCCTTTCCTTGTCAATTGAACTTCGTGTGCACTTGGTCACCAATGCTTTTATTCAGTGTACTTGCGAAAACACTTTGGGGAAGTATGAGTTCTTGGTGTAGCAAATTGTTTTGTTGCTTTCAATGCCTGAAATGATATCATAAGGTCATCGCGTAGATTTGGCTACATGGTTTTTCACTTTGTTGATTGGTGGTCTCTCATCTGTCTGATCATTTGAATTACGGTTAGTTTATTGTGGTTGAGGCTTACAGTGATTTTAGCGATGAGAAAAATTTTAACTTCTTATTTCTGTTTCAGAAATAGAGAAACAAAAAATTTTAACTTCTGATTTCTATTCCAAATCTATTTCTGGAACAAATTTTTGTTCCAGAAATAGAAATTAAAATTACGTAACCAAACGGATTTCTGTTCCAAACCTATTTTTGGAACAGAAATAGAAAAACAGAATAGTTATCATTCGCAGTCTAAGTGATTGTGTTAGACTTCTGGCCCTTGGCTTCAGAGGCAGAGAAGGTTCTTGGAAGGTGACGACGCGCAACAGCATGCATGGACTCGTAGGTAGTGCTAACAGAATTAACGTTTGTTGCAATCGGCATTCAAGACAGGTCATGTGATAGTCATCCTAATTTTTGATTCTGCATTGTATGTTTTTTGACGACATTTGTGCGGAGAGAGTATGACATTGATTTACAATTTGCTTAAGGGGGGAAACATTCCTTGCATTTGACCAAAGCCATAATCCAACAACGATACTACACTACAAAAAAACATGAATTTTGCGACGAATTTTGCAACGAAAAATTTGCAAAAATCCGTCGCAAATCGAATTTGCGACGGAAAAAATTCCGTCACTACTAGGTCGTCGCAAAATTTTGCGACGAAAAAAAATCCGTCGCAAAATTCGTCACAAATAATTCGTCGCAAAATTCATCGCAAATAATTCGTCGCAAAAATTCGTTGCAAAATTCGTCGCAAATTAGCCACGAACTTATTCGTCGCAAATAATTCGTCGCAAAATTCGTCGGAAATTTCGTCGCAAAATTAGTCGCAAATTTAGTCGCAAATTTCATCGCAAAATTCCACTACAAAAAAATGAGGTTTTAGCGATGAATTTTGTGACGAAAAAAATTCCGCCACTAATTTGGCGTCGCAAAATTTAGCGACGAAAAATATCAATTTTCGTCGCTAATTTGCGACGAAATATATTCGTCGCAAATTATTCGTCACAAAAGTCGTCGCTAATTATTCGTCGTAAAATTCGTCTATAATTATTCGTCACTAATTATTCGTCACAAATTATTTGTCACAAAATTCGTTGCAAATTATTCGTCGCAAATCATTCGTTGCAAAATTCATCACTAATTATTTATCGCTAATTATTCATGGCAAAATGCCAATTTTTTTTTTGGGTCCGTAATTTTTTTTTGGATCAATAATAGCAACGAATTTTTATTAATTATTTAGCGACGAATTTTTATTAATTCTTTAGTGACAAACTCTGCGACGAATATTGTTTAGGGATGACTTCGATTTTAAATCTAATTAACAGCGAAATTAATTCCTACAATTTATATTTAACATTGATTAAGCACTTAATAACATCAAAATATTATAATAATATGAAAATGAAATACATTCATCTGCATTTTCCACAAGAATGACATATATATTTTTCTTTATAGTACATATAATGAGAATAAACAATCTTGCACAATAACTAATGTTGCACAATAAATAATGACGACAGAAATGAATCAAAAAAGAATATCTTGCTTTTTAGCGACAATCCCCATCGTATAAATACTGAACAAAACTAAAGGCATGGTCCATGTGAGATGCTCACTTCCTGCTCCAATTTTAACAAATGCCGGTTGAAATGTTGCTGCAACCTCTCATTTGCATAACTTATGCAGAATTGCTCAAAGCTATTCTTCTACAAAACATAAATTGTCTGGAATTAGACACAAAATTAGTGACATTGTTCCCACATTAAATGTTAATATATTCAGCTTCTAAAGGATACATAATGACTGTGAAGCAAGCAATCTTAATTAAGTAAAGCAACGAAGGTAAAAGAAATATAGAGGAAAAAGGTTGAAGTTCACTTGCAGTGATAAATCTAATATAAGTGAAGAAACAAAGGTGCAACATAGGTGTTCCAAATTGGTTCACTGTCCACAACTGCACACTTCCACCACAAAAAAAAAAAAACATTTATGTAAGTGACATGTAGAGGTGGCCACGGGCCGGTTTTGGCCCGGAACCGGACCGGAACCGGCCCGGTCAAACCCGGGCCCGGCCCGTTGACCGGGCCCGCGGTTCGGAACTGGAACCGGTCCGTGGCATACGGTCTCGGTTCTGGTTCCAGAAAAATTTGAACCGGCCCGGAACCGGCGGTTCCGGCCAGTTCAAAAAAAAATTTAAAAAATTTAAAAAAATTAAAAAAATTAAAAAAAGCTGCAGGCTACAAGACACGGCTGCGAGCCATCTTGCGTGGCTCGGCAGGCAGCAGAGGAGAACGGGAGGCCAACGGCCAACCAAAAAAAAAAAAAAAAAAATTTGTTTATCGCGAGCGGGGCTCGCACGCTCGCGAGCCTGCTGCGCGCAGCAGCCCGAGCACCTTGCGGCTGCGGCCCGTTGGGGCAACAGCTACGCCCCAACGGGCGTTTTTATAATAAAAAAAAAAAACACATAACCGTTGCAAAATTGCAACGGTTATGTTTTATTTTTTTTAATTCTAAATTTTCTTCTATTTTTTTTCTATAAATTCTCTCAAATTCTCACAATACACACACAATTCTCTCAAATTCTCACAAATTCTCTTCTCTCAAGTCTCAAATTTTCTCAATACTCGAAATTCTCTCAAATTCTCTGAAATTCTCTCAATTTTCTCAATCCACGCAATTCTTTCTTAATTCTCCCAATTAATCCGCTCAATTCTCTCAATCCATTCGAAAAATGGCAAGTGGAAGTCGAGTGCCAACTGGCAAAGGTAAGAATATCGCGACGAAATCCCATCATTCTTTTGATCCTCGTGAATATGCAAATTTTCAAGATGATGAAATCAACATTTTTCACGATGTGGAGCGCGTCCCGACGCAAGAAAGTTTTCATCCTCCTGCTGAAATATCTACAACAAAGGAAGCGGAACGGGAATTTACATCCGATATTTGGAATCACTTCACGAAAATGGAAAGGTTTGATATCGGTCAAAAAAGGTATGATATAATTTGTAAATATTGTGGAAAAATATATAAATATACAGGTGGACAAGGATATGGAACATTTAAACGACATCTTATGAGCAAACATCCAACCGAAACGGGAATCGATATCGGGCAACAACAAATTTCCGGGTACGTCAATCCTAACACTTCCCCTTTATTTCGTTTTAATGAAAAAACTTATAAGGAAGAATTAGGCAAATTTATTTCCGTTGAGCATTTAGCATTTAATTTTGGAGAAAGATTTGGTTTTAATGAATTTGTACAAAAAGCATGTGCTCCACAAGCAAAACGTGTTTCTAGAAATACAACTAAACGAGTAATTAAAGATCTTTACAAAAATGGAAAAAATGATTTACAAAATTTTTTTATGCAATTTAATGGATGCGTGCATATAGGTAGTGATATTTGGAGTGATCATTGGCAAAATCATTCTTACATGGGCATAACATGTCATTGGATAGATGACGAGTGGACTATTCAAAAAGGAGTTATTGCATTTAGAGTTTTCAATGATCATCATACGGCAAATAATATTTATAGACTAATTAGGCAAGTTTTAGAAGAATATTATTTGCTTAACAAAATTTTTTCAATTGGTTTTGATAATGCCGCAGCAAATACCGCTTCAATTGCCGAGTTAGAAAATATTTGTAAACCTGCTTTTGGCGGAAAAAATTTTCACATTAGATGTGCTTGTCGTGTTTTAAATTTATGTGTACAAGATGGTTTGAAAACTCTTGATATTTTTCTTCAACCAATAAAAACGGCGATTCAATTTTTATGGAAACATCCCAAAAAAATGAAAGAATGGGGTAGATTTTGTAGAGATAATGGCAAAAAGCCAAAAAGATTTCCAAGAGATGTTCCAACTCGTTGGAATTCTACTTTCCACTTGCTTAGTGAATCTTTAGCATATAAAGATTTATTATGTGCATTCATTTATAATAATATACCTGAGATTAATTTATACCCACAGGAGTGGCATATTTGCCAAAAAATTTTAGATCTTTTAAAGGTTTTTAATGATGCAACTTATACTTTGTCTGGTGTTTATTATCCTACTACACATTTATTTTTAGTAGAGTGTACTAATATTGTCGGAACTTTTGATGAATATGAAAATGATGTTGAATTACAACATACTATAGTTGCAATGAAAATGAAATGGCTTCATTATTATAGTGAAATTCCCATGATTTATTTAGTTGCTTGTGTTTTTGATTCGCGTTGCAAATTGAATGGCTTAAATGATTTTTTGCGTGCGTATTATCAATGTTTACATTATGATGTGACAAATGTTACAACCATAGTACGTGAGGTTAAAAACGTAGTAATAGAATTATATAATGAATTTTATACTAAATATAATTTAGGTGATATTAGATCTTCTCAATCTACGGAGATACAAAATGACAAGATACGAGGTAAAATTAGTAGAGGGTACCAACTTTTATTACATAGACAAAAAAACAAAAGGGAGTAATAGGAAATATTTCTGAATTAGAGAGTTATCTAACCATTTTATTTGAATTTACTGAAGCCGAAGGTGGTACAGATTTTTTTATTTTGGATTGGTGGAAGAGGCACGCAAGCCAATACCCAATCCTTTCTCTTATTGCAAAACAGATTTTTTCAACCCCTTGTTCCACGATTGCGGTCGAACAAGCATTCGATCTGGAGGTAATATTTTGAACGAACATCGTTCAAGATTATATCCGAATCGGTGGAGATGCAAGCTTGTGTTCTTGATTGACGAAGGCTCAATACCGGCAACAAGAGATAGATCGAATAATGAATTCAAATTTTTTAACGACGGAGATACTACCGCTACCACTATCGGTCTTGGAACGGGTAGTGACGATTGAGGGTAAAAGAACTATTGGAGTTGGCAAATATTTCGGGAACTCTTGTTTCTCATACCGGGTACGCCCACGTGAGCTTAGGGAAACCGAAATATAATCCGACGATATGTGACCTCTGGTCCCCTGCACACGGAATGCTTAGGTTTTGGGATAATTTTAGGGTATATATATTGTACTCTTTTTTTTTTAAGATCGTTGTAACGAATTGTAATGTGCTTAATGATAATTTATTAAGTTGAAGCCCTCTCTTTCTCTCTTGTCTTTTTGTCCCCAAATTTGAGTACAATTTACATTTTAATCACAATTTATATTAAATAATGTTCTATCACAAGAATAGTATTTTTTTAATTTTTTTTTTTCATTTATGTTTTTCCTTTTCTGTTTTTCTTCTTTTTCTTTTCCTTTTCCTTTTCTGTTTTTCCTTTTTCTCTTTTGTCTTTTTTCCATGTTTCTGTTTTTTAAAATTATAATTTATATTTTAATTTTTTTTTTTTTCTTCCTCCGCGCGCCGGCCGCCATGGCCGGGGCTTGGCCAGCGGAGGTCGCCGGCGCCGGGCGAGGGGGCCCTCGCCCGGCGGCGGGGGCGGCCCTCGCTCGGGCCGGGCGAGGCCGCCCGCCCGACGCCGGCGAGGCGAGGCTCGACCTCGCCGGCGTCGGGCAAGGCCACCCTCACTGGGGCCGGGCGAGGCCGGGCCTCGCTCGACGCCGGCAAGGCTCGGCCCGCCCGCAACCGGTAAGGCCCGACCTCGCCTGGCGTCGGGCGAGGCCGGCCCTCCCGGCGAGTGGCGAGGCTCGACCTCGCCCGGCTCGGCGAGGCCGGCCTTGCCCGGCCCAAAGTGCGAGGGCCGGCCTCGCCCGACGCCGGCGAGGGCCGCCGCCTAGGGCGGCGACCTGGCCGGCCCGGCTCATGGCCGGCCGCGGAGGAAGAAAAAAAAAAGAAAAGGAAAAGGAAAAGAAAAAAAACAGAAAAAAATAGGAACCGGACGGTTCCGGTTCACACTTGGCCACGAACCGGAACCGCCGGTTCCGAACCGGAACCGGTCGGTTCCGAACCGTGGCCACCTCTAGTGACATGAACAAAATAAAGAATGATATTGGATGCTATTTATCTTTTAGCTATCACAAAATACCGGACAACGCTGCACACTTCCACCTCAAGCAGCATAACGAAGTGGAGTGCTTCTAGCATCTACAACATGCAAAGAACAATACACATGACTTTCCACAAATGCATGATTCTAAGCAGGTATCACTGCATTCAAATAATCAATCATTTTGAATGAAGCCATAATTCTCCTACAGGGTATTTTGAAAATTCCCCCAGAAAAGGATGCATAGTTTCTACAATAAAGCATGATCTACCACCCAACCAAAAAAGGTTAGAATGCCAAACAGAATTGTACCTTGGCTTCATAATCTAAATACTCCTCCTCGAGATGTTTCCTGGGGTGAACTACTTTAGACTCCTCATTTCCCACGCTAGAAATGACCTCAGAACTGTAGTATCCAAAGGCAGATTACATACTTGACCCAAAATAGGCGGAGCAGATAATGAAACGAGCCAAAATATGTCATAAAGATCTTGTTATGCCAAAATCGAATTACCCTTCACTCAAGTTCTTTAAGTTCTCCACAAATTTTCCAATACGGCTTTATAGCAGGTCCCAGCTCTTTTTGCAAATCATAACAAATTTGTCAGAAAGGATAACTACAAGTTTGTGGATGAGAAGAGAATGCACAGATAGATTAAGCTCCTTCAAGAAGAAAGGAAAACAAAAGCTCCTATAAGATCCTGCTTAGATAACGGCACTTAGAAAATCACAACATATAGAGTACCTTGTAAGTGGAAAGGAGCTGAACAGCCAAGTTCACAAAATAGTCCTCGTGTCTCTCCAATTCATCACTATGAGTAACAGTCGAAAACCAAAAATATCCCATGTAAAGATGGATATATGCGATAAGATAGCAATATCGCACTTTTTAATTCTGCTAATAAACCCTCAAGTTGGGAACAAAAGAACACAAAGAACCTAATTGACAGAGAGAGAGAATCTGAAGTCCATACCTGACCTGCTTCTACCTCACTTCTGCATATGAACATTGGAGAACCCAAGTATCTTCCAGAAAATTAATCCACGTACTGAGAACCTCAGCTTCAACCTTACATGATGTGATGGTTTTTGACAGCTCATCTTCCTAAAATATAATCACCAGAAAGTCAAAAGGGAGTTCAATAATAATTGAGGAAACTCGACAATCAAATCAAACAACATAGCCTAAACCTTAGTTTTTAAGTGCACAACAATTTGATTGTTTGCTTCATCAAATTGGTCTCTCTCTTCCACAATATTGCGAAGGCGAGCTTGAGCAGCAGCCAAGGAGTTATTAACCTACAAATATGCTAGTTATCAAAGTATCCAATAAACGAAAAAAGAAAGCACAGTAATTACAGAGTTACAAGAGAATGAATAAATTCACAGACTGATTAGATGGAGTTGACCAGAATCTAAAGCAAGTAAAATTTCAGTCTTCCACTATAAGTACATTAATTCAGTTCGAAAACAGCAGTTGCCATTTTCCACATCTTTTCTCTGAAAGTAGAATAAATCTAGGAACAAACCGAACATCTTTTTTTAGTCATGCAAAGGAATCATGTATCAAGCAAAGTCCATTTATCTCCCCTTGAGCTTATGCTGATTAAGTTGTCAAAAGGTACTTGCACAGCAGATCATGAAATAAGGGCCTCTCTAGTAGAAATAGGTGTGCAATCAGAAGTAGAAATAACATCCACACAGCTCATTATACAAGCAGGACCATTATCAGCAGACATGGTTGTGTCTTGGACTTCATTGATGCAACTTTTTGTGAATAGGCAATATCATAACACCACAATAACCATCAATCCAACTCATATTGCACAATTACAATGAAAGCGAGTTCGTCCTTGTCC
The DNA here is from genome assembly GCF_021117445.2 of Syzygium oleosum. NCBI lineage: Eukaryota > Viridiplantae > Streptophyta > Magnoliopsida > Myrtales > Myrtaceae > Syzygium > Syzygium oleosum. The sequence continues at coordinate 20,404,272 of NW_026607486.1, forward strand.
AGTCAAATTGAAGACGTCAAGATATTTTACAAGATGATCACAGATTGCCCAAATAGAACTTCCCAAATCCCAACTAATTTTGAATTCGCTGCTATGAACAGTCAGTACCCAGTAGTCCCAAGAAGAATAGCATTTTTGGGACCCAATGAACGAACCACCTGAGAAGCCACCACGGAGAAGAATATGAAGGACACGTACAGTATCCCAAGCGAGGTCGTGCCCAAATTATCTGCCTACAACAAAAATCAAGAAACTCATCAAACCAAAACGCAACGTCAAACGAACCAAAAAAACATTCCTACAAGCAACCTCAGACCCAGAAGGGCAAAATCTGCCTCTGGGTTTTCATCTCACGACCGTCAATTTCTTCTCTCGATTTACCCAAAATTCCAACGAAATCGACTCGGAAAACTCACGATGTTCACGGTGCTCTCGAGATTCTGAGCAGCACCGTAGGCCGAGAAGATGAGCAGGAACCCACAACTCAGGATATGGACATCACGGGCATGGCCTCTCGGAGGCGACGCAGCCGGCGGGGCCTCGGCGGCGACCAGCAGAGCCTCCTCGTCGGAAGCCTCGGCCTCCTCCTCCGGAGCGGCGGTCTCTCGGTCCTCTTGCTCCGCCTCCTCCACCTCTAATTTCTCGGGGAGCTCCTCCTTGCCCTTGACGGGGGGAGGAGCCGCCGCCCCTTCGGGTTTTGCGGCCTCTAGGGCTCCGGAGGCCATGGCGAGGAGTCGCCGGAGGAAGCGCAGGGGGGAAGGGGTACCGAAAACCCTTAGCGAGCGCGAGAGGTTTAGGGGTGTGGGGGAGAGGGAAGAAGCAGAAGCGAGAAGCGGAAGCAGGGGGTGAGGGGATCTGAGGAACAGCAGAGAGAGACAAAGAGAGAAAATGGGGGTGAGGGCGGGAAAATTGGGGTTGCGACGGATTTAAAAAATTCCGCCCCAAATTTGTGATGAATTTATTTTTCGATCGTAAATTTTTGCGATGGATTTTGTTTCCGTTGTAAATTTGCGACGGATTTTTTTTTCCGTCGCAAATTTTTGCAATTTTTCCGTCTAAAATTTTTGCGATGGTTTTTTTTTTCTGTCGCAAATTAGCGATGGATTTTGTTTCCGTCGCTAATTAGCGACGGATTTAGCGACGGCCTTTTAAAAAAGAGTTAAAAAAATTCAAATTTTTACAAAAAAAATATAAAAAAGAGAAATAAAAAATAATTAAGAAATTCGACTTTTTTAAATAAAAATATTTAAAAATTCTTTTATTTTTTTTTATCTAAAATAAAGTCATGAGATTGAAATAATTTTCTAATGAAATCCAAACATCAGAAAACGATTTCCATCGTATATCACCATACAAATGAAAATTAAGCATATTCATGGAAAATAATTTTTCGAAAAACACTTTCCTTTATCATTAAGTTTTCCGCAAAACAAACGTACCCTTAGAGTGATTACCAACTTCTCCTCTATCAAGTTTACCATATTGCATTACCAACTCCTAATTGAGTTACTTACCAATGTTTATTTTCATTTTTTTTCTACACCAACTTCTCTAATCTCTAACCAAACAAAGCTTCTGTCATTGTTTACGAACTTTTATTTATATTTCTTACCAATAAGTTAAATTTATCGAGTATTATATGAAACTATCAGCCTAGCTTTCTTTGCGTGATTTGGGTAAATTTTCTCCAATCAAATCAATTAGTTTTGGATTACCAAATCTCATTTGAGTTATTAGCATTTATTTGTTATTTTCTCAAATTTACTAGTTTTTATTAAGTTGCTACTTTTATTTGCATTGGTTTCCAACTTTTTAAATTTACTGGCTCTTTTAGAAATTACTAACTTTTATTAGAGTGATTACCAACTTTTTTCGATCAAGTTACTGACTAGTTTTATGTTACCTTCTTTTATTTGAGTTACTTATTAATGTTTATTTGGTTTTCTATTTTGAAATGACCGATTTTTCTTATCTCTAACAAAAATACATTTCTAATTTTCTACCAGCTTTGAATTTACCTTCTATTACATGAAATTATCAACTTTTTTGTGTGCCTCATTAACTTTTGCCCAATTAAGTTACCAATTAGTTTTGGATTGTCAACTCTAATTTGAGTTGCTTACCCATTTGGTTTTTTAACTTACCAATTTTTATATTGAGTTATGCTTCTTTTTGCATGGCTTACTAATCCCATTTTACGATTTAATACCAATTAATTTTCTATTACTAACTATTATTTTACTTAATTACTAACATTTATTTGATTTTTTCGCCGCTAAATCTGTCACTAATTAGCGACAAAATTTTTTTCCGTGGCTAATTTTCCATGGCTAAATCCTTTTTTTGACTGTTTTTCGTAGCAAATTAGCGACGAATTTTTTTTCCGTCGCTAATTTGCGACGAATTTTATTCCGTCGCAAATTTGCATCCGATTTTATTTCCGGCGCAAATTTGCGACGGATTTTTTTTGTCGCAAATTTATTTTGCGACGGATTTATTATTCCGTCGCAAATTTGCGACGGATTTATTTTCCGTCACAAATTTGCGACGAACTTTTTTTTCGTGGCAAATTCCATCGCAAATTAGCGACGAATAATTTTCATCGCTAATTTGCAACGGAAAAAAAAATCCGTCGCAAATTAGCGACGAAAAATTTCCGTCGTAAATTTTCGTGGCAAAATTCATGTTTTTTTGTAGTGCTACGTGACTGGTGAGTTTTGATCAGCCTCTAATTCATGCCGATTGCAAGCTACTGATTAATTTGTCACTGCAGGCTGGGACCTGTTGGATGTCCGTTGGCTGTTGCAAAGGGCTTTACATGCAATTTTCAGCAATAAATGGGTTTGGTATCTAGATCATTTAGGTGTGCCTTTTCTTGCCAATTCTACTGAAAGTGGATTCATTGTCTCACAGACTGTGGGGATGAAATTTATATTCTGCTTTATGTGGAATCTCTTTCTCTCTCTCTCTCTGGAGAAGATGCACAGTCCTCTCTTTTCACGGTGAACAAACATATATTGTTTGCAATCAGTGTTTAGAAATGGAACATAAGAACACCTTCTGGCACGTGAGAATGGCTTTTCTAGGGCATGGAACTCGAGGCTCTGCAAACCTCAGTTTGCCGGTTCATGCCTTATCTTCTTCTCTTCATGGGTGGTCTTAAGCTTCTCTTATCTCAAAAGCTAGCTAAAAAAGTAAAGCTTTCTCTCACACTTATAAATTGACCACCTGCCCCTTCCACAACTGATGTAGGATAATCTCAATAATCTTCCCCTCAATCAACATTGGTATTAGAGCCAAGATTGCCGACAAGTCTAGACCCAATAGTCACACAGGGGGAAAATTATCAAAATAGTCCTAAACCTATTGCAATTTTGCCAATTCAGTGCTAAACCTTTTATATTTGTGCCAATTTAATCCATCCAACTAAATTTGGCCAACCGGCGCTAACGTAAACGCCGGCCGACTCTGACGTGGTAATTTTTAAATATATTTTTCCAATTGTTTTTTCCATCTTCTTCCTGGTTGGTCCGGCGACGATTGGCCAGGGGATAAGGCTGGCGAGGTTCGACCTTATTGGCGCTAAGCAAGGGTGAGCCTCGCCATGGCCAGGCGAGCTCCACCTTGCCCACCATTTTACATTGATGTCAATTCAATCCTAAACATTTTGTATTGGTGCCAATTTAGTCCTAAACCTTTTTGTCTTTATGCCAATTCAGTCCTTCCGATCAATTTTGATCGAATTTTGCTGACATGGATGGCGGCCGATCACCGGCGCTGACGTGGATAACTTTTAATAATATTTTTATTATTTTTTGAATATTTATTTATTTATTTATTCTTTTCTTTTCTTTTTTCCCTCCTTCCTTCCTCTAGCCAGTCGCCAGACTGGCAACCAGCCAGAGGCCAGAGCTCGCCGGCCACTAGCACGACCTCTTTGGCCACTGGCTAGGCCCGACCTCGTCGGATCTGACGAGGTCATGCTGGCGGTTAGGTGAGGCTCGCCTTTACCGTCGCTGGTGAGGGCAAGCCTTACCAGTAGCCGACAAGGTCATGCCAGTGGCCGGTGAGGGAGGTCCTCGCCGGCCTCTGGCCTTTGGCCAGTCGCCGGTCTAGCAATCGGCTGGAGGAAGGAGGGAGGGGAGGGAAAAAAAAATTAAATTATTATTAAATATTGTCCACGTCAGCGCCGGTGATCGGCCGCCGGTCAGCCATCGTCCACGTCAGCAAAATCCACTCAAAATTGACCGGAATGACTAAATTGGCATAAAAACAAAAAAAAGGTTTAGGACTGAATTAGCACCATTACAAAAGGTTTAGGACTGAATTGGCATCAAAAAAGGGTTTAGTACTAAATTGGCACCAATGCAAAAGGTTTAAGATTGAATTGGCACAAAAAAAAGTTTAGAACTAAATTGGCACAAATGCAAAAGATTTAGGACTTTTTTGGCACTTTTCCCGTTTGCCGGAGTAGCCTCTGCAAGAGACCGGGTCTCTCCTTGGGTGAAGCATCGGGCGTTGTCGATTCTTTCATTCTTCGGACATGTCGGAGGCCAACTTGAACGGCATCACAGACACGAACAAAGAACCTTTCCGGACCAATCATGTCAACCACTCCGGACTTTGATAAGATAAGGAAGACGTCCCGGTTCGGATTGGAAATGGCGATCTGCCACACCAAGAAATGTCTCAGATGCTTGGTGGCGATATGGCCAAAGGAACTTCCAGTGAGACTGACAAGAAAATGAACAAATAGTTCTCGGTAGAGATCAACAAACCTGAATGTCCCGTGATTTGTACTCTTGGTACAAGTCCTTTTAAAGCTTGAACAGCACTGGAATCAATATACGTGACAGCCGCAGTAAGAAATGAAGATGTGATTCTAAGATGGGGGTAGCCCAAGAACCACATTGCGGTGAAGCCAAAGGCTGCATCCCAGCATGAGTAAACAACAAATGACGTCATAAATCTGTTTCCATGAACTTTCAGCCGAGAATGATGCACAATTCCTTAAAAAGTCGGCATTTTTTGAGGTGAGGTTTGACAGGCCGAATTCTTCTGTACCCACCTACAGTTAAACCAGGCTATGAGGCCCGTTGCAGCATTACTTTGTGGGCCTGAGGACACGTGGAATTAATATTCCCCGGCCTGGAAGAAAATTTGCTCGGAAATAGACAGACGGCTCCATGCTAATACCAACTCGAACCAACGCAACGAGCCCGGGTGTTCTAAAAGCTGCACATTCGTTCTTTATCACACAGATTAGACAATCGATTCTGATAATATGATCATAATCTTTTTACATGGATCTATACTTTATTTGCTTGTTTCTATCTCGCCGGAGCGACTGTGTAGCAGGAGAGATGCCGTAGCATCCACCGGAAATGTAAACGAAGCGGCATTACCGCGATCATATTACTTCGGATGCTTCCTGAACAGGAGCGGGGGTCCGAGCCGATCCTGTCGCAAACCGATGTGCACGGAGTCGGCCAAATGGTCACGGTTCGTGCTATGGCCAATGATTCTTTGAACACGGCTATTCGTTTCGGTCCGTAAAATACTGCTCAGGCCAAGAAACAAGTCCCTCAGATATTCTGAAATTTCACCTTTCTAAACTTCGCTTGTATGTCCTAATCGGTCCCCGTGCCCCTCTCGACCCTTGAGGTAGTAGCCAAAAGAAATTTAAAAGTATATGTCTCTCCGGGTATAGAGCACGGGCGATCCAACCACATGAACAATTCTAATTATCGTCGTATAACCTAAAAATAGTTTCCAACATTTCAATTTACAACGAGGGGAGAGTTATCTTGGGTTAATATCGTGAAAAACTCTAAACTGGTCTGATAATTTTATCCCAAACTAATTTTTTAACTACCAAAATGTCTAAATTGGTACACTCATGATAAATTTACCAAAACTAATTGTTTGACCATCAAAAATCCAAAATTGATATATTTATGACAAATTTACCTTACGTTAGTTTCCGTGAAATTTGATTAATACTATGAAAAATCACAAATTGGTACATATGTGACAAACGGAGGGTAAAACTTCAAACTAGTACACTCATCAACTGCCACGAGTCATCCAACTAGGCAATTTGACAGTAAAATTTAATAGAAACTAACGGAGGGTAAATTTGTCATAAGTGTACCGATCTAGGGTTTTTGGTAGTTAAAAATTAGTTTAGAGTAAATTTATCATAATTATACCAGTTTGATATTTTTCGTGGTATTAACCTCTTTATTTTTAGCGTGTCTCTCCACTACTTTTTTTTTTTTTTAACGCTTGGTTTTAATCCCAGGCCAATATTGTTCAGCAAGTCTGTTTTCTTCCTAAATATAATTTCACACACATTAAATCTTTGTCCCTTCTTGTGGGAATAACATCGCTTTCCACAAATGCAATCTCGTGCGCCTCGATAGAATTAAAGAAACCAAATGCCATTCCCTGTGCAATTGCAGCTTATAAGTAGTGCCATTGGTTCTTAGGAAAAAATAACAAAATATTTCTCACGTCATAGGCACAAGATTAACAAGCTAATTTTTAAGCCACGAAAAATTAATTTAGGATAAATATGGCACAGGTATATATTTTACGACGTGAAAATTAATTCACGCTAGATGCCGCACGATTATACAGGTTTGAGATTTTTTTTTATAGTATTTAATCTCGAACTTTTTAATCAGATGGATCATTTTAAGCCGTTGTTATAATTTTTTTAATGTGAAAAACCACCCGTTTGGGCATTTTGTTGCTGAAGCCAGAGCCGCCGACACTTTCTTTTTCTTGAGGCCCATTACGAAGAAGATAAATACATATTCCGTTTTACAATTTTCACTTTCTAGATCTTGTGACTCGAGCAGCATTTCAATTAATCCAAAATGTACGAACGAAATGAATTTTAGATTCGGATAAAAGAATTTTTCTTTTCAAATTAACAAAAATAAAAGGTGATCATCTTTTCCGAATATAGTAGCTGGGGACCTTTTCGTGGGTGGCCGAAGCATTGCAACACTTAGATAATTTCAATTTTTAGCAAAAAAAAAACTCTGATAATTTTAATATGGTTTGTGCACACTCCGACAGAACAGTCCAAAGTACAGCTGCGCACGGCTCTCGCGCACTTTGTACGCGCGTGGTCCACCGTTGTCCTTCCTTTTCCGAGCCGCAAAAGAATGGTCGGGAAAAAAATCTAAAAACACGAATACAGCGCAATAAATTTCGGAAGAAGCAAAGGGCGCGGTTGAAAGCAAAGTTGCAAAGCCACACAATAGGCGACCCAGAGAAGCAAAATCAAGCAATGAACTCGAGTTGTCTTGGGATAAAGTGTGAATTAGAAGTGCACCCGGAACGTAATGGATCCGTCGATCTTTTTAACTTCGACGAAGCGAGTCATAGCTAAAGGTATAAAACATAATTCACGAATTAAACGTGATCTTTCACCTGTAAATAACTCCACGTTTTGAGCCGCCCACTCGAATTTCGGCACGGAAATTATAAGCCCATTTCACGAATTTTGGGTACACGTGTCCGGAAGATGGAGTTTCGGGCAATGCATTAACAAGCGCTAGAGTTAATTGGACGAAACTTTTTTCTTTTAAACTAATAAGAGAAGTGGAAGTGGGTGGATTATATGGATTGATAAATCAGCAAGGATCACTTGCCGTTGGCGTGATCACCACCTTGAGATTCCATTCTTTCCTTCTAAAACAAAGAAAAATCGCCGGCAACTAAGGACAAAAACTCAAAATATAAAAGGAAAAATGACATACTTTAATCTAACGTGCAACGTGATTTTTTAACTTTTAATTTATTCAATGCGGTCTTTAAAATTTTAAACTGTTCAATATAATCTCTGCACTTTAGGTACGTGTTCAATTTAATCCCTGTACTATATGAAAATGTTCGATGCCGTCCCTGAACTTGAATTAATAGAAGGACAACATTGAACATTTTCGCATGGTTTAGGAACTAAATTGAACGCGTGCAAGAAATTTAGGGATCACATGAAATAGTTTAAAAATTCATAGACCAACTTAAATTAATGAAAGAACAACATTGAATATCTTTACGTAATTTAAGAACTAAATTGAATACGTGTAAAAAATTCAGGGACTGCATTTAATAATTTAAAAATTCACGGACCAACTTAAATTAAGAGGAGAAACGTAGGTGGACGGGCAGGTCCAGCCCCCGCCCCACCCCCAACCGTTTCCAATTCAGACGCGCGCTCGATCGTCTCCGTCTCCTCCGTCTCCTCCGCCTGCGTCAGCATCGACCCGTACAGACAGGGACATTCCGAACGCTATCTGCTCTTTTTCAACACCTCCTCCCTCCCTGCCCCCCCTTTCAAACGCTCACATGTGATCTTCAGCTCCAACTCCAACTCCACCTCCAACTAACTCTCCACCGACGACGATCCATCCGCCGATCGGAGCCATGCCCCCGCCCGATTCGCCTCGCCGGCCGGTCCTCGGCCGCCTCGTCGTCGTCCTCCTCGCTCTCCTCCTCCCGCGGCCGAGCCTCGCGGGGGCGTCGGCGGGAGGCGGCGGCGGCGGGGAGCTCGCGTACCTCTGGCCGCTCCCGGCGGAGTACACCACCGGCGGCGACTCCCTCTCCGTCGATCCCGCCCTCGCGCTCGTCGTCGGCGGCAGCGGCGGGGGCTCCAGGATCGTGAAGGACGCGTTCGACCGGTACAAGAGCATCATCTTCCAGCACACCGGCGTCTTCTCCATCTTCAACGCCTTCCGGAAGCGCGCGTCCGGGTACGACATCGGGAGGCTGAGGATCGTGGTTAGCTCCGGGAATGAGGAGGTTCGTCCGGTTTGCGATGTGGTGGTTATATATATAAAAAAAAATTTTACTTACTTGATCGAGTCGGCGGAAATTGGGGCGCGCGCGCGATGTGAAGTTTGAGTTGTTGGTGAGCGTGCGCGTTTCTTTTTGCAGCTTCAACTCGGGGTGGATGAGAGCTATACCTTACTCGTGACGAAGAGTGATGGGAAGTCGATCATCGGAGAAGCGACGATTCAGGTAAGTGACCAAATTTGAGTATCAATTGTGGAGCATGACGAATTGAAAATAAACAAAGGTTTCAGCCAAGCCATCTTCACGTGTCCAATTCCATCCCGTGACAATCATATTGGACGGGGAGCTTAGATCAGGCGACTGTCTAGCTTGTACAGTCTAGCATAACTTTAACGGTCATGACAGGGGCATGAGCACACAGACATGTTTTTGCACGAGAGCATGACACATTCATGTGGTAATATAGGCGTTTCCGTTTTCTGCAGGCAAATACTGTTTATGGTGCATTACGGGGGTTGGAGGTATGTGCAAATGTTTTTAATCTCTCTCTTCATGTATTGACATATTTTAAATGTGGTATTGCATTGCTATGATAGTTAAATTTGGTTTGCTAATGGTGGTAAGGTGCTGGAGGAATGTTTCCTTTTCTTTTCCCCCTTTACCTTTTCGAGCTAGATATGTGCATCGTGATAACAGTTGTTATACTGAGAAAATTATATCCGCATGTGATCTTAGAAATTGTCAAACAGTTACAAGCATTGACTTTGTGATGGGCAGCATCCTACCTCATTTATAAAACATGGGAATCTTGTGTTTGGCAGAAGCTTATGGATTAGAAAAAACAGAAGGTACTCATCAAGCCAACTGTAAGCTTGTATTGGGTACTACATTCTATGCTGCAAACTCGCAATTCTCATCCACCATCACCCATTTCTGTGTCAGACGCATTTTAAGAATATATCTTCTTTGTATTTATCGTTCAGTAGTATTTCGGTCATATTTTGAAGGTGTAATCTCTGTATAAGGTTGATCCTCAAGCTGCAGTTTCTTGGATATGTGAGGCTTCTTTCTCAAACATTCTTTTACGTTGTTTCAGACATTCAGCCAATTATGCATTTTTGATTATAGTACAAAGTTGGTACTTGTGCACAAGGCTCCATGGTATATCCGAGATGAACCAAGGTTTGCATATCGTGGACTACTACTTGGTAAGAGCAACGATCCTATTAATTGAACATGTTGAACAGTGAACATCCTTTAACATTATGTGATGTTTGTTTTATTGGTGGCATGGCATCTTCTATAACAGATACATCGAGGCACTACTATCCCATCGACGTAATTAAGCATGTACTGGATTCCATGTCATTTGCTAAACTTGTAAGATATGACAACTCGCAATTCCTTCTTGCTCTTATTCTCAGTGCACTTTTCCTGAAACACTATACTGATCACTATTCTATGTTTTGCTCGTTTAATTCCAATGACTGTGTTCCTCCCATGGGAATTACATTCTGTAGAATGTCCTTCATTGGCACATAATAGACGAACAGTCATTTCCTCTAGAAGTGCCTACCTATCCTAAGTTGTGGCAAGGGGCTTATACAAAATGGGAGCGATATACAGTTGAGGATGCATATGAAATAGTGAAGTAAGATATCCATTGCTTGTCCCATGATGAGCAAATTCTTCTCCTTTTTGCGATTGAATTGTATACTTTTTTATATGCTCTACTTGAGAATGCTTTGGATGTCTCAGTTGGGTTTATGTTGGTCAATATGAGATATTAGCATGAATATGTGAAATCATCTCTTGGATGTAAGAAGTTGATTTTCTTCGATGACTGTTCCTTTTCCTTTCAGTATGGTAATTTTCTCTTGGAGACCCATTTTTTGTTCCCAAGATGAAGCATACCAGATATTGACTGAGAGAATGGTATAGAGAGTCTTATGGATGGAGAATTCGTTGTATATGTTAAAACTATAGCAAAGCTTTTACCAGTCAGAATCTATGTAAAGTAATTTAATTGCTAGAGGTAATCTGACAAGAAGTGCATATGCAATTATAGACTGCCTAACGGATCAACAAATAATATATGTTCTCCCGTCCATACTGCCACTTAATTGATATTATGGTTTATGTCATCACATATTTTGAGTTCATGGATCTGGCACCCGGCAATGTACTAACGTCGTCCTTTTGTTTTCATGCTGGCTTTCACCATATGAAGCTTTGCCAAAAGCAGAGGTATGTTCTCACGTTTGTTTCTTTGTTGATGTTTTGATGAATGCGTTCTCACGTATTTCATTGCAATTATAGTTTATAAATTTGATATAAGTCTATTGAACTTATTTGCTTGTGTCAACTGCTGCAATGAACTTGCATAAATCTGGTAGGCCTTGGAGCTACTTTAGTACATATATGAGTGTTTTTTATAATTATGACAGAGTTACTTTTATTATCACTGCTAGTACAATTGTAGTATTTGCTGATCTTCTTTCTTAACTGATTTTAGGAATCCATGTGATGGCTGAAGTAGATGTCCCTGGTCATGCAGAATCATGGTAAGCCGCTTCCTTGTGGGAGATTTTGCAGCCTGTGATGAGACTACGTGGACATTTTTAGGTTGTACATCCTAAACAAGCTACCATAAATTTCTGATCTTCTTTAATGCAGGGGAAAAGGGTATCCTGAATTGTGGCCTTCTTCATCGTGTAGAGAGCCACTTGATGTTTCCCAAAGTTCTACTTTTGACTTAATCTCTGGCCTGTTATCAGGTTGGGCATCCAGTATCTTTATCTACAGAGCTAAATCTTCCATTTTGCCTCCTTGTTGCTGCTGTTGATGTACGGATTATCTATACATCTACTGTAATATAGATGTTCAAGTTTCATGAGTTCCTGAAGGAAGAAAGCCATGTCGACTTGAGTAATAATATGCAAGAAACTTTTGTAGCATAGAGCTTTGCTCTTAAAAAGTCTCTGCATGGACAAGGCCCTACTTGAGTAGGAAAGGAATTGTTGTCACTAGTAAATGCCTGAGATGTTAGGGTATCTACTGAAACTTCATTTTTCTCATTCATTTGGGGTAGGAAGGGGGCTTGTTTGACAAGTCTTTGACACCTGATTGACTTAAGTAGCCATTGGCTTGTTCTTAATATTTAAAGGGCTACGTGCATTGGAAGTCCTAAAATTTGTAGCGAAAGTGCAATTGAGTCCTAAAACTTTCACAAAGTGCACTCAAGTCCTAAAACTTGTCAAACTGGTCAAATCAAGTCCTTCCGTTGATTGCACTATTTGAAAGTTTTAGGACTCGATTGCACTTTCGTGACTAGTTTTAGGACTCAATTGCACTTTCGTAACAAGTTTTAGGGCTCAATTGCACTTTTTGAAAGTTTTAGGACTCTATTGTACTTTCGTGACAAGTTTTAGGACTTCCAGTGTACTTATCCCATATTCAAAATATTAAATTATGAAAGTTCATGCTTTACTCTGAGAGCTAGAATGCATAAGCTTTGGTAAATTCCTGATATCCTATGCGCCTCTTAGATCTAACGCAAATCTGATCATTGCAGATATGAGAAAAATTTTCCCCTTTGAGCTATTTCACTTGGGTGGTGATGAGGTTAACACAGGTTAGTGCAATTGACCTTGGCATCTCTCTTTTCTTTGCAGTCATTTGTTCTTTAGCAACTAAATGATCAGTAGACCTCTTCTACGTTACAACTGTAGAAGTACTTTGCAAAAGTTGACATAGGAATGTAACGGGGGCTCTTGTTTCTGTAACTATCTCTACTCTGTGCATATGGGTTTTCCTTCAGTTTCTTTAGAGTGCTAACTTTTTCTGGGTAAACTGTGGGAAATATCCTCATTTCCATCCTATGTCATTGGTGTTAGCGCATGGGAAACAAAATGAAGAAGCGGAAGGCTTTAATAAGGAAAATATCTGCTACTTAGTATATGCTTAGTCCCATACTTAAAAGAACTGAAAAATCTGAATTTCAGACACCAATATCCAATTTTTCACCATTAAATCTTCTCCTATTTTTTGGAACAATAAATTTCAAAAAATTCATGAATCGTAAGCTTAGAGACTTCTCATCTCTACATGTTAGAACTATGTAGATCCTACACTGAGCGGCTGCACCTACAAGAATATTGAGTGCAGATATCAGAGAACTGAACTTTCTACTTCTGTAAGGACGAAGCATTTGTAAAATAATACCAACTGGTCATCCGCTGTATACTGTTAAAGGATCATGTAGACATTATTTGAGTTGCATATATCTGATGCCCATAATATTACCAAATATAAAGAATTTAATTTAATGGGTGACTACATCTACTTGTGAAATAGCAGCATTCTGGAATTTGAGACAGTAGGTTTTCCTGTTTCTCTGGATTTAAGTTTTATGATCTCAAACCATTTAAGTTATTATCGTTATCTGTATTTCTTTGCAGATTGTTGGACATCCACTCCACATGTGAAGCAGTGGTATATGAACAACCGCTTTACTTGAGATTTATCCTACTTTCAAGAAGTTTGGCCAGGGAAATTGCAATTATTTTCTATGTTATCATAAACAAAGCCGTCTCTTCAACCAACTTATTAATGTTACTGTGGTCTTAGATTTTTGCCAAAGCTATTACAGCAGATTTATTTATTTTATCAAGTTATGATTACAGGAAAGCCTTTCTGTTTATGTAGTACTTAGTTTTCATTGATGTAGGCTGGGTTAGTGCCTTGACTAAAATATCTTCCAGCTTACCTAGAAAACCATGCCAAATTTACAAATGTGCTTTAGAAATTAGATTTTAGAAGATTTGAATGGAGTTATGAAGTATTTCCATTATTAGGATCCTCAAGAAGAGAGAAGGATAGTGGGGCATTAACAACGTGACATTTTTAATTAGATCTCTTCGGATAACTGCTGAAGTCTGGAAGCAATTTTCACTGTTCTATCTTTTCTGGTATTGAATCAAACCATCTATTTTCAGAGATGCAATTTTTCTGTAAATGATTTTCCTTGAAATTGTGTGAATTTAGCACTAGCTTGTTTCTCTGTGGTATGCCTCCCACCTGGCGCCCCCCCTCTCTCCCCTCCTCTTAATGCAGTCTACCAATTCTTGCTTCTAGCAACTCATGTCAGATGCTGAACATGAGGGTAATTTTAAATGCAGGCTGCAAAATCATAATATGACTGGCAAAGATGCGTACAAGTATTTTGTAGTCAGAGCACAAGAAATTGCCATTTCAAAAAATTGGACCCCTGTCAACTGGTATGTATATGTACTACCACCTGCTGGAGGCAGTTGGTTCTCACATTGTTTATGATTTATAATAATTGAGCATGTTATTCTCCTTCTCTTTGCCAATTTTCCTAATTTACATTGACTCTCTGCACCAATATGACAGAACCTACTGTTGAAGAGGCACATCTCAACACCGGTTTCTGCATCATTTTGAGACACAGATTTCAATGGAATTGTCCTCTTGATGAGATGACATGTTGATGTTGTTGAATGTTAAGGAATATCACTTCTGAGATGACATGTTTAGCATGTTCACTTTGTTGTGCTGTAGAAATAAAATGACAACTTTTCGATCAAGAACTTCTGGTAATGTCAGCACATGGACACTTGTACTGTAGTGTTCTTTATAGTGCTGCATGGAAGAATGCTTTTCAGACCTCTGTAGCATGTCTATAGAAAAATGAAAATAATACTCAAACTAGAAGTTATGTCATTAATATCATTGTCTTTGCTTATAGAATAGGACTTTCTTAACACGCCCTTAAATTTGGGCCAACCATTTTGAAAGATTTTGCCAGATTCACTGCTAAAATGATGTGGGAACTAGATTACAGTTATAAATGGGTTATGGCCTGGAGATCTGGTTGACTAACTTCTACCTGCTCGAATTTTCTAGATAGTAAGTGGTTAATATCAGGCTTCTGGCCCTAGGTTTCCAAGGTAGAGAAGGTTTTTGGAAAACAACATCGTGAAAGAGCATGACTGAAGGACTCCTAGGTAGTTAGAAAATGAAACCGTGGGCTAATAGAAATTATGTTTGTTGCAATCGGTATTCAAGACAGTAATTTTTTATTTTGCATTGTATATTTTTTTATAACATTAGAGAGTATGACATCGATTTACAATTGCTTCAGGGAGGAAACATTCAATGCATTTCCCCAGAGCCTTAGTCCAAAGACGATAGTACATAACTGGTAAGTTTAGATCAGTATTTAATTCATGCTGATTGCAAGCTAATTAATTTATCACACTTTAGGCTGGGATCTGGTGTATGTCCAAAGGCTGTCGCAAAGGGCTTTAAATGCATTTTCAGCAATCAAGGTTTTTGGTATCTAGATCATTTAGATGTGCCATGGGATCAAGTCTACACTGCAGAGCCCCTCGAAGGAATAAGTGATGCTTCCAAACAAAAACTTGTGATTGGCGGTGAAGTTTGCATGTGGGGAGAGATAGCCGACACTTCTAATGTCCAGCAAACAATATGGCCTAGAGCTGCTGCTGCTGCAGGTAAGCCAGTCTCTGGGCATCGTCCTATACTGAAGCATTGAGTCTTATTCTTCTCGGCTCTCATCGTTCTTTGTCCATTTAGAGTTTCATTTTTTTTTTAAATTCTCTGGAAAATCCCTTCGGCAAAGTTATATCTGCATCCCTTTGCTTATAAAACCTATTATTTTCGTCTAATAACCGGTAAAGCAGTTTTTCTACTAAATAAAACTTTTCGTTCACAAAAAAGGGCCAATATGGGGGTTGTTGGTTTATCACCATTTATCCTTAAAGCCGTTTTAGGCCTCCTCCATTTATTACATGGAAAATAAATGATTTGAAAAATATTTTCCTAAAAATGATCGCTTATATAGTCCATGGAAAATGGTTTTATTATCGGCAACAATTTATATCTAAACATTTTCGTGAACGATGAAAATATTTTTTGTTCATTCATTTTTGTAAGCGATACAATGGATCATTTTTAAGAAAATGTTCTCCGAATCGTTCATTTTCCGCGAAACAAATGGAGTCTAAATGAAATTTTTGTTTCATTCTGCGGGCTTCTTCCCAATTCTATGGGAAGTGGATTCATTGCCTCACAGACCACATGGAGTAAATTTATGTTCTCCTTTATGTGCAATCTCTCTCTCTCTTTGGAGAAGGTGTATAGTCCTTTGTTTTTGGTGAACAGATATATATTGGAAATCAGTTTTTTAAGTGATTGATACGGAGATGGAACATAAAAACACCTTTTGGCATGTGAAATGGCTCTTCTAGGGCATGGAAGTCCTCATTGCCTTTGATCTCCGCAAACCTCAATTAGCCAGTTCATACCATTTTACTCCTTTTCCATAGATGGATCATGTATGTGCAAATTCTCCTAAAAGATCATAGTAGCCCCGGATCGGTAGTTTTTCTTGTCTTAGCTTTCTATTCTTGGCGTGGTTAGGAGAGCTTGAGTGCTTAATACTAGTTATAGACAGACTGCTTCTTGCTAATACAAAAGTGTACCAATGCAATGAGCCCAGGCGTACTAAAAGCCGCGCATTCCTTCTTTATGACACAGATTAGAAAATCGATATTGATGGTATATTCATAATCTTTTTGCATTGATCCGTATTTATTTGCTTGTTTCTATTTTGCAGAGCGATTGTGGAGTAGGAGAGATGCCACATCCACCGGAGATGTAAATAAAACGGCTTTACCACGACTACATTATTTCAGATGCATCCTGAATGGGCGGGGGGTTCAAGCCGCTCCTGTCACAAACCAATACGCACGGAGTCAGCCGAAGGGTCCCGGTTCATGCTATGACCAATGATTCTTCGAACGCCGCTATTTGCTTCAATATGTAAAATGCTGCTATGTAACTTTCGCTGGGAAATAAGTTCATGAGATATTTAGAATTATATCCTTTCCAGACTTTGCTCGCGAATCTAAATGTGTGTCTCTCTGGGTATAGAACATAGATGATCTGACCATATGAGCTTTGTAAATGCATGCGGGGCGATTCCAGGCTCTCACTTCTCGTGCCCATAAACGGATTCGAATTCTTAGCCCAATTTGTTCAAAACAGCTGATTTTGGTTAGATCATCCAACGCTTACTAAATGTGGTGAAAAGTTATTTACATAAAAATAATCTGTCATATCTAAAGTCATTTCAATACATATAAAAGTTGCTTTGAGTTACTGATTGTGTATGAAATTATGAGCAAGATGAATAAGCTACTCATCACAAAAAAATTGTTGCGGTTCTGGATTGAAAATTATTAAGTACATGGGAATATTAGTAGCAGAATTTGTCACATACTATTCTTACGTTGAAAATTGCTATCAACTGAGAATTTACTAATTATAAATAGGTAAAAAATATTTCCCCTAATTCAAAGTTATTATTACTCGCGAAAATAACTAGTTATTGATAATCACGTTCTTTATTTTTTATGTAAAAGATAAATTAACTGTGGATAGGTAAAAAAATCGAGTGGCTTCTCTGTGGCCCCATGGTCACTTTGCAACGCCATCATTCACTCCACCCTTAGGCCTGTCTCTCTCCCTCCGCGATGTTGCCAACCTCAGATGACCATAGATTTGGGGTCGCCGGAGGTCGGGCAGCTATTCGCCGTGGTCGCAACCTCTATGGTTGCAAAGATTGCGACCACCATAAGCTCCCTATGTGCTTTATGGGGAGATATATATTCATGGTGCAAGTAGGTTTTTGGGTAAATTTTGCGAAAAAAAAATTTGATGCATTTTGCTCATTCTAAGATAAAAAAAAAAAAAAGATAACAGAAGGTGCTCAATTATGTGATTTCATAGTATCACGTTATAAGCAAACTAAAGTGATGATCAAGCGGTTGTCTTATGACACACTTTTTTAGCGATAATGCTATATATATCGAGATTGATATACAAAATTGGCATGCTAACTATTTTAAGATACTATAAGTGGGTCGTTAAATAAGTGGACCGTATACAACACGTAACTATAAATTGCCTCATCATTTAATATGCGCAATTTCATAAAATCAATCCTAATATTATAATTTTACTATTTCTCTACTTGATCAAACTAAAAACAGAACATACAAAAATAACTTACTTAAACAATACAGATTTGTTGACGCCGGGGAGTAGTCTACGTAATAAACACATTTCAAGAAATTGTCAAAATGGAAATTATGATAAACGGCGATCTTTGCTTCAACACGGACATTATTTCTCTAATCTGCTCTCTACAACATCGACGAGACGAGAGGCTCAACTGGGACGGAGAGTTCTTATATGCTGCCGCTATGCAAGGTGGACCGAGTGCGGAGTGCCTGCCCCAGATATCCATGCGAACTGTTGAACCAGGCATGCATGTTCATGCTAAACAATACCTTCATCCAGCCGTTCCGCGCTGTTCACATCCTCAACCGCCGTCGGAAGAACAAGGCACAAGAGGAAGGGCAAGCACGACAAGCCACAACACAGCCAACACGCCCACACGAGGCCGGGCGGAAGAAAAGAGCTCACCAGCCCGAAGAAGGCCACTAAGACGGACACCACTCCGAAACACTCCAACGCGATCGCAAAGCGGGGGCACATCCCACGCAGCAGCATGCCGTTCCACGTGCTGGTGAACCCGATGGAGAGCGCGAGTACTACCGCGCTGGCTTGCAGGTGGGTCAACCCATGGTACTGGTTGAATAGGAGCCCCGTGGTCATGGGAACTGCGAACTCCAGCACCACCTTCCCCAGCTCCTGTCTCTGGAACAGTTTTGCTATCGGGTGAACCGAGGCGGGCTGGGACGAGTCGAACGTTCTAGCCTGAGAACTTCCAGCAGGCGTTGTGCTTCTGGTACCGTGCGCATGCAACGTGCTAATGGCTCCATCACCGATTGGCAGTGAGACATCTACTACGACGGAGATGGAATCGTCCCCCGCCGGGCAGCGTGTTGGGCTACCGCCACCGGGTGAAGCGGAAGCGGTGGTGTGGTTTGGAATCTGGTTGTTGCATGATGATGCAAGCCATGGAATATGGGAAGCGAGGTTGGGGAAGAATGAGATGAGCCATGAACGAGTCGCCGAAGTCCAGTGAGCGGCCATTTCTCGTTAGGACATGCACCTCTGAACAGAAGATCTGCTATTTATAACGAAGGAAATGATTCGCAACCTCGTCGATCTGGTTTGCCCATACATTGTTGACTAGCAGTCTCGGGCAAAATTCCTGATCACGGAAAGGACAGCATCGATCAGTTGCCCGGTATTACTTTTGCAAAAAAGTTGCGAGAGAGTAAAACCAGACAAAACTCTCTAACTCAGAGTGCAAAAAAGTTGCGAGAGAGTAAAACCAGACAAAACTCCCTCGCGATTGCAAAAAAGTTGCGAGAGAATAAAACCAGACAAAACTCTCTCGCGGATTGCAAAAAAGTTGCGAGAGAATAAAACCAGACAAAACTCTCTCGCGATTGCAAAAAAAGTTGCGAGAGAATAAAACCAGACAAAACTCTGTCGCGATTGCAAAAAAGTTGCGAGAGAATAAAACCAGACAAAATTCTCTCGCAACTTTTTTGCAAAAGTAATACCGGGCAACTGATCAATGCTGTCCTTTCCGTGATCAGGACTTTTGCCCGAGACTGCTAGTCAACAATGTATGCGCAAACCAGATCGACGAGTTCCATTTTGCCGAGAGAAAAAAGTGCTTTTAACTTGTGATCCTGCGAAAAAATTAGAGTTAATACTATCAAATATCATAAACCGACGCATCCGTATCATATTTATTTTAAACTAATTTTCGTATAATAGAAAATCTCATACCTGAACACACGTGTCATATTTATCATATATTAATTTTCATGTCACAAAAAATCATAAATCGGTACACCGTAACAAATCTATCAAAATCTTAAGGCAAAATTAGGGATTTTAGCAGTTTTTGAAACATGAGGGAGTTCTTAGGGAGAAAATAGCAGATTTGGGCATATTTTCTAATCTCGGTTCATTTTTTTTTTAAATCTAATTTCGCCAAAATAACGTTGTTCAGGAGACCTATTTATGCTAAATTTCCACGTCGCATGCCAATTATCAGTGTTGCTTTCCACGTGTGTTGCACATTAGCAATTTAACGGGATATTGGATGGAAGTTAACGGATAATAATTTTGTCACGGGTATATTGGTTTGAGATTTTTTGTGACGTGGAATTATTGCGGCAAATGTGGCACAGGCATGGAACTCCCCGTTGCCTTCGATTGTGTTTCCCCAACTCCGCAAACCTCAGTTTGCCAGATCATGCCTTATCTTCTCCTTTTCCAATGATGTGTCTTGCATGTGCAAAGCCTCCTCAAAAATCATTGTAGCCCCGGAATGGAAGTTTTCTCTCGTTCAAGTGGTCCCGGTTTCAAACCAATATGCACGGACTCACCAAATGGTCCGGGTTTCATGCTATGACCAATGTTTCTTCGAACGTTGCTGTTTGGTTCAATCCGTAAAATGCTGCTATCAACTGGGAAATAAGTTCATGAGATATTTAGAAGGATATCCGTTCCACACTTTGCTTGCGTATGTTGTAATCAGTGTGTGTGCTGCACTTTTAATGTAGCCAAAACAAATCTTAGTGTGTCTCTAGGTGTAGAGCATGGATGATCTGACCACATGAGCTTTGGGGAACGCATGCAGGACGATTCCAGGCTCGTGCATCTCGTGCCCATTAACGGATACGAATTCTTAGCCCAATTTATAGAAAATAGCTGATTTTAGTTTTTTTTTTGGGTCGGATAGCTTATCTTATTTGAATGATTAGAATGCTTACTTTCATATAAAAGTTATTTACATACAAATAATCATTTGTATTGTAAGTTACCTCAATATATATAGAAGTTGATTGATGTTACCGATTGTGTATGAAATTACCAACGAGATGAATAATTTACTCACCACAAAAATTGTTACTGTTCTGAATTGAAAATTGTTAATTAGACGGGGGTATTATTAGTAAAAATGGTCACGCATGCTATGTTTTATGTCGAAAATTGCTATCAACTGATTATTCACTAACTCTGAATAGGTAAAAGAAGATTTCTCCTAATTTAAAGTCATCATTACTCACGAGTTATTGGTAATTACATGCTTTTTCCATGAAAAAAATAAATCGACCACGAAATCACGTATTAAATAGCACACACTTCTCTCAAAAAAAAAAAAAAATAGCACACACTTGATGAGTTATTAATCTTTTATTAAAAATGATTATGAGTCTGACAGTCCACCGTGCCCGATTAAATCTACTCAATCGAAAGGCTAAAATGGGCACGCTTGGACAAGCAATTCCCTTCTTAAGCCCAAAATGCCCACGTTGGCTCTCTCAGGCTTGGTCATGTTTTATATAGAGAATTTAATGACTTTTTTTCATCCCAAGCGGCCGCACAAAAACTTTTAGATCCG
The DNA here is from genome assembly GCF_021117445.2 of Syzygium oleosum. Lineage (NCBI taxonomy): Eukaryota > Viridiplantae > Streptophyta > Magnoliopsida > Myrtales > Myrtaceae > Syzygium > Syzygium oleosum. Next base: position 20,425,528 of record NW_026607486.1, read on the forward strand.
GTGCTAGGCCTTAACGGATCAATTCTATCACTTATACGTTGAAGGGCACGTAGTTTTAACAAAAACCTCAAGTCTTACCGATCAATTAATGACTTACTCCTTAAATATTGAGGGTACTTATTCACTTTAGTTGTCTAATTTTGCAAATGCATCGAGTATTATGAATGCTCGAAACTTAGGAAGGAGACCAAAACAGACATTGATCCTTCTTCACATCTTGGGCCAACACGAATCTTGGCCTGTGGATTACTTGGGCCTAAGTGCTTGGGAATGCCACAACCCATATAAAGCCCAGTGACGAGGTTAAAATTGTCAATCTGCTGCCATAAAAATGAACGTTTTATCTTCTTCGCAGGGACGCTGCAAGCCGCGGTGGTGTCTGAGCGAAACTCACTCGCAGGTCCATCTCTTTGCGCATCTTTATCGTCCTTCGTCTCTGTTCCGTCCTTTCCTCATCAATTGAATCTTTGTGCGTACTTGGTCACCGATGCTTTTATTCGGCGTACTTGCGAAAACACTTTGGGGAAGTATGAGTTCTTTGTGTAGCAAATTGGTTTGTTGCTTTCAATGCCCGAAATGATATGACGGAGAGGAAGATAGACTTGAAAAAGAATTCCAAAAGATAATGTTTATTCTGAATATCAAAGTACTATTTATAATATCTTAGGCGCCTATTTATAGGGACGTAGCCTTTTGGGAAACAATCAAATATTTAAAATCAAATAACATAATTAAGGAAAACAATATTGATAAAAGGGAAATTCTTCAAAACGCGTTCCGAAATCTGCAAATCACGTCCGAAATCTTTGAAGTCTTGAAAATCAAGGATTATCTTCAAGGATCGGAAATCAAGAATTTTGATTTGATATGCTGTACGCACCATAACTCTTCCGGATAAAAAATTATAATCGTTTGAAATTGACCTGTCATTTAAGGCGATGGCAGGACCGCTTGCTCTTTTGACGCTCGAAAGTTTCCAAATAAGCATTTGCTATTTATTCTACATCAGTCTCCTCCACTTCAGAAGAATTCGACCCCGAGTTATTGTCAGGATAAAGGGGAGTATTTGGGGAATGATACTCAAACAGGTCCGCTATATTGAATGTCGGAGAAATGTTGAGGTCACCCGGAAGATCAACAATATAGGCATTATCATTGATCTTCTTTACGATTCGGCAAGGGCCAATTTTCTTGTACTTAAGCTTGTTATATGTACCGACAAGGAAGTGCTCTTTGCGGAGGTAGACCATCACTTCATCACCCTCAACAAAAACTTTGAGGTGGCGGTGTTTATTTGCAGCAGTTTTATAGTCAGCAGTGGAAGCTTCCAGCTGTTGCTTCACACTCTCTTGTATTTCCTGCAATTTTGTTGCTAAATTCTCAGCCGCAACGCTATATCCTAGGACTTTGGGCAAAGGCATGAGGTCCAGTGTATGTTGTGAAGTTCATCCGTAAATAACCTTAAACGGCGATTTGCCTGTGGAGTGGTTGACGGTGTTGTTGAAGGCAAACTCAGTAGGAGCAAGATATCGGTCTCATTACTTTGGCATGTCACTACAAAGGCAACATATGATATCTGCCATAGTACGGTTGACGACCTCAGTTTGACCATCAGTTTAGGGATGGAAAGAGTTGCTATATTGTAAATCCGTCCTAAATAAGCGCTATAGGGTCTTCCAAAAATGACTGAGGAACTTGGTGTCACGGTTGGATGTGATTGTTTTCGGCACACCATGCAGGCGGACTACTTCCCGAAAGAATAGGCTCGCCACATAGGAAGCATCAAAATTTTTTTGCAAGGAATAAAGTGTGCCATCTTTGGGAAAGTATCCACCACCACAAAAACATAATCCATACCTCGTTGGGTTCGGGGAAGGCCCAACATGAAATCCATTGAAAAATCTACCCAAGGTCTAGAAGGAATAGGTAAAAGCGTGAAAGACCAGTGTTCTGCGAGTGGCTTTTGGCAGTTTGACAGATGTAGCACTTTTTAATAAATCGCCCAACATTCCGCTTCAGTTGAGGCCAATAGTACCGCTCTTCAACCAAGACAATAGTTTTGTCTCGTCCCAAATGTCCTCCAAGGGTGCCACCAAGGAGCTCTCGAATAAGTTGTTCCCGCAAAGAGCCGCGAGGGATGCACAACCTATTGCCAAAGAACAAGAATTTATATTGAACGATCATATTGCCATGAGAGCCTATCGTAGAACACTTTTCCCAAATATCTTGAAAGTCATCATCATCGGCAGAAAAGGCATAGAGGTGGTCAAATCCCACGACGTTGGTGCGCATGGTGATGAGTGTTGCAGCACGACGACTAAGTGCATCAGCAACTTTGTTCAAGTGGCTTGCCTTGTGTCGAAGCACGAAGTTGAATTGCTCCAAAAAAAGAGACCCAACGTGCATGCATTCGATTTAGATGCTTTTGACTCTTGATATACTTGAGTGCTTGATGATCAATGTTAAGGACAAATTCATGTTGATAAAGATAAGGCTGCCAATGCTTGATGGCGCATATTACAGCAAAGTACTCCTGTTCATAGGTAGACCATTGCCTACGGACATCATTAAATTTTTCGCTAAAATAAGCAATAAGCTTACCTTCTTGGGAGAGAATAGCGCCGATGCCTACTCCAGAGGCATCACAGTCCAATTCGAATACCTTTTCAAAATCTGGGAGCATCAACACTGGTGCCGTGGAAAGTTTCTCTTTTATGAGAGCTAAGCTAGCTTATGCTTCATCACCCCAATAATATTTTCCTTTCTTCAAGCATTCAGTGATCGACGCCATAATGGTATTGAAATTTCGGATAAAGTGTTGGTAGAATGTCACGAGCCCGTGGAAACCACACGCCTCCCCAACGGTCTGGGGAGTTGGCCAATCGCGAATAGCAGCTACCTTTTGTGCATCAACTTGGAGGCCTTTTGCTCCAACAATATACCCCAAGAAAAGGAAGAAGTCTGTCAGTCATGAAACTGCATTTCTTCAGATTAATGTACAATTGGTTCTTCTACAAGGCTGACAAGACATCCTTTAGATGTTCCATATGCTGTTGGTCATCTAGACTGTATATGAGGATGTCATCAAAATATACCACCACGAACTTGCCATTGAAAGGTTTGAGGACCTGAGTCATCAAACGCATGAAGGTGCTGGGTGCGTTGGTGAGACCAAATGGCATGACAAGCCATTCGTACAGCCCTTCACTTGATTTAAAGGCCATCTTCCATTCATCGCCAGGGCGGATGCGGACTTGGTGGTATCCACTACGTAAATCAATTTTTGTAAAGACCTTCGATCTAGTGATGCAGCGTTCCGCGAATAATTCAAGCAAAACCTTGCTTAGAGAGAAAAATCTCGAAATTCAATATTGATGATAAGAATGTTTTGTCTTCAAAACAACCCTAAACACCCTTTTATAGGGGTTAAACCTAATTACAATAGGAAACCTAATCATAATATGAAAGTTACCTAATCTGAATTGGAAACCTAATCATAATAGGAAAGTTACCTAATCTAAATTGGAAAGCGTAAAACATCAAAATTAGGAAACTGCCTTTTTAAATTAACTCATAAAAAATATCCGATGTCGTCGATCGGGTCCACCGGTTCTAGTCACATCACTGTTTCGCCTTCCGTTTGGACTTCTGCCTATCTAATCGGTCCAGAAACACACCACTAATAGATTCCGCATAGTTGTCCTCCACTTGAAAAGAACTCGTCCTCGAGTTAAAATCAGGATATGGATATAACGGCTCTGTGGACTTATGAAACGGTGACAAATCAGCAACATTAAAAGTGTTGGATATGCCCATGCTATATGGAAGGTCTATAACATAAGCATTATCGTTGATTTTCTTGCTGACAGCGTAAGGTCCATACTTCTTTGGCTATAATTTACTGTAAGATTAAGCTGGTAATCGCTCTTTACGAAGAAAAACCATGACTTGATCACCTACCGCAAACACCTGCTTCCGCCGGTGCTTATCTGCTGCAGCTTTATACTTCTGATTAGCTTCCTCCAGCTTCTGTTTGACTTCACGATGCACCTCCACAATCTGTTTAGCCATATGATCCGCTGTTACACTTTTATCCGCTTGCTTAGGCAACTGTACCAAATCCAGAGTATGCTGAGGCGCCTTTGTATAAACAATAGAAAAATGCGACCTGCCAATAGAACTATGAACTGCATTATTATAAGCAAACTCTGCTTGTGATAAAGCAACATCCCATTGCTTCGGCTTATCTCCACAAATGCTTCGAATTAAGTTTCCCAGAGTTCTATTAACCACCTCTGTTTGCCCATCAGTCTGCAGGTAAGCTGTGCTACTGAAATTCAAAGATGAATCAAACAGTTTCCATAAAGTCCGCCAAAAATGCTCTAGAAATTTACTATCCCTATCTGAGGTAATAGACTTGGGCACACCATGCAAACGAACCACTTCCTTAAAGAATAATCTGGCCACACTTACTTCATCAGAAGTTTTCCTACAATGAATGAAGTGCGCCATCTTGGAAAATCTGTCAACCACAACGAAAACAGAATCCACACCTCTTTGTGTCCGTGGTAAACCAAGCACAAAATCCATGGACAGATCTTCCCATATATTGTTAGGAACAGGTAAAGGCATATACAGACCTGTATTCTTAGATTGACCCTTAGCAGTCTGGCAAACATAACACTTTTGTACGTATCTACGACATCTCTACGCAGGGCCAGTAAAATCGCTCCCGTGCTGGCAATAGTTTTATCACGACCTAGATGTGCAGCTAATCCACCATCATGTAAATTGCGAATTACCTTCTCTCGTAATGATGTTCGAGGAAGGCAAAGCTGGTTGCTACGCATCAAATAGCCATCCTGCACATAAAATTCTTGTACAGGTTGACCAGCAGCACATGACTCCCAAATTTTTCCAAAGTCATCATCATCTGCATAACAGTCTTTCAACTGCTCAAACCCCAAGATGTCTTGGCTTAATGTAATCAACAAGCCAGCTCTCCTACTCAATGCATCTGCTACGGCATTATGCACACCTGACTTGTGCTGTAATCTGAAAGGAAATTTTTGCAAGAATTGATACCATCGCGCATGCATATCTTTGCTAATCCTCTTCTGACTATTTAGATACTTCAAAGCTTCATGATCAGAATAAAGGACGAATTCTTTCCCAATCAGATAATGCTCCCAGGTCTTCAAAGCCCTTACGACAGAATAGAATTCTTTATCATAAGTGCTCCACTTCTGCCTTGCGTCACTGAGCTTCTCACTAAAATAGCAAACTGGTCTGCGCTCTTGAGATAAAACAGCTCCTATACCCACTCCACTAGCATCACAGTCCACTTCAAACAGTTTATCAAAATCAGGTAAAGCAAGAACAGGTGCAGTACATAACTTCTCCTTCAAAATAGCAAAACTATTCTCAGCTTCCTCTCCCCATAGAAATTTGCCTTTCTTCATACATTCAGTAATTGGGGCTGCGATAGTACTGAAATTCTTAATAAATCGCCGATAGAAAGTAGCTAACCCATGAAAACTCCTAACGTCAGAAACTGTTTTAGGAGTCGGCCACTCTCTGATTGCTCTTACCTTCGCCTCATCTACCTCTATTCCTTCAGCAGTAATAATAAACCCCAAGAATAACAGCTTATTAGTTAAAAAACTGCACTTCTTAAGATTAATATACAGCTTATTAATCTGTAAGGCTGTCAACACCTCTCTTAAATGCATCAGATGATCCTCATCGGTCTTATTATAAATCAGGATATCATCAAAATAAACTACAATAAATTTGCCAATAAAAGATTTCAGAACCTGATTCATAAGTCTCATGAAAGTGCTTGGAGCATTGGAAAGTCCGAAAGGCATCACCAACCATTCGTACAACCCCTCCTTTGTTTTGAAAGCTGTCTTCCACTCATCTCCGGGCCGAATCCGAATATGATGGTATCCATTCTTCAAATCCAGCTTCGAAAACCACTTAGCACCGTGCAACCTATCCAGCATGTCATCCAATCTTGGAATTGGAAACTTGTAACCCACGGTTATTTTATTAATAGCCCTGCTATCTACACACATCCGCCAACTCCCATCTTTCTTAGGAGTCAACAAGGCCGGAACAAGCACATGGGCTCATGCTATTCTGAATGTGTCCCTTTCGCAACAACTCCTCCACCTTCTCTTTTAGAATCTCGCTCTCTTTTGGACTCATCCTGTAGTGCGGTAAATTTGGCAGACTAGCACCAGGAATTAAGTCTATATGGTGCTGAATATCACGCATAGGCGGCAACCCATCTGGAATCTCTTCAGGCATCAGTTCGCTAAATTCCTTCAATAAAGGTTTAACTGATTCGGGCTGCTCCTCCACTTGTAATTCAGCCTCAGTCTCAATTGCTTGTTTCACGACCAGCACGTGAATCTATCGAGTCTCCTTAACCTTAGCTTCAAATTTCCTCGTAAGGGTAAGGAAATTATTTTCAGCAGCTTGTTTTCCTTTGTTCTTTAGTGGCAGTAACGTATACTTCACTCCATCCTTCACGAGGTTATACTGATTGCTTCTTCTCGAATGCTGAGCATCTACGTCAAATTGCCACGGTCTTCCAAATAACACATGATATACATCCATGTTTACTACATCACAATACAGCTCATCATGATATTTACCGATGGAGAATGGAATTTTGCATCGTTCAGTCACATGAATGCTTTCCGCTCCAGATTTAATCCATCCTAACGTATAGGGATTAGGATGCTTCTCTACGGGTATCCCCAGCTTCTTCATTGCCTCCTTCCCAATGATATTCTCCATACTTCCACTATCAATAACCACAGCAAAAATCTTTCCCAGAATGGTGCACCTGGTTCGGAATAACTGATGGCGCTGCGAATCATCTTCTTGTTTTGGGGCCAACATCATTCTACGCACCACACAATTTACTTGCTCCTCTTCTTCATCTTCAAAATCATCGTCCTCACCATCCGACGCACAGCAATATCCATCTTCCTCCTCTTCTCTCGCTGCTACGTTTACGGTCTTTCTCTGAGGGCATTCATTAGAACGGTGCCCAGGCTGATTACACCTGTAACACTTTATCGCGGCTGGTTTAGTATAAGGGTTAGGGTTCGCAGTTTTCTGTGCTTGCGTTCCCTTATCCCTCGGCTCGTTCATAGGGCGCTTTTCTACCGCCTTATCTTCCTGATTTCGCCCTGCGTTAAAGCGATTATTGAAACTGCTCTTTTCTACCGAACTGCTCGAGCTGCTACCTCGATAATTTTCGTAGCCTCTTCTTCCCCTATCTTGCTGCATCAATTCTGCCTTCATCGCCATATTCTTGGCTTCAGTTAAATTTCGCAGAAACTGCACTCCAATTTTATCTCGAATGAAGGGTTTCAAACCATCAAGATATCTGGCCACCTGCTGTCCCTCCGTCTCTGATAAATTATTCCGCTCAGCCAATCTCATAAATTCGGCCGTATACTCATGCACAATCCGATTACCCTGCTGGCAACGTTGGTATTGCTGGAACATAATCTGCTCATAGTCGGGTGGAAGGAATTCTTGCTTCAGCAGCCTCCTCATCCTAGTCCAAGTTCAAACTCTCTCTTTCCCTTCTCATTCTCTCCTATTCTGTAATCTCTCCCACCATGCAGACGCACCGCCCTTTAATCTACAGGCTACTAATCGCACCCTTTTCTCACCAGGGGTCTCCATATAGTCGAAAAATCTATCTATATCAGCAAGCCAATCCAGAAATTCTTCTATGCCCAAACTACCATTAAAATAAGAGATATCGACTTTCAATTTAAAGTCGTTACCTTCACGATCGTCATAGCGTCGTCTTCCATCTCTCCGATCATATCCTCTTTGAAATCCTCCATGACGACGTCTGCCGCCATAATCAGCACGTTCCTCATCAAAATTTTCAGTTTCTTCTTCTTCCGAACTCTCTGAAAACAGAGGGTTATTCTGCCTGCGGACAGGAACAGGCCTATCAACAGGATCACCGCGAGCAAGATCTGCACCCGGCCTTCTATCGTTCCGCCGATTCCGGTTCACATCAACGCCGAGACCTTCGAATCGTTCTGTTAACTTGTCAAATCGTTCTTCGAAACGACGAAGACTTTGATCGAATCGTTGATACAAGCGTTCCATTAAACGCTGCTCCAAACGTTGCAGCGCGTCGTCCCCAAGGGTTGGGGCTCCAGTCTCCTGAGCATCGTCACGAAGACCACCGCCAGTCGCCATAGGCTTTGATACCACCTGACGCAGCGTTCCGCGAATAATTCAAGCAAAACCTTGCTTAGAGAGAAAAATCTCGAAATTCAATGTTGATGATAAGAATGTTCTGTTTTCAAAACAACCCTAAACACCCTTTTATAGGGGTTAAACATAATCTGAATTGGAAACCTAATCATAATAGGAAAGTTACCTAATCTAAATTGGAAAGCGTAAAACATCAAAATTAGGAAACTGCCTTTTTAAATTAACTCATAAAAAATATCCGATGTCGTCGATCGGGTCCACCGGTTCTAGTCACATCACTGTTCGCCTTCCGTTTGGACTTCTGCCTGTCCAATCGGTCCAGAAATGCACCACTAATAGATTCTGCATCATCTAGCCAGCTAGTCGAGCATGTCATCTAGGCGAGGGATTAGAAATTAGTATTTGATAGTAATTCGATTAATTGCGCGGCTATCGATGCACATACGGATGCTCCTGTCTTTCTTCGGTGTGAGGAGTGCGAGGACTGCACAAGGGCTCATGCTCTCATGCAAGAAGCCTTTTCGAAGGAGTTCTACCACTTAGTCTTGTAAGATCTGGTTCTCCTTCGGGTTCATCCGGTAGTGCGGCAAATCAAAGAGGCTCGCTCCTGGAAGAAAGTCAATCTCATGTTGGATATCCCTTAAAGGAGTTAATCCGACAGGTAGATCATCCGGAATGACATCGCTAAATGTTTTTAACAACGGTTGAAGAGCCTCATGAATGGGAATAACAGCTTGTTGATCATCTTTTTCCATAATCATATACATCTTTTCACGTTACGAACGTTTAGCATAACACCTGCACTTTGCTTCTTCGGGGCATGGGGAGTGTTACTCCACGGTTTTAAAGTAATCTTTGTCTTTTCCCACACAAAAGAGTAGGTGTTCTCTCGGGCTTGATGGGTGATATCAACGTCATACTGCCACGGTCGTCCCAGCAAGACATGGCATGCATCCATCTCCACCACATCACAAATAATAGTGTCCTTATAGGACTTTTCAGTTGAAATAGGTAAACGACATAATTGTGTTACCTTGAGTTATGCCCCTTTTCAAATCCACCCGATTGTATAAGGGGAGGGATATGACTTTGTCTTTAGCTGTAAGTGGTCCACCAGGGCCTTGGACACAATGTTCTCACAACTACCACTATCGATGATGACATCGCAAACTTTGCTATTGATAGTACAACGGGAACGGAAAAGACTGTTTCGTTGGGTATCCTCTTTTCATGAGGCAAGCAATAGTCGTTTGACAACACAGTTGACATGCTTACCCTCTTCATCCTCCACGTCTTCTTCATCCACCCACTCATCTTCATATATTTCGTCATCGTGATCGACAACACTGGCCCTCTTCCGCCATGGGCTATCACTTGAACGATGACTCAGTTCATTACACTTGTAGCATCTAATTTAGTGTTACGATTGTTTGCAACAACTGGTTCCTTGGGCGCCCCAACATTACTCCCCGAAGTTCGGTTCATATTGCTGGTTTGTTGGTTGGAGGATTCTAGAACATCTAGTTGTCTCCCCCTTCCAAATGATCCACGTGCAGAATAATTATTAGCCCGATTAGTGGGGCTAGTTCTCTCCAGTTGCATCTCAATCTTTCGAGCCATTTCTTGAGCATCCTCAACAGAGAACAAACGGTGTAGAGAAACGCAGTCTTGAATGTTGAGTCGCAAGCCATTGATGTACCTAGTAGTCTGCTGTGCCTCCGATTCAGCCAGGTTGTTGCGGGCGGAGAGTCAGAGAAACTCCTCCGTGTAGGTTTGGACTGATCGGTTTAGCTGCTTACAATTCTGGAATTGCTGAAACAACAATTGTTCATAATTGGTTGGAAGGAACCTAACCTTCATTATTTGCTTCATCCGATTCCACGCTCGGATGGGAGTATTCCCTTGTCTGCACCGAGTTAGCTGTGTCTGCTCCCACCAGGCCGATGCACCTCCCTTCAACTTGTACGCCACCAGTTTTACTTGGCGGTCCTCTTCAATCTCTATGGCATCGAAAAATTTCTCCACTTCCCAAAGCCAATCCAGAAAGTCTTCGATATTCAAGCTACCATTGAAGGGTCAACTTTCAATTGATATTGCTTGGGGTCTTGTCGATATCCACCGTTTCGACGAACTCCACGAACAGGCCCGTCTAGGAACTCTTTGTCTTCTTCTTCAGAGTCCTCCACATAGGCTTGTCGCCTCTGTCGGGGATTTGCCCCACGTTCCATAGCTACCTCCGGGACTCGAGCAGCCTGAGCACGTTCTACCGGAAGATTACCAGGTATGGGGTTGGCGGAAAAACACTGGATGGCAACAAGTAATTCTTGAAACCTCTGTTTGGTTTGCTCCACAAATCGATTGAACTTAGCTCGTGTAATATGCTCGTTTTCACGGCCCTTAGCTATGGGAAGATTGACATTTACATTATTTGTTATCATCATAGGAGAGACCTACTCTGATACCAAATGACGCAGAGGAAGATATACTTGAAAAAGAATTTCAAAAGATAACGTTTATTTTGAATATCGAAGTACTATTTACAATATCTTAGACGCCTATTTATAGGAAGGTCACCTTTTGGGAAACAATCAAATATTTAAAATCAAATAACATAATTAAGGAAAACAATATTGATAAAGGGGAAATTCTTCAAAACGCGTTCTGAAATCTGCAAATCACGCCCGAAATCTTTGAAAGCTTGAAAATCAAGGATTATCTTTAAGGATCGGAAATCAAGGATTTTGATTTGATATGTTGTACGCACTATAACTCCTCCGGATCAAAAGTTATGATCACTTGAAATTGACCCGTCATTTAAGGCAAGGGCGGGACTGCTTACTCTTTTGACGCTCGAAAGTTTCCAAATAAGCATTTGCTATTTGTTCTACATCATGATATCATAAGTCATCACGTAGATTTGGCTGCATGCTTTTTCACTTTGTCGATTGGTGGTCTCTCATATGTGTGATCGCTTGAATTACGGTTATATTGTTGTGGTTGAGGCTTACTGTGCTTGTTTTCATGTGCGGATTCTCCAGCTTTTAGCTTTGCTTAGGTTGGAATATAACAACGTGAAAGAGCCTGCATGAAAGAATCATAGGTAGTTAGAAAGTGAAGCCGTGTGCTAATAGCACCGATGTTTTGTTGCAATCAGTACTCAGCCGTCCTATTTTTTGTTCTCCTTTCTTTTTTTCATAACATTTATGTGTAGAGAGTATGACATTGATTTTCAATTGCTTCAGGGAGGAAACATTTAATGCATTTCTCCAGAGCCTTAATCCAAGGACGATAGCACATAATTGGTAAGTTTTGATCAGTATTCAAGACATGTTGATTGCAAGCTAATTCATTTTGTTGAAAAATCGCAAGGAAACCCCTTTAGCTACATCCCTTTGCTCTCGTCTTATAATCTGTAAAGTAGTTTTTCTACTATATGAAAGTTTAATTTCACAAAAAAGAGCCAATTTGGATCACCCAATGGTTTTGTATGAGTTTATGGTTGTATGGATTTTGAAGACATGGGGGTTGGTGTGGTTATCACCATTTATCCTTAAAGCCGTTCTGACACTGTTTCATGCTGAGGGCTTCTTCCCGCTTCTACTTAAAGTGGATTCCTCGCCTCAGAGACTGCGTGGAGGAAATTTATCTTCTCCTTTACTTGGAATCTCTCTCTCTCTCTCTCTCTCTCTCTCTCTCTCTCTCTGAGGAAAATGTATAGTCCTTCCTTTTTCGGTGAAAAAACATATATTGTTTGAAATCAGTTTTTGAAGTGATTGAAACAGAGATGGAACATGAGAACACCTTTTGGCATGTGAAATGGCCTTTCTAGGGCATGGAACTCCTCGTTGCCTCTGATTGTGTTTCCCCGTCTCCGCAACCACAATTTGCCAATTCATGCCTTATCTTCTCCTTTTTTATTGATGTATCATGTATTTATTAGTTCTACTAATAACTTATTGTAGCCCCGGAACGGTAGTTTTGTCTTGTCTTAGCTTTCTCTTCTTGGTGTGGTTAGGAGAGCTTGAGTGCTTAGTACTAGTTACAGATGTGTAAAATGCAAAGTTATAGACAGACTGGTCGGTGCTAATACAAAATTGAACCAACGCAATGAGCTCAGGTGTATAAAAAGCTGCGTATTCCTTCTTCATGACACTGATTAGAAAATCAATAATGACTGTATGATTTTCTTTTACATTGATCCATGCTTATTTGCTAGTTTCTATGTTGCAGAGCGACTGTGGAGCGGGAGAGATGCCATATCCACTGGAGATATAAATTAAACGGCATTACCTCGACGACACTACTTCAGATGCCTCCTGAATGGGCGGGAGGTCCAAGCCGCTCCTGTCACAAATCAATATGCACGAAGTCAGCCAAAAGGTCCCAGTTCATGCTATGCCCAGTGATTCCTTAAACACCGCTATTCGTTTCAATCTGAAAAATGTTGCTATGTACTTTGGCCAGGAAATAAGTTCCTGAGATATTCAGAAGTTTTGCGTTTCCAAACTTTGCTTGCATATTCTAATAAGTGTTTGTGCTGTACTTTTGAGGTAGCTAAAACAAATCTAAAAGTGCGGCTCTCGCGTATAGAGCATGGATGATCCGACATGAGCTTTGTAAATGCATGCAAAGGCAATTCCAGGCTCGAACATCTCATGCCCATAAAGGGATTCGAATTCCTAGTCCAGTTCATTCAAGATTAGCTGATTTTAGTTGGATCATTTGAATGCTTATTGAATCAGTAAAAAGTAATTTACATACAAACAATCAATTAAAACGAGAGCCACTTCGATTATTTGTATGAAAGTTACTCATAGTTACCAATTGCGTATGAAATTACCTGCAAGATGAATATATTTATTTTGAATCATAAGCAAGATGAATAAGTTGCTCACCTCAAAAAAAATGTTACTGGTATGAATTGACAATTATTATTTACATGGGGATATTATCAGTAGAAATGGTCAGATGCTATTTTATGTTGAATATTGCCATCAACTGAGAATTTACTAATTATAGATAGGTAAAAAAAATTTCTCCTAATTAAAATATTATTATTACTCATGAATTGAACTAGTCATTGATAATTACATGCTTTTTATATGTAAAAAAAAAGATAAATTAACTATATATAGGTAAAAAAATTGACTAGTTTATTTGCAGCAGCGTGGTTGTCGTGCAACGCCGTTATTCACTCCAGCCGCCCCTCTCTCTTTCTCTGCGTGTGTCCCTGCCCTCAAGACGACCATACATTTGGGGTCACCTGAGGTTGGGCAGCCATTCGCAGTGGTTGCAACCTCTATAGTTGCAAGATCGCGACCAAGACAAGCTCCCTATGTATGTTTTGTAAGTTTAGGTTTAGCATTTTCCTTGTTCTAAGATAACGGTGGATAAGCAGAATATCCTCAATTATGTCATTTAATAATAATACCTTACAAGCGAAACACGCATAGGAGATGTGCTGATCAAGTGATCATCTTAGGACATACACTTTTTTTTAGCAACAATACTATATATATATATATAGATTGATGTAGAAAATTGGTGTGCTAACTATTTTGAGAGACTGTAAGTGCGCCGTTAAATAGGTGAACCGTATACAACACCTGAATATAATTTGCCACATCATTTAATCTATCAATTTCATAAATCGATCTTAATAGTGTATATTTACTATTTCTCTACTTGATCAAACTAAGAACAGTACGTACAAAAACAAACTACTTGCGCTTTGATAACATAACAGTCTTTGAACTACTGTTAGAATAAACCGCAATCTTTGCTTCAACACGGACATTATTTCTCTAATCTGCTCGCTACAGCGTGGACGAGACGAGAGGCTCAACTGGGATGGAGAGTCATCGTATGCCGCTGCTATGCGTGGTGGACCGGTTGCCTGCTCTAAATATCCACGTGAACTGTTGAATCCGACATGGATGGTCATGCTAAACAATGCCTTGATCCAGCCGTTCTGCGCTGCTCGCTTCCTCAACCGTCGTTGGAAGAACAAGGCACAAGAGGAAGGGCAAGCACGACAAGCCACAACACAGCCAGCACGCCCACACGAGGCTGGGCGGAAGAAAAGAGCTCACCAGCCCGAAGAAGGCCACCAAGATGGTCCCCACTCCGAAATACTCCAACCCGCTTGCAACCCGAGGGCAGATCCCATGCAGCAGCATGCCGTTCCACGTGGTGGTGAACCCGACGGAGAGCGCGATCGCAATCGCGCTGGCTTGCAGGTGGGTCAACCCCTGGTACTTGTTTAAGAAGAGCCCCGTGGTCATGGGAACGGCGAACCCCAGCACCGCCTTCCCCAGCTCCTGTCTCTGAAACAGGACCGCTATTGGATGAACCGGGCTGGGCTGGGACGAGTTGAAAGTTCTGACCTGAGCGCTTCCGGCACTCGTTGTGCTTCTGGTTCCGCACGCATTCAACGTGCGTGTGGCTCCATCAGTGATTGGCAGCACATCTACTATGACGGAGATGGAATCATCCACCACCGGCCGGCGTGTTGGGCTAACGCCACCGTGTGAAGCGGAAGCAGTGGTGCGGTTTGGGATCTCATTGTTGCAAGATAATGAAAGGGATGGAATATGGGAGGTGAGGTTGAGGAAGAATGAGCTGAGGCATGAACGAGTCGCCGAAGTCCAGTGAGCGGCCATTTCCCGTTCCACGAGAGTACCTCTGCAGGATGATGGCAATGGAATAATATCACAAGAGAGGATCTAATTGTTTAATGGATCGGAGATGATGTTGCACAAATGCTGGAGGTTTTTGTTGGGAAGAGCAGGACACTCTCAAGGGCCAATCTTTCAAGAGGCTCGACAAGAATGAGAGAGAAACAGAGAGAGATCAGATGGAGAGATAGAGAGGGGAATGCTCAGAAGATGTTCATTTGAGAATGAAACCTGTGCTATTTATAACGAAGGGGACCCTCTATACCCCTTCAATTTGCGATACTGCGCAGGGGAAAGGCGCAAAGTGCAAGTCCGTTTGCGAAGTATCATAGCAAGTGCAGGGTTTAGTGCCATGCCAAATCGCATGTGCCTGTCGAAGTCGCAGGGCTTTGTGCCTGGTAAGCGTTGCGAAGTCGCATGTGCCTGTGTCTCGCTCTCGCGGATCTGTGCCTTGCGAAGTCGGATGTGCCTTGCGAAAATTTCGTGCTTATCGCAATATTCAATTGCGAATGCTGGTTGACCAAAAAAAAAAAAAGTGCAAATGCCGACATGATCACGACTTTTGCCCGCATTCAATCGCAATATTCAATTGTGAATGCTGTCCCTTTCATGATCAGGCTTTTTGCCTGGGAGAGTTCCATTTTGTGGATAGAAAAAGTGCTACTAACTCGTGAACTTATAAAAAATTTTTAGAGCTAATACTATAAAAAATCATAAATTGATATACCCATTTTACATTTATCCTAAACTGATTTTCGTATCATAGAAAATCTTATACCGGTACACATGTGCCATATTTACCCAAAATTAATTTTTATGTCACAACAAATCTCAAATTGCTGCACCCGTAACAAATTTACCAAAATCTCATAGCAAAATTGGGGAATATTAGGATTTTAGCAGTTTTTGAAACATGAGGGAGTTCTTGGGGCAAAACTAGTAGATTTTAGCATGTTTTCTAATCTCGGCTCATTTTTTCATATCTGGCTCCTCCAAAACAACGTCGTTCAAGAGACCTATTTATGTTGAATTTTCATGCCACATGCCAATTATCCGAGTTGTTTGCCATGTGTATTGGATGGAAATTAATGAATGGTAGATTTATTATGGGTGTACCATTGTAGTTTGGTTTGGACTTTGGATGATACTCGGATACTAGTTTTCTTGGGTTGAAGAGATGTTGATGTTAAAAGCCATTAGCCGGAACCATAAAAATAGCAATTTGCTTGTTGCCATTACAATTAGTAAGATCCCTTACTATAAAGTCAAGAGCTTCCTGTATCTCAAGCCACGAAAACTATCGAAATTATGTATCGAGTTGCTTCCTAATTCACCGGTTATCCTCAAAGCCTTTTGGACCTTATGTTCATGCCGGGGGATTCTTCCCACTTCTACCGAAAGTGGATTCATTACCTCAGAGACTGCATGGAGGAAATCTTTGTTCTCCTTTATGTGTACTCTCTCTCTCTCTCTCTTTCTTGGGAGAAAATGTATAGTCCTTTCTTTTTTCGGTGAACAAACATGTATTGTTCGAAATCAGTTTTTTAAGTGATTGAAATAGAGATGGAACATAAGAACACCTTTTGGCATGCGAGAATGGCTTTCTTAGTGAAAGGAACTCCTTATTGCCCCTTTGATTGTGTTTCCCCAACCCCACAAACCTCAGCTTGCCATTTCATGCCTTATCTTCTCCTTTGCCCTTGATGCATCGCCTCCTCAAAAATCATTGCAGCCCCGGAACGGGAGTTTTCTCTTGTCTTAGCTTTCTCTTCTTGACGTGGTTAGGAGAGCTTGAGTGCTTAGTACTAATTACAGATTTAAAATGTATAGGCAAGACTGCTTGATGCTAATACAAAATCGAAGCAACACAAACAGACCGGGTGTAGTAAAAGATGCGTATTCCCTCTTTATGACACAGATAAGAAAATCAATATTGATAGCGTAATGATAATCTTTTTACATTGATCCATATATATTCGCTTGATTCGGTTTCGCAGGGCAACTGTGGAGCGGGAGAGATGCCATATCCACCGAAGTTGTAAATAAAACGGCGTTACCACGGCTACATTACTTCACAAACCAATATGCACGGAGTCAACTAAAGGATCCTGGTTCATGCTATGACCAATGATTCTTTGAACAACGCTATCCGTTTCAATCTGTAAATTGCAGCACTGTACTTTGGTTGGGAAATAGGTTCATGAGATACTCAGATGTTTAGCCCATGAGCTTTGTAAATGCATGCAGGGCGATTCCATGCATCTTGTGCCCATATTTCGATTCCTTAGCCCAGTTTATTCTGGTTAGATGATTTTTTTTTTTTGGATCATTAGAGTGCTTACTGAATTGGGCATAAAGTGATTTACATACAAACAATCATTTGTGTCCAAAGTCACCTCAATATATATATATATATATATATATATATATATATATAATTTAATTAACATTACCGATTGTGTATGAAATTACCGGCAAGATGAATAATTTACTCATCACAAAAAATTCGTTGCAATTCTGAATTGAAAGTTCTTAATTAGATGGGGATGTTATTAGTAGAAATGGTCGCGCGTGCTATTTTTATGTCGAACATATGAGAAATCAGTAACTTTAGATCTGTAAAAGAATGTTTCTCCTAATTCAAATGTATCATTACTCACGAGTTATTGGTAATTACGTGCTTTTTCCATGAAAAAAAGATAAACTAACCACAATGAAAAGTATGTATTAAATAGCAGAGACTTGATAAGTTATAAATATCTTATTAGAGGTGATCATGGGTCTGATAATCCGCTATGCTTGATTAAACTTGCTTAATCGAAAGGCTAAAATGGGCATGCTTGGACAAGCAATTCCCTTCTTAAGCCCGAAATGCCCATGTCGGCTCGCTCAGGTTTGGTCATGTTTTATATAGAGAATTTAATAACTTTTTTAATCACGAGCGGTCACGCAAAATTTTTTAGATCTGGTGCTAAGCCTGAATCTTTCATTGCTCTCGTCTATCGCTTATATGTTGAAAGGCACGTAGTTTTAACATAAACCTTAAGCCTTACTAATCTATTAAAGACCTTACTCCTTAATTACGAGGGTACGCATTCACTTTGGTTTTCTAGTTTTGCAAACGCATCAGGCATTATGAATGCCGAAAACTTAGGAAGGAGACCTAAACAGACATTGATCCTTCTTCATATCTTGGGCCGACAAAAATCGTGGCCTGTGGATTACTTGGGCCTAAGTTCTTGGGAATGCCACGGCCCATATAGAGCCCGGCGGCGAGGTTAAAATTGTTAATCTGCGCGCCCTTTGAATGAACGTTTTATCTTGGTCGCGGGGACGCTGGAAGCCGCGGAGGTGTCTGAGCGAAACTCACTCGCGAGTCGTCTCTTTTCGCATCTTTATCTTTCTTCATCTTTGTTCCGTCCGTTACTCGTCAATTGAATCTTTGTGCGTTCTTGGTCACCGATGCTTTTATCCGGTGTACTTGCGAAAACACTCTGGGGAAGCATGAGTTCTTGGTGTAGCAAATTGGTTTGTTGCTTTCAATGCCTGAAATGATATCATAAGGTCCTCGCGTAGAATTGGCTGCATGGTTTTTCACTTTGTTGATTGGTGGTCTCTCATCTGTCTGATCATTTGAATTACGGTTAGTTTATTGTGGTTGAGGCTTATGGTGGTTGTTTTCATGTGCGGATTCTCCAGGTTTTAGCTTTGCTTAGGTTGGAATATAGCAACGTGAAAAAGCATGCATGAAAGATTCATCGGTAGTTAGAAAATGAAGTCGTGTGCTAATCGCACTGATGTTTGTTGCAATCAGTATTCCGCCATCCTAATTTTTGTTCCGCTTTGTTTTTTCGTAACATTTGTATGCTGAGAGTATGGCATTGATTTTCAATTGCTTCAGGGAGGAAACATCTAATGCATTTCCCCAGAGCCTTAATCCAAGGACGACAGTACATAATTTGTAAGTTTTGATCGGTATTCAAGACATGTAGATTGCAAGCTAATTAATTTTTGTCACTGTAGGCTGGGACCTGGTGCATGTCCAAAGGCTGTCGCAAAGGGGGCTTTAAATGCATTTTCAGCAATCAAGGTGTTTGGTATCTTAGATCATTTAGATGTGCCATGGGATCAAGTCTACACTGCGGAGCCCCTCGAAGCAATGAGTGATGCTTCCAGACAAAAAGTTGTGACTGGTCCCTACTCCGAAACATTCCAACGTGATAGCAACCCGAGGGAAGATCCCATGCAGCAGCATGCCGTTCCACGTGGTGGTGAACCCGACGGAGAGTGCGATCGCGATTGCGCTGGCTTGCAGGTGGGTCAACCCCTGGAGCTGGTTGAAGAGGAGCGCCGTGGTCAAGGGAACGGCAAACCCCAGTACCGCCTTCCCTAGCTCATTACTCTGGAACAGGACCGCTATAGGGTGAACCGGGCCAGGCCGGGACGAGGTGAAGGTTCTGGCCTGGGAGCTCCTGGCAGTCGTTGTGCTTCTGGCTCCACGCACATTCAACGTGTGAATGGCCCGATCGTCAATTGGCAGCAAGACATTATCTACGACGGAGATGGAATCGTCCACCGCCAGCTGGATTGTTGGGCTAACACTACCGTGTGAAGCAGAAGAAGTGGTGTGGTTTGGGATCTGGTTGTCGCATGATGATGCAAGGGATGGAATATGGGAAGTGAGGTTGAGGAAGAATGAGATGAGCCATGAACGAGTCGCCAAAATCCAGTGAGCGGCCATTTCTCGTTTGAAGAAGTACCTCTGCACGATGATGACCACGGAATAAATTCACAAGAGCGATCTAATCGTTTAATGGATCAGAGATGGTGTCGCACAAATGTCGGAGGGTTTTGTTGGGAAGAGCAGGACCCCCTCAAGGCACAGCCTTCAAGAGGCTCGACAAGAATGAGAGAGAAACAGAGAGAGATCAGACAGAGAGAGAAGAATGTTCAGAAGATGTTCATTTGATACTTGAGAGCGGTGAAACCTTGTGCTCTTTATAACGCAGGAGATCTTACGCTACTTAAGGTAATGTGTGCCTATAGATTGTTGACTAGCAGTCTCGAGCAAAAGTCAAAAAATAAAAAAATTACCAGCAATGACCAGCAAATTTGCTACAAGCAAAAAGTCAAAGATCATGAAAATGACTAGCAAAGTAGAATTGACAGCAAGCTGTCAATTCTACTTTGCTAGTCATTTTCATGATCTTTGCTGTCAATTCAACAAATTTGCTGTCAATTTTATTTTGCTAGTCATTTTCATGATGAGGACTTTTGCTTGTAGCAAATTTGCTACTCATTTGCTAGTCATTGTCAGTCATTTTCATGATCAGGACTTTTGCTCCAGGAAATACCTTTTCATGATCAGGATGATCCTATAAAAAAATTAGAGTTAATATTATAAAAAATCATAAACTAACACACCCATATCATGTTTATCATATATTAATTTTTGTGTCATAAAAAATATTGTACCGGTACACACAAGTCACATTTACTTTAAATTAATTTTCATGTTACAAAAAATCTAAAATTGATACGCACATGTCACATCTACCAAAATCTTAAGGCAAAATTGGGGAACACTAGGAATTTTAGCACTTTTCAAAACGTGAGCAAGTTCTTTGGACAAAACTAATAGATTTTGGCATATTTTCAAATCTCGGTTCATGTTTTTCAGATTGGATTTTCCAAAACGATGTCGTTCTGGAGATCTATTTATGTTAAATTTCCACATCACATGTCAATTGTCTAAGTTGCTTGCCACGTGTGTTGTACGTGAGCAATTTAACGGGATATTAGATGGAAGCTAACATGTGGTAGGTTTGGGATTTTTTGCGACACAGACATTAGTCCGCGGCAATATAGCATGGGTGTATCTATTTGTGATTTTTCGCGACACAAAAAATAGTTTGAGATAAATATCTACGAGTTTGTCAACTTGGATTTTACTGGTATTAACCCTAAACATTGTGCATGGTAAAAATTTGCTACTATTTTACACACAAAAATATCGAGACCCCACATTGGGATTCATCCAAACCCTATTCTTCTAAGATTAAAGCCCGGGAGGGTCACACGATGTGGCACCCACACCTCGAATAATCGTATGTTCGTTCTGAACTGAGATCTCGCGAGGACTTGTCACGGCAATAGTGATAATTAAAATTGTGGACTTAGTTTAGGACACGTGAGCAAAAGTTGAACATGTTCTCGAAATGAAGTTAAGACCCACATCGTAATTTTTATCAGAGTGTTGATTAATACACTATGCAAATCGCAAGTCTAGAAGAAAGGCTTTGGTTTGGATGACACTCGGATACGAGTTTTCTTGGGTCGAAGAGATGGAGATGCTAAAAGCCATGAGCTGGAACAGTAAAAATAGCAATTTGCTTGTGCCATTACAATCAGTAAGATCCATCACTATAAAGTCGAGCTTCCTGAGCCCCGAAAATTGTTGAAAATATGTATCAAGATTGAGCCTGTAAAGAAAACTTGATCCAAACTTGTTTCCTAATCCTTAATGCCTTTTGGTCTCTATATTTCATGTTGAGGGCTTCTTCCCACTTCTGCTGAAAAGTAAGTTCATTCACAAATGATTCATGAACTTTGGTCCAATGTAAAATATTATCTATAAACTTTTAATATGTTCCATACGACTTTTGAACTTTAATATAATGTGCAGTGTCGCCCCTAAACTTTTAATTTATTCAATGTAATTCCTAAACTATTAGTAAATGTCCAATGTAGCCCCTAAAATTATATTAAAATGTTTAAAAGTTCAGGTACTACATTGAACATAGTAAGAGTTCGGAAACGGCATTACATATTGGATCAAAGTTTATGGACCACATTGAATAAATAAAAAACTTAAAGATGATATTGCACATTAACCAAAATTTTACGGACTATTTGTGTCATTTTTCCGGAAATCTATGTTCTCCTTTGTGTGGAATCTCTCTCTATCTTTGGAGAAAATGTGTAGTCCTTTTTCTTTGGTGAACAAACGCATTTTGTTCGAAGTTTGTTTTTGAAGTGATTGAAACAGAAATGGAACATAAGAACACCGTTTCGGCATGTGAGAATCGTTGCCCCTGTTGCGAAATTCAAATCAGCATTAATATAAATATTACAAACAACAGAGAATTGTAAAGAAACGAAATTGCAATAACAAAGTTGGAATCGATACAAATGAATACCGAGGCTTGTGTTTAACACAGTTTTCTTAAAACAGATTCGTTCCCTCCAGTATGCGATTGAGGTGTTGTGAACATCTGTCTCCCAGGATACAACGGTTGACAGCAAAGAAGAGATCACGGCACTTCCAAGCTTCCGGCAAACTTGAATAAACTCGAAATGAACACTACCGAAAAATAGTGCAAATGCAGAGAATTTTAAACAGAGGAAGAATGATTTCGATAAAATAGAATGGGAGAGCAATAACGGCTGATTAAATCCGTCGTTACAAAATCAATACAAATAACGGACGATTAAATCTGCCGTTATAGAATCAATACGAATAACGAACGATTAAATCTGCCGTTACAAAATCAATACGAATAACAGACGATTAAATCTGCTGTTATAAAATCAATATGCATGGGAATAATGGCTGATTAAATTTGCCACACATTACGAAATTCGTAACAGTTTGAGTTGAAAAAAAAATAAATCAGAAGGCAAAATTGGGCTTGTGGCGAGGCCCATTTTTCGGTCCTGCAATCGTGCCCAAGTTTCAGCTTGTTGGGCGTCGGATTTGCACCCCCCCTGCGTCTGCGCGCGAGGCATAGAGTTTGTGCTATGATAGTTGCCACTTCAAATTAGTGTAACTGTATATAAAGCACTCCATAGCCTTCTTTCTTTTCCAATGTGGGACTAGTGTTTTTCCATTTCCCACTTCCAACTCAAGGGTGTTCTTTGAGTATCAATTTCTCATTCATTCACCCATCAATTTATCCCATATTTCCAACAATCCCCCACATGAATGAAAATTGTTTTAGTTTTGACTCTGTGATAGTGTTCAACAATTGAAACCTGCATAGGATAGGTACGTGTTACCCTTTGAACCTTCCCTTGTGAAAGTATATTTACTTTACTAGTTGTCCAGTAGACATGATGTCCTTGAACTGTCCAGCTTTCTTATGTAAATGAACCATACACTTCACACAGGAATCATCTAAACGTTTGTTCAGTTCTCATGGTTATGTTCGTTTTGGCCATGAACATCAACCTGGTTCTGCAAGAGTTTCTAAAGAATTTAGACCTTAAATAATTCTCCTTTGAAGCGGCCCCACTTCTCTCTCACATAGGTGATTACTTAATTTTTGAGTAATTTGTTTACTCCACTTAAGAATCATTAAAGCAAAATTGCTATCCTTTTTCTTTACAATATCACTGATATTTTATATAGGAATGGTTTTAGGGATAACCCCCACAGTGACATCACTAAGTTTATATAATTAGGTTGTCCCTTTGAACCTAGATCTTGGGATCTCCAGTCAACTAGGTTGGGTTTCCTTTATACTGCCTTATTCTTTCATGGGCTTCAGTCCCATTCCTCTTGTCGATTTCTCAACTAACTCTCTATTTAACCTTTTGGTTAGCGGATCCGCAATATTATCCCTTGACTTTACGTAGTCAATTGAGATAATTCCTATTGAGAGTAGTTGTCTAATGGTATTATGTCTACGACGTATATGTCTAGACTTACCATTATACATATTACTCTGTGCTCTTCCAATCGCAGATTGACTATCACAATGTATACTTATTGGCGGCACAGGTTTTTTCCATTTTGGAATATCCTCTAAGAAATGGCGTAGCCATTCAGCCTCTTTACCACATTTATCTAAAGCTATAAATTCATATTCCATTGTGGATATGGCTATAACAGTTTTTTTACAGGATTTCCAAGATACGGCTGCTCCTGCTAGTGTGAATACATATTCACTAGTAGATTTTGAATCTTTTATATCAGATATCCAGTTCGCATCACTATATCCTTCTAGAACAGCTGGGTATATGGTATAATGCAAGCCATAATTCCGAGTATATCGTAAGTACCTAAATACTCTCACTATTGCTTTCCAATGGTCAGCACTCCGATTGCTCGTATATTTACTCAATTTACTAATCGTATAGGCAATGTCTAGTCTAGTACAACTCATTAAGTACATTAGACTTCCAACAACTCTAGAGTACTCTACTTGAGAAATACCCTCTCCTCTATTCTTGGACAGATGAAGACTATTGTCTAATGGTGTTCTAGCAATACCATAATCATTCATATTGAATTTTTCAAGAATCTTGTCCACATAGTGTGACTGGTTTAAAAGAAGACCTTCTGACGTTCTTGTGATTTTAATTCCTAAAATCATATCAGTAGGTCCCATATCTTTCATGTCAAATATTGAATTCAACATATACTTGGTAGATTTGATCATTTTATCATCACTACCAACAATTAGTATGTCATCTACGTAAAGACACAAAATGACATAGCCATTTGTTGTCACTTTAATGTAGACACATTTATCACATTCGTTGATCTTAAAACCATTGGTAATCATTGCATTATCAAACTTTTCATGCCACTGCTTTGGTGCTTGTTTTAGGCCATACAATAATTTCACCAATTTACAGACTTTCCTTTCTTGTCCTGGAACTATAAAACCCTCAGGTTATTCTATGTAGATTTCTTCATCCAAATCACCATTTAGGAAAGCTGTTTTTACATCCATTTGATGTACTTCTAGATTTCGCAATGCTGCAATTGCAAGTATCATCCTAATGGAAGTTATTCTCGTCACAGGAGAATAAGTATCGAAGTAATCTAACCCTTCTCGTTGTTTGTATCCTTTGATCACAAGTCTGGCTTTGTACTTATCAATGGAGCCATCTGCTTTCATTTTCTTTTTAAAAATCCATTTGGACTTCAAAGGCTTACAACCAGGAGGAAGATTCATTAGCTCCCAAGTATGATTCTGCAAAATAGAATCAACTTCACTTTTTATTGCTTCTTTCCATAGAGGTCTCTCAGAAGAATTCACAGCTTCTACATAATTTAATGGTTCCTTTTCTAACAAATATGTTAGAAAATCATTTCCAAAAGATTTTTCCACTTTTGCTCTTTTGCTACGTCTCGGTTCTAGTTCATGATCTGAGTCATGAATTTCATGAGCCGAATCGTGACTTTCTTCATTCATAGTTTCATTCTTTTGTTTAGATGAACTTGATCCATCATTGGATTTACAAGGAAATACATTTTCAAAGAATGATGCATTCCTAGATTCCATGATCGTATTCTTGTGTATATCTGGAATTTTAGATTCATGCACAAGAAATCGATATGCATTACTGTTATGTGCATAGCCTATAAAGATACAGTCCGCCGTTTTAGGACCTATCTTTGTCTTCTTTGGTGTTGGAACCGCTACTTTTGCAAGACACCCCCACACTCGTAAGTGTTTGTAGGATGGTCTCCTACCTTTCCATAACTCATAAGGGGTTTTATCCTCTTTCTTTCGAAGTACCTTATTTAAAAGGTAATTACTTGACAATATAGCTTCTCCCCACATATTTTGAGGCAAACCTAAATATAGTAATATCGCGTTCATCATTTCTTTCAATGTGCGATTTTTACGTTCAGCAACACCATTTGATTGAGGAGAGTAAGGCGCAGTTATTTCATGTATAATTCCGTGTTGTGCACAGAATTCACCAATTGGTACTTTGTACTCGCCACCTCTATCACTTCTCAATCTTTTAATTCTCTTATTAAGTTGATTTTCAACTTCATTCTTATAGAGAATAAATTTCTCTAAGGCTTCATCTTTGCTTTTAAGCAAATACACATAGCAGTATTTAGTGTTATCATCGATAAAGGTAATAAAATATTTATTACCACCTCTCGTTTGTATGAATTTCAAATCGCAAACATCACTATGAATTAATTCAAGGGGTTCGGTGTTTCTTTCAATTGTTTGAAATGATGATCTCGTTAATTTTGCCTCAACACAAATTTCATATTTATGTTTTGAATCAATTTGAAATGAAGGTATATGTTCCAAGTTAATTAATCTACGCAATGTATCATAATTAACGTGTCCTAGTCTACCATGCCATAAATTGGAAGACTTAAGCAAATAAACGGAAGACTTACTATCTTTATTGATAATTGTCATTACATTGAGCTTAAAAAGCCCATCAGTTACATATCCCTTCCCCACATACATTCTGGATTTAGACAAAATAATTTTATCTGACTCAAACACTATACGAAATCCATGCTTGTTCAATAGAGACCCAGAAACCAGGTTCTTTCGAATTATGGCACATATAGGACATTGTTTAGAGTCAGCTCTTTTCCTGAGGTCATTTTCAGCAACACCTTCCCTTGGCCTTCGACAGCAGAAGAGGCAGAGTTTCCCATAAAAACCTTTTCCCCATTAATTGGTTCAAGATTTGTGAACAGGTCCTTATTAGAGCATATGTGCCTAGTGGCACCAGTGTCAATCCACCATTCCTTCGGATTGGACCCAACTAAATTTACTTCAGAAATCATTGCAGAAAGGTTTATGTTTGACACGTCTTGAACGATGCCATTCACCATATTTGTCTCATAATTCTTCTTCTTCGGAAGTCTGCAATCCACAGATCTATGCCCCATCTTGCCACAGTTGAAGCATTTTCCTTGAAACTTGTTCTTGGAAACTCCTTCTTTTGGTCCCAACTTTGGCTTGGCAATCTTCTTGTTCTTGTGGCCTTGCTTAAGCTCTACAACATTTGCCTTAGCTGTATTAGGATTGAACCCTTTACGTTCAGATCCTCTATTGTCTTCTTCGATTCGAAGTCTAACAATCAGCTCTTCCAGGTTCATTTCCTTTCGCTTGTGCTTAAGATAGTTCTTGAAATCCTTCCATCCAGGAGGTAGCTTGTCGCGACCGACCTCCCGGCTCATGTTTTATCGAACATGTAAAAAGGGATTTCGCCTGGTACGTGCTAAGTCTATGTTCGGGACTTAACTCGAGCTCTCCCAAGCCCATACCATACCGCGACTTAGGGTTTAAGTTTTTTTTTTAACATGCAAGTGGTTTATATCGAGGAGTCGCCACTAATCGATTTGGGGTGGGTCGATTAGAAACCCAAATAAGATGATGGGAGAATCATCCTATTCCTACGGACCAGAGATTAACTGAGTCTGGAGACTTAGTTACACTAGTTGGATAACTAATATCCTTTCGGTATCTTTTTACCTTGTTCGTTTCTGAAAACATTTATCAGGCAATTTGGATTGATTTTAGGACCTTTTTCCTAACATGTGAGGTGATCAAGCGAGTGCATAATCATAAACGATTAGCAGTCAAGATAGATATGCAACCTAAGATTCTAATCCTAACTAAGTCAGATGACATTCAAAATATAACAATTCATGCAATTGTATTAAAAACATGCATAATAACAACGCAATGGTAATGAAAATAACATGCAAAACACTACCGCGTAACCTCACAGGCTTGTCTAAATTAAACAAGATAATAACATGCATAGTAATACAACAATAAAACAAAACACTTAGGATATATCACATAAAAAAATTAATTTTTAAATTTTTTTAAAAAAAAAAAAAGAAAAAGAAATACGGAAAGAAAAAAATTATTTCTTTAAAATTTTTTAAATTTTTTTTAAATAAACAAATAAAATAAAATAAAACAAAACCGGGTCGGGTCGCGGATCCGGGCCGGGTCGGAACCGACCCCGGTCAACGGACCCGACCCATTACGTTGACCGGGTCAGATTTTCAGATCCGACCCGGGTCAAAAGGTCAACCCGGGTCATTGACCCGGGTCTGGACCGGATCGGGCCTGGTTGGGACCCGGTCAGGTGGAAAAAGACAAAATAGGGCCGGTTTGACCGGGTCAAACCGGCCCAGATGGCCTGACCGGTCTGCAAACTGGTCTGAGCTGGTCTGCGGACCGGTCCAAGCCGGTTCTCACGCACCACAGGCACGCGAGAACGTCGGCCGGCGAGATCCGGCGTCTCGCCGGCCGACCCATACCAAATCAGGCCTGATTTTGGCCTTGAGAGACCCCTACAAAGCTCCCTCAGCTACCCCACTTGCCGTCCGGCCACGCACTCGCCGGCCGGCGACCAAAATCAAACCTGTTTCATTGGGGCATTTCGTCGAACAGTCGGTGCGCGCAACAAAAACTGAGGTGTTTCGACCTCCTCCGATGAACCGGTCGGCTCCGGCGGCTGTGACTCACCTTTGACAGAGAGTAGGGACCGGGACTAAAGACGGTATGGGCCGGGAATCGCGCGACACGGCCGGCGCGAGTCCCGGCCACACCGGACACCGAAACAGGGGAAAACAGAGGCGGTGACTCGGCCGGGAGAGCTCACCGGTCGACGGCGCGTCTGGGTAGCTTTCTGGCTGCTCCGTGGGTGACGGCGACGCTGCTGGTTCTCCTTCTTGCTCCGGCGAACTCTCGGTTTGCTCCTTCTCTCTCTCTATTCTCTCTCTTCTCTCTCTGTTCTATTTCTCTCTCTATGTGGCCGACCGACCTCTCTCTCTCTCTCTCTCTCTCTCTCTGGCTATATATAGCTAGCGACGACGTTGCCCCCCTGTTCCATTGCGTCCGCATGACGACGGCCTGCACCGGCCTACTCTGGCCCGCGACTTTCGCGGCCATTTAGGCCGGTGCAAAGGGGGGGCCGGCTCTGTGAGTGCAGAAGAAGAGGGAGAGAGAGAGGGAGACCGGGAAATGGGGAAGACGGGACTGGCCTTAATGGCCAGTCCCTGTGGCGTGCTGGCCCAGCCCTACTCTGGCCGGATAGGGACGGCACAGAGCGGCGCCGCCATGCGTCACCCTGCGGCCAGAGCAGGGGCAAACAGGGGAGGCGACAGCGACGCTCGGCGGGGGAGGAAGAAGGAGGAGAAGGGGCTGGGCCGGGTTAGGCCCAGCATCGCGGAGGAAAAAAAAAAAGAAAAGAAAAAGCGGGCTGGGCCCTCGGGGGGGGAAAGAAAAAGAAAAGAAGAAAAGGGCTAGGTCGGCCCAGCCCCGACCCGGCCTAACTCGGAAATTTTTTTTTTTAAAAAGGTTCTAAATATCCTATTAATGTAAATTGCCTAAATTCTATATGCAATGCATTTAAAATTGAAATATTTTTTTGTTTTAGGAATTAAAGAAAATTAACTCCTAAATTTTGTGCAATTAATTTTGGGCAAATAAAAAATAGGTGTCAACATAGCTTTTCAATAATAGCGGCCACTTGGAAGGTTTCACTCAAGTTCATTCCTTTAGCCTGAATTTCATGCAAGATTACTTGAATTTCTTGCACTTGACTGATCACAGTCTTAAAATCCACTATTTTATAGTCAAGGAATCGACCGACAACAAATTTCTTTGCTCCGGCATCCTCTGTTTTATATTTCCAGTCCAAGGCTTCCCATAACCCATTTGCCGTCTTTTTTGCACAATAGACATTGTACAATGAGTCATGTAAGCCATTCATGATATAGTTCCTACACAGGAAGTCAGAGTGCTTCCATGCGTCAACAGCGTTGAAGGCTTGCTTATCCGTTTCTCCATCAGATAACTTAGGAGCTTCCTCAGCCAAGAATCTCGCAAGATTCAAAGTTGTTAAATAAAACAGCATCTTTTGCTACCACCTTTTAAAGTTCGATCCGTCGAACTTTTCAGGTTTCTCACCATGGTGGATAGAAACTGCCGAAGGAATAGAGGATGAGCCAGGCAGTTGGACAGCTGAGGCATTGGTAGAGTCTTTGGTGATGTTGTCAGCAGCCACATCCACAACTTCCTTTCCAATAGCCATTTGAATTTTAAAACCACGAATCTGTTTTAAGATTGTTGCGAAATTCAAATCAGCATTAGTATAAATATTACAAACAATAGAGAATTGTAAAGAAACGAAATTGCAATAACAAAGTTGGAATCGATACAAATGAATACCGAGGCTTGTGTTTAACACAGTTTCCTTAAAACAGATTCGTTCCCTCCAGTACGCGATTGAGGTTTCGTGAACGTCTATCTCCCAGGATACAACGGTTGACAGCAAAGAAGAGATCACGGCACTTTCAAGCTTTCGGCGAACTTGAACAAACTCGAAATGAACACTACCGAAAAATAGTGCAAATGCAGAGAATTTTAAACAGAGGAAGAATGATTTCGATAAAATAGAATGGGAAAGCAATAACGGCTGATTAAATCCGTCGTTACAAAATCAATACGAATAACGGACGATTAAATCTGTCGTTATAAAATCAATATGCATGGGAATAATGGCTGATTAAATCTGCCGCACGTTACGAAATTCGTAACAGTTTGAGTTGAAAAAAAAAATAAATCAGAAGGCAAAATTGAGCTCGTCGCGAGGCCCACTTTTCGGTCTTGCAATCGTGTACACGGGATGTGCGCTCGCGCCCAAGTCTCAGCTTGTCGGGCGTCGGATTTGCACCCCCCCTGCGCCTGCGCGCGAGGCATAGAGTTTATGCTGTGATAGTTGCCACTTCAAATGAGTATAACTGTATATAAAGCACTCCATAGCCTTTTTTCTTTTCCAATGTGGGACTAGTGTTTTTTCACTTCCCACTTCCAACTCAAGGGTGTTGTTTGAGTATCAATTTCTCATTCATTCACCCATCAATTTATCCCATATTTCCAACAGCCCCTTCGATTGTGTTTCCCCAACTCCGCAAACCTCAGTTGGCCAGTTCGTGCCTTATCTTTCTCCTTTTCCATTGATGTATCATGCACGTGCAAATCCTCCTCAAAAATCATTGTAGCCCCGGGGAATGGTAGTTTTGTCTCGTCTTAGCTTTCTCTTCTTGGCGAGGTTTGGAGAGCTCGTGTGCTTAGTACTAGTTACAGATGTAAAATGTGTAGACAGACTGCTTGATGCTGATACAAAATTCAGCCCAGGTGTACTAAAAGCTGCGCATTTCTTTAATTATGTCCACATATACATTACTTCAGATGCCTCGTGAATGGGCAGGGGGGTCCAAACCGCTCCCGTCACAAACCAATACGCACGGAGTCAGCTAAATGGTCCCGATTCATGCTATAACCAATGATTCTTTGAACACCGCTATCCATTTTAGTAAAGTGCTGCCCTGTGCTTCGGCGGGGAAATAGGTTCCTAGATGCTCAGATGTTTTGCCTTTCCAGACTTTGCTTGCATACCCTAATTAATGTCTATGTTGGAGAAAGATATGATGCGGTCCGTAATGTAATCACGAAATTGAGAAATGATTGATTCTGTCAATTAAGATAAAATAGGAAAATGTATCAGAATGTATTATATTTTATTCTTTCTTTGATTTCCTTTTGCACTATAAATAGTGGCATGTACATGTACAGATAATTATTACAATATATACAAAATTCTCCAATCTCTTCCTTTTACATTTTCTGTCATGGTATCAGAGCATTTGGTTCTGAACTAGCTTCCGCATAATTCTTCCGAGTTGCCCTCGATAGCTCTCTAATTTCGTTATTGCAAATTTCATCCGGCAAAACGAATTAGCGCTCCGAGTAGGAATTCGGATTATCTGCACATTACATTCATCATGCCAAAAAATCAGAACAGAGGGCCAATCACCAATGAAAATCAAGAATCAATTCCACCTACAGGGGAGGAATCATCAAACAACCTACCTCAGGATCAGACTTCAGACCAAGTTGATCCGACGCTCAATGAAGGTGACTCTGTTCAGCATCCTCCAGCTCCAGTGCATCCTCCGGCTCCGGTGCATCCTCCGGCTCCGGTGCATCCTTCGGCTTCAACGCAAACTCCAGGCTATGTCCAATGGCCAACGATGCAATGGATTCCAGTTCAAGGCCAATGGGCTGTCGGGTCAAATCAGCAAATGGGACAACAAGCCCCGTTCACAGAAGATGCAAATATCGGAGCCCAACCAAATGGGTCCGGAATGTCACCTTCAGATCACAGACCCGAATTGCATTCGCCGGGTCAAGGGATGAATCCCTACTCGGGATTGCAACCCGGGTTTTACCCATATGCATTTCCCGCCGCCAGCAGCCGTCCAGAACCCGGCAACGCATTGTACACATCGCCGGCCGACGGACCAAAGCTTCGACTTATCAGTTTACAACTCACCGGTCCCGATAACTATAACACATGGGCTCGGGATTTCCGGCGAGCCCTTGTAACCACGGATAAGGACGGATTCCTTGACGGAACCGTGCCTTTCCCGACTGACGATCGGATGCAATGCTATTGGCGCAAATGCAACCAACTTGTTCGCACCTGGATTGGCAACTGCGTAGCCCCCGATGTCGCCGCCGGGCTCCCGCCGACCGAAGACTCAAAGAAAATATGGGATAGCATTCGGGAGATGTATGGAAAAATGGACCGAGCGAAGCATTTCTTGCTCACACAAGCCCTGTCGGAGCTGAAACAAGGGAACCTCTCGATTACTGCTTGTTTCAACCGACTCTCGGCTCTGTGGAATGAGCTCGAGGTGGTTGAGGAGGAGCTTCAAGGGCCTGAAGCAACGCTAGAACAGTATAAACGGATTCGAGAAAGAGAAAAAGTGACTCAGTTTCTATTAATCTTAAACAAAAGTTACTCACCGTTTCAATCGCAGATTCTCGCCATGGATCCCGTCCCCTCGCTCGGGTGGATCTACCAATTAGCCGTGCAAGAAGAGAACCAGCGGCTGACCACGACCGAGTACGTGAAGACAGGTGAAAGTGTGATGCTCGCTGCTCCGACGGGGCGATCGCAACGCACGTCTGGTGCTTTAGGGCTGCCGCTGCAACCGCCGCTTGCCCAGAACTCCCTCGGTCCAAATGCAAGAAACCCTAATCACATGGAAGAAGACAACCCAAAAGTTGGGGTTATGAGGACAGACGGCCCAGATCAAAGGAAAAGATCAGACAGCTCCTATCCCATCATCAACATGGGCGAATCAAGCGGACCTCATCAGGCCACGTCAGCTCCAATCTTCAAATCATATAGTGGCCTACGGAGTGCCACGTCAACTAGAGGAAATGGACAGAATTTTAAAAATAAAGGTAAATATTGTGATTATTGTAAACGCCCATATCACACTATTGATACCTACTGGAAATTGCATGGAAAACCGAGTGACAAAGAAAAAAGAGAGAAGGATTTTTCTGCTTATCAGGTTTCGGCACAAGGGGCAAATCAAACTATTACCAATGATCAGTACCAGCATATTATGAGGGCATTAAATGAATTAAAGGTTGCAGACCAGGGTGCAAGTTTCTTAGGTACTACTTTTCCCAAGGATGATATTATTTCAGTTGATGCATGGATAATCGACTCAGGTGCTAGTGACCACATAATCTGTGATAAAAAAATCTTTTCGAACCACCAGAAAATAGCCCATCGTAATGCATCTGTTCATCTTCCCAATGGTAATGTCACTCATGTTACCAAAATCGGAACAGTTCATCTTACTCCGAACATTATCCTTAAAAATGTTCTCTATATTCCTGAATTTGAATTCAATCTCATATCAGTTTCCAAGATCTGTGAAGATAACTCTTGTCGAGTAATATTCAATTCGGAAAACTGTTTATTTCAGGACCATTCGACTGGTAAAATGATGGGCTTGGGTAGTGTTGCACAAGGACTTTATTTTTGGATAAACTTCCCAAGGGATTTTGATATGTCATTATTCAATAAAGGCATTTCATGTAATGCTACTACCATCAATAAAAATTTCCTTTCTCATCAACGACTGGGTCATAGTGCTCGTTTTCCTTATCCAAACTGTTCAATTTGTCCTTTGGCAAAACAATCACGTACACCTTTTCCGACAAGTACGTCTCGAGCTACCAATGCATTCTCTCTACTTCATATAGATATCTGGGGTCCCTATCACACTCCAAATCGTGATGGGTCTCCTTTTTTTCTAACTATTGTCGATGATTACACTCGTGCCACTTGGGTTTTCCTCATGCAATCCAAGAGTCAGACATTTTCTAACCTGTCGAATTTCTTTTCCTTGATCAAAAATCAATTCGAAAAATCTATCCATAGAATTCGCACAGACAATGGATGCGAGTTTTTCACTACAGAATGCAAAACTTTCCTTACTTCTCATGGGATACTTCATGAAACTTCATGCACATACACTCCTCAGCAAAATGGGATTGTAGAGCGCAAACATCGACATCTTTTAGAAGTAGCTCGAGCTCTCAAATACCAAGCCTCTATTCCTGAAACCTATTGGGGTGATTGTGTGGTCACGGCAGCTTATTTGATTAATCGCATGCCAACTAGAATTCTTGAAGGACGGCCTCCCTTTGAAATGCTTTTCGGCAAACCGCCGAAAATTGAACATCTAAGAGTTTTTGGTTGTCTGTGTTATGCAACAAATGTGGACCCTCATGACAAAATGGATCCTCGGGCTCTTCGATGTGTATTCATGGGATATTCTCTTCTCCAGAAAGGCTACAGGGTTATGGAAATATCTACAGGGCGTTTTTTTTGTTAGTAGGGATGTTATTTTCCGTGAAGATATATTTCCATTTCAGGAATCGACAAATTCTTCTCAAACAGACATGTCATGATCAAAACATCACTAATTCTTATCAGAAGAAGAATTATCTATGACTTCACCATACCTTGTTGTCTCACCAGACCACACAACAGCAGTCCCTGAATACTCAAATCAAGCAGTAGAACCATCTGTGCAGCACTGCAAAGAAGAAGATCTATCGATTCCATCCCCACAACAGGATATTGATCAATCATCTCCCTCATCATTAGAACAACCAATAGAAGAGCGACCACGGCGTTCTAGACGTCATGTTCGTCCACCTACATGGACAAAGGACTACATATGCTCCACGTTGGATTCTCCAGGTACACAATATCCTGTATCTTCCTATGTGTCCTTTAATCGATTGTCGTGAGAACACATGTGTTGTATTAGTCGCATATCGAGGAACAGGGAACCTTCATCTTATGAAGAAGCGTATGTGACCCACGATGGAGAGAGAGACCATGGAAGCCGAGTTAGGTGCTCTCATGGATAATCATACTTGGGACATAGTTCCATGCCTCCGCACAGAAACCTATTGGCCGCAAATGGGTATATAAAATTAAATACAAGGCAGATGGTTCCATTGAACGTTACAAAGCTCGGCTAGTTGCTAAAGGATTCACGCAACGAGAAGGTTTTGATTATCACGAAACTTTTTCTCCAGTTGCTAAAGAGGTTACTGTATGATCTTTTTTATCAGTCGTTGCTTTCTGTAATTGGAAATTACATCAGATGGATGTCCATAATGCTTTTCTTCACAGTGATCTGGACGAAGAAATATACATGGACCTCCCACAGGGTTTACGCAGACAGGGGGAGTCTCGGGCATGTCGTCTCCGTAAATCCCTGTATGGACTCAAACAGGCTTCTCGACAATGGTATGCCAAGTTCACCACTGCACTTACAAATGCAGGTTTTAAGCATTCTAGGCATGATTATGCTCTATTCACATGGACCAAAGGTACTTCATCAATTTATTTGTTAATATACGTTGATGATATACTTGTTATGGGAAATGATGATTCTGCTGTCAGAGAATTCAAGGATTTTTTGCGATCTACTTTCCATATCAAAGATTTGGGACCTCCCAAATATTTTCTTGGTATTGAAATAGCCAGATCAGACAAAGGAATATGTCTAAGCCAGCGGAAATTTGTTTTGGAGATCATATCAGAAGCAGGATTATCGGGGTGTAAACCAGCCATTATTCCTATTGAACAGAATGTCAAGCTCACAACGCTTGAATATGATAAGAGCTTATCGTCATTGGATGAAGACCCATTACTTAAAGATCCATCAAGATATCAGCGACTCGTTGGAAAGTTGATTTATCTCACCATGACCAGGCCCGATATATGTTATGCAGTGCAGATACTCAGTCAATTTATGCATAATCCGAAGTAGTCTCATATGGATGCAGCGCTAAAAGTCGTGAGATATTTGAAAGGGTGTCCAGGACTTGGAATCCTATTGTCTCGTGATTGCGATATGAAAATGATGGCTTATTGTGATACAGATTATGCGACTTGTCCCATGACCAAAAGATCTATCACTGGCTTTTGCATTAAATTGGGAAATTCTTTGATCTCATGGAAGACAAAGAAACAATCGACTGTCTCTCTATCATCAGCTGAATCGGAATATCGAGCTATGGCTAAAACCATTTGTGAGATAGTTTGGATACGAGGTTTATTATCGGATCTCGGAGTACAAATTAATGGAGCAAGTGAACTGTTTTGTGATAATGATGCAGCATTAAAATTAGCAGCAAACCCAGTTTTTCATGAAAAGACAAAACATATAGAAGTTGATTGTCACATTTTACTCGAGAAAAATTCAAGAAGGGATGGTCACAACTCGAGGAATCAAAAGCGTGGAGCGACTGAGACATTTTCACCAAGCCCTTGTGTAAGAGACAGCATGCATATCTACTGAGCAAGCTAGGTGTCTTTGACATATATAAGCCACCAGCTTGAGGGGGAGTGTTGGAGAAAGATATGATGCGGTCCGTGATTACGATTCTAATCACGGAATTGAGAAATGATTGATTCTGTCAATTAAGATAAAATAGGAAAATGTATCAGAATGTATTATATTTTATTCTTTCTTTGATTTCCTTTTGCACTATAAATAGTGGCATGTACATGTACAGATAATTATTACAATATATACAAAATTCTCCAATCTCTTCCTTCTACATTTTCTGTCAGTCTACGCTGCATTGTTTGATGTAGCCAAAACAAATTTATAAATGCGTGCGTCTCTTGGTCTATGGCATGGATGACCCGAACCGACGATATTTGTAAATGCATGCGCGGCGATTCCAGGCATCTTGTGCCCATAAACGGATTCAATTTCCTAGCCAGTTTATTCAGAATAGCTGCTTTTTGTTGGATCATCAAAATGCTTATTGAATCGGGTAAAAAGTTATTTACATACAAATAATCATTTGTATTGAAAGTCACCTCAATATATATATATATATATATATATATATATATATATATATATAATTTTATCAAAGTTGTGTATGAAATTACCAGCAAGATGAATAATTCACTCACCACAAAAAATTGTTATTGTTCCAAATTGATAATTATTAATTGCATGGGATATTATTGGTAAAAATGGTTACACGTGATATTTATACGTTGAAAAATTGCTATCCACTTTGAATTCACTAACTATAGATAGGTAAAAGATAATATATATATATATATATCCTAATTTAACGTTATTATTACTCACGAAAATAACTAGTTATTGATGATTAGGTGTTTTTTCTATGGAAAAGAGATAAATCAACCACAATGAAAACTACGTAGTTATTACTTATTAGTAGTGCATACTTGATAAGTTATTTATCTTTTAATAAGGTGATCATGGTTTTAGTAATATGTTGTACCTAGTTAGACCTATTCAACCTAAAGGCCAAAATAGGCACGCTTGAACAAGCAATTCCCTTCTTAAGCTCGAAATGTTCACGTTGGTTTGCTCGCATTGGTAAGTTTTTATAAAGAAAATTGTTGACTTTTTCAATCATGAGCAACTGCTCAAAAGCTTTTACATTCGATGCTAATCTAACCTTTCATTGATCATGTCTATCCTTTATACGTCGAAAGTTACATTAGTCTTAACGAAAAGGTCAAGAGTTACTAATCCATGAAAGACATACTCATTCACTCTGTCTTTCTAATTTCGCCAATGCATCAAGCATTATGAATGCCCGAAACCTAGGAAGGAGACCTAAACACACATCGATATTTCCAAAGCCTCCTTCACATCTTGGGCCGATACAAATGAAAATCAAGAATTATCTTTAAGGATCGGAAATCAAGGATTTTGATTTGATATGCTGTACGCACGATAACTCCTCTGGATCAAAAGTTATGATCGTTTGAAATTGACCCGTCATTTAAGACGAGGGCGGGACCGCTCGCTCTTTTGACGCTCGAAAGTTTCCAAATAAACATTTGCTATTTGTTCTACATCATGATATCATAAGTCATAGCGTAGATTTGGCTGCATGCTTTTTCACTTTGTTGATTGGTGGTCTCTCATATGTTTGATCGCTTGAATTACGGTTAGTTTGTTGTGGCTGGGGCTTACTGTGCTTGTTTTCATGTGCGGTTTCTCCAGGTTTTAGCTTTGCTTAGGTTGGAATATAACAACGTGAAAGAGCCTGCATGAAAGATTCATAGGTAGTTAGAAAGTGAAGCCGTGTGCTAATAGCACCGATGTTTTGTTGCAATCAGTATTCAGCCGTCCTATTTTTAGTTCTCCTTTCTTTTTTTCATAACATTTGTGTGTAGAGAGTATGACATTGATTTTCAATTGCTTCAGGGAGGCAACATTTAATGCATTTCCCCATAGCCTTAATCCAAGGACGATAGCACATAATTGGTAAGTTTTGATCAGTATTCAAGACATGTTGATTGCAAGCTAATTCATTTTGTTGAAAAATCGCAAGGAAACCCCTTTAGCTACATCCCTTTGCTCTCGTCTTATAATCTGTAAAGTAGTTTTTCTACTATATGAAAGTTTAATTTCACAAAAATGGGCCAATTTGGGTCACCCAATGGTTTTGTATGAGTTTATGGTTGTATGGATTTTGAAGACATAGGGCTGAGGATTAACACCCGCGCGGGGGGTGGTGTGGTTATCACCATATATCCTTAAAGCCTTTCTGACACTGTTTCATGCTGAGGGCTTCTTCCCGCTTCTACTTAAAGTGAATTCCTTACCTCAGAGACTGCGTGGAGGAAATTTATGTTCTCCTTTACTTGGAATCTCTCTCTCTCTCTCTCTCTCTCTCTCTCTCTCTCTCTCTCTCTCTCTCTCTCTCTCTCTCTCTCTCTCTCTCTCTCTCTCTCTCTCTCTCTCTCTCTCTCTCTCTCTCTCTCTTTGAGGAAAATGTACAGTCCTTTCTTTTTCGGTGAAAAAACATATATTGTTTGAAATCAGTTTTTGAAGTGATTGAAACAGAGATGGAACATGAGAACACCTTTTGGCATGTGAAATGGCTTTTCTAGGGCATGGAACTCCTCGTTGCCTTTGATTGTGTTTCCCCATCTCCGCAACCACAATTTGCCAATTCATGCCTTATCTTCTCCTTTTTTGCTGATGTATCATGTATTTGTTAGTTCTCCTAATAACTTATTGTAGCCCCGAAACGGAAGTTTTGTCTTGTCTTAGCTTTCTCTTCTTGGCGTGGTTAGGAGAGCTTGAGTGCTTGGTACTAGTTACAGATGCGTAAAATTCAAAGTTATAGACAGACTGGTCGGTGCTAATACAAAATTGAACCAACGCAATGAGCTCAGATGTATTAAAAGCTGCGTATTCCTTCTTCATGACACCGATTAGAAAATCAATAATGACAGCGTATGATTTTCTTTTACATTGATCCATGCTTAATTGCTTATTTCTGTGTTGCAGAGCGGCTGTGGAGCAGGAAAGATGCCGTATCCACTGGAGATATAAATAAAACGGCATTACCGTGACTCCATTACTTCATATGCCTCCTGAATGGGCGGGAGGTCCAAGCCGCTCCTATCACAAATCAATATGCACGAAGTCAGCCAAAAGGTCCCGCTTCATTCTATGCCCAGTGATTCTTTAAACGCATCTATTCGTTTCAATCTGAAAAATGTTGCTCTGTACTTTGGCTAGGAAATAAGTTCCTGAGATATTCAGTAGTTCCGCGTTTCCAAACTTTGCTCGCATAACCTTATAAGTGTCTGTGCTGCACTTTTGAGGTAGCCAAAACATATCTAAAAGTGCGTCTTTCGCGTATAGAGCATGGATGATCCGACATGAACTTTGTAAATGCATGGAAGGCGATTCCAGGCTCACGCATCTCATGCCCATAAAGGGATTCGAATTCCTAGCTCAGTTCATTCGAGATTAGCTGATTTTAGTTGGATCATTAGAATGCTTGCTGAACCGGGTAAAAAGTAATTTACATACAAATAATCAGTTAAAACGAGAGTCACTTCGATATACATACATACATACTTAAAGTTACCAATTGCGTATGAAATTACCAGCAAGATGAATAAGTTGCTCGCCTAAAAAAATTTGTTATTAGTCCGAATTGACAGTTATTATTTACATTGGGATATGATCAATATAAATGGTCACAATTCTTATGTTGAAAATTGCCATCAACTGAGAATTAATTAACTATGGATAAGTAAAAAAAATATTTCTCCTAATTCAAAGTTATTATTACTCATGAAAATAACT
This sequence comes from Syzygium oleosum, assembly GCF_021117445.2. Lineage (NCBI taxonomy): Eukaryota > Viridiplantae > Streptophyta > Magnoliopsida > Myrtales > Myrtaceae > Syzygium > Syzygium oleosum. Next base: position 20,465,776 of record NW_026607486.1, read on the forward strand.
AGTTATCGATAATTACATGCTTTTTCTATGTAAAAAAGATAAATTAACAATAGATAGGTAAAAAATTGATTAGTTTATTTGCAGCAGCGCCGTTGTCGTGCAACGCCATTGTTCACTCCACCCGCACCTCTCTTTCTCTGTGTGTCCCACCCTCAAGATGACCATACATTTGGGGTCACCTGAGGTTGGGCACCCATTCGCGGTGGTCACAACCTCTATGGTTGCAAGATCGCGACCAAGACAAGCTCCCTATGTTTGTATTGTAAGTTTAGGTTTAGGATTTTGGGTAAATTTTGCGAAAAAAGAAAAGTAGAGGCATTTTCCTCATTCTAAGATAACGGTCGATAAGCAGAAGATCCTCAATAATGTGATTTCATAATAGTACCTTACAAGCGAACTAACACGCATAGGAGATGTGCTGATCAAGTGGTCATTTTATGACGCTTTTTAGCAATAATACTACATATATATATATATATATATATCAGGATTGATCTACAAAATTAGCATGCTAACTATTTCAAGAAAGTGTGAGTAAGTCTTTAAATAAGTTGACCATATAGCTATAATTTGCCATATCATTTAATATGTCAATTTCATAAATCAATCAAAAATTATATATCTAGTATTTCTCTACTTGATCAAACTAAGAACAGAACATACAAAAATATATAACTTAAACAATATTTTTTTGTTGATGCCGGGAGATTGCTAGAAATTTTTAAAAGGGAAATTACAATGAACCGCGATGTTGCTTCAATACGGACATGAACATGCATGTGTCACGGTCGATCGAATCTGGGCCGTGTCATTGCATGACTTTATTTGGTCATTTTTCTGATCTGCTCTCTACAAGCGTGGACTAGACCAGAGGCTCAACTGGGAGAGAGAGTTATCGTATGCCGCCGTTATGCATGGTGGACCGAGTGCCTGCTCCCGATATCCATGTGAACTGTTGAATCCAACATGCATGTTCATGCTAAACAATACCTTCATCCGGCCGTTCCACGCTGCTCTCTTCCTCAACCGCCGTCGGAGGAACAAGGCACAAGAGGAATGGCAAGCATGACAAGCCACAACACAGCCAACACGCCCACACGAGGCTCGGCGGAAGAAAAGAGCTCAGCAGCCCGAAGAAGGCGACCAATATAGAACCCACTCCGAAATACTCCAACACGCTCGCAAACCGAGGGCACATCCCACGCAGCAGCATGCCATTCCAAGTGGTGGTGAACCCGACACAGAGCACGATCACGACCGCACTGGCTTGCAGGTGGGTCAACCCCTGGTACTGGTTTAAGAGGAGCCCTGTCGTCATGGGAACGGCGAACCCCAGCACCGCCTTCCCCAGCTCCTGACTCTGGAACAGGACCGTTATCGGGTGAACTGGGCCAGGCCGGGATGAGGTGAAAGTTCTGGCCTGAGAGCTTCCAGCAGTCGTTGTGCTTCTGGTTCCACGTGCATTCAACGTGCGTATGGCTCTATCGTTGATTGGCAGCGAGACATCATCTATGACGGAGATGGAATCGTCCACCACCAGTCGGCTTGTTGGGCTAGCGCTACCGTGTGTAGCGGAAGAGGTAGTGTGGTTTGGGATCTGGTTGTTGCATGATGATGCAAGGGATGTAATATGGGAAGTGAGGTTGAGGAAGATTGAGATGAGCCATGAACGAGTCGCCGAAGGCCAGTGAGCGGCCATTTCTCGTCGGCCAAGTAGCTCTGCACGATGATGGCAATGGAATAATATCACAAGAGAGATCTAATTGTTTAATGGTTCAGAGATGATATTGCCCAAATGTTGGAGGTTTTTGTTGGCAAGAGCAGGACCCTCTCAAGGCACAATCTTTCAAGAGGCTCGACAAAAATGAGAGAGAAGCAGAGATAGAGAGAGAGAGGTATGTTCAGTTCATTTGGGAAGAATCGTTAAACCTCGTGCTGTTCATAACGAAAGAGACCCTCCCATGGCGTCAAAATAGCCACTTTGACGCCCTGCATTTCGTCAAAATGGCCGTGGGCGTCATTTCCTACCGCTTTCTCGCGATATTAGCCACAGGGCGTCAAAATAACCACTTTGATGCCCTGGGCCATTGGGCGTCATTTCCTATCGCTTTCTCGCAATATTAGGCATTTTGACGCCCCGGCCACACTGGGCGTCAAAATAGCCACTTTGACGCCTTGGGCATCATTTCGTCAAAATGGCCAAAATGGCGGTGAACGTCATCTCCTATCGCTTTCTTGCAATATTAGCCGTTTTGACGCCCTGGCCACACACGGCGTCAAAATAGCCACTTTGACGCCTTGGGCATCATTTCGTCAAAATGGCCAAAATGGCGGTGAACGTCATCTCCTATCGCTTTCTCGCAATATTAGCCGTTTTGACGCCCCGGCCACACTGGGCGTCAAAATAGCCACTTTGACGCCCTGGGCCATTTTGGGCGCCATTTTGACGAAATGGCGCCCAATATGGCCGTGGGCGTCATCTCCTATCGCTTTCTCTTCGAGAAAATATTAGCCATTTTGACGCCCCGGCCACATAGGGCGTCAAAATAGTCACTTTGACGCCCTACACCATTTTGGGCATCATTTCCTATCGCTCTCTCGCAATATTCAATTTCGAATGCCGTCCTTTGCTTTTGTCGGGGGGAGTTTCATTTTGTGGAGAGCAAAAATTCTATAAACTTGTGATCCTATAAAAAGATTAGGGTTAATACTATAAAAAATCGTAAACTGACTAAACTAGTTTGCATGTGATTAAAAATCCCACATACCAGTATACACGGTCCACATTTACTCAAAACTAATTTTCATTTTAAAAAAAATCTCAAACCGATGCATCCGTGACAAGTCTACCAAAATCTTCAAGCAAAATTGGAGAAAATTGGAGATTTTAGCAGTTTTCGAAACGTGAGGGAGGCATATTGATGTTGAATTTTCATGTCAATTAGTAAGATCCCTTACTATAAAGTCAAGAGCTTCTTGCATCTCAAGCCACGAAAACTCGTCGAAAATATGTATTGAGTTTGAGCCTGTAAAGAAAACTTGATCCAAGAGTGTTTCCTAATTCACCGATTATCCTTAAAGCCTTTTGGACACTATGTTTCATGCTGAGGCTGCTTCCCACTTCCAGTGAAAATGGATTCATTACCTCAAGGACTGGATGGAGGAAATCTATGTTCTCCTTTACGTGAAATCTCTCTCTCTCTGGAGAAAATGTATAGTCCTTTCTTTTTTGGGAAAATAATACAAATAGTCTTTAAACTTTTGCCCATTGTTCAATATTGTCTTTGAATTTTTAATTTGTTCAATGTGGTCCCTAACTGTGCATGAATGTGCATGTAATCCATGAACTTTCAATTTGTTCAATGTGATCCCTAGACTTATGGTGTATATTCAACTTAGTCTTTGAACTATATAATAACACTGAAAATTTTCATATAATCTAGAGACTAAGTTGGACATGTACAAAACGTCCAGAGACCGCATTGAACAAATTAAAAGTTCAGGGGCCACATTGCACATTCAGCTAAAGTTCAAGCACCGTATTGAACAAATCGAAAGTTTAGGGATCATATTGCACATTGAGCCAAACTTCAGGGATCATTTATATCATTATCCCTTCTTTTTTCGGTGAACAAACATGTATTGTTCGAAATCAATTTTTAAAGTCTTGAAACAAAGATGGAGCATAAGGACACCTTTTGGCATGTAGAATGGCTTTTCTAGGGAAAGGAACTCCATGGGGAGGTTCTACCCGTGGAAACGCTCTTTAATGGAACTTAAGCTTTAACTAGTCGTGATCAAGAAACCACTAGTTTTTCTTGGTGGGCCAGGAATGCTCGACTTATCAATTTATCCGGTAGACTATTGAGCACGTGTCAAATTAATTGTATTTTGAGCTGGAGCAATGAACCTATTTGAAATGGCTCGTTTTGTACCAAAAAAAGCCCATGTATGAACAAGGATTAATTTTACTTCCCCATCTAGCTACTCTAGGTTGGGGGTAGGTCCAGGTGGGGAAGTTATAGACACTTTTCCATATTTTGTATATGGAGTACCGCACTAAATTTGGTCTGCAGTATTAGGCTTTGACGGTATTTATCATGCACTTCTGGCCCCGAGACTCTTGAACATTGCCTCTTTGGTTGTGTTTCCCCAACTCCACAAACCTTAGCTTGCCAGTTCATGCCTTATCTTCTCCTTTTCCCTTGATGTATCATGCAGGTGCAAAGCCTCCTCGAAGCTCCCGGAACGGGAGTTTTCTCGTCTTAGCTTTCTCTTCTTGACGTGGTTAGGAGACTTTTGAGTGCTTAGTACCTGTTACAGATTTGTACAGACAAGATTGCTCGATGCTAATGCAAAATTGAACCAACACAAACGGCCCGGGTGTTGAAAAAGCTGTGTATCCCTTTTTATGACACAGATTAGAAAATCAATAATGATAGCATAATGATAATCTTTTTACATTGATCCGTATATAATCGCTTGTTTCTATTTCACAGAGCAACTATGGAGTACAAGAGATGCCATATCTTCCGGACTTGTAAATAAAACGGCATTACCACGGCTACTTCACTTCGGTTGCCTTTTGGATGATCCGAACCCATGAGCTTTGTAAATGCATGCACAACGATTCCAGGCATCTTGTGCTCATATTTCGAATTCTTAGCCTAGTTTTATTCTGATTAGCTGATTTTTGTTGGATCATTAAAGTGCTTACTGAATTGGGTAAAAATTGATCTACATGCAGATAATCATTTGTGTTAAAAGTCACCTCAATATATATAAAAGTTAATTAAAGTTACCGATTGTATATGAAATTACCAGCAAGATGAATAATTTACTCGCCACTTGCAGTTCTAAATTGAAAGTTATTAACTAGATGGGGATATTAGAGTCGAAATGGTCGCGGAAGCTATTTTTATGTCGAAAAAATGATAATTCACTAACTCTAGACAGGTAAAAGAATATTTCTCCTAATTCAAAGGTATCATTAGTCACGAGTTATTGGTAATTACATGCTTTTTCCATGAAAAAGATAAATTGACCACAAGAAAAGCATGTATTAAGTAGCACACACTTCATTAGTTATTAATCGGGAAAATTGTCCAAAAAGTCATAAACCTATTGCATTTTTGCCAATTTAGTTTTAAACATTTTTAACTTTGTCAATTGAGTCCTAAACCTTTTCACTTCTTGCCAATTGAGTCAATCCGATCAATTTTGGCCGGAAATGGGTGACGTGGACACCGGCCGTCTTACGTGGCACCGCCGGCGCTGACGTAGATAATTTTTAATAATATTTTATTATTTTTTCGATTATTTTTTCATTTTTTTCATTTTCTTTTCTTTGTTTTTTGGCTTCTTCTTCCTCCTAGTCGCCAGCCTCCTCCATGGCTGGCAACCGGCCGCAGGGGAGAGTCAATGAGGGTCGACCTCTTCGGCCTCTGGCGAGGGCCCAGGTGCGAAGTCGCCGAGGCAGGTGAGGTCCCCTCGCCGATTTCTCACGAGGGCGACCTCACTGGCCTCAAGCCTCGACAGCTTTGTCTGTCCGTCGAGGTCTATCTGTCACAAGTTGGTCTTAGTTGAGGCTTGACCGAAGCTGGCGAGGGCAAGCCTTGCTCGAGGCCAGCGAGGTCAGCCCTCGCCAGAAACTGGCGAGGGGACCTTGCCCGCCGACATCGCACCTGGAAGGCAAGTCTCGCTCAGCCAGCGAGGTCGGCCCTCGCCAACTCTCCCCTACGACCGATCGTCGGCCATGGAGGAGGTCGGCGACCAGAGGAAGAAGAAGCAAAAAAACAAAGAAAAGAAAAGGAAAGGAAAACAATTTTAAAAAAATTCGAAAAAATAATAAAATATTATTAAAAATTATTCACGTCAATGTCGGCGATACCACGTAGGATGGCTAGCATCCACGCCACCCATTTTCGGCCAAAATTGGCTAGATAGACTTAATTGGCAAGAAGTGAAAAGGTTTATGACTCAATTAGCAAAGTTGAAAGGTTTAGGACTGAATTGGCAAAAGTACAATAGGTTTATGACTTTTTGGACAATTTTCCCGTTATTAATCTCTTATTAGAGGAGATCATGGGTCTATAGTCCGTTGTACCTAATTAGACAAAGGCTAGAATGAGCACGCATGGACAAGCAATTCCCTTCCTAAGCCCGAAATGCCCACGTTGGCTCGCTCAGGCTTTTATATAGAGATTTTAACGACATTTTAATCGCGAGCGGCGATGCAAAAATTTGTAGATTTGTGCTAGGCCTTGAGCTTTAATTGATCATGTCTATTACTTATATGTTGAAAGGCATGTAGTTTTAACAAAAACCTCAAGCCTTACTAATCTATTAAAGACTCACTCCTTAAATATTTAGGGTACTCATTTACTTTGTTTTTTTAATTTTGCAACTGCATCAAGCATATTATGAATGCTTGAAAACTTAGGAAGGAGACCTAAACACGCATTCATATCCTTCCTCACAACTTGGGCCGACACAAATCGTGGCCCGTGGATCATTTGGGCCTATGTGCTTGGGAACACGGCCCATATAAAACCCAGCGGCGAGGGCAAAATTGTCAACCTGTGTCATATAAATGAACATTTTATCTTCCTCCTAGAGAAACCCTAGGGACGCTGGAAGCCGCGGTGGTGTCTGAGCGAAACTCACTCGCAGGTCCGTCTCTTTCGCATTATCGTTCTTCGTCTCTGTTCCGTTCTATGCTCGGGTTCTTGTTGTAGCGAATTGATTTGTTGCTTTCAATGTCTGAAATGATAACATAAAGTCATCGCGTGGATTTGGCTGCATGCTTTTTCACTTTGTTGATTGGTGGTATCGCTTGAATTACAGTTAGTTTATTGTGGTTACGGTGCTTCTTTTCATGTGCGGATTCTTCAGGTTTTAGCTTTGCTTAGGTTGGATTTCGTCGACCGGAGATGGCTCCAGCTAAAGGTGAGATTTTCACATCCGTTGGAACTTTGTCCTTTGAAATTCGTGGTAGTATATACTTATATGGGGAGATATATTATGCTCCCGGATATGTGATGTTCAGCAAGGGTTCGTCATGATAGGGGGCGCGCCGATATCGTTTCTGGGAACTTTTAGTGTGTTGGTATGGGTAGTAGTAAAGAAGGAAATAGCTGTAATTTTTCCAGTCCTTAAGATTTATTGTTCTGTCGCTTTGCTATATAGATACCTGGAGGAAACGAGTTAGGACTATGATCGGATCGGATGCTTATAAGCATTTCACTCCGGGTCGATTTTATTAATTATGATCAGTAGGCTTATGTTAATCCTAGTGTTTCATTGTGTCGAATTAAAAGATGCTCTGCCATTATGTTGTCCTGAATTTATGATGACTGGTGCTCTATTTACGCATGCCTTGTGATATACATATTGGCCTTTGTTTTAATATAAAGTGAGTATCAATCTTCATTGACAGATTGTATTTGAATGTGAAAGTGGTGTTTTCTAATTGGTAGTTTATGTGTGATATTTGGTTGGCAAATTAGTTTACACTGAGAATACCAAGTTCCTGCTTATGGGAACTTTCTGTTTCTGTGCTTCGCTCGAATCCCCTCTATTAACTCTTATTTTTATTCTGTATCCAGCCGACGCTACGAAAAAGGCCGACCCTAAGGCCCAGGCATTGAAGGCCGCCAAGGCTGTCAAATCAGGTGCAGCAACCTTCAAAAAGAAGGCCAAGAAGATCAGGACATCCGTCACATTCCATCGCCCAAGGACATTGAAGAAGGAAAGAAATCCGAAGTATCCCAGAATCAGTGCACCCCCAAGGAACAAGTTGGATCATTATCAAATTCTGAAGTACCCACTTACCACTGAATCTGCAATGAAGAAGATTGAGGACAACAACACGCTTGTCTTCATTGTTGACATTCGTGCTGACAAGAAAAAGATCAAAGCTGCCGTCAAGAAGATGTATGACATTAAGACCAAGAAAGTCAACACGTTGATCAGGTAATTTTCATCATCTTGAACTCTCTGCGGCAGCTCACTGTTGCAGAGTAGTTTGCATGGTTGTTCGTCAATGATAAGATAGAAGATAAGTTTCTTATTCAGGATGGATGCGGTTGAGTTTGGAATTGAGCATAGCTGGCTGCTGGTTAACTATTAACTGCCTTGCCTTTAATGGATTGAGTCTGAGGGACTTTGCTTTGCTTTATGCAGGCCCGATGGGACTAAGAAGGCATATGTTAGGTTGACACCGGATTATGATGCTTTGGATGTTGCGAACAAGATTGGAATTATCTAAGCTAGAAAATGCCAGATGTTCGTCCTTGTGGAATATTTCAGTTTGTAGCTTCCATAGATTTGTTAAGAGTTTTGAGTTGGATTGCAGTATACTCGTTACTCATTTTCCCTCTTAACAGATATGCACTTTGAATTGAGTTGTTTCAATCTCTATCCTCCAACTGATGCTTACTATGAATGGTCAGAAAAGGTTTTGGTACTTTTGCATTTATTCTCTGGTTGTTCTCCTTTGAGTCGACATTGTCATCCTTTTGAGGACCAGAGGAGTGGTTTATGCATGTGGTGCCCTCTAGCAGTGTTTTCAAGATCAGTCGAACCTGAAAAAACCCGGCCAATAGACCTTTGTTAGAAGCCAGCCACCGTGCTCGATTGCACTGGGCGCTCCAGTGTGGTTTCCAAAATAATGCCCTCTAGTTGCTTTACATTGTCAAAAACATATATGAGCACAAGATCCACACGGTTTGATTAATTTTATTAGGTCTGCTTCGGGTGTAAATGTTAAATTATATCTATCTTTATTTGTCTAAGTTGCTTTTAAGTTAATAATTTGTCTCTTCAATACCCAAAATGCTAGTTTCGACTTCTGATATCTAGTGGGTTGAAGCAAGTCTTGCTGTAATTATGCATTCCGAACCTTGGTGTTGTCTTTCCCTTCGATAAAAGTGATTGTCCGAGCTAAATGTTGGAGCTGAGATTTTAAGCCAAATTAAGACGATAAAATCCGGTCTTGTGATTTTTCCGAGATTTCGACATGTCCTACATTTGGAGAGTTCTGCACGACTCCTATTTGGCGCAAGAAATTCATGTTTATTGTCAGGCCTGTTCAGAGAAGTCCTATTCTTATTTTCAACTTCACGAGACAGCCCTTCGATCATCACGTGATGGATGGATTCATGTCTTGGAAAATACTTCTAGTGTGCACAAGTCCAGTTCTTTAATTCAAGATGTAATGCAAGTAACAGACAAAACCCTCTCCGGTTTCCTTTTGGTGTATGCAATAGGCATTTGTATGGTGATGCCGTATATAAAATAATAATAATCCAAATGAATACCGAAGTTACCATAATCACAGATCTCTGTAATTGTTAGACATTTGCAACATCGTTCAGTATAAATAGCATCATATGCAGTAACACAGCATCTTCTCTCTCTCTCTCTCTCTCTCTCTCTCTGTAACAGGTTTGCAAAAGCAGAATTTATCGAAGTGAGCAGTGATTTGTGAGTCCCTGCGAAGTGAAGGTGGCTGCTTTTACTTAACTCTTATCTAAGATGGATAGGCAAATGGCCTCTCCAAATAAAGAATCCTTTATACAGAGATTTGATCAGCATCGGTACCATCTGGCTCTTTGAATGAAAAATCTTTTATACAGATGTCTCAAATTTTTATAAACCCAATGAAGCTTTTCCTCTTACAAAAAAAATGATTCGGCCCGATAGCAGTGACGGCGGCCAACGACCTTGTACAACTCAAGAACAGGACAATTGCGCTTGTTAATCAGAACAGGTTTGCTTGCCCTTAATGGTTATCCGAAAACTAGGCAGCTCCATCATATACAGTGAAAATTTTGAAGGAATCAACAACCGTTTCTAATTTATCTTTCATCTTCCCCCACCTCCTTTCGTTTGCCCCTGTTGTCAAGGTATAGAACTTACCTGCAATGTCATGGAACCAACTCTCAAAAAATTGAGCATCCATTCATATGAAAAGAAACTGAAGCTCACATCTTTCGTGGGAATGTGGATGAGTGGCAGATCAGTCATACCATTGCCAATAGAGATGGTACTGAGAGCATGGCGAATATAGTTCGGAGCTTTAGCAACGAACTCAAAAGTGTAGTATGCTTTCCCATCAACATCATGCTGTCATATGAACAGAAGAGAAAACTGATCAGATCTGTCATGCAGCAATGGTAGCAGCATCTGTCATTATATTAATACAGGATAGATTAGAACACACAATGCACCAATGCAGGTAACAGCATCACCTGTTTTCCTACCATAACTTCAGCTCTAAAAGCTTAGAATCTTGGAAAAGTAACACGTGCAAGAAGGTATATTTTCTACAAAATTGCTTGTATGGGCTAAACAGCTGTATGCCAAATTGTATACAAGTCAATTATGGAACTTCCAAGCACTGCATGAGGCAACATTTATGTGTTGGAAAGCCATAGAATCTCGATGAGGTCTGTAATTGGTTGTCTTGGTAAGCATGCTTTCATCCTCAGTCAAATGTACAGTAATCTATCATCTTACATTCTGGAGGTGTCACAGCGAGAATTTAAGGCTTTCCCAGAAAGGCAGCTTAGCTTACTTGGTATCTCAAAATTCCAAATACCTTATCAATGTTAGAGAATTACCATTATTGAAGCTATACAGATCCACCTTTACTTATCTATATTTCCGAAATGGTGATCTGATATGTCTAAAAGGGATACAAAATTATTCAGAACAAGGCAGAAATCAGAAACTGCCGTTGTAAACAAATAGAATATTGAATGCACTTTACTAGATAAGTGACAAAACCACTCTACTGCCAGCAAAAGAGGAATAAGAAAAAGGATTTTCATACATCCACTTTTCTGAAAGGCAGGACAGATATCACACAATCTGTTGGATGTGTGTATAAAAGTATGATTACATCATGAGAGTGAACTGATAAAACCTACCTCCTTTGCGGCGATGAGTTTTGTCTTTTGAGAAGGAGGGGCCAAAACCTTCTTTATAAGAGTTTCCGCAACCTGTGATAGTTAAACGTAAGGCATTGCAGTCTCTAACAACTAACTAAGAAACAGACAAATCTTGCAAGAGCCAGGAACTTAACGGTGTTGAACAACAGCATAGTCCTTACGGAAATGTCAAGGTTGGTAATGTAGAACAGCTACTCACCTGTTCAGGTGGGCCTAAATCCCGTATATCCTCTTTGTTCGTAGGGATCATATTGATACTGACACTTTCCAGGGGCTCGATGACATCTTTAAACACCTTATCTTGACCTTCAATTACCACTTCCTGTGCAACAAAAGGAACTCGATCAAAATAACTTAAAAGAGGAAACAAGAAACAGAGGAGCCTTGCATTACAGTTCTGCGAAAAACAGAGGAGCGATTCAGGCATACCTGCCATCCAAATGGATAGAGAAACGAGTAACCGTCCTTTTTGTCCGTTACTGCCAGAAATCCCTTTTTAGATTCTGCAGCAACTGAACCATATTAGGTATCAGCCATTAGTACTGAAAAGCTACTGCCTGTATAAAAGCAGGTGTTACAATTAACGCTTCTTAAAACTCTCAGATTCAGAATAAACCCCTCATAAATTGTTTGTGGAAATTCAAACTATTCTACATTGGAAATTCATTCTTACACGAGACAGAATCTTGGTTAACCACGGCAATGCCCGGAACGGCGACCCCGAGAGCCAGCAGTTGGCGCCTTCCTGTTTGGTATGTAAAAAGTACGGGAGAATGTGAGTGAAGCTGACATGAAAATGCAATTGAAACTACTTCCGGTCAATGAGCCAGCACTGCTCACGGGAATCCAACATTAAGAAAAGATTAGGGGCAAGCTACCAAACGGCTCGTGCCACGTCAAGAGTAATTTTGCCCGGTGTCGAAGAGCAAAGAAAGCATCACATGGCACTATGCCCCTCAACTATAAACCCGTCGTGCTCTCATACTCCCTATCAGGGACTCCCAAGTCCAAACCCGTTCACTATCACGACGTAAAGAACTCAAACTTGTTGAGAGAAAACGCCACGAGCTGGTGCCCCATTGCCCGGAAACTACATGTACGTAAGGTATGAACTACTTTGAGAGTCACATTGTTGCGGTCTCCAGAGCGACAAACATTAGCTAGTACACAACGCTTAACGATCCTCCGACTAGGCTAGCTCTTTAATCTGCGCGAACTCGGCGTCTCTACGCGTAACCGGACGTGCCCTTCATATTACAATGTACATAAGCAGAACCGCAACAAAACGCTAGCGCGATAGCGACAGCTCGAGCAACCAGACAATGCGGTCCGAAAACCACCGCCGCCGCCACGAGAGGAGCAGCAACGACTCAAGCCTTACCGAGGGAATGCGGAGTCGAAGCCGAAGGAGCTGCTTGCTCGGCTCTGACGACGCACGGCACGCTCGCGGTCCTCCTGCAGCAAGGCAGCGTGCCGTGCCTCTGCGACGCCAACTGACGACGACAACACCACCAACACAACACAGAATCACGCTCGGTTATCCCCATCAAAAGACCAGAAAAAGCGGACGGGGAGAGAGAGAGAGAGAGAGGACCTGAGGAAGAGAGTTGGGAGGAAAGGAGCGGTGGATCGAGGGATGATTCTGCAACGACGCCATTCTTGGTGAACGAATGGAAGAAGAAGAAGATCGTCGCTCTGGTTCAGTCGGTATCAGTTTCTGTGGCGGAGGACCTTATCCTTTCTTCGGCTTCACAAAACTTGCGCGCTCATTCGTCTGCTGACGTCGCGGACTCTATCGTTATCCCGTTGAGAGGCAGTTATTACCTACACTAATTGCATGTGTGCTCGACTTGGATGACCCGTTGGATCACTCATCCAACGGTTCATTTTGGGTTACGCTCACGTAAGCTGGGTTCATTTGAGATTTTTTCGTAGTTTGCGGCAAGAATTACCTCATTTTTTACGATTTTGCCCTAACTCTCTTTCTCTCTCTTCACGCGAACAGAGGCCACGAACAGACCCTCCTGTGCCTGTGTTTTTAAACTCAGCCCTGCCAAAGATTCGGTCCGACCTCCGGTTTGCGGGTCAACGGTTCAACCAATTGAACCGCCCGGTTCGATAAGTTATATAATTTACGACTAAACCATTGAATCCGTTGTTCCTTAATGAACACCTACCTTAGTTGGTCTGGGAGGGAGTAGCGTACATTCTATGGGACTCGGGGGTTCATCCAGTCGATGCAGTTCGAGAGGACGGGGTGAGATAAAGAGCAATGAGGATGAGGTGATGGATGGCGACGAGTGGCGGCTTGAGGATACGACCGCAAAGGTGCATTGATGCCAAAGGACGTGAGATGATATCGACGGTTGCGCGTGGTGCATTTATGAAAAAACCTTTGTAACCATGAAGAACAAGTCAAACACAGAGGCCTTATGCAATTGCGGGAGGGAGAGAGAGAGAGAGAGAGAGAGAGCTTGGGAAAAATTAGGGTTTTCGGGTGTCTTTGTGTGGTTGGGCGCACAAATGTACCGTGCGGACTGGGAGCATCAATAAATGGACGACACTCTATTATTCGAATATTGCGTGATTGCTTTTGCATTGTCACAATCAATTAAAAATAAGGATAGTAAGCACGTAAATTTTCGGTTTTTGCTTGCTTGGATTCATCTTGATGCGGTGGTGTTCTCTTGCCAAAACTTTGTACATTCGCTTTCATAAAATTTAATCTCGGAGCACCGTATCATGTATTTTATGTATCTTAGCTGGATCGAAACGATTGATGATGGCCTTTTCTCTTTTTTGGAAACTGCCCAAGCAGCTTCTCATTGAAAAGCAATTAATCGGCACGGCCATGTCTATTAATCACTTCTAAATATTAATCGGTCGGGTTGGGTCGGGTCGGGTCAAACCCATCAAATAGAAGTGGTTGGACTAACGTGGACTAATCAATATTCGTTGTGGACTCAATTTAACCTGTCTAAATTGAAGAAGATTTGTTGGCGAATGGCGAGCCTAACATAATACTGGCATCTAATTTATGTATGGCTGAGACTAGCTTAGGTCCGGTCAAACTTGACATCTTTATAGCTTCGGGCCCCTTTGGCTCCCGGTGTGTCCGCGTCACGATTTCGACCTCCATTTTATTTCTCGTGTCCGTCAAACACGATTTCGATCGAACCTTCATTCCATTAATAAAAGCGATTTTATATTCCTCATGTATATACACACTCAGGGGTAAGTATGGTTCTAGAATAGATTCTAGAATATGATAATCGGATCAGTGGGAATCTGTCGGTTCCACCAGGTTCAAGAGTATGCGTGGGTAGGTTTTAGATTTCAATCCTGTTTTGACATGTAAATTTCAGGTTTTATGTAGGTGGAACATGAAATCTGAATCTGAAACAAGTTTTGTGTTTTTTTTTTATCCATGTCTTCGTATGATCTTGCGATATTCCATGACGTTCGATGATGAATATATAATAGAAAACTACTAGTCTAAGTTTTCATTTTATGATTGAGATTTTTACTTTGTTAATATTTCATATTCTTCGTGTGTCTAAATATAAGTTGCGATCGATATATTGTAACAACAAGTGATGGTCATTAAAGGTGATAATTCACTGCAATCGTTCAATTAATAATACAAGTAGAACCTGAGTGGACCCTGAAACCTTTAACAGGTAGGTTCTAAGTTCAGGATATGAATGGTAGGTTACGGGTTCCAAAAAATGAGGAACATATTCCAACGGATAAGTTCAAGGTTCCAGATGGAACCTGAAAACCGCTCGCCCCTACACACACTATCCTCGACATTGGACTCCAAAAATCTCGAACTCTCACCTCATTTCATTCCCCTTCGTCCTTTCATTCCATTTTCGTTTCCTTTCCCTTTTTCGCATACCAATCTTGTTGGGAAATCATTGATGATTCATAAATTAAGAGGAAAATCCCATCTGATGCTTCACATTGTTCGCGTCCTTCGTCGATCACAAGAGAACGGCATCGCCTGGAAATTTGCAGCATCTGACGAGGAAATTAACGTTTGGTTTCCACAGTTTTCTTTTTATTTATATATTTATCTTTTTGGGGGGGCCAGAGTTGGTTTTCTTAGTTGCCCCTCGTGTAATTACAGATAATATCTGTCAGATATCATCATCATCACTATACAATGGAGCAAGAGCAAAAGATGCCAAGTGCCGCCAAAGCGAACGAGGCGCACAGCGCAAATGCTCTGGCATGAGCAAGAAGAAGAAGTGATCACACCCCGCCCCATTCATGTCTCTCTACTTTGGCCCCAACAATCAATATTTGAAAAGGAAAGATCGTTCATTAGAAAAAAAAAAAAAAAACCGATAACATGGTCGTGTCCGGTTGTTCGTAACTCGCGAGCTCGATTTTTCAATTGATTCTCGATTCATCTTCGAATGGAAATCCCCAGATCCCGTACCCTATAGATGGCTTCTCGGATGGCTACAAGATCATAAGATTATCTGATGTGACCGAGACGAGGGGATGCGAGGCTCGTTAGTCAATTGTGGCTACGACCTATTATTCCTTTATTTGTCCTAGCATATGAAAATTGGCTTCCGGTTTGTCAAACGTCTCGCAAAAAATGTCCGGTCAAACTTCACGTGTGAATTCGCACTAGATTGACGCGAACACTGTAGTGTCACGTCATACCACCTAAATTACTTGTCCTCATCGGCCTTTTCTGTTAACCGGTAGATTAGTCAACCATTGAATACACTGACTTAATGGAAATAGAGACTAACCACATGCAACACATCAATAAACCTTAATTAGATTGGTCGATTAAGGATTAAAAAGGAGGTAGTTAAGGTGGCCCAACTCACCATTTCAATGACACGACACAAGCCTACTTAAATTAATTTACCGATGAACAAACACAACCCATCCGCCTCGAATTCCCAAATTTGCCCCTCCTCCTCGAGCCGTAATAACGGAAAGACCCCCCCGCATTAAGAAGGCAAAAAGGAAAAACGCTCGCCACCGTAACAGAAAGGACGACTCCTTTTACAACCAAAAAAAAAACAGAAAGAAAATGGCCGTCGCCGGCGTTTGACCGTTAAGGCAACTCTCTCTCTGCGCGTCGGATGCCGGCGGATCGACGCCACCGTCGTCGCTGACCCGGCCGTGGACTCGCAGAGTGAACTCGCTAGGTCGGAATTCCGTTTTGCCTTCGTCTCTCCGACTGCGAAAGCACGTGAGGGCGAAGAAGAAACGCCGGAGCTCCGCCGCTTCGGTTCGCCCGATCGCCGCGGAGCTGGAGCCGTTGGCACTTGCAAGGTTTTTGACAAGATGATGATATCGCGAGGCTTGTTCGGGTGGTCGCCGCAGCACGTACAGCCGCTGACGCCGGTCTCGGAGGTGTCGGAGCCGCCGGAGTCCCCGTCCCCGTACATCGACACCGGCGCGGAGGTGTCCGGGGCCGCCCCCGAGCAGCCGGCGGACGACGGGGGGGAGATGGAGGAGGAGGAGGAGATCGAGCCGCCGCCCGAGGCGGTGCCGTTCTCTCGCCTCTTTGCCTGCGCAGACCGTCTCGATTGGGCGCTCATGATCGCGGGGTCGCTCGGTGCCGCCGCGCATGGAGCAGCTCTGGTGGTCTACTTGCATTACTTTGCGAAGATCGTGCATGTGCTGCACTTGGGGCCTAAGGCAGACCACAACGAGACTTTTCACCGGTTTAAGGAGGTAATTCGATGGTTTTTCAAAGATAATTCGCACTTTCGAATGCTGCAAAAAGCATAAAAACGGCAGTATGCGTTTGCTCTGCCATTTGTGTTCTGCCTTTGATCGGTGGAATGCTTTTTGCTGATGGCAAAAGTTAAATCGAACTGGATGGGATTGGTTAAATGTTGAGGGCGTTCGATGTTTGGGTAAAGGAAGTGTGCAATTGGCTGAGCCTTTTTCAGCGCATCTTTTGGGGACTCCATCGTCATTTAGGTTTAACCTGCTCTCTGTAATTTGGAGGATGGAGTGGCATTCCCTTCGGTAGTACGCCATCCATCGTATTGGCTTAGTTTGTAAAAAATGTTTGAGATGGTTCGTTAGTTTCTGTTTCATTCCATTTGAAGGAACATATTGGTCTTAAATGGGGGAGATATACGCAGCCAGCTTCAGGTACTGCTAAATTTAGCTAAATGGTTAAAAGACTACTTCAGTCGTCAATTGTAGCTTCTTTCTCTTCTTGAAGATTAGACAAGGTGCAACGGTCACATAATCCACAAATCAATTCGTGATCGACCTGGATTTCTCATAATGGTAGGGCCAAATCATTTATAGAGATGCTCAACACAGAAGAAAGTCTCGAGCTTGTTCGTGAGTTATCAAATGTTTTGCTCCTTACTGTGGCATGAAGAGATGATATTAAGTTTGGTTTTTGTATACTTTCTTGATGGTACTTTGTAAAACTTGTAAGCTGACTGTCATTGCCCGGACCTTTCTGGGAGCTTGATGTGTGGATTAAAACTTGTGGATATTAAATTAGCCAACTCAATTAAATGTTATATTTTCTCTCTGCAGCTTGCTTTATCTCTGGTCTACATTGCAGTGGGTGTTTTTTTCGCAGGTTGGATAGGTAAGGCCCGGAAAACTCAAAACTTATTTTTGCAAAACCAACCCACTTGTGACCCTTTATATCCGAGTTGGCTGACTTGGTCTTTGTAATAGAGGTTTCTAGCTGGATCCTGACGGGAGAACGACAAACTGCTGTCATTAGGTCAAAGTATGTTCAAGTCCTACTTAACCAGGAAATGAGTTTTTTTCACACATACGGAGAAAATGGGGATATTGTGAGTCAGGTGTTAAGTGATGTATTGCTTGTTCAATCTGCACTCAGTGAAAAGGTATGTTCAGACAAATACATTACATTCGCAGTTTCTTGGCTACTACAATGACAAGTTTGAGCAGATATCTGAAATTTGAATGGTATTGTTGCTGATACAGGTTGGCAATTATATTCACAATATGGCTACTTTTTCCTGCGGGCTGGTTATTGGATTTGTGAACTGTTGGCAGATTGCTCTTATAACTTTAGCAACTGGCCCTTTCATTGTAGCTGCTGGAGGAGTATCGAACATATTTCTTCATAAGCTTGCTGAAAATATTCAAGATGCATATGCTGAAGCAGCTAGCATTGCTGAACAGGTATTTTTTTTCTCCCCATCACTTCTCCTCCACCCGAGAAGGATATAGGAAAGCTAAATAAAATGAGGGTAATTCTAGCTGGAAAGGCAAAAAATTGAGGGTTCTTCCAGCTATGGATTGCTACACATATTACTTGTCCTTTTTTGTTTTTTGTTAATTTTTTTTTCGGGGGGAGGGGGGTGGGGGGATCAATATGAGGCTGGGATTGCCAAAATGGATATCTTGCGTGTGCATGCTGTCTTCTGTATTAATACCATGAAAGTTTATGTAGACAATATTTTCTGTGCTACAGTTTATTTGGGCACTAGTTTAACTTTTTTCTGTTGGAACAAATCCCATTTATACTCTTCGTCTAGCTCCAGAAGGGAAATACTCGATTCGGTCATATTCAGAAGGAATGAATAGTTCAAGTGTTGGTTCAGTCATGGGGCCATAGCATTAAGGACTGATGATCTACGACAAAGAATGGCTCCTTTGTTTGCTTGTTATGGATCTGTGAATTAATGATAGAAGAAAACATCTTTTCTGGAACTCATGTGCTGTTCCCTCAAGGGAAACTGATATCTTTTCTTCATTAATATCTAGAACTCATCATTTCTATAGCATCAACAACTGATGAATCTGCATCAAGATATGACACCACTGTGTGCGCAACTATTAGAAATCCCATAACTATTAACTGTGGAGGCTGTTTTGAAGTTGTCATCCTTCCTTTTAAACGTTGGTGGCAGTTCTCATTCTAAGCTACCCATTTCAAAACTGTGGCAGGCAATTTCTTACCGTAGGACCTTGTACGCATTCACTAATGAAACTCTCGCCAAATATTCTTATGCCACATCATTGCAAGCGACCCTGAGATATGGAATCATGATAAGCCTTGTGCAAGGACTGGGACTTGGATTCACATATGGCCTCGCAATATGTTCCTGTGCTTTACAACTTTGGGTCGGACGATTTCTGGTTACCCATGGAAAAGCTCATGGTGGCGAAATTATAGCAGCATTATTTGCTATAATCTTAAGTGGCCTGTAAGAACCTGATTTGATTTTGCATTCTGTATTACATTGCTTTGCTCTTAATGTTGCATCCCATTTGTGTGCAGTGGACTGAATCAAGCTGCAACCAACTTCTACTCCTTTGACCAAGGGCGATATGCTGCTTATAGACTTTTTGAGATGATAAGTCGGTCATCCTCTGTTGGTAATAATGATGGAAATACCCTAGTCTCTGTTCATGGAAACATCGAGTTTCGCAATGTGTATTTCAGCTATCTGTCACGTCCTGAAATCCCTATTCTAAGTGGATTTTACCTCAGTGTGCCTGCTAAGAAAGCTTTGGCACTTGTCGGCAGAAATGGATCTGGGAAAAGCAGCATCATTCCACTGATGGAGCGATTTTATGATCCTACTTTAGGTATGACGGCACATTCTAATTTGCAGTATTTCTCCAAATGTTTCCATCAGCTTTCCGTAACAACTTTAGCAATTATTTCTGCTTGCAGATTCCAATTGTTTTCACAATTTTTGTTGCAGGAGAAGTTCTTCTGGACGGTGTGAATATCAAAAA
The DNA here is from genome assembly GCF_021117445.2 of Syzygium oleosum. Taxonomy (NCBI): domain Eukaryota; kingdom Viridiplantae; phylum Streptophyta; class Magnoliopsida; order Myrtales; family Myrtaceae; genus Syzygium; species Syzygium oleosum. Next base: position 20,485,464 of record NW_026607486.1, read on the forward strand.
CCTGAAACTAGAATGGTTAAGAAGTCAAATAGGTCTAGTCACCCAGGAACCTGCTTTGCTAAGTCTTAGTATAAGAGATAACATAGCTTATGGACGCAATGCTTCATCGGATGAGATTGAAGAAGCTGCTAAAGTCGCTCATGCACATGCCTTTATTAGCTCACTTGAGAAAGGATATGACACACAGGTAGAAACTTGATGCACATTCCGAATTGTAGCAGCTTTATTAGCTTCTTTTCTAGGCTTGCGATCTTCATGTTGTAAGTCATTTTGATAGCCTACAATGAGCTTTTGGTTGTTTCAGGTACGAGCTGGGTTAGAATTGACAGAAGAGCAGAAAATTAGGCTTGCTATTGCCAGAGCAGTGCTTCTAAATCCATCAATCCTTCTGCTGGATGAGGTTACAGGCGGACTGGATTTTGAGGCTGAAAAAGCTGTCCAAGAAGATCTTGATCTCCTCATGTTAGGACGTTCGACAATAATTATTGCTCGACGCCTTAGTCTTATAAGAAATACTGATTATATTGCTGTGATGGAGGAGGGTCAACTTGTTGAAATGGGGACACATGAAGAGTTAATCACTTTGGATGGACTCTATGCGGAACTTCTAAAATGTGAAGAAGCGGCAAAACTTCCTAGGAGGTATAATACAATTGTCACAGTCTTTCTTAATTACTGTGGTTGATATGAAGTGTGCTGATTACTCGTGAATATATCCAGGATGCCCTCAAAAAATTACAAAGAAACTGCGGTTTTCCAAATTGAAAAGGATGCTTCAGCAAGTTATAGTTTCCAGGAAGCTTCATCTCCCAAAATGATGAAATCACCCTCTCTTCAGAGAGTCCCTGGCATTCATGGAGTCCAGCCCCAAGATGTTATATACAACCTACAAGAATCACCAAAAACCGGGAGTCCTCCACTGGATCAAACATCTGAAAATGGGATTCCTTTGGATGAGGCAGATAAGGAACCAATACTTAAAAGGCAGGATAGTTTAGAAATGAGACTCCCGGAGTTACCAAAGATTGAGGTTCAGCCTGCACAACAACAAAAATCCAACGGTTCAGGCCCTGACTCCCCTGTTTCGCCCCTTTTGACAACTGACCCAAAAAATGAACGCTCTCACTCTCAAACTTTTAGTAGACCACCTAGTGAGTCTGATGATGTTTCAATAAAAGGTAAGGATGCCAAGGACAAGCCGATTCAGAAAGCACCATCCTTTTGGAGATTGGCAGAGCTGAGCTTCCCAGAATGGCTTTATGCTGTTTTAGGCAGCACAGGTGCTGCTATTTTTGGTTCTTTTAATCCTCTTCTTGCTTATGTCATTGCTTTGATAGTAGCAGCCTACTATAGACCTAGAGAGGGCCGTCACCTGTGGCAAGAGGTTGACAAATGGTGCTTGGTTATCACTTGCATGGGTGTAGTGACTGTGGTTGCCAATTGTCTGCAGCATTTCTATTTTGGTATTATGGGAGAGAAAATGACTGAGCGTGTTCGTAGAATGATGTTCTCAGGTGAGTACTTTGTAATCTTCTTTTGTTTTTTGTCTAGGGGAGTACTTATTGTCAATTCTACTATGTTGTGCATTTAGTTTTGGACTTTTGCGGGCTTTTACTAATGACCAGTTATTTCAGCACCTCTGAAAGTACTTTTTTATTTATCTACCTACCAGCCATGCTGCGCAATGAAGTTGGGTGGTTTGATGAAGAGGAGAACAGTGCCGACACTCTATCAATGCGCTTGGCAAATGATGCTACATTTGTAAGAGCTGCTTTTAGCAACCGCCTCTCAATATTAATACAGGACACTGCTGCAGTGATTGTGGCTGTCCTCATTGGACTGCTTCTCCAATGGCGATTGGCGCTTGTGGCTTTAGCAACCCTGCCTGTTCTTATGATCTCTGCTCTAGCCCAGGTTAGCTTTTTTATCCTGTATCTACCTCTTACCTTTCAGCAACTCTTTATATGTTCTTCCCAAATGTCTCTAGCAGCTTATAATGTTCTCAAGGCGCGCTTTAGATGAAAGAATTTATATCTTTTTGCATCACAGTTTGGTTGTAAATAGAAAAGGTCACAGTAGTCGTAACACCTCCAGATTTCTGTTGCTCTCTCTCCTTTCTCTATTACTTCCTAGGAATTATAAGATCACGTCGTTCATTGTTGTAAACACAAGGTGTTACAGACAATGACAAGGTGTTTCGGACAATGATGATTTATTTTATGTAGTTCAACTGCAATGCGATGATATTTGCTAAGTGGTATGTTTGATGAACCTTAAAACTATTAAGTGATTCTAAGCTATTTCAGGGAACCTTTTCTTTTTCTGAGGATTCTGTGTACTTTCTGTCTGTGTATTTCATCTATGGAAAATTATCTGTTGTAGAAACTGTGGCTTGCTGGTTTCTCGAGGGGCATCCAGGAGATGCACAGGAAGGCCTCTTTGGTTCTTGAGGATGCAGTTAGGAACATCTATACAGTTGTTGCATTTTGTGCTGGAAACAAGGTAATGGAGCTATACAAAATACAACTACAGAAGGTATTCAGGCAGAGTTTTCTCCAAGGAACCGCCATTGGTTTTGCATTTGGTTTCTCACAGTTTCTCCTCTTTGCCTGCAATGCTCTTCTACTCTGGTATACCGCCTTATCTGTCAAGAATGGTTATATGGATCCGCCGACGGCTCTCAAAGAGTATATGGTATTCTCTTTTGCGACATTTGCGTTGGTTGAACCTTTTGGATTGGCTCCATACATACTCAAACGACGGAAATCTCTTGCCTCCGTGTTTAAAATAATAGATCGAGTGCCTCAAATTGACCCGGATGATAGTTCTGCGATGAAACCTCCCAATGTTTATGGAACCATTGAGCTGAAAAACGTGGACTTCTGTTATCCAACTCGGCCAGAACTGTTGGTACTTAGCAATTTTAGCCTCAAGGTTAACGGGGGACAAACTGTAGCAGTGGTGGGAGTTTCAGGTTCCGGAAAGAGCACCATAATATCTTTGATAGAAAGATTCTATGATCCAGTTGCAGGGCAGGTCTTACTGGATGGGCGAGATCTTAAATCGTACAACTTGAGATGGCTGAGGAGCCATCTGGGTCTAGTTCAGCAGGAACCGGTCATCTTCTCAACAACCATAAGGGAAAACATCATTTATGCACGCCACAATGCAAGTGAAGCTGAGATAAAGGAGGCAGCTAGGATAGCCAATGCCCATCATTTCATAAGCAGCTTGCCTCATGGTTATGACACGCACGTGGGAATGAGAGGTGTGGATCTGACCCCAGGACAGAAACAGCGAATTGCCATTGCCCGTGTTATCTTGAAAAATGCGCCTATATTGCTGTTGGATGAAGCTAGTTCGTCGATCGAGTCCGAGTCAAGCCGAGTGGTCCAGGAGGCACTCGACACCTTGGTGATGGGTAACAAAACTACCATTCTGATAGCCCACAGAGCCGCGACGATGAGGCATGTCGACAGCATTGTAGTTCTTAATGGTGGACAGATTGTGGAAGAGGGGACCCACGACACTTTGATGGCCAAAAACGGTTTGTATGTACGCTTGATGCAGCCGCGCTTCGGAAAGGGTTTGCGGCAGCATCGACTTGGCTAGACCTGAATTCCGATGAGTCGCGACATAGTTTCATTTGTACATCTGAGAGTTCCTCCAGAAAGCTAAATTATCAGGGCATTACCCAAGCAATTATGAAAGAAATGTCGACGTACACCGAGCTGGAGTTGACAGAGCGTGAGGGCAAAAAGATGTGAATGGCAAGGCTTACTTAGATCACTGTTTATAGAAATCTGTAAATCATGGTAGGTGTTTGCAGTAGCTTTTCACATTGTTGTTTAGTAATCAGCACAGGGTGTTAGATATAGCAGCTTCGGAGTGTGGCGTGATCACGGTTGAGGATATGCTTTTGTCCAGGATAGATGCATATTCTTTTGGACCATTGGTTGGTTTGTGTACATGAGTGGAAAAGACTCTCAGTTTAACCCTGCTCTGATCTTCATTTTCTTCCCAATTAAAACACTGGTGTCCGGAACAAAGCGAAAGCATTGTTTTACCGAGAAATAATGTGTATTTTTTCAGAGGTTATTGATGACAGAATTCAGCTCTTTGTTAGGAGCGGGATGAAAGAATTTGAATCAAAACATGGAGAATGATCTCCACGTCCTCATTTTCATTTGGGATAAAGCATCGCATCTATAAACAAGGAAGAAATACATCGCAACTCTCGGATGGCGCGTGGAATGCATGCTCTGTGCACAAACGCGGCTCAGATATCGAGCACTCTAAAAGAGTCCGCGACTACTTTAAGCTTGTTCCTTACTCTTCTCCACCTTCTCTCGTTTGCTGCGACGGTCAGCGTGTAAAATCTCCCTGCTCAGAAATGAGCGATCTAATCAGACAAATTTACATTGGCTTTCGTGATTACATGTCTCGGTGGAAAGCTTACCGTTTGCTACTGCAATGGTCGCAAAAGAGCAACTGGCGAAGTTCGGAGATCTGAGCTCATACTCAAATGTGTAATAGTCCTTCCCATCAACAGTTCGCTGCAATCACTTGATCAACGCGAGACTAATGAACCGGCCTCATTGACAGTAAAAAATGTCTGAATGAATTACAAGTAGGACTAATGAAGGGAACCTCAGATTTCACGAAGAGTAGAGAAATATAGGAGAGAGCAGTAATGGGTGCAAATTACCTCCTGCATGTCAAAAATATTAGCTATCTGATTCGGTGCAGCGTAAATATTCTTCACCAAGTTAGAGACAACCTGCCACGACAAAGGAAATGGTAAATGAACAGATTGTGAAGATTCAATGAGAAATCTCGAAGAAGAGTTGCGAATAATCGTGCCTCGTCCATAGGACCCATGTCATGGATGTCTTTCTTATCGGTCGGTATGAATCTGACTCTCAGATTCTGCAGCTGCAGATACCGATCCTTGAATGCGGAATCATGCCCCCGGAAATCGAATTCCTAATTTGGAACACCAAAAAGAAGTCCCAATGAGAAAACTCTTTTGAATCATCTCAAGTATTGTTGAATCTACAAGATGAGCAAGTGTTTCTTGTGCTTGCAATAACTTGAGGTCTTGGAACATACCCTCCAATCTGAGGGATAATAATATGAATACCCATCCAAAAGGTCGACGAAAGCTCGATAATTTGCCGGCATTTCTGCACCAGAATCAAGAAAAGGAATACTCACATGCTCTTCTTTCGAACATCACATAATTTTCATCTTCTGAAAAGCTTAGAACTTTAGAACTAAGTGACTGAGCATCACCCATTACCGCACCTTGAGCTAGAAGAGAACTAGCAGGCAATAAGCTTGCTGTCAACGACCCAACAACGCCCAAGAGAAAAGGCCTTCTCTTGCAGTTGCCTGAAACTTAGCCGAATTTTCCATCCCTTAATTTCAATCTTCGGATTGACATATGCATTCTCGGGGTGAATGACTTACTTTCTTCATCGACGGCTGTCGCGCGATCGCACAAGCATGTGATGTTGTGATGAAGAGGAAGCTCCCCGGTTCGAGGTGACTCGCTCCAACGAGGCTCCTTCAGCTGTGAAAGGATAATGGACACAAACAGTGAGTTGTGCTCAGAAAATCAAGAACAGAGAACAGAGAATGATGACAGACCGACCTTTTCTTTGAAGGTTCTTGGAACCCAACTCGGGGAGAGTGAAGAGACCACCATGAACGTAGCTCCGTTTGGAGATGCTGGTTGATCCTGCAAACTCTACTTCTGGATGATGTACGTTTAGGAGCTTGTGGTCGTGTGGAAGCTTTTTTCTTTTCTTCCTGTCAAATGGATAACTCTGTTATTCAAGGATTGATGGGAGGGAAATCATGAGAGCTTTCGCACGTCGATCGCGCGTGTGTGCTAGCAGTAGCGATGTTTAATATTTATTTCCACGTGATTAATTATACTTTCCTAGGGCCATTTGTTTTGGTACTTTAAAAAAAGGGTTAATTTCACGAAAAACCTTAAATCAGTACACCTGTGATTAATTTACTCTCCGTCAGTTTCCATTAAATTTTACCGTCAAATTACTGAGTTGGATGATACATTGCAATTGACAGGTATATCAGTTTAAGGCACAAGTGTATCGGTTTATAATTTTTCGTGGTATTAATCCAATTTAACGGAAACTAATAGAGAATAAATTTGTCACAAATATATCAGTTTTGGATTTTTTATGGGCCAAAAATTAATTTGAGGTAAAATTGTCACTGATGTACAAATGTTGAGTTTTTTATGATAAAAAAATTAATTTGATGTATTAATTTAAGTTTTTTCGTGATATTAACCCTTTAGAAAATTGCATTGTAGAAGCATAAAATGCTACTTAGATTAAATAATATTTCAAAAAAATGAATACGAATCTATTTTGAAATAATTTAACTGTTTCACATCAACTAAAATTCAAATTTCGGCAAATAATAAGATCTAAAATGTCAACATCGTCAATATTTATAATCACATAATGTATGTATGGTTTGTATGATTTTCTATCCCCTAAACGCTGTGCCGTTTCAAGCCATAAAAGGAAAAACGCTGTGCCGTTTCAAGCCATAAAAGGAAAAACGCTGTGCCGTTTCTCTCCCCAAAACCCCATTCACCTGAAGCCCCTCTTCCGTCGTTCCCTCACGCCATTGTCGTCTGCAGTTCTTGTTTTCACGGTCGGCGAACATGGTGCTCTCCAACAAGAAGCTGAAGGAGAAGCTAAGAGCGGCTTTAGCCGAATCCCTGGCGAAAAACGAATCAAACGCCGACCTTCATCACGCAAAACCCGCCAATCCCGATCAAGATTCGCGGCCAGAGTCCCTGAAACAGCTCATGGGCTCGGCAACCCAGAGACCCAGATTGTCCAAGCGAGAGAAACGCAGAAAAAATCGGTCTTTGGGAGGTGGGGTCGATAATGGCGAGAAAGAAGATGAGGGTGTTATAGAGAGGAGGGAGAAGAGCTCGTTTGAGGAAGTGGGCAATGGTGGCGATGAGAGGAAGGAGGAGAAGAGAAATAAGAAGAGGAAGATAGATGAGGGGACTGAGAATGGAAGCTTGGGTGCTGAGGAGGGTGGTGGTGATGTGAGTGTGAAAGAGGCCAAGAAGAAGAAGAAGGAAAAGAAGAGGGATGAGGGGACTGAGAATGGAAGCTTGGGTGCTGAGGAGGGTGGTGGTGATGTGAGTGTTGAAGAGGCGAAGAAGAAGGAAAAGAAGAAGAAAAAGAAGAAGAGTAAAACGGGTAAGAAGAAGGAGAAGGGTGAGGACAAGATTGAAGAGGACAAGGCTGTGGTTGAACATGCCGTGGCGGAGGTCAATAGGTACATATTATGGCAATCTGTTCTTTTAATTTGCTCTGAAAGTCTGAATGAATTCTTCTACTCGAGTTGTATCGCCCTACCTTGGTTGTTGAGAAGCAGGCAACCGATGATTGTCGTTTGGTTTATAGTTTTATAATCTTCTGCGAATTTTCTTGGACTTATGATTATTTACCATTCCATGCTCGAGTGGATATCGCTTAGAATGTCCTTTGGCAAAGGTATCATCCTAGTGTGCATTTAGCATTTTGGAAGTACTTCAATGAGGCATGGAACTCGTGGTTCACGACATTGATGATCAGCAAGATTGTGAATGGGTCCTGATCATGGTCTAAATATTAATGAGGCTTTCGGCCAGAATATATGTTTGCTATCTCTGGTCCTGAAAATCATTGTTTTCTAACAGTAATCTTAGTGAATTCTTCATTGAGACTATCTCAGAGTTTGTGCTGTAGGAATGATACAAAGTAGTTGTTCAGAATGAATTGCCATTAGCTCTAATTTGCTCTACCTGGTCAGTTCAAGATTTTTGTTGTCTTTATAACTTCTGGTTTCCTCATATCAGTGCCAAGAATATGAATATCTGAACTATGCATTTCCATGTCTCTTTTGTGGCCCAATGTCTGGTGCATGTCTATGCTTTTTGCATTTGACTAATAGTGGCTCAGTGTTGGAGAGAGCTGATCCATTATGCTTCCGGCATTTAATTTCTGGTTCTGGACACAAGGTACCTGCCAAATTTTCCATCCATTTTAACTCAAGCTCTCCATTTCTTTTGCACATTTACAGTCAAGAGAGTGAAGATGTTGCTCGGAAAGTTTATGTTGGCGGTATCCCCTACTACTCCTCAGAAGATGATATAAGAAGCTACTTTGAAGGTTGTGGCACCATAACAGAAATTGATTGTATGACTTTTCCTGAGAGTGGGAAGTTTAGAGGAATCGCCATTATCAGTTTCAAGGTTAGTCATTAGATGACCCTTCACGGTGTTAAACTTTGAGGTGTTTGTGCCTTTTTCTCCTTTAATTGTTTTTTCGCGTTAATTCAGATAGCTTCTTCAGAATGTTGCTTCAGAGTCCTGTTTTTGGAATTTAATCTAGTGCATGATCAATGTGGGATGGTTTTAGCAACCTGATCATATAGAAGGATCTGTGAAGCTAACATTATGCAGTGAAAAAAGGCATTTTCTTGATGTTACCTTTGACATCAAAGTTTCAGTTATGTGTACTTCAAGTGCTACAAGCTTCCTTCTCCTTTCCCAGTGTGTTTTTTCTTTTCGATTTTATCATAGAGCACAGGAGCTTCCTTGAAGACAGATTACATGCATTGCCTGTCAATCCTTCCTGTAATTTTCTGGTGAATAGGATGAAATGAGGATATGCTGGTATTTTCTTGACATTTTGAGGAATATAGGAGGGAAAATTAGTATATTTGCAGACATTAGATTGGTTAGATTTCCTTTGTACATTTCCTTTGAAGTCCAAAGTAACCAGACTTTAACTTCCCAATAGGAATGCGAAAGAAATGTAGTTAGGTAGTCTTAGGGAATATTAAGCTTGAATCTTGACACGGAAGTGAGCTGCGATAATTGGATATTAATTTAATATCTGTCATGAGTTGTGAGCATATTGATTAGCATCAAAAAGTGCTTCATCCAGAAGGTTCTCGTCTTCTGAAATGGGTCCGATAATTCGTAATTATTCCAGTAGGCAGCTGTCATGGTTATGTGACTTTGGCTTTCAAGATTTATACCCTAAATTGTTTACTTAGTTTCACTCCCATTGCCCGAGTTATTTGTCTAACAGATGGCTACGAATCCCTGAAACTGAAACATAGTACCAAGTCTTTAGTGTTTTCTATGATATTATATCTAGAAACAATGGATCCTGTGTAACAGCTAATTTGAATTATTTATTAATTTGTTTTGCAGACAGAGGCTGCAGCTAAGCGAGCTTTGGCTCTTGATGGTTCCGACATGTGAGTGTATTAGGAAGAAGCAGTATCTACTTTCTCAAGTATTACGTCCAATCAAATGCATCATGCTCATTGAACCCTTTCTTTTTATTTGTCAGGGGCGGACTCTTTCTCAAAATCCAGCCCTTCAAGGCAACTCGAGCCACTAAAACAGCCGAGTTCGCCCCGCCGATTGTTGAAGGCTACAACAGGATCTACATTGGGAATTTGTCATGGGATATAACCGAGGACGACGTGAGGAAATTCTTCTCAGATTGCAACATATCGTCTATACGTTTCGGTATGGACAAGGAAACGGGAGAGTTCCGGGGCTACGCCCATGTGGATTTTTCCGATAGCCTTGCAATGGCGATGGCCATTAAGTTGAATCAGCAGGTTTTGTGCGGTAGGCCTGTTAAAATAATGAGTGCAATCCCTAAGGAAGGTGTCAAAAGCAGTGCAAGAACCGTGTCGGCGAATACCACAGTCTATAACGCAAATACCACAGTCGATAATGCTAATTCCGCAGTCGATAACACTACTACTGGATCGACCGTCAGCAGTGGCAAGATGAAGAGAAGAACCTGCTATATATGCGGCGAGAAGGGCCATATTTCTTCTGCTTGTTCTAAGAAGCCAGCTGATGCTTCGACAAATCCAGATGCAACTTAATAAGCTTCCGATCAAGAGGTTACAAATTCTTTGCTCGCTTGTTCTTTAGTCTCCTTTAGGTACTAGAAACAGTTCATCCTCGGGGGCAGCATTTTGAAATGGTCAGTGAACTTCCGTGTGGAAATCAACTGCTAAGAGGAATGCTGTCGTGCATGTGCATATCAAGTTGGCGTTTCAGGTCAAGCAAGTAGTGTAAAATTAGACCAGATGGAGATAGTATCATATCTAGAGTCTCTCAGTGGATAAGGAGCTACTGTTATTGAATAGACTTTTCGATGCTGTTTCATTGAGACATTCTGACGTCCGACGAACATGATTTTTTTTGTTTTGGCCGACGGTTGGAAGCTACTGCTGCGATGTGGTGCTTGGAGAAATATGTTTAACTTCTGCGTCCCTTCACTCTGTAATGAAGTTTTGGCCTTTTTTCCATTTTGACAATAACATTGTAATGTTTCTGGCTCATAGAAAGATGTTCAACTTCTTCCTGGTGGGAACAGCGATTCCGTTATCTCTCGGAATGACTCCAGGAAAAAAAAAAGAGGGGGTAGTTCGAAAACATGAAATCCGATGGATTAAGGTTAACAAGAGCAATACCCGCAGATGAAGTCGCGTAGCCAAAACTTGAAGTATTTGTTGAAGTAGGAGGTAAGGATGGCCAACATTTTCCTGATGTGAACTTGATGTGATCACTTGGAAGCAAGCAAGAACTCCACTCCAATAATCTGTTTGGACATAATTTATCTTAAGCTTGTCTTTGCTTGCAAAATAGACATACTCGCCACACTTTTCCCTAATCACCTTTCTTTCTTGAGGTTATTGTTTTGGTATTTTGTATTTTGTGGTTGGCTTCTTGGTACACCTGTTGTGTAGGTCATTCACCGAATTGTCGGCACAGCAACCCCCAACTATTGTACCTCTCTACCCAATATTAGTATCCATGCGCTGCGGTTTGCTTATTTAAGTGCACGAGCAAGCTTGGGATGTGGGGGCCAAAATAGACCTTCAAGGATGCGAACTTCGACACCCCTCTAATATTCTTTTCTTTTCGTTTCTTTCTGACCATATTTTGATTTGCACAATCGGATGAATGTAGCCATGTGTGGTTCGCCATACCTTCATTGGCTTGAATTCTTTCTTTTTCTATGCTCTTGGATTTTGGGAAACCATCAAGGCAGCTTCCCTTATTCTGAGTGTCGTTGTTTCACGAGACTTCGCTTTTTGGAAGATTGGCATTCTTGTCCACAGTCTCATCGAGCTGGTCCCGTGAACTCACAGTTGATAAACTATCTGATCAATAATCTTTTTTTTTTTAAGGGACGAAGCAGAATGTCAGCATTTAGACCCTAATCTGAATATCATGCATGTCTCTAGTTTTTTTCCCTTTATTTAACAGCGATGGGATTATTCAATGAAGAACTGACAAGAAAAGCTTTGGTCACATAAGGTTGGCATGTGCATGGTTTTTTGGGGATATTGTTGTAAGCCAAATTAGTGATTAGAAGAATGCTCAAATCATTTGCTCCAAATCCAATTATTCTTTTTCTAGAAACAACCGGGCGATTTCACGTTGGCCATCCTCGGGGGTGCTAAATAAAACCTGCGTGACTTGATATCTTGCCATGGAAGAAAAGCTTCTTGGTTTTTTATGAAAGCCACTGTTGTGGGTACATAAAAAGCTTCTCTTAAGCACATGTTAATACTGTGCGGCTGAGCTAACGTTTGTCTGGACTAAAAGCCTATTATTGGCAACTATCAAAAAAGTTGTAACATGACATTGAACGCTCGCTTTTGCAGATGCATCCACAGCATTAATGGAGAAAAAACCTGGGATGATGTCAAAGTCATCACATCTGGGTTAGAATTTTTCTGTTCACATTCTTTGGCTCTACCAACGAATTATTTGGAAAATTATCTAAAAAATCCTAAACCTATTGCACTTTTATCAATTCAATTATAAACACATCAATTTTGTCAATTGAATCCTAAACATTTTCACGTTAAGCCAAATGAGTCCATCAGGCCAGACGTGGACGCCAGTGGTCCTACGTGGTATGACAGACGCTGACATGGATAATTTTTAATAATATTTTTTAAATTATTTATTTATTTATTATTTGTTCTTTGCCAATTCATAACGAAATCTATACAGTGACGGTATTTAATTACGAAGATTGGCCGGGTACCTAACCCTCTCTTAGTCCCTTCTTCTTGCAAGAGTATAATAGACATAAATTTTCGGCTGAGGATTTCCCCAGTTAAGCAAAGAACAGATAACGACAACTTCTGGTTAGCCGCGAGTTCAGATGAAACAAATTCACCTGCCAAGAGCTGACCCCCTGAGGTCACATTCCCCGAGCATTTGTCCCCCCTACTATATATGCACAATGCCTCTCTCTTGTTTCTCTATTGTTCCCTCCCCTTTCTTCTTCTTTCTCCAAGAAAGTCCAAGCCTCGTGATTTCTCCGCCCACTAGCCCCTTTGTTTATTTGCCGTTAGTTAACCCTTTTCGTATCTCTTCGTCGAGAGTTTTCTTTGATGGGCCTCCGATCATTCTGAGGCATCCTCGGTGTTGCTTTCCTTGGTCGCCAGAAGAGGAACAGGAAGGAACCAAAAAAATGTCCGTCAGTTCAAGGTTCAACACGGCAGATGCGTGGGTGCCCAAGAAGTTCCAAGACACGGACACGAGTCCTGAGAGGACCAAGAAATGGATTGAGCCCCAGATGAAGATGGAGAGCAAAATCCCGGTCGTTTACTACCTCTCGAGAAATGGCCATCTTGAGCATCCCCATTTCATGGAAGTCCCGCTTTCGTCACCCGGTGGGCTCTTTCTCGGAGGTAAACGAAACTTCGTGGATCATTTTTCAGAAGTTCTTTTCTCTGTTCCTTATTTGCTTTTACTCTCTGTTTGATACATGTTGATTCTGGTTGAGATGTTTTCCAAGTGATTGATGATCTTTTGCTGCAATTTTTCCAGATGTGATCAATAGATTGAATTGTGTGCGAGGTCAAGGCATGGCCAACTTGTACTCTTGGTCTTCAAAGAGGTATGTGACTGAACTCACAAACAAGCGCTCTCTGTCCCCTCCAATTTGGTCTCCTTTTGTTTCTGAACGTCGTATAGCTTGGTGACTTTTAGGTAGAAGTACTATCATGATTTTTCTTATTTTTCCCCCTGAAAGTGAGAAAAGGTATGGGAATGGAACAGACAAAAAAGAAATGCTCTTTTTCTTGGTTCTTTTGAGTGCATAAATTCTCTTTTTCTTGGTTCTTTCGAGTTCAACATTGGCAGGAATGGTTCAACAATTTCTAGTAAAATTTGCTTTATATGATTCGGCAAGTTACATCATCTTTCTTTCATTTCATGATCTGGTCTTTGCCTCTTTTTAAATTTAGGAACTACAAAAGTGGGTATGTGTGGCAAGACTTGACAGAGGATGACCTGATACACCCTTGCAATGGCCATGAATACATCCTCAAGGGATCACAACTCCTCCAAGTACCACCTCCAAGCTTCCGATCCTCCGCCGCGATCTCAACGCCGGCGTCAAAGAACTGCTCCTCGGAAACAAACAACCCAGCTGAGGACATCAAGCTCTCCGACATCGTCAACATCAAGAAAAAGAGCCATTCGTACTCCACATCACTCTCGCTAGATGACCTTCACCAATACAGAGTCTACGAGGCCAAGACCTCGGAAATGGCTAATAAGGCGGCGAATGCGTCCACGCAGACTGACGACAAGAGAACTAGGCAAGCGAAGAGGGGCAACCGCGACGAGGACTGGAGCAAGGAGGAGATTCGGATTCTGTCCTCCCCGCCATCGAATTCGAGCACCGAGGGGCAAGAGAGCTTGGATGGTTCGAGCTCCATAACGAGAGACCCAAATTACAAGTTGTCGGATATTAGGAATCAGGCGCTTGAGAACGAGAGGCCCAGCGGGAGGATGAAGGCATCAGCAGCAGTTCTGATGCAGCTGATCATGTGCGGTTCAAAGGGTGTTGACGATGTTGAGTCTATACACCCAGGTAGAGACTGAAGAGGATGTTCAGTGGATCAAATGTGCCTGAGCGTGCGTGAAGGAAGAAAGGCCGTATAAAATTTTTTGAATTCGACATGAACATCCCACAAAGTGCATGATACATTTCGAGATCTCTCGTCCCCAATAACGAGAGCATGCTAATGCGATACCACGGAAAAATATGATTTTCGGATATGCGGTGAGTGTCCTATCGGGTTCTTGTAATTGGGTTCTTGCATCTATGAATTACAGTTCCACACCGGATTTGGAAGGGACTGAACTATAAGTACAGAACTTACATACAAACTTGATGAGTTCTTGCATTTCCAGCCTGCTTCTCAAAGAATCCCACCCATCAAGAACGGCATTCCATTCTACTTTTACTTGTAAATTTTCTTCTCGAAAACCAAAGACTGTTGGGATTTTGGAACCAAAAATCCCATAGAATTGAATGAGAAGTGTGTGGGTGAAAGTGTCCCACATAGGGTAGAAGAGAGATGGGAGATGGGTTCAAATAGTTGAGCCTCACAAATGGGTTTGGGCCCCAAGGGGTACCCCACTTTTGTGGAAGAGAGAGGACCTACGTCAAGCTAGGTCGGTCCACCTCCCGCGCGCGCCGCCGCCGCCGTCCGGCCGGGTCCACTCTCTATCGGTTTTTATTTTTTTTTTTCGAACAGACACGTTGTTTAGAATTTATTCGCTACTATTCACGAAAACTCGCGACTCTTCATTTTTCGTCACTTGAATAAGACCGAACAGTTTAGTTCGGAATAGAAATATCACTTCGTGGCATTCATTTTTTCTAGACGCACTCTACGCATATTCACTTCATCATTGTCATTTGGTGCGATTGTTCTGCAAAATTGCGTTCGTTGGAGTCCTCCGTATACGTACCGCTTCGGAGGAACGAGATCCGTTCTATCCTGGGAGACGATTGTCCAATATCCTCGGGTACTGATTGAGGGGCCAAATTCGTCTTAAGGACACGACGTTAATTCGTTGGGCTCGGATCAACATTCTGCTTATTTGGTTGTACTGCTTTCAGAAATGGCTTCGACTTCGGTTAATCCTGTTCCGAATCACGGAGAAAAGCCAGAAAAGTTCAATGGTACGGATTTTAAGAGATGGCAACAAAAGATGTTGTTCTATCTCACGACCTTGAACTTGGCTAGATTCCTCAATGAGGATGGTCCTAAATTGGACGTTGGAGAGACAAATAAAGAAAAGCTTGCTACTGTGGACGCATGGAATCATTCTGACTTCCTGTGTCGCAACTATGTCCTCAACGGTCTGGACAATACTCTCTATAACGTATATAGTCCGCTAAAAACGGCTAAAGAGTTATGGGATAGTCTGGACAAGAAATACAAAACCGAAGATGCCGGATTGAAGAAATTCATTGTCGGTAAATTTCTGGACTTCAAGATGGTTGATTCAAAGACCGTCTTAAGTCAGGTTCAAGAGCTTCAAGTGATTATGCATGATATTCCCCTTTGAAGGAATGACTCTAAGTGAGACATTTCAAGTGGCTGCATTCATTGAAAAATTGCCACCATCCTGGAGAGATTTCAAGAATTATCTCAAACACAAGAGAAAGGAGTTGTCACTTGAAGACTTGATTGTTCGGTTGAGGATAGAGGAAGACAATAGAAATTCCGAAAAGAAAGTTGGCAGCAATTTGGCGGTCTCAAGGGTCAATGTTGTTGAAGAAGGATCAAAACCCAACAAGAAGAGAAAAATGACTAGCAAGTCTGGAGAGGGATTCACCCAAGGCCTGAAGAAGTTCGTTGGCAAGTGCTTCAACTGTGGCAAGTCTGGACATCGAGCCAAAGACTGCAGAGCCAAGAAAAGACAAAAACTCAGGCTAATGTGGTGGAAGAAATTTCCAATGGTGTTGATGATATCAATCTAAGCGCCATGATATCCGAGTGTAATATGGTGGGAAATCCCAAGGAGTGGTGGATTGATACTTGGAGCAACTCGTCATATTTGCGCCAATAAATCAATGTTCTCATCTTACATGCCTATGGAAGGTGATGAAAAACTCTACATGGGTAATTCATCGACCTCTAAGGTTGAAGGTGTTGGAAAGGTTGCTCTAAAGATGACATCTGGGAAAGTTGTGACACTAAATAATGTGCTACATGTGCCAGACATACGCAAGAATTTAGTGTCCGGATCTCTTCTTAGCAAGAATGGCTTCAAGTTGGTTTTTGTATCCGATAAGTTTGTACTCTCCAAGAATGAGATGTATGTAGGAAAGGGTTACCTCAGTGATGGTTTTTTCAAGTTAAATGTAATGATTTGTTGTACCCAATGTTGTTATGAATAAAGCTGTTTCGCTTATGTGCTTGAGTCTCCTAATTTATGGCATGATAGATTAGGACACGTTAACTATAAGTCGATAAAGAAATTAATGAACATGGGATTATTGCCAAAATTCGAATGTTCTAGTGAGAAATGCCAAGTGTGTGTTGAATCTAAATTTTCTAAGCCTCCTTTTCATTCGTAGACAATAGAGTCTCGAACCTTTAGATTTAATACACACGAGATATATGCGATATGAAATCAATACCGTCAAGAGGTGGTAATAAGTATTTTATCACATTTATAGATGACTGCTCGAGGTATTGTTATGTTTATTTGCTTAGTAGCAAAGATGAGGTGTGAATGCTTTTAGAATTTATAAGTCCGAAGTTGAAACTCGTTGAATAAGAAAGTTAAAATGATAAGAAGTGACGAGAGGAGGTGAATATGAATTTCCTTTTGAGGAAATTTGTGCTGAGTTTGGTATCGTTCACCAAATGACTCCTCCTTATACGCCGCAATCTAATGGAGTGGCGGAAAGGAAAAACCGGTCTTTAAAGGAAACAATGAATGCATTGTTGAATAGTTCCGGTTTACCACGAGAATTTGTGGGGGAAGGTTTTGACGGCGAATTTTATTTTAAATCGAGTGCCCCTGACGAAAAACACAACAAACTCCCTATGAGAAATGGAAAGGCGGAATGCCTAACTTGAATTATCTCAAAGTGTGGGGGTGTTTGGCTAAGGTTGCGGTTCCTAAGCCTAAAAAGGTTAAGATAGGACCAAAGCGTTGATTGTGTTTTTATCGGATATGCTCGGAATAGCAATGCATATCGTTTTCTTGTTCACAAGTCGAGAGATCCCGGATATACATGTTAATACGATAATTGAATCAAGGGACGCTTCGTTCTTTGAAAATATATTTCCGTATAACATAGTATATGAGCCAATTGATAATAATAAGAGGTCTCGAGATACTATATCTAGAAATGATCCAATTGAGGATGAACCTAGACGTAGTAAAAGACAAAGGACTTCCAGCGTCTTTTGGACACGATTTCTTAACGTATACGTTAGAGAATGAGCCTCGGACATTCAAAGAAGCGTGACTTCGCGAAGCCCCGTTCGGAAAGAAGCTATCAATAGTGAAGTTGAATCCATCTTGTCAAACCATACATGGGAATTGGTTGACCTTCCTCCTGGTAATAAACCACTGCAGTGTAAGTGGATTTTCAAGAGGAAAATGAAAGCGGATGGTGCTATTGATAAATATAAGGCTAGGCTTGTAGTAAAAGGATACAAGCAACGAGAAGGTCTTGATTATTTTGATACTTATTCACCTGTTACTAGAATTACATCCATAAGGATGCTAATTGCCATAGCGCGGTGTATAAGCTTGAAATCCATCAAATGGATGTTAAGACGGCCTTCTTAAACGGGGATTTGGAAGAAGAAATATATTTGGAACAACCCGAAGGGTTCATTGTTCCAAGTCAAGAGAAGAAAGTATGTCGGCTTATCAAGTCACTCTATGGATTGAAACAAGCACCGAAACAATGGCATGCTAAATTCGACCAAGTCATGTTGTCGAATGGTTTCAAGATCAATGAGTGTGATAAATGTGTATATGTTAAGAACACTCATAATGGTTTTGCCATTTTGTGCTTATATGTAGACGACATGCTTATAATGGGCAGCGATAGTGAGGTTGTTAAGGCAACCAAACGCATGCTCACAAGTAAATTTGATATGAAAGATATGGGGGTTGCAGATGTTATTTTAGGAGTTAAAATCCATAAAACATATGGAGGATTAGCTCTATCACAATCCCATTATATTGAGACGATTCTTGGAAAGTGCAAGAATCTAGATATATTATACGGTAAAGACTCCGATAGATGTTAATTTACATCTTTCGAAGAATACTCGGTGAAAGTAAGGCTCAAAATGAGTATGCTAGTATACTAGGCGGTTTAATGTATGTCATGAATCTGTACTAGGCCGGACATAGCTTGTGCGGTTAGCAAGCTAAGTCGATTTACAGTTAGTCCAAATGAAAATCATTGGAAAGCAATGAAACGTTTATTGGGCTACTTAAAGCATACTCAAGATTACGCTTTGCATTACACGAATATCCAGCGGTACTTGAAGGATACTTGTGATGCAAATTGGATAACCGGCACTAAAGACACAAAATCGACAAGTGGATATGTATTCACACTTGGGGGAGCGGCAGTGTCTTGGAAATCATCCAAACAAACTTGTATTGCTAGATCCACTATGGAATCAGAATTTATTGCTTTGGATAAAGCCGGTGAAGAAGCGAGTGGCTTCGAAATTTCTTGGAAGATATTCCTAATTGGCCTAAACCAAGGCTCCGCCGTATGTATACATTGTGACGGTCAAGCGGCAATAGGAAGAGCAAGGAATGTCATGTATAACGGTAAGTCTCGACACATACGTCGAAGACATGACACGATAAGACAACTTCTCTCTAGTGGAATTATCACCATTGACTATGTGAAGTCAAAAGATAATATTGCGGATCCATTGACAAAAGGCCTAACTGGAGAGATGGTTGCAAAAACATCAAGGGGAATGGGTTTAAGGCCTATAAACAAGTCATCATAGCGGAAACCCTACCTAGTTGATTGGAGATCCCAAGATCTAGGTTCAAAGGGACAACTAAGTTATGAAGACGAAGTGTAGAGTCTTGTTAAATTTTTACTCATTCCTAGGATGAAGACAAGTACTAATATGTGAAGGTTAAGCAAAAGCTTTTAATGATTCGAATTGAGTATGTGATATACTATATGTTCGGAAATCACCTATGTGAGTGTGAAGTGAGGGCCGCTTCGTGAGAATTGAAAAGGCCGAATTCTCTAAAACACTCATGAGACCGAGGCGGTGTTCATGGCCAAAACGAACACAACGGTGAGAACCAATTTTGTTCGAGAAACAGGTTGTGTGATTTCTATTGTCTAGGCTTACACCAAAGGTCGACGGTTCAAAGACATCAAGTCTCTTGATTGGTGAGTAAGTCCGATAGGTTTCACTAAGGAAAGTTCAAGGTCTCGGGACTACTTATCCCGATGCAACGTTTTCTCATGGAATAATCGCACATTGCATCTCATGCATACACAAAGAGTCATGATATCTGAACTTCTCATTCATGTGGGGGATTGTTGGGATTTTGGAACCAAAAATCCCATAGAATTGAATGAGAAGTGTGTGGGTGAAAGTGTCCCACATAGGGTAGAAGAGAGATGGGAGATGGGTTCAAATAGTTGAGCCTCACAAATGGGTTTGGGCCCAAGGGTACCCCACTTTTGTGGAGAGAGAGGACCTACGTCAAGCTAGGTCGGTCCACCTCCCGCGCGCGCGCCGCCGCCGTCCGTCCGGCCGGCTCGGCTCGGTTCGGTTCCGGGTCCACTCTCTATCGGTTTTTATTTTTTTTTTTCGAACAGACACGTTGTTTAGAATTTATTTATTTTTTGGACAAATAAACATGTATGTTCGTGAGGTTCGGTTCGCCCGAACAGAAAACCGAAGCCCTTTCGCGACTGTTCATGAACCGAACCGGTTCAAGCGAACCTTCGCTACTATTCACGAAAACTCGCGACTCTTCATTTTTCGTCACTTGAATAAGACCGAACAGTTTAGTTCGGAATAGAAATATCACTTCGTGGCATTCATTTTTTCTAGACGCACTCTACGCATATTCACTTTATCATTGTCATTTGGTGCGATTGTTCTGCAAAATTGCGTTCGTTGGAGTCCTCCGTATACGTACCGCTTCGGAGGAACGAGATCCGTTCTATCCTGGGAGACGATTGTCCAATATCCTCGGGTACTGATTGAGGGGCCAAATTCGTCTTAAGGACACGACGTTAATTCGTTGGGCTCGGATCAACATTCTGCTTATTTGGTTGTGCTGCTTTCAGGTTAGTTTTTCCTACCGTTTGATTTTAATTTCTGATATACGAACTTAGCCGACTACAAAGACAACGTACTATGATCACTAGCATCGATCCGGATGTACTGTATTTTCTCTGTGGGCAGATCAAAGTTGAGTTTTTTTCTGCTGAACAACGAGTTGATAGAGGCCGTTTTCAAGGACCTAGGAGTCCAAATTTGGCATAGAATATGTGGAAAAAAAGTACATGACTGACATGTGACAAGGAAATCTACTTTGACTTTTAATCCACAGTTTGCTCTCCTCTTTCGTGCGTGTTGTGGAACACATGCATCTGCATTTTCAATTACTCGATTCTCTCGTTTAATTCTTTCTTCCTCTTCTTTTTTATTTGGCTACACGATCTATTAATACCCGATTTAATTTACTTCAATATCACGTGAAAGATACATCATAACCAACCACATCCTTTTAGAACGGTTAATCACAATCTCACCTCTTGAAACACTAGATCGAACCGGCTCGCCATCTTAAACTGAGGATATCGCAATCTATTGTAGCACGACCTGTCTATGATGCTGGCTTTTGTCCATCAATGATACGAAAAAATATATATTTTCCGGAAAATCAGGTTAAGAGAAAACCAGGTTGCCATTGCTCGTGTGGGCCCAAGCCCAATTCTTTTTTGGCCCAAGCCCAATTCGAGAGGTCCATCTTTGATGAAGTGGGTTTGGACTTTAAGTTTACGACGTGTCGCAAATCGAATCAAAATTGACCCGTCGTGCTATGGGCTTCAGTTTTGCGTTTCATGTAAGGCAATACGTGGGCCCAATTTGTCCGTTTAGCCATACATTAATCTCTTGATCGATTCGGCACAGTTGGTCATTGGTCATTGCAACCCCGTCTAAGACATCATGTGATTTACGATTTTCCATCGACGATGTACGATAATATTTTAAGATTGCGACTTGGAATCTCAAGTTCTCTAAGCACCAAAATTTAACTATCCAATAATCTCTCGGTCGATTTGGCACGATCGGTCATTGCAACCCCGTCTAAGACAAAATGTAACTTACGATTTGCTATCGATCATGTATGATAAGTTTTGAAGATTGTGTCAATATTGTCCGTGTTTAGAGATAATGAGACCACGATCGTGCTTGACTTAAAATCTCAAGTTCTCATCTAACTATAATTATTTTTGTGCTCAAGAGATTTTTGCATGTGTTAGAAAGTCCAACCAAATTAGGAACGATACGTGGAATTTGACAAAAACTTAGCTACGATAGCATGTTAGAAAGTTTAACTCGAGAGTTCAGGCTGATCGGTGGAGAGAGACCGCGTGTATATAATGAGCATATACATCCCATAGACAAACGATGTGGATTACCTTAGCAATATGCTTCAAGCATCCATAAATCTCCACCCATTCAAAACCATCGTTGCTCAACAATAATTTTGAATTTCTTCTTTTCTTTTCAAATCAGCTTAGCTGACCGAATAGACGCGAGCACTGAATGGTGCACCTCGAAAGACCCCGAAGATTTCGTTTATGGTGCTACCATCACGAGCCTATCGCCGCCATTGCTATGTATCATCACTTTTGTGCCTTTCATCCACATTTTCTCAACCAATAATCTTACCCGCTTATCGTAAAAAGAAGATAGTTACGTACCGAGTTTCCAAATAATTATTTTCTCAATGATGGTAATTTTTTTCACGAAAATATAGTTTTTTTTGGGGGTCAAACACGAAAATATGGTTGACTCGATGAGAACATGCCGGAATGACCAATTCATTGACGTTGTATGATAGAAATCTGGCCGTGTCCGAAAAACGCCTCCTTTTTCGCCTTCGATTCTCTGCATTGTCTCTCTCTCTCTCTCGCTTTGCCTTTCCCTGCGATGCAAAAATTTGTCATTCTCAGCAAAAGAACACAACCCACGTCACTCGAAACCTCTCTTCGCCGTCGCTTTGTGCAGAACCATTCTCTGATCGACCCATGTTGGACATTCCTCAACTTTATCATTGCATGCTTTGAATTCAACACATGACAAAGCACGCTAGCTCTCTTCAATTCCATCATACCCTCGTTGCTACAACAACACCCCACCCTTCCTCTCCTGCCCATTGCCGTCAAATTTGGTTGTTTCGTCGCCAAGTCTCTCCTTTCCCGACCCCCTCTGCGAATCCTGTCGTTCTTCGTTCGTGGGTCTTCCTCAACTTGACTCGGGTATCGTTCTTTTTCCTTTCCTGAGCTCTTCCAATGGGGCCCATCAAGGGAGGGGTGAAGAAGAAGAGGAGGAGGAAAGCAGAGAGCAACAAGAGCAAGGTTGACTCGGACGCTGCGCTCGCTTCCTTGCCAGTTCAGCCCCAGTCGTCGGATTGGTGGGATGATTTCTCCAAGAGGATTACAGGTAAACGTTCTGTCGTTAAGTTTTGTAGCTGTTCTGGCTGTCGTCCTTTGGGAGTGCGCTTCTTTGATTGATTTGCTTCGCTGAGCTGGTGTCGATCCCGTACATTGCTGTTGCTCTCGCTCTCGGTCTCGTCGGGTCTTGTGATTCTCTGTTCTATTCCGTCTTGAAGAGTAACAGTAAATCTGTTGGCGTGTTTTTCGCAGAAGAATGATTCGATTATGTCGCCGTGACTGGCTTCGGCTTGCGATTACCGGGATACATTTCGTGTAATCATGTAGTGCTCGGTTGTTTTGCTTGCTTTTGTTGCTTGATTCGTGTTGTCTTGAGCTTCTTTGGTGTGCTGTTGTTGGGTTTTGACGTACTAGATCTTCAAGCGGTGGCTCGACCTTATATTTGAGCTCTTTCATTTGTTGGAAATCTAAACATAACAGGTCAAACTTAACTGTGAGGTTGGTGATTTTCGCTCTATTAAGTTTGTGACGTAACAAACTACAGCCACACCTACATTGCCTCCCCACAGCAGGAAAGAGTCAGGGACTTCATAGTTCACATATTTTTCCAGCTCCATTTTTGCTACTGCATCATTTATGTTACGACTTTGCACGATACTTTTCTCTATGGCTGATGAGCTGTAGAAATAATATAGTCATTTTTCATGTTGAGCTCTTTCTTTCTTCGTCTTTCATTTGTGTTGCTCAGTTTTGCTTAAAAGGGCATCAATTTCACTCTCAGCTGGTGTGCTGATTTGCTGCTCGTGGCACGCTTATTTATTCTCTTTTTTGTCGGGTTTTTTGGAGATATAGAGGTCTATTGTACATTGTGATCAGATGGATCATGTGTAGGTAAAACTTTCTCATCTGCCATGGCAATTTCTTTTATGCGGATTAACAATTGGGGGATCTCGATTGGTCAGTCTGACGGTGTTTTTACCTTCTCCCTTTGCTAACCAAGGAAAGACATGTTAGAAGCTGAAATGTTTGCTTTTCTGTTGTTGGGGACTAGATATACGACAGAGCAGCTGCCTAAGGGGTACGTCAAATGCCAAATAAGTACTGGTGCCATATTTATTGAAGGGCTTCACTTGAAATATTTCCTTAAATGGGGATGAACAGTTATATGCTTCCGCTGCAAAAAACATTGGCCTGTATGACCATCTTTTGGTGTCATTTTCTTTTCCTTTTACTATTAGATAGAGACACAATGAGGAGTAGGAAGGCAAAGAAGCTAGGTAACACCAAAAAGTAATTCGATGAATTAAAACTTTTATTAGGGCCTGCTGTTTGGCAGAGATGGTTTTATCATGTTCAATTAAACTCAGAGTCCTACTGTATCTCAATGTTTTATTCATCTTGAAATGGTCTTTACACCAATTTACCTTATTCAGCTGCTGTCGAATCTTATACCAAGTGGACATTTTTGTTATTCAACAAAAGTGACCAGGTTCGGCCAAAAAAAAAAAACAGAGATGATGAGGAAAGAGCTACTCTAACAGGTCTTCAAAATAGGGGAAGTAGATTTTTTGAGTGTAGATTTCATTTTAGTCAGAGAAATTCATTGAAGGGGGGGATGTCAAAAGCGTATATCCCACTGAGCTATGTGCATCAGAAGTGGAGATTCATCTTCATTGATCTTAAATGCTCATTGTCAGATTTGAACCTTCTGAATGTTAGACATAACATAACTCTTGCGTTTTATCATGTTCAATAAAGCTCTGAGTCCTATTATATCTCAATGTTTCTTCATCTTGAAATTTACACCAGTTTACCTTATACAGCTGCTGTCGAATCTTATACAAAGTGGACAATTTTTGTTATTCAACACAAGTGACCAGGTTTGGCCCCCAAAAATAAAACAGATTTGATGAGGAAAGAGCTTCACTAACAGGTCTTCAAAATAGGGCAAGTAGATTTTTTAAGTGTAGATTTCATTTCAATCGGAGAAATTGATGGAAGGGGGCGATGTCAAAAGCGTATCTCCCACTGAGTTATGTGCATCAGAAGTGGAGATTCATCTACATTGATCTTGGATGCTCATTGTCAGACTTGAACCTACTGAATATTAAACATAACATAACTCAAAACAAGTCGAGGTTAAATACCGCATGAGGCGAGAACAAAACCTTACAAAAATCTGTTAAGTCAGGATATTTTGCACTTTTTTCTACCTCTAGAAAGATGAGCAAACAAGTCCGGAGATGATAATCCTACTGGAGAGCAGAGATAGATGAATTGATCTAATAACAGTTGCGCTCACTGCCATGGACTGGTTTTTTTAACTTATCCTTCATCTTCAAGTTTGCTTCTGTTTTGGTTGATGTCTTCATTTGGCTTATGTCCCCAAGTCAGTTTCTTCTTTCTCTGGTGTTCATTTATAGCTTTCAAGTGGTACATTTCTGCAGTCAAGATTAATGGATGTTTTTCTAGTTTTCAGGTTAAATACTTCCTTCTACGCACATGATTTTGAATGCTTTGTTGTTTTTATAGATCACCATGGAGGTTTCATTCAACAATGGAAAATTTTGACTATGTATTGACGTGCATATATTACTTTTAGAGGACTAATTTCTCTTGGAAGACTCGAATATATTCTGATAACCTTCAAAAATCAAATCTCTGTCTTGAATACAGTTTCTGCCTCATACGTTTTAGTCTTTCTACGCGTTATTCAACTCCACATGACAGTGTATCCTTTGTATCATTTGATGATTCATTGCTTCTGTGAGAGTTTGACTCATAATTGGAAAGAAGGGAAATAATATTAACTATTTGTTTGAAGTTTGACACGACCATGCAAGGCACCGGAGAATGAGCAATTGTCTTTATTATGTATGTAGGTCCATCCCAACCAAAGAAGTCAAAGGAATTTGAGTCATTTTTCAGAATATCAAGAAAAACATTCGACTATGTTTGTTCAATGGTAAAGGAAGATATGATGAATAAACCCTCAAGCTTCACCGATCTCAGTGGAAATCCTCTGTCCTTGAATGATCTAGTAGCTGTTGCTCTTAGGAGGCTCAGTTCAGGAAAATCATTATCAAGCATTGGTGAATCGTTTGGAATGAACCAATCTACGGTTTCCCAAATAACTTGGCGATTCGTGGAGGCAATGGAAGAAAAGGCACTGCCTCATCTCCATTGGCCTTCAGATGAATCAGAAATGGAACAGATAAAGTCAAAGTTTGAGAAAATTCGAGGCCTTCCGAATTGTTGTGGAGCCATCGACACCACCCACGTCCTCATGAACTTGCCAATGGTGGACCCTTCTAACAATGTCTGGTTTGATCGGGAGAAAAAGTGCAGCATGGTTTTGCAGGCAGTCGTGGATGCCGATTTGAGATTCCGTGATGTGATTACTGGTTGGCCTGGAAAACTGAGCGACGCCACTGTTCTCAGTGGCTCAGGTTTCTTTAAGCTCTCCGATGATGAAAAGAGGCTCAATGGCAAGAAAATGCTGCTTCCGGAAGGAACAGAAATAAGAGAATACATTGTCGGGGATGTGGGTTTCCCACTTTTGCCTTGGCTTCTGACTCCTTATAAAGGAAAAGGCCTTTCGGATTATCAACTTGGGTTTAACAAGCGGCATCATGCCACGAGATTAGTGGCTCGGAGGGCATTGGTGCGGTTAAAGGACATGTGGAAGATAATTGAAGGGGTTCTGTGGATGCCCGACCGGAACAAGTTACCGAGGATCATATTCGTTTGCTGTTTGCTGCACAACATCATTATAGATATGGAAGACGAGGTCCAAGACGAAATGCCCTTGTCCCATGATCACGATCCGGGTTACCGACAACAGATTTGTGAGGCTGTCAACACCGAGTGCTCTTTGCTTAGGGAGAAGCTCTCTTTGTACTTGGCTGGAAAGCTGCCACCCTGAAAATCCTTGTTCTCCCTTGAGAATTCTCATTTTGTTCTTCTAAATTGATGCGTTTGATTGATAGAACCGACAAATGATGGGCGTCATTATATTTTGAGGAGACAGTAATTGTTAATGCTGAATACAAATTCTTGTTCTTGCTTTCTTCTGGTACGACAAGTCGAGGTACAGTTTCTTCCTCTTCTTTTGCATCTTGCTCGCATGTTACAGTTTCTGCAACGATAGCATTACTTCATTTGAACTTCTGTTGCATGCACTCCTTCGTAGACAGTCGAGGTTGTTGACCTTCAGAAAATGAAGATCGTGTGCGTCACTGGCCCCTGGCTTGACCCGTCACTCACATACATGTTGCTGCTCTTAAATGTTATGCTGAAGCAAGTTCATTCAAGACCGTATCTTGATCCAAAGCGCGGCAACTCTTTGCTCTTGTCGATTTTTCGGAAGGAGACTACTTTTATCGCCTCATGGCGGGCGGGTTCAAATTCGATGACATTGAGCTCGTTTGGTGAGAATGATCTGTGATCTCAGAGTAGAATTGTCATGCCAAAGTTGGTTGACTTTTCATACTTCTGTCTCTTCTGCAGTCCATGCCCACCCAACGACCCTCAAGCTCAATGCGAGAGTGAACCATAACCACGGGATGTAACCAAGACTGACCTATTATCAAATTATTTCAAAAGAAATATCATCCATTGATCGCACTACGTCTGTTTGTTTCGTTAAAAATGAATGATTTGGAAAACATTTTCAAAAAAATGATCGCTTATATCGCTTAAAAAAATGATTGGGCGTAAAATATTTTCATCGTTCAGAAAATATCTGGAAATAAACTCTTATTGTATAATGAAAATATTTTCTATTGACTAATTATTTTAAGCGATACAAACGATCATTTTTAGAAAAAATATTTTTTAAATCATTCATTTTCCACGAAACAAACGGAGATTTAAAATGTATTTTTGGGTAAAAAGTAATATTATATTCTTTTCTACATCTCAAATATATTTACATCTCCCATTACTTCAATCATAGGCACCTTTGGACTTATAAGAAGATACTTTTTTTAAATGAGAATGAGTTGCAAAAAAATAATGACACAATATAGAGAGAAAAATGTGAAAAAACATATCAACGGGAGCATATAGTTTTCTGATGACCTGGGACAAAAACAACATTCCTTTGACATATTATTAGCTTTAAAAGGTACGCATAAAAACCGTATCAAAGTACAAATCAACTTCCGACCAAAAAAAAAACGTAGAAATGACTCACTAATATAAAGATAAAAGTTTTAAAATATAATAAAAAATGTTATAAATCGTAAATATTACCGTCTCTAAAATGCATACGAACAATGGAAGCTTCTTCTTTTTTCTTTTTTGGGTCAAAGAACAACGGACGCTTTAACCTACCCACTAATATGGAAAACTTTAAATTATCTTATCATGCTAAAATTAAATATTGCATTAATACAAACGAGTCTCGATTAGATATCATAATGAACTGAGATGAGAAGGATGAGCGGCGATAATTTGGTGCGTAATGCTACTTTAAGGAGAAAGCACCAAAATCTTCTCATGCAACGAGGAGAGTCCAATTCTAGCAATATGCGGCACATTTAGGGAATACTTTGTTGTTATATAGTAATATCAAAAGGCGTTTTTATATAAATAAAGCTAGCAATCTCTATATAAACTTTCAGCCTTTTTTTTTTTTTTCGTATCTAGCAATCTATATGTGCAGGAATCTTTTCGTAGCAATCTCTAGTCCAATTGTAGCAATCTTTTCTCTTTCTTTTTATAACTTAGAGGCAGGAAAGCATCATCTTTAGAAAAATTTAGCCTTATTTTTTTATAAATATATGAAAACAGACTATATATATAAACAATTAGTATAAAACATTTATAAGCAATATCTGTGCGATCATGAGATATTTTATCACGGATTCTAATTAACTCTTTTCATCTAATTACATATAGGTATTGCAAAAGAGAGTCTATATACACATAAAAATATATATATGCATAAGCTTTAAAAACAAATCTATACATGATATATACATATAAGAAACCTTATAACAGGGGAATATCGGGAAAATTGTCCAAGAGGTTTTAAACCTATTGTATGTCCAAAATTGTCAATCCAGTCCTAAACTTTTCAATTTGGTCAATTTAGTCATAAATTTTTTTAAGATCTTCCAATATAATCATTCATTTTCCAATTTGGCCGGAAATCACTAACGTAGACGATTCTAACAATGTTTTTCAAAAAAGTTGTGGATTTTTACTCTCGTAGTTTTCTTTTTTTCCTACTTCCCTCTACCGGTTGTAGGGGCCCCAATGATGCCCGGCAAGGTAAGTCAGTACCGGCCATGTCATGTAAGACAATCGGTATCTACATTAGTGATTTTCAGCCAAAATTGGTCAGGGGGCTATATTGAAAAATTGTCAAAAGGTTTAAAATTAGATTGGTTAAATTGAAAAGTTTAAGATTAAATTGATTGTTAAATAGTAAGTTTAGGTCTTTTTGGACACTTATCCCGGGGAATATTGCATTCAAGAACATTGACATCAAATCTAGAGGTCTCACTTGGGGGCAATAGGTACCCGGTTCGGGCCGGTCCCACCGAGCAACCGGCAATTGGACTAGGAGGACCGGTTCTCTATTTCTGGAACTAGGGACTAGACCACCTAGTCATGGAAATGGACCTTCTGTTGTTCGGTTCCGTTCCTAAGTGGGCCAATGGTTCCGTTCCCGGGTGGGCCAATGGACTAGTTCCCAATTTCTGCGGAGCCGATCGTTAGGTTTGCACTTTACGCACAGCTATTCTTATAAAAAAAAAAAATCAATTCGATCCCATTTTCACTCTAGAATCGGGAATCGAACCACTCACCGGAAACTAGACCGGCGCCCTCGGGAACCACCCAGAACCTGACCAATTCAATCCGGTCTGAGCGGTTCCTAGTTCAGGTGGTTCCCGCTGCACACCCCTGGTCTTGCTCCTTCTCGTTTCTGTTCCAACTTATTGGTCTCGAAATTCCAGCCCAAGCCCATTCAGTTAGCTGGATTCTCGAATATTTTTTAGGCCCGAAGCGTAGAAAATCTCAGCAGTCTGCTCGAATTGCAGTAAAATGGCTGAATAGGGAAGGCGAACAACCGAGGTTTCGATCGGATGCGATCGAATCGCCAGGAGAAAATGGCGTTTAGGGTTTTGAAGTGATTCGAGGGCAAAAAATGGCAGTGACGCAGCTCCTGAAGGACAAGAAATTCTGGTTCGCCTCCTTCCTCATCGCCTGGGCCGCTGCTCTCCAGGTGCCTCCTCCTCCTCCCTTTCGCTGTTCTGAATAAGCTCCTGTATGAAATTCCCAAGCTTTGGATCGTCGAGCATTTGGAATCTTCGATGGGAAGCAGCGTGGCGCGAAGCGTGATTTGAATTTAGGGGTTTTCGTTTTTGCGCAGGGGCATATGATGTGGGTGCAGAAGCAGGATTCCTTCAAGCAAAAATTCGGGAACGCTGACGGGAGCGATGTCGATGTCGATGTCGATGCCGGGGACTGAATCTCGAGATTTCAATCCAAAGAAGGGCTTGATCATCAGTTGCTTGCGATTTGTGAAGTGGAGGAGCAATTCCCTAACCAATGCCTGTGTTGATGTAAGCTCCGAAGTTCCTGCTGCTGCTGTCTTGTGCTCTATGGCTTTGTCGGGAGATTCCCATTCAACATTTACAGTCGAAAGCCTATGAATTGTGGTCCGATTCTCGATGCCCGCGAGTTCTTTTCTCTGGATTGGAGTGCATTTTGCGGTACCGGGCGAAATCTGAGTCTATTTCGTTAATGGGTCAGCTGAATTGCGGGTTTATCTTGGTTATCTCGAAGGCTTTGCATAAATGATCCGAGGCGAAATCTGGTGACTACTTATTGTTTTAGCGATTCATATGAATTTGTGAATACCGGGTTAGCTCGATTGAATGCTTAGCGTATAGAAACCGAGTGGGATCGGCACCCCGAGCTTCACATGGATCGTGAAGCTTTTGCCTCTCTATTTTGGCTGTGAATTTGTGAAGATTTATAGCATGCAAATGTTGTGCCCGTGACTGTTCTTCGACGTGATTGGATGCGACATTATCCTCGTTCTAGCGGCGAGCGCAGCTTCCTTTTGCGTACACACGTGCATATAGGTGTTTCGTATGTTTCTTCATGTTCATATGATCGGAAAACGGGGAAGATTGTTCGCTAGTTTCTCACGCTTGTCGTTCATGTCAAAGTTGGAGGACAAACGCATTCCTCCAGAATTCATGATTTCACTTTTGACATGCTCTTTTGATTTTGGTTTTGTCTCAATGTATGAAAAGTATGGGAAGAAATATTCCCACTAGCTTAGCTATTCAAATTGTCTGAAGGCTTGGCTACATTCTTTGGAATGATGTAGGGTTGAAAGAGGAGAGAGCGAGTCAGATCTCGTGATCGACCCGTCTGTAGCGCGATATTCATCGAAGAAAAGGAAATATTACTCCCATTTTCCTCAGCCTTTAAAAAAATAAAAGTTCTACGTTTTCTTCTTCTCTTGATTGGCGACTCTTCTGGGGACTTAAATGACTCATGAGGAGTGATTTGCGTGTTCCTTCACAGCTGCTGTCCTACGTTTTCATTTTAAATGTGAGGCATGTGTTTTGGAATTGAATGCTTCTTGGTCAGCAAAGGAGACCAATTCTCAGTAGTGGAAACAAGTGGGTTATTGCTTTCTGGCCTCTTTGATTGAATCTTACTTCCTCGGAAATAGTCAGAAATAATTCGCATCAGATCTGAGCGAATGTGCACTGTGTAAACTGATCGATCCCGCGCACCTCAGCCCTTTAAACATTTTAAACACGCGCCACTTAGTGAATTTCCCCATCGCGAGTATCGGGTGAAAACATGAGCAAGATTGGCAGTTCTTCTCAGATATCAATGTTGTTTTCAATGCGAGGAAAACAATGATTTTGAAGGAAGCGGAACTGTGAAAGCTTGAGGCACGAATGATAATCAATTTTTTTTTCTGTTCTCGAGAACAGGTTTGGAACAGAAATCCGTTAGGCTAGACAATTTCTTTTTTTTTTTTTATTTTCGGTATAAATTTATAGCCCATAAATAGGTTTGGTACAGAAATGAGAAATAGATTGTTTTACTATTCTTTTTTTGGAACAGAAACTAAAACAACTCTCTTATTGCTTGCCCTTGCTGATCGCTTGCTGACTGCCGAAAACAGAAATTTAAGAATAATCTATCAAACGATTTCTATTCTGAGAACAAAAATTTTGCGTCGTTATCATATGTTACTTTTTACTCAGAAACTCGTCTAGGGAATAGAAATATCTATTTCTATTCCTAGCCAGAAATAAGGCCGGGGAAGATAAAAGTTATCATTTGTACCCTTAATCGTTGCAGACCATGACAATGAAACATAGGGGGAAATTATCTTATTAATCAGAGGTTATGGTTAGTAATCTTCATATTCATAGAACAATTTTTAAGCAAATTGTTTTTACAAAAAAAAAAAAAATCAGACACCAGCGAACTTTTCAAAGTAGGTCTCATCATTTGTCGCTGAACCAAGAGAAAAATAATTAAGAAAAGGGTTCAATGAACTCCCCGAATCAAATCTTCTCTTCCAATCATATATTTTGTTTTGGGTTAATACCACGAAAAATCTCGAACTGGTATATCTGTGACAAATTTATCCCCAACTATTTTTTTGATCGCAAAAAACCCCAAACCGGTACATCCGTGACAAATTTATCCTTCGTTAGTTTCCATTAAATTTTACTGTCAAATTGCAAAATTTGATGATACGTAGTAGTTGACGGGTGTACCGGTTTGAGATTTTACCCTTCTGTTTGTCACAAGTTTACCAATTTGTGATTTTTGGTGATATTAATATAATTTAACGGACACTAACGAAGGGTAAATTTGTTACAAATGTACCAGTTTGGGGTTTTCAATAGTTAAAAAATTAGTTTGGGATAAAATTATCAGAGGTGTACAAGTTTGGAGTTTTTGGTGGTCAAAAAATTAGTCTGAGGTAAAATTGTTACAAGTGTACAAGTGTAGGGTTTTTAGTAATAAAAAAATGGTTCGAGGTAAACTTGTCACAGGTGTACCAGTTTGGAGTTTTTGGTGGTCAAAAAATTAGTTTGGAGTAAAATTGTCATAAATGCACCAGTTTAGGGTTTTTGGTGGAATTAGCCCTTTTGTTTTTTGGTCAAATTCCAACCAGAATTTGAGCTAATAGATTAAACCTAATTAATGAGGCGATTAATCAATTAATTAGATCCTCCCACCCGAAAGATCATGAAGCTCCACCGAACCCTCCCCCATGTTCTTGGTGACTGAAAATTATATTCCGTTTATTTTGCGAAAAATAAATGATTTAAAAAGTATTTTTCTAAAATTTAGTATATATATCGCTTAAAATAACTAATCAATAAAAAGTATTTTCATTATGTATGACAATTTATGCTTAAATATTTTCGTAGACTATAATAAATATAGTTTTCGTTCATTTATTTAGTTAATAGTACAAACGATTATTTTTAGGAAATTTTTTTTCATATCATTCGTTTTTTGCGACATAATGAAACCTTACATGGAAAGATGTCTGTTCTTGGCAACCAAACAAAAGGGTTTCAAAAAAAGAAACATTTAATAACAAATGGAGTCGTACTCAATTGTGAAAACACAAGCGAGGAACCAATTAGGTTCTCGTTAGTCAACATGTGACTACAAGCATTTTTTTTTTGGGTCGAAATGTGACTACAAGCTTAGTCAACGTGTACTCGTGCAGTTCCTAGTTATCTAGTTTGTGAAAAGAGGGTGAAAAAACACAAAGAGGAAAAGGCAAAAAAAAAAAAATTTGATCCAAACGTACAGCTTCTAGAATACCAATCGCGGTATGTAGTATTTACAACAAGGCAATCCTCATGCCGAAATTATTTAAATGCCCATTTGTGAATTCACATCATGCAACACAATGAAGATATTTGAACACGAAATTAGGCCGCCATTATTTGCCAATTTAATCCTAAACCTGATATAGTCCTTTCAGCCAATTATCCAAATAGTAGGTTTAGTGCTGAATTGTCAAATTTGCAAAAGGATTATGACTAAATTGACAAATTGAAAAGTTTAAGACTAAATCGGCAAATCGTCAATATATATTCAGGACTGAATTGGCACTATTGAAAGATTTAGGATTAAATTGGCCGTCGTACAAAATGTTTATGACTTTTCAGACACAATTATCCCATTTTTCTCTCTTCTACGCAATGTTTTTCGCCTATTTTCCAAGGACGGCTTCCTCGGCTTTTTTCTTTTAAATAATTATCAGTAGTGAGCAAAATTATATTTGGTCAAACATAGGTTAGACATTGCTAAGATGCGATTCAGTAAACTAAGGGCATTAGACATTGTTCCCTTGTCACATCCACCACCTAACGAACATAACTGCCGTGTGAACAAAAGCAACGGCGGGGCTGGACAAGAATGTGAATGGGATCACGTGGCGGTTCCGATTACCGCGGCGGCTAGTGCGGCGGCTGCCAGAATCCCACTACTATATCGCAATATATATAATATATAAAATTTATTCATACTTGCAATCCAATTAATTAATTAGCACGCAATATTTGGCCAACTAAACCAGCAAAAAAAAGCGATTTTTTCTTCTTTCTCGAACGTCACGGCTTACCTTATACCTCCTTACCTAAGCATTATCTCCTAACCTTGGTGGTTAACTTAACGATAATACGTTAATCAATCGATCGACATGTGTCCCGTTTAGTGGTTGAAGCCTATGTGCTTTGTTTGGTTGGTACTCAAGAGAGTGTATAGGTGATGTCGATGTCTAATGGGAATTACAATATACGCAAACCGCGTACGTATACGCATGCTGCTCTCTACGTACGCGTAATTCGAACTCGTTTCACACGAGGGAAGGAGGAGGGTAGATTTTATTTCACACCTAACCTTGTTAATGTGCACATTGAAGACGTCACATTATTTTCGAGGCCGGAAATTCCACCGCGTGTGAAATTGGATGTATATGCAACCTAACTTGCTAAAAATGTAAGTGGGTTTCAATTTATTCCTAATATTGGATTATGCATAGCCCTACAATATTTAATATATAGGATTACTTAGCCAAAATTATTGTCATTATCCTCTTTTACCTTAACTTTCACCAGAACTCCAGGAGGCAGCTTCACTAGCTGCACTTGGATAGAGAGAATTCTCGACTTACATCGCCAGACTTATATGGTTATTACACATAGTGCCACAATTATACGTACTCAAACATTGACCTAACTTAAGTTTCAAATTATCAATATCGCCACCGAACCGGTAATATTGATTTTTTTTCCATTATGAGGAGGCCCAAGCTTATTAGCTAATAAGTCTCGGGCTTATAAAGTACGTTACGGACCTCAAGAACTAGGTAAAATGCGAGTCGAGATTTGGATGGTTAAGCCCAACATGGTAGTATGCACTCATAGGCATACGAATTCAAACTCGATGTGTAGTATATTATCGAGTCTCTATACATATAATACATATATAGCATCATGCGTCGCGCCGATTTGTGAGTTGTGACTCGTATAGGTACATGTCTATTCACACCGCTCGTTTCTATACGGGTTATCACTTGAATGGATGACACGATCCTAGTTTCACTAATGTTTGTTTACATATATAGACATTGTGTCCAGTTCACTGACTCTCGCTTTGATAGACTTTTGAGTTGTCTCTTCCCGAAAGTGAGACATCTGTTGAATTACGTACTCATTGTTCTAGAGCATTTTTGTTTTATATTTGCATAGAATTCGTTAGGAATGACAAACATTGGCACTCACTCCAAAGTAGAATCAATTTCGCTATTAGACTAAAGTGAAACATTACCACACACACAACTTATTGTCATTCAGAAACTTAAGGGGGAAGGTTTTTTATTTCATGGTATGTGTTTACGTGATAATTGTCCAAAAAAACTCCTAAATCTATTGTATGGCGGCTAATTCAGTCCTAAAATTTTTGACTCCGCCAATTTAATCCTAAGCCTTTTGAAAATTTGCCAATTTAGTGCTAAACTTTTTATCGATTTGCCCATGTAATCCTTCTAGGTAATTTTGGCCGAAAATTGTCGAAGGACTATATTGGCAAATTGTTAAAAAATTTAGGACTAAATTGGTAAATCGTGAAGAGGTTTAGGACTAAATTGGCACAATTGATTTGTTTAAGACTGAATTGGCCGTCGTACAATAGGTTTATGACTGAATTAGCACAATCGATAGGTTTATGACTGAATCGGCTACCGTACAATAGGTTTAGAATTGTTTAGACAATTTTCCCTTTATTTTACATTGCTTTTGTACACCTCGATCGGTCCAGTTCCTCGGACCATCTCAAGAGTGTAATCCCCCACCTCGGCATGTTGCTCTCGGGATCTTACTCCCGGAGTGTTTCCGACAATACTCGAATTCAAAACCGCAACGAGAAGAGCAAACTCCCTTGCAAGTTTCGTCGAAAAAGCAAAAAGTTCTAGAAAATAGAGAAGAGGTACGTGGGTGGACCAACCAAACCCCACACATACATTCAAACACAGTCGAAAACAAAACAATAGAATAGAGACTCGTATGTGCACCACAATTTCTTTCTCTTTTCATGTATATAGCTAGACTCTTGCCCAAATGTCATCATCACCACTTAATTTTTCCTGCTCCTCTCATCTTTCAGCAGTCACTATCCTTGCTCAACAAATTGAACAGGACATAAAAAATTTAGGAAAAAGAAACTTACACACAAAGTCTAGAGAACACCATTAAAGATTTCGCGTCTGCTGAGGACAGTGATGACGCTTGAGCAAAGTCAGATAACTTCTTCACTACACTAAATTCGATTTCTCCTAATTTATCTTATAGCCAAGTAACTTGACTTAGCTAGCTAGACTAAACCGTGAGCTTAATCAGCTTAATCGTGCATGTTTCATCCCACGTTAGGCTCCTGGACAGGAAGTGCAAAGTCCGCAAGTTGCCAACTTTATATGTTAGAAAAAACATCAAGGCATATTTATATTCAATTCTGAGCAACAGCACTGCTTCTGCACGCCTTAGCTGATGTTTGATTTCTACTCCAACAAGCAAAGGATGTCACACTCGCATAAGCCGGGGGCAACTGCTGACAGAAAGAATTCCTTGTTTTATTATATTGTACACAGCTTGATACGAATTATATAACATAGTTCATTGGACTACTTGGTGTAACTCAACCGAAATCTAATGTATTTGTCCAGTTTGGTTGGGATCGTGCTGCATCTATAATGCTTTAGTTACACAAGCTACAATTTAATATATAGGGGAATGAAAAATAGAGCATATGCAATCCAACCAAATCAACCGATTTCCATAGCTTTTTCCCCGTTAAATTATAGTTTATTAGCCAATCAACTGAATCCAAACACGCCAAGTAATGTAGAGGAGTGGCTCAATCGTCACTACTTAAACTTGTGTTCATAAAAAACCAACAAAAACCTTGTTGTTCATAGGCTCAAGAAGGTATATCTGCAATTGAACTTACATATCGTGACTCTATCATTTTCCAACGTAGGATCTATTTGAATTTGTCGAATTAGGGTTTCTTAATTCCCAAGTAAATGTTCAAAGTAAGTGCGTTTACGTGCCATACCGGTCTCATCCACGGAACGAGAACAGTGCACATTCTGGGAAGCAAGTTGACTCCTAGACTTTTTTTTTTCAGTCGAAAAAAATCCTAGACTTAATCGCCATCCTTATCGATA
This sequence comes from Syzygium oleosum, assembly GCF_021117445.2. NCBI lineage: Eukaryota > Viridiplantae > Streptophyta > Magnoliopsida > Myrtales > Myrtaceae > Syzygium > Syzygium oleosum. Next base: position 20,522,781 of record NW_026607486.1, read on the forward strand.
ACTCTTCATCAAACGGGATAGAATAGTCAAGGAGATGTTATCATCCAAGATGTGGCAATTCTAATGATGTGAACACACAAGTTTAATCTGACCGATCAAGAGTCAACACTAGATGAATCCAACTCCACCAAGCTATCTAACTAACGATTTAGCAGGGGGGGGGGGGGGGGTGTTAGATTCCTGATAACCCTAATAAAAGTTTGAAAGGACTTTGACAAAGATGGTGCCAAGCTACAGCAACGAGTTAATAAGCAAAATGAATTAAAATACGAATTGAATTGCACGATACTGACTGTTTGGAAAATCTGGGCCACCGGTTCCTCTTCTAGAATGCAGTCTTTAAAGATGGGAGTGAGAATTTCATGGTGAATAGTACAAAGAAACCCTAGTAGTGATCCTACTACTAGAAGCTATCTATTCAGGACATGACATCACCCATTTTTCGAATTACTAGACGGAATCAATTATGGATGATGTAACTAATCAATTGGTAAAAAAATATGATAAAATTTGCCTTGGATCCGACCAAATGAGGGCCACACATTTCGAAGGGATTCTCACAAATTACTTTTATGATTTGTCAACAAGATGTCGCTCCACTTGTGAAATCGAACTTGAAATCTCATACTTGCTGAGCATTTCTTTATTATTTAATCGATACGATTAACCCTTTTCATAAATCTTTCTCTCTCTCAAAATCAATTATATGAGTGGATTCGTTTCTTAGAGATCTTTTCCATGAATTTTTATTACGAAAGAGATCCTTGAAGTTTTAGCCTTTGTTTGTCCACTCTCAAATAGCAACATATCTCCTTCATATGGAAAGTGACGTTCTTGGAGAAGTCTGAAGACCTAGAGTAAATATGTTCATGGATCTAACACATTACCATCCACAATGTAGAGCGGCTATAATCTGGTAGGAGAACTTAGCTGATGATTTAGTATTTCCAGCCCAATGTCATAGTTCCAAAAATAGTCGATACAACGTGACTAGATAGTACGTGTCATTCCTTGTCGTCACATATTCAATAACTCGAAGCTGGTGTGTTCTAAATGCTTCACGTCACTTGCATAACTCGATTGTACGCTCAATTATGGTGAAATTTGGCCCCAGTGTACACATAACACCAGGACTTGTGACAGTATACTGTCATAACTTATATACACTATTCTATTGGATCTTATGGAGCCTGTTCATGTACGCCTTGATCGGATCTGATCATAGATCACAAAAAAGATTCTCTTCAAACAAACCAAACCGTCCTCTGTATAGGATTTTTACAGGTGTAAACAGGGTTAACTTTGGCTAAATCCACGCATTCATTTGAACCGTTCATATATAGGCACAGACCAAATTTCATTTGATATCTCACTACAAAATCGTAAAAAGATTCAAACCATGATGCTGAAGTAGCGTGGTTGATATTCTTTTTTTAATTTGGAGTTCCGTAAGCGTGATTATCTGGTTATATAGTGAATGCTAGTCTATGTTTTGTTGGCTAACTTCACTAGCTTCTTGGCGATTTTGTTTTCTGGAACATTTCTTTTTCCTACTTCTGTGAAACCTCATGCCAAACGAATGGATGGGATAAATGCCTATATCGCTTTAGAACGTGTTGGTTATGTTGATGCAAATACCAATAAAAGAACAGTGCCGTGAGCGGAAGAATTAGTTCCACTAGTCCTCCATTAACTTGTTGAGAAATTTCCATGAAAGGACAGCAAGTAGCTATCCTAAGGGCTCTTCTTTGCGTGTTGAAAAATAGCCCCGAAAAGGAAACTTCTTTAGGAATCAGTATTAGGGTTGCATGTTGTAGATAAGAAGCAGCTGCTTTATCACGCACAAGAAAGCATTTCCTTTCGGAAGTCAATGTTCCTTTCTTATCCCGGTATATATCAGAGCGAAGACAGACGGTGAAACAAGTTATATAAATATATATTTCTCTAGAGAAACAAATAATCATATGGACTTAAATTCTTGATCGACAACGTGATAAATGGGATCGATTAATTATAATACACAAAACTTCAGAAGACATGTATATGTTTCGTTTTCCTTACAATATATTTTGAGTACGAGTTAGCCTGCTAAAATGAGATATAACGATATTGCGGGTTTACCAATCGCTTATAGATTGTCGTTTGAGATTGTTAAACATCGTCATATTTTCATCTAATCCGTGTGAGGTTAAGAAATGATTATGTGGTAGCTTCTAAGCAGGGGTTGTGTTTAAAGACATATAGTCAAAAGAACAATCAAATTGTTTATTTGGCCGACTAGTTGAACACCGATGGTTGACTGGCAAAACCTGTTGGGAAAATTGATAAACTACTTCACACCCACAACTCAAAGCCATCCCTGTCAAGATGAACAAGTGGGTTCAAACCATAAACCTTTCCCGAGAAGACCTATTCAGTTCAACAGAATGAAACGAAAATTATTCAAATCGCGTCACCTAAATCATCTGAAAAACCCAAGAGAACTGATGATGGAGTGGTTACTTGGAGATAACCTTGGAAATCTGGGTCCACGCTCCGACACGTCATGCATGAGAAGTGCATATCTAGATCCAATGGAAGTTGTCTCGACTAATTCCCTTTTGACTTAAAAGTTCCATGTACCGGTACGTTAGCTTAGGTTCGTGACGTTTGGGGTGATGTTTTGGCACACTGTCTGATCTTTTCTATGCGTGCGAGAGCGAAACCTTTGCGTGAGGAAACACACAAACAAAAGGGGAAAAAGGAAGAGAAGAAACCCACGTAAAGAAGAGCAGCAAAGCTGTTCCTTCCGCTGTTTTGCGAGTGTGAAATAGAGAAATCTCGGATCGGATCTAGGGTTTTTGGTGGGTCGCTTTCTTGCTCTTGCCCCTGTTGGAGTCTGCAGCCACCGAGCACATATGCTCTCGACTAAACGTCTTTTGACCCGACATTAGTTTTGATTCTGGTCTAGTTTCATGGTCTTAAAGCAGTGAACTTGTGATCCACGTACGAATTAACTTCTCTTGTTTCGCATGCAGACCCACGTTTGAATCAAGGAAGAGAATATATGCGCCAAGGGGGAAAGAAAGGCTGTTCGCCCATAAATCACGACGCGAAAGATGGGGGCTCACACGTGCCTTTATCGTTGGCAACCATCGAGCAGATTTACTTAAAATAAACACGCACCTGCATTGAATTTTGTATATTATAAATGATAGCCATGGACGCGTTTTACATAATAATTCGAGAAAAAGAAGAAGATCAAGCAAGACCAAGAAGTTTCCACGTCTGTATAGCTTCCTCGAGATGCTTTTCGAGCTAGCTTTTTCTCCCCGTGCATAGGCTATTCAATGCGCAACACGGTTTGTTCGTGAGGTTGTGTGAATTTTCTCAAAGAAACTCATCGGGTCGGCCTCAATACATTGCCGATAATAGATGGAATAAAAAAGATGTTAAACAATTGGATACTGATATAAATATCCAAGGGCAATAATAGGGTATTGTGTCAATGAATATCCCAAGGACATCTATAAAGTATACTTGATGAGGAAGCATCCGATCTTCAAAACACTGGTTGCATATATCACAAGTAGATTCGGTCCGTGTAAAGTTTCCTTAATTGATTACTTAGCAGGTGCCATTAGATAGAACACCTTTAACGAAATGTTCAACATGGTGATTAATGAAAAAAAAAAGTAAAAATGAAATCCCGATATGTCTATGACAAATCCAAAAGCACTCTTTACTTACTGTCAATATAAGATATCATCAGAACCTGTAATTCCCAAAGCATGAGAGGTACATATCTATATAGTATGCATTTATCTTTCGACTAATATGTGTACTGTTGGCTCGTGTTCAAAGAAATTAATAGTTTTTTTTTCTCTCTCTCTCTCGTTTACGAACAACACGCTATTGCACTCCGCTTACATTGGTTGGGCACAGAGGTCATGCGGATACATTTGTAGTGCCCATCAGAGGATACATCTGTGTGCGTCGACTCGAGACTCGAAATGTCGACATACCTCACTCAATCTTTCACTGAAAGAGTGCTTTTATTAATGCGATTCGCCGATGCTCGCGCATTTCCACGAGGTTTGGTGTCCAAACTGTGTCCTCTACCAACTCGAAAGAACTAGCTGCAAAGTCGTGCCCGCATTTTTCCCTTTTGCTGACTCGAAACCCTAACTCTTTCCACACGCGCATAATGTTCCCAGCCTTCCACCTTAGTTCCCCCGGTAGAAAAACCAGATCGAAGAACCGTTAGGTTCTTCCAGAAGAGGGAGAAAGAGCAGCTGAAGTTTCAAACCGTCCGGCTCACTCGGTTTTGCTCGCCACTCACGACTCGTTCCCTCCCCTTTTTCGCCCGTCTTGACTCGGCCACGCGGGGCCGTGCCCACGTGGCACTTCGCCCCGCTCCCCCACCGCCCCCTCTCGACACTTGGCCAAAAGCCACGTCACCCAATCCGTGTCCCCAGAATCAAGAAGAAGCCGCTTTTGTTCGTGGGAAGGCCGCTCCACGTGAGCCTCGCACCCCCACCATTTGCGCTCTCGCGCGATCTGAACCGTCCGTTCCGGCGCGATCGATTTACCCGGCTCATGAATTTTGGAAAATTCTATCGGTAAATTCGTGAATGATTCCAAAATTATTAAATTCGTCAACTGATGATAATATCTGATCGGGGGTGTGCAATGCCGGTCACTCGCTGAAGGACCCGCTCCTCGAAAATCTCTTTATTAATCACATTTTATCGCCGGGTCATTATCGTGTCATTAATTACTTCTATTTTTTGGTGGGCTTGGATCATGATTTAGTCCTGGCTTACTGTAGACGCAAGGAGGGGCATATATGTCATTCCCGACGGTCAACACCAGAAGCTAACTTCAACCGGTCTCTCAAGTCGCCTCCACTCCACCAGTAACCCCCGACTATAAATACCCGCAAATCGCACGCCTCCTTTTTCCATAGATCTTTTTTTTTTGTCTCTCCTCCGCCGCTGCTGCCGCCGTCCGTCCGTCCGTCTTCCTCCTCGCTCCGCCCTCTCGACGGCAGATTTCTCGACAGCTTAGGGTTCCGGTTTCGCGTCGTCGCTGCTTTTTGCCATGGCGATGAAGAGAAGCATAGGGGAGAGGGAGTTCGAGAGCTTGTCCATGGCGAGCTGCCTGATGCTGCTCTCGCGCGGGGTCGAGTTCGAGTCCGTGGTGGACCACTCGCTGCCGGACCGTGTCTTCGAGTGCAAGACCTGCAACCGGCAGTTCTCGTCGTTCCAGGCCCTCGGCGGGCACCGGGCGAGCCACAAGAAGCCGCGGCTGGCGCCCGGGGACGAGGCGGCCCAGCAGCAGGGTTCGTCATCGCCGGCGAAGCCGAAGACGCACGAGTGCTCGGTCTGCGGGCTGGAGTTCGCGATCGGGCAGGCCCTGGGGGGCCACATGCGGAGGCACCGAGCCGTGGCCGGGATGACGCCGCCGGCCGCGGCCGGGGCGGCTCCTCCGGCTCATCCCTTGGCGGGGAACCCCATGGTGTCGCCGGCGCAGGTGCCGGTGGTGAAGAAGTCGAACAGCCGGAGAGTCCTGTGGCTGGACCTGAACTTGACGCCGATGGAGAACGAGAGCGAGAGCGACCTGGAGTTTCGGTTAGGGACGAAGACGCCGGCTCCTCCCGTCATCGATTGTTACGTCCTATAGCTGCTTACCGTACGTAGAGATCGCACATACACACATACATACGTAGACGATACGTCTGGATATATATATAGTACATACTGCCTGGAGAGCCTTTTTGCTCACTCAGATATTTTTTTTGGCTGGCGATCCATCTCTTGTGAATATTTTGGTTCGTTTATTCAATATTCATAGAGATATATCATTCAAATAAAGCAGGATTCCGCGATATACATCCAGCCGAATTTCTATCGGTTTTCACCATCCTCTGCAATTTCGAATTCGATACATCATTCTCTAATTTAATCGATGATGATATGAATTATTTTCAAGTCCATCGTCGATATGAAAAGATATATTGTTTTCGGGCTAATTCTTTCTATTTATTATGTCACGGTGAGGCGATCATGATGTCATATTGCATGCCTTTTCCTTTTGCCCCCGTGATGACATAACGCCATGCGTATTGACCTAACCATTGAGACGAGACCGCACGCGGTGCGTATGTGTACATGGCGATGAGCGTGTAGGCCGTTTTCGTGGTCTATAGTTTTGAAAAAATTAGAAGGATCCATAAGTGCTGTTTTGTCAATTAATGGGAGAGTTGACTTTTCTTCTTTTTTTGCCATGCTGTCCGTATGGACCGAACTCGCAGCAGACCACGATCGATCTCTTAACAATGATTTTTCGATTATTGGTCATCAAATTATGAAAAATTTTATACTTGCTATATTTTCCGTGAGAAAGCCCGTCTCAAATAGGTCGATCCCGAGCCCTAAATTGCTCTGCCGGTCTTATTAACCGGATAATGAAGACCGCGTGGACGGCCCACGGGATTGTAGTAAAAAAAAAAATTTCCTATCGATGTTTGGGGAATACGAAATTTTGGCTCGGGGGAGACAAGGTAAGGAATTTGGCAAGATCTATAGAGTTGTTACGTGAATAATAATGCATTGTAGCTTGTTAGCAGAATGCGACTGATGAATTGTCGAGAACCGGATCGCCGTCCACGAGTTTATGGCGTGAGTGTTTGCATGAAGCAAAAAATAAAGGGCTTTTTTCCTATTTTGCTTAAATTTGAAATGTTATCTAACTTTTGTAGAATTATGAAAAAAATGTATGTGGATTTACGTGTCAAGGTTCAAGTGCTGCGAAACTTCTAGGATTCTCGAATTTTTAAAATAAAATAAAAATGGGTGAGCTGTAAAATTTAAATTGAATAAGAAATTAGAAATAAAAAGTAAAACTCAATTGAGAAAAAAAATGTTAGGAATTATTAACTTAATCGCCGACTCGCCGTCGAGCATCTCTCCTTGTCAATTTTTCTTTTTGGTCCAAAGCTATCCAAATGTCCACAATTGAGAAAAAAAGTTTGATTATTCATGCCCCTAAAGATCAATTTTAAGCCCACCTATCACAAAAAAAAAAACAAAAAAACGATACCCATTAGAGTTTGATTATCGTCCAATCCACATTCTATACATTTATATGCGAAATTATAAATTCAAAGTTTTTTTTTGAATATTTATCAAACTATATATAAAAAGAAAGGATATAAGCGACATGGATATCAAAATGGATGGGCCTATGCATTTTATTTGATGTAGCCCCTAGCATGAATGTGGCCACCAATGATTAAACCTCGAATTTTTCGTTTTTGCAAGTTTGTATTTGACGAGGCTTGTTGAGATTACCTCACGTTATTTGATAATATGGTTTATATGCATTATATATATATATATATATATATATATATATATATATATTCGATCTCTCTCTGTGTATCGATTTAAGTTTATGGGTTGCGCTTTCTAATAAGGCTGGATGAATTTATCCCCTTTATAGACTTCTAGCGATAGATTTTGATTAGTGTATGTCCTTTTCGGGCGATGAATATTTACTCTGGTTTAGCAACAAATCTACACTTTTCGCGATTAATTTTTTGGTCATTAGAGATAGTGTTTTTCTTTTTTCCTTATAGCAGACGGGATAAAGGCCATTGCAGTATAATTTCTTTTAAGTTGCTTTTCTTAAGAGAAATTGCAATCCGATATACTTTTGGTCCATTGTATATCGAGTAATTTAACGTAAAATTCGCGTCATCAATTTTGAGATGTACTTTGTCCACTAATTAATATGATACTTAACATCATTGAATTTTGAAATTCATATGACTAATATGGATCCAAGCTTATACAATGTCTTTGCCCTTCTTATTGATGCCACATGCATGCATGAAATCCAAGTAAGAACAGTAATTCTCCGCTCTTTAGCAGCAATAATGGGCTCTAATTGATGGGTTATTAATCTAGATCTACTGATTTAAACGATGACTATTAATGCCATTGAGGGATAGTTACACAAATAGTCTATAAACTTTTGTCAAGTGCGCAATGTCGTCCATGGAGTTTTGGTAAATGCTCAATCCAGTCCCTAACTTATATAAAGATATTCAATATTATCTTTTCATTAATTCAAGTTCAGAGACAGCAATAACTTTTTTTTCTCTCTTATGTTGTTTTGCACATTGGACTATGAATTGGCCCTGCCGATTGTCGCAGCCCCCGTCATCGCCTCATCTTACTATATTCCTAACGAAAAGAGGTCAAAGAATGATGGCCGCCTCTAAGATATTTACTTATTCCGGAGGAGCAGATAATTGCCTTTGGTTCAGGTATCTTGATGATGTGCAAGATAACGATGGGGATGAGTACGTTAGGAAACTCTTTAATAAGAAAAAAAAAAGGAGTGGAACGAGAGACCAATGCATTTACCTTAAAAAGGTTTACATCCGTTATGGAATATGGGATTTCGGCTATAACTATCAAGTCTCTCGTAACTGTACAGGCTTATCGTTACAGTTCTATAGACATACCAAAAGGTAGAAAATCCCGTCCACATGAGGTAACGAATATCTAAGCGATAAGCTCATTGGATGTTCGTTCTCTACAAGGCTTGTTATTGTGACCTTATGAAAGATACAGGGACCCATTCACCACTACACTACCATGTTCGATGGTGAATACGCGAAAAATATTTCGGTACGTATTTATTTTTCAAAAAATACTCGCCATACATCCAAAATAAAGTCAGCAATTTCAATACTTTTTGCACCTCAATAGACCTCTAATTAACTCCTATATATATATTCTATATCTATATAATATATACCATTAAAAAGAAATATATATATATATAAATTTTTTTTTTGGTTGGATGGGCATTGGTCAAATTGGTTTCGAAAGCTTCCCGCACGGAACCCCGCGAAGAGCACGTGGCCCATGGACACAAAAAGACCGCGAAAAGCTGAAGCGGCGCGGCCCCGTTCGAATCGGAGGGACACGTGTACGGCCGATCCGCCGGGGACGCAGGGGGCTTACGGTGGGGGCGCGCCGCAGCGTATGGCCATCCGGGGCTTAAACCCCCAAGAGCTTCCGCAGTGTGTGTGTGTGTGTGTGTCCTCCTCCTCCTTCTCCAGCAGCTCCCGCAGAGGTACCCCACCTTTCCTCCTCGCGAATTCCCCTGTATAAAAAGAACCGATTTTTATCGCTTCCCCCCGGCGCGGAGAGCCTCGCCAGAGATCGGCTTCGTCGCCGGAAAAGGTACCTCCGGTGGCGAGATGTTCTCGTACTGTTCTAGTTTCTAGGGTTTGATCTCTTGTGTGCGCGGGCCGCGGCGTTTTCCTAGTGCATGCGGGGGTACTGTAAATCTTGTGTCGACGGAAGTTCCGATCGTCGAAGTTCTTGATGTTCTCGATCGGCGTTTCTTGCCTCCGGGTGTGTATTTCGCGTGCGGAGTTTGATCGGGCGGATTGTTTTGTGCACATTGCGCATGTTGTTGGGTCCGTGGTTTTTGGCGCTGTTTAAATTTTTTTTTTTGTTGTTGTTGGAATCGAGTCTTCGTTTCCGGGGTGATCGATGAGGTGAAATCGCTTCTGCTTCGAGTAAATATCGAAGACGGTGTTTGTTTCGACAGGGTTGCCGTGACAGGGGACTGACTTGGTTGGACGCCGGGTGCTCTTTACTCGATCGTTTCTAGTTCGCTCCGCGGGGTGCTTCGCGAGTTGTGGAGTTCGACTTCCGGGTGGTTGAAAAATGGTAACTTGCGGAACCCCCTTTCGAGTTTTTTTGTGCAAATGTCTTGTTCGCAGTGCGTGAAATCATGGGTGCTTGCATGGTCATTTGTAAAATGCTGTGATTTCTTTATACGATGGCTCCGCAAAGATTATGGTATTGTCAAATGATGTGCCTTTTGCTTTCGGGATCGATTGTTTTTCTAATGTGAAGAGCTGTTTTGCTTGGCATTGTCGAATCTTCCGAGTTCTATCGGATACTTGATGTCCAAACTGTTGCCTCTTTAGGGGTATATCTAGCCACACACTTTCGAATTGCTTGTCACCCCCCAACCTCCTTGGTAAGTTCCTGCCTGCCTGCATGAAATGCAGAGTTTACGTGAATAGTCTGATCTTGTACGTCATTCCTTTAAGTTTCTCGATGGTAGTTTTGGATAGACATGAAGAGCATACTCTTGTTTCTTTTATCGTGCGTTACTCTTGTATAACGCCTTGCCACGTTTCACACCTTTATTTACTTTTCTTATGCGAATTCACGTGATTATGATTTCAGATGTTTCTGGAATCTAGCTTCTTCTCATTAATGTTCTTTCGCCGCTCTCATTTTCTTTTTCTAAATTTACTCATTCTAAGCTCTAGATCTTGTCACTTGGCTAAAAACCTGTCTAAGCAAATGGTTTTGGCAGTCTTTCCAACCTAAGGACTTTTGGATGCCGAGAGATGGAGGACCTGTCACTAATGGGGAGATCAACTATGACAATTCTTCCAAAGTAGAACCTAAACGAAGTCATCAATGGTTTATGGATGCATCCGGGTCAGAACCATTCAGCAACAAAAGACAAGCAATAGAAGCCGTGACGAGCAGGCCACTATCTGGAATCTCATCCCTGAATGTTTCTCCTTGGGACAATAATCCTACTTTTAATGCTATTCCAGGGCAATCCACTGATCGGCTCTTTGGTTCTGAGTCCATGCGGTCTGTTAACTTAGTTGATAGGAATATCGCTCCCTTTGGTGCTGGTGATATAAGTATGGTAAGAAAGAGCTTTGAAGGTCAATATGGAAATGAGTCATCAGTAAGTTTGTCTATGGCTCATGGCACTGAAGATCCCTCAGCATTTCTGAATTTTGGAGGAATCAGAAAAGTCAAAGTTAATCAAGTTAGGGAACCTGAGAACAGCATTTCTGCGACAATGGGTACTTCCTATAGAAGTGGCAATGGCAGTGCAATTCCTACTGATACTGGTTATCACAAGGGCCACAATAGCACCATATCTTTAGGCTCGGGTTATCACCATAGGCATGAGAATAATATCTCGATGGCCCCTGGCTACAACAAAGGGGAAGAAAGTTTCATGCCGATGAGTCACACCTTCACTAAGGAAGATGGAAACTTCATATCAATGGGTCACAACTATGAGAGTCGGGGTGAGAATATTTTATCCATGGGTCAGCCCTTTGCCAGAACAGATGGGAATTTCATCGCAATGGGTCCATCATATACGAAGGGAGAAGGGGATGGTCTATCCATGGGTTCCTCCCACAACAAAGAGCATGCAAATTTTATTTCTGTGGGCCAGAATTTTGGTAAAGTAACCGATAGTTTTATCTCAATGGCTTCGTCCTATAACAGAACTGATGACAATATGACACCAATTAGTCGCACCTTTGACAAGGCTGATCCAAATGTTGTTGCGGTGGGTCACACTTCAACCTATGAGAAAGGAGATTCTGGCATTCTATCCATGGGTCAGAACTACAAGGGTGAGAGCAATACCATTTCTTTCGGAGGATTTGAAGATGAACATGGGGCCCATACCTCAGTTGGGATCATTGGCAACTACGAATTAGTAATAGACAACGAGACTTTGCCTCAGGGTTCGGTAGATCCAGGCCAGAAGGATGTTGGTTCTGGTGCCGATCCAATTATTAATAGCTCTTCTGCATCGAAAGCAAATTCTAAAGCTGAGAACATCCCCAAAAACAAAGAGCCAAAGACGGCTAAGAAGGTGCCTCCAAACAATTTCCCATCAAATGTCAAAAGTCTGTTATCTACTGGCATGCTTGATGGAGTACCTGTCAAATACGTTTCCTGGTCGCGTGAAGTAAGTCTTTCATATTTACCTTTCTGTGAGCTTATGTTCTTCTGTACGGATCAGTTTTTGTTACTTATAAAACATTGGTTTGGCAGAAAAATCTCCGTGGGATAATAAAAGGGACTGGCTATCTTTGTGGATGCGAAAATTGCAACCACTCAAAGGTAAGAGTTTTATTCTACTTTGGAAAAAGTGAATTGAGCAATTGCAGTTCGAGGTTCTTGAGCTTATTCTTTTATTTGAAATGGAAATACAGTCTCTCAACGCCTATGAGTTCGAGCGTCATGCTGGTTGCAAGACTAAGCATCCCAATAATCACATTTATTTCGACAATGGTAAGACCATTTATGCAGTTGTTCAGGAGCTGAAGAACACGCAGCAGGAAATGCTCTTTGATACAATTCAGACTATCACAGGGTCTCCCATTAATCAAAAGAACTTTCGTATTTGGAAAGGTGAGCTCATTTTTTCCTCCCTGGACCTCCTAAGCTAGAATAGCCTGCACCTGAATTCAGGGAACACTGAAATTTACTGGCATGTCGATGTTTTTAAAATGACATTAATTGTTCATGGCCTCATGGAATTCCTGATTCCTCTTCTCAGCATCATATCAAGCTGCGACCCGTGAACTTCAACGAATATATGGAAAGGACGAAGTCACGATGCCTACTTGACAAATGGCACATGCACTTTCAGGTTCACTTGGTAGGTTGCTCTTGTGATCAGTGAATACTCCGATAGTACCTCGTAGATCAAGATGGGAATTCTAGAAATGGCTTATAACCATGCTTGCACATATAATTTTCTGGGTGTAGATGGTAAAGTTGCACCGGATTTTGGGATCAACTCTGTTTGAATTGAGCAAGCAGTTTAATTTTCCTTCAGTAGCATAAGCAACAGGATTGCTTCTCCCATTGTGCTTGGCACAACTCTTACCGTGTCGAATAGGTGGTCTGCACAATTTTCTTTGGGGGTAAGCGGGACTATTTATGTGGTGGACTTTCTCGTAGAAGTTGCTGTGTTGGGTGAATCAGACCTTGCCCATTTTAACTTATGTAAATATGTTCGAGAACTTTTTATCTTATTGGAAAATAATTGATGTTTTATTCCTGAAATTTAAGGATGGGACCTTGTAAAGTTTTGCAGCATGTTAGCTTCGTTGTGGCTGCCTGGTTAGGTTTCTGTGTTCCTGCAAATTAAACTGTTCTTTGAGCTTACTTGTTCCGAATCGTGCCTATAATTGTCAATAGTCGCTAGCCTTTCTTTCTTTACCATAAAGTAACTTCGGTTGAACTGAACCGAGAAAGGTAAGGCCAGACGGAGGTTGAGCTCCGCGGACCGAATGTGGCCAGCAAGCTCAAGATCCTATCGATTTCAGTATTAAGGCTAAACTTTAATATACCCACGAGATAATGACTCTATAGCCGAAGAAAGAAGGATTAAAAGCTTGGGAATTATTTATACTCGCCCAACAATTACCGCTTATGCTTTCCCATGGAGAGAGTACTCGACTCAACTTACTCGTACCTGCTCATTAGTCATTAGTTTACTAGTTAGTACCCGACGCAAGAATTCCCTGGCTACACCAAAATTTGCCTTTTTCACTATTGCATGCGAAAAGGTGGCTTTGGCTTTATTGAGTGATGAACATCAACTTCACATAAACACAACAAACATGACTAAACAACAGAACATTGAGGTCGAATATCCATATTTGAAAAAACAACTCAAGTTCTTGAATTGCTGTTACTTTTGGAGCTTGTTCTTCCCCTTCAAACGGCTTCGGTCGGCCTCACTTTGGTGACATCAACGATGACATACGAGGAAGCAGCAGCCTCTGCATTCCCGTCTGCAAAACTTGTATTGGCTAATTGTAGGTTCAACGTTTCTTGCTTTTCACTGCTTCCCGTCGCAGGCTGATCTTTGCTCTTGCCCCACAGGACAAGATACAGGCCGAGAACAATCACAAGTGCTCCGATAACCCTAGGAAAACGGAGTGCAAACTTTGTGAGGATCCATACGAGATAATACCATGAACAAGAACAATGCTTGATGATTCTTCAAAAGTCAACAAGTTACTAGGGTTGAACTATTCTGGGAAAATTGAGAAGATACCTTCCAAGGTATAAGATCTCATGTAAAGTGAAGGATCCCAGGATTGCTACCAGGACCATTTGCAGAGGATTGAAGGCAGTCACAAAAACTGGCCCCTTTACCTGCATCACCACCCCTTGAATGTAGTAACCCATCCCAGAACATACTATGCCCTGCATTTGATGAATCCATCAGTTATGAACTTCACAAGAAAGTGAAGGAGAGAGACCCTTTTCAACTCATGACTAGAGTGTCCGAAAACTGTGTATTTTCTCATGCTACGGGTCCGGTATCGAGTGACCTGGGACATGGAAAGCGTGATCATACCAACACCGAAAGACTTTGACATGGACCTCACCATTTCGGCGGGAAATGACTTACACCGTAGACAACTGCCAAGAGCTTGACGTCAAACTGGAGAGACCAAGCGGCAAAGTTGCTTCTTTCCATCGCAAAAGCGAAAACCGCTCCGAGGCACGTCCCCGTCAGACATATCAGAGCCGTCAATGTGAGCTCTGCTGGGTATGATTTCAGCGTGATCGCCTGCGTGCATTTTGCTCTCTTGTTTAGAACGAAGTGCTTATACAATGCCACCGTTGTTGTCTCTCGAATATTATTGATTAGTAATAGACGGCGGGAACTTACTTGGAGAATGAAGAAAGAAGCCCAGCAGAAGCAGCCTAAGGTGATCATAAGAGCACCCTCGATTGGTTTTTGCACAACACCATCTGAATCAGCGTGTGTTGAAGTTGATTCTGTCCATGGAAGACCAAGAACAGGACCTTTCGCTAGAGTCATGAGCATCGCTCCTCCTATGGTGACCAGGGTTCCCACTATCTTGGCTTGGCTGTGCTTGCTTCTTATGCTCAATCTCTCAAGCCTATCGTTCGAATTCCACATTGGAAGAAGGAGAATTAACCAAAGAGGTAACTATATGAGTTAGCAACAAAATGCGATGTAACGTGTGACACGTAAATACTTTGTTTGCAACAAGCTTAATTCGAGTTTTTGTCAAATGCATGAAACTTAAAGAGATATTAGATAATGAGTAAGTGCGTATATTAATTACCCGAAAAACCAGGCCATGAGGAACGCGAAAGCAGGAAGCATATTGGACATGGCGGCCGTGAAAGACGCAGTTGTTAACTTCATTCCCGTGTAATACAGATTCTGATCGATCACTGGCCTGCGTTCGTTGCATTTTGGAGAAGGAAAGAGGGATGAATTCATGTTATTTGACTCATTTTCCCCTACCAATATTTCTAAGTAAGACATAAAAGAGAGAAGAAATGAAATCCTCTTACTCCAGTAAGCCTAGCAACAAGATCTTCCAAAGGATGGACCTCGTCATTTTTGGCCTTGTCTTCCTGTAATTATTGCAATATTTTCCCAGAACATTAGTGCTTTCATTTACTATAGACACTTTCTAGATCGAGATCGAGATCGAGAGAGAGACCTCTCAAAGAGGATGGCGAAAGGAGCAACGAGTACGGTGGCCGACGCATGTCGATAGACGACGAAGACGTGCTGGCTCATTCCTTTGTTGAAGGAGAACTTGGCGACTATCGCCATCCCCGCCAATCCGAACTGGAGGAGCACCACCGCCAAGTACAGCTTGACCCGGTTCAAGACCCGAACCACTCTCTCCCCATCCTCACCCATTCTCACTCAAACCTTTGCTCTGTGCGTGTGTTAATCTGTTATGGGGCTTGCATGCAGATGGCTGTGGTTATAAACACCATCTGCATGGGGGGCAAAGGAAACAATCCCAGCACGTTTCCCTTCGTAGTCTACGGACTCCACTACATGTAAACCGTAAACAGATTTGCCAAGGAACTATGTGTCACTCGTGAAAAGAGGTATAAAACACGTCATTCCCACCAGAATTCAAAATAGCTATTTCCATGGAAGCAAAAGTAGAGCACTAATCGATTGAGCAAACCCTGTCCCCAATGTGGATGCCTTTGCTTTATTCCAATCAAGCCAGGGAGTGCATTTTCATTGCGTACGAACATGTTGTTTTAATATTGAATCATTGTACTCCTCAGTGTGGTCTCCACTTCGATTTTTTGCCTTGGATGGAATTTCTAGAAAAAGCAATTCCTTGTGAAGTCTTCCAAACCTAAATATGCGGATGAGCTGTTTTTGACTGGACGAGAGTTGTGGCTCTCGAGAACTAGATTTCGTGCTTTCGTCCGCACTCCTGTTCCCTACAAAATAATCGATACGCAGAATGACGCATCGACCTATATTAAAAATGCCAAATTCTTTTTGCTCGAGTAATTTTTTTAGACGAGCACTTCGGTAATTCTTGAGGCGCTAAGCAAATGTTCCGTAAAATTTAGAGCTATAACTTTTCCTAGCTATAACAATTGGTTACTAAACAGAAACTATAAAGCACTTGACTATCATTGGTATATACGACGATCATCGGTAGAGAAAAAGAATTCAACTTTAACAGAGTAAGGTAAATTGCATAAAAAGCGTAAGGACTCAAGGGACATTAATTATAATCGCTACCTATTACACGCGTGGTGCGATCTAGAATGCTTTGTACCGCAACAGACTTAACAAAAACCTACGGAGAATCGCCTGTCTTGGTGCCATAAGAACTCAATTGACCATATCTACGTTGTTACATCAAACTAAAGTAGGATCAGGTGAACATTGATGAGGAATATGCTATATAGTTCCTCAAATGGCCCCATTCTTCTTGCAGGATCTATGTGATTTACATCTCACTGAGCACTCAAAAAGGAAAATCAAGCAGAGGGAAGATTGTAACCACTTAACTCTTGGAGGTGGATTTCGCTGAGTCAATGAATTCCACAAAGTCCAAAGAGGAGAAAATTGTCCAAAAAGTCCTGAACCTATTGCACTTTTGCCAATTCA
Source organism: Syzygium oleosum (assembly GCF_021117445.2). Lineage (NCBI taxonomy): Eukaryota > Viridiplantae > Streptophyta > Magnoliopsida > Myrtales > Myrtaceae > Syzygium > Syzygium oleosum. The sequence continues at coordinate 20,539,575 of NW_026607486.1, forward strand.
ATCCTAAACCTTTTTAAGTTTGCCAATTCAGTCATAAACCTTTTCACTTCTTGCCAATTGAGTCCATTCGGCTAATTTTGGCCGGCCGGCGCTAACGTGGCTACCGGCCGACGCTGATGTGGCAATTTTTAAATATTTTTTTCAAAATTTTTAATCTTTTTTTCTTTCTGACTTCTTTCCTCTGGCCGGTCCGGCGACTGGCGACCGGCCAAAGGCGAGGGCCGACGAGATCGACCTCGCCGGCCTTTGGCGAAGCTCGCCCCCGTCAGCCCCTAGCTGGGCGAGGTCGCCTCGCCCAACAAAGGCGAGGCCAACCTCGCCATCGCGACCCATCTCCCTCGCTTGGGTTGCGACTGCAAGGTTGGCCTCGCCAGATCTGGGCGAGGTCAAGCCTCGCCTAGCCAAGGTGAGGCCGACCTCGCCGTCATGACCCATCTCCCTCGCCTGGGTCGCAATGGCGAGGTCAGCGTCACCTTTGCTGGGCAAGGTGACCTTGCCCAGCCAGGGGCCGGCGAGGTTCGTCCTCACTGGTGGTCGGCAGGGGAGAGCTTTGCCAGAGGCCGATGAGGTTGACCTCTCTGGCCACCTCGCCGGCCCTCACCTCTGGCTGGTCGCCGATCGCCGGACCAGCCAAAAGGAAGAAGTTAGAAAAAAAAACACTAAAAAATTTGAAAAAAAATATTAAAAATTGCAACGTCAGCATTGGCCAGACGGTTGGCGGCCACGTCAGCCGGCCTGCCAAAATTGTAATGAACTCAATTGGCAAGAAGTAAAAATGTATATGACTGAATTGGCAAATTTAAAAAGGTTTAGGATTGAATTGGTAAAAATGCAATATGTTTAGGACTTTTTGGATAATTTTCCCATCCAAAGAGCAATCTATACTAGGCCTTTCTCTTTTCGTAATACACGAAATTACACCCAATCACCAATGCAATTCGCACGAGATGACTTTAATGCCCCTATTTCTTGAGAAATTTACTCCAAAAAAGATCTAAACCAGAACACAATATCTCTTTCTGCCACGGAGAAGAGGGAGGGAGGGAGGGAGCTTGGGAGGCCGGGAGGACGCGAGGTGGTGGCGTCACGCGGCTTGAACGGAGGCCGGCGAGGCATGACGACGAAGGGGGGGCGATGGCGGTGGGTATCTCGGGGAAGGGCAAAAGAGGAAGGATAACAAAAAAAAGGAAGATAAAAAGAAAGGAGAAGAAAGGGAATATTTAAATCGAGCTGTCCAAAATTCACACGTGTTGTACTAAATTTGGGCAAGAGTTGGGTCTTTTGTACGGGCACAAAACAAAAGAACCCCATATTTGACATACAACTTTTCCTTCACGATTGATGGGTTACAAGCATAATTAGCGTGGCCCCGGTATGACTAGGCACGCGCAACATTACTCTTGACCAAAGCACCTTTCTTACTCTGCACTTCACCGCTCGAATAATAAATCATGCTGTTGATCTGTGCTTGGCTTATTTTGACTTCACCACATTATTTTGACGTTTCTTACCCAGCACTTCAACCTTGATTTTGGTTCTATAATTTAGATTAACTTAAGAGAGATAGAGACATTCTTTTACCTTCCTGAGGGTGCACATCAGATTCCTTTGAAAGACGGGGAGCGATCTCGGATCGGGTTCGACCTCGAGCGAGTCGTCATAGGGTCTTGCTTTTCGAGGAACGGACGGACCAGATAGTCGTGACTGTCTTTCCGACTCTGACCTCAACAGCAATTAGTCAACACTAGCAGCAGCAAAGTCAACGTCCAAGTCCACAGTTTTGAAGTCGATTTTTGATGATGAACATCTGAATCGGACACCATTAGAGAATGATAAACGGACAAGCTATTCGGGGTGTTAAGAATAGAAGACGCCTCGCTTCTTCCAACCCCAAATTTTTATCTCCATGATTGAACTTTTCTTGGCTGCTAATTAAAGGGTTAAGAGAAAGATTGTTGATTTGAATTTGCTATTTCTAACCAAAATGCCATCCATCTCATGAACATGTCAAAGTGGTTGTGTCAAAGCATTCATTAGGCGCAGTCTCAATCGTCATTAGAGGCAGATCGAAATCGTCGCCTACACTAATGGAGTCCACAATTTGTAGCTTCTTGCCCATTGGTAACACAATTGGGAATTTGATTTACGAATGGAACTTCTTTAATTAAATAAATTTCCTTTTTTCACCAGTTCTTTTCAAGTTGCTCCGAAAAAGCTTCACGTCACTTCACATTTCTTTTCCCTCTTTTTTGGTCTCGTCGTTGTCCCGATCGTTTTCGCATCAGAATTCAACAAATAATTACTGTTTGAATTAAGACTAATATATTCGGTTGATGTGTTACAAGTATGGATGTTACGTTTTTAACTTTAGTTAATTTTGCACATGATTGATGTCCATAAGCTCGGAGGAAATTTCTTTCGATTATGAACGAAGCTTGTAGAAACTACAAAGTGAAAGTTCTAAATCTTGCAATTATCGATATGATCTAATATTTATTAAATATATCTTATTAGGTAGATTCAAAACTGTTTTCACTTCTATATTATGACTGAGTGGCTTGGTTTCCTTTGTTCTTCTACATAATCTCTATAACAGGGCTCTACTGCGAAGAGTATGTATTACGGGTTCTGATAATGACCATGGTTACAAGTAGACCTGTCAAAATGGGTCATTGACCTGTTTCTTAACCAGTGTTTGATTGGTTGAGTTATTATATGGATTAGTTATGTGTATTAAATGGGTTATAAATGGGTTTAGAATGATAAAACCCAAACTAATATTAGTATTAAATGAGTTCACAACTTACTTAGACTCAACTCACTTCCATGACTCTTTCTTCGCTTTCTCATCCTCACTCAATTTTGTGCTCTCTCGCTCCTCTCTCACCTCAATTGAGGTATGAGTTTTCCTATATTGACTTTAATATAAAAATGTTTTAGTAATATGGGTCGGATTGGACATAGGTCACTAGATTTGTATTACTTGAAAATGGATCAAAACGGGTTAAATTAGCCAATTAAGGTCGGACCATTTTCGACCCGACCCAAACCCGACATGACCCACCCATTTGACGAGTCTAGTTACAAGCCCCTTTGTTATTTGTTTTTTAAAGTGTTAAGATGCGTGTTCAAGTTAAAGGCATTCATGTTGAAGCATCAAATATGAACAAAAGGAGATTCTTACTGTGATTGTGGATCAAGATGCAAATTGAATGTGGCGGCCCATTGGATTTTACTACTATAGACGACAAAGACGATATCCCTCTCGTTGAGTTAACCTTGATTGGGGTTCTTCTATAATTTAGACGAACATCAGAAAGAGACAGAGACATTCTTAACCTTGCTGAGGCGGCAACTAGTCAACACAAGTAGTAGCAAAGTCAACTTCCATGCCCACAGTTGTGAAGTCGATTTTGATGATACCATCTAAATCGGATACCATTATAGAATGATAAACAGACAACAGCGTACGGACTCGTGTGCGTTGTTAAAAAGATCAGGATGTTAAGAAAAGAAGACGCCTCCTTTCTTCCATCCCAAATTTTATCTCCATGATCGAACTTTTTGGGGCTGCTAATTAAAGGATTAGAGAAAGATTGTTGATTTCAATTTGGTCTTGCTAACCAAAATGCCATCCATCTCATGGACATGTCAATGCGGTCGTGTAAAAGCATTCATTAGGCGCAGTCCCAATTGTCATTAGAGGAAAATCGAAATCGTCGCCTGCACTAATGGAGTCCACAATTTTGTAGCTACTTGCCCATTGGTAAGACAATTAGGGAATTAAATTCTCAAATGGTTCTTCTTTAATAAAATTGATTTGCTTGTTTGCCAATGTTCTTTTCAAGTTGCACTAATGGAGTCCACAATTTTGTAGCTACTTGCCCATTGGTAAGACAATTAGGGAATTAAATTCTCAAATGGTACTTCTTTAATAAAATTGATTTGCTTGTTTGCCAATGTTCTTTTCAAGTTGCATTTCCTTTCCCCTTTTGTTGGCTTCATTTGAGAGTTCTTGTCGTCATCGTAATCAGGTCTGCCTGGAATTTAACGAATAATTGCCGTCTGGATTAAGTCTAATGTATTATCCGATTTTTAAAGTTAAAAGAAGTATGTGATAACTTACCGACAAATCTCAAAGAAATATAATGGGTTGTTAGAGAAATCCCTCAACCAAATGAGTAAGAAATACTAATCACAGAAAACTCCAGATGAAGAAGCAAATCAGCGGTTGGACAGAAGGTGGTGCGGAATGACCTTAGCACCACAGTGGTCTTTAATTTAGATTAAATAGGCCACCACTGAAAGAGCAGCAGCACGCATTCCTCAATCCTAACAACACAACAAGATACTCAGTTTTCTTCCCTCTTGAAAAGGGAGGGAACAAAGGGTGAATTGGGCAATGGGGTTAGAAGATTTGCACAGAGAGAGAGAAAGAGAGAGAGATAGAGAGGGATGATGGTGATCGTAATTTATAATGAATGACGTGGTTGTCACTAGTTAGTGTCCAGTATTAACCTTCCATCCTGAGCAAAACATGATCGTGCAACTCCAAGCATAATCTAGATTTACCACTATAAACAAGTGCTGTTATTGCAAGATGGGGCATTGTGTTCCACCCAAGCCGGATGTTGATCGACCCTTGCAAGGTTCATTTAAAAAGAGTCGCGTTCGGCGTCCATAATCACCATTCACCCCGCCAACGATGTGTCTCTCCTCATTGTGTATGAGGAGCCTTATAGTTGGTACACGATGATTGATTCGATGTAGTGAATGCCCACGACATCTTCTTGTGATTCATTACATTGTGAAAGACTTAATGTTTCATCCTCCGGCAGAGAGCTCAATTTGCTTGAAGATCGACGAGTTGATTCCTGATGAACCAGCATACATAAACAAACAGGCCGTGATCAACACTACCATCTTTCATCGGGAAATTCTCCTCAAGGAGACTCCACAACAATGCAAAACCAAACACGATTTCTGACGAAAGATACGTCACATACTCCCGCCTCTCACAAGATGTAGCCAGTTAACAGAAAACACTATTCAGATTAATTTTTTCCCCCTTCGAAAGAGAAAAAGGCTAATCCCAGAATCTTCTATATCAAAATAAGCACACTAGTGAGAAGGTACAAAGAAATGGAGGAACCACTAGGACATACCGAAGTTGTGAAGACGGAAAAGACAGAGTCTAACATAAGCATCCCGAAAAACGGATCTATCATAAAAATAACAATAGGCAGAATACATATGTGAAGCCAAGCCACCATGTTGGCATCCTGATAAGCCATTCATAAAAAATTAAAGATACCACCACTCGCAGAATCTCCTTGTATTTTCCTCTGTCCTGTTTTGTTTCTTCACGAGCCACAGCAAGAGGATCTTTGTGGAGCTTGGCCAGCATCAGCTGTCTTGTCTGGTTGACTTATCCTGATTGTCTGAGGCTGAAAGCAAATGGCAGCAGCATCAAATATTCATTCAATCCCCTCTCTACTTACGAATGATTTTCTAATCGTATTACGAGGCATCAGACATCAAGCATTCATCATGTCATTCTTTTCTCCTTTCCGATAACACCCCTCTCATATCGCAATTCTGAATACACAAAACTACTGCAAACGGGGAAAGGGCTAGTGCAGTAGGCGTGACAGAATGTCAATTCCACTGTACTTTTTTCGTGTTAAGCGTGGCAATATGCCGTCCACTAGTGCAATAGGCCATTATAGATGACATTTTCGTGTTGGACAGCCATATGTCTGTTAATTTGCAAAGACCGAACATACTCGTCAAAGGTGGTTCATAAAAATAACTGACTGGAAGATAGTAATATACACATCTCGACAGCTTTCTTTTTTGTGAACCGCCGCATAGATGATTTAGCAATATTTTTTCGCACATTTCATCGTTAAGTTTACCCTAATGTTGGTTCATTCTCACGATAACATGGAACTGACTCTTAGGCTCTGCTGCAGCAGAAAGTTCTTTCGCTAGTTTAGGAGTACCAAGTGCAGGTATGAGTGTGATGGAGCAAATCTGCAATGCTTAAGGAATTGAAAAGGAAACTGAAAAATAAAAAAACTAATTTTACCTCAGCCCTCGTATCACTTTCTGCAAGCCTTTGCTTAATATCCTTTGCAATTGAAAAAAATACTTCCTCGACATTCATATTGGTCTTTGCACTCTGCATCATTGAATCCCTAACATTAACAGAGCAGAAAGCATGATTCCAACTGCAGAATTACTTCTAGCATCAACTTGCAACTTACTGTTTCAAAGAACTTGATACCATATTCATCAGCAAGAGCTTGACCCCTGGAAGTAGGTACAGCCTATGCCAAAGAAAAGTACATTCTAGTCATCAGTAGACATTTCTGGATATAAGCTCTTTTTGTACATGTGTTGGCACCCCCTTCGTGCCTCATAGCGAGTTTCTCTTTACTCAACTAAAAAAAAAATAAAGCGGAAGAACAGTACACAGTGCACTGACACGCCTCTCTCCATAAACAAGCATTCATACCCATCATAGAACAATGACAGTGTGCACACACAGTGAGAGAGAGAGAGAGGGAGTCATGGTAAGGATTTTGGGGGGACGAAGGTTCTTGGAAAGAAAGTGCTAATCATAACAGCCAAAAAGCCAAGTCATTTACCCTTTTGCTTTCGTCCATGTCAGCCTTGTTTCCCACCAATATTTTGTTTACATTGTCAGAAGCATGCTGTTCAATGTTGCGAATCCAGTTTCTGATATCTGAAGTATAACAAGGAAAGTACTCCATCAAAATTCGAGTTAATGCTCATAGAAATTTTTTTAAGAACAATCAACAGACAATACACAAACTAGCTTCTTCATTAGAAACGCTACGATCAAGTATAAAGAATCATAGCAATTTACCGATTAAGTATCAGCCTGATGCCTTCAGCATTTTAATACGCAACTTACACAAAAGCAGGACCACCAAAAATCTTCAAATATGGAGAACTTACTGTTAAAAGATGACTCATCAGTGACGTCATACACCAGCAAAATGCCCATAGCTCCACGATAATAAGCTGAAAAACCAGAAAAAAAAAGTGAATAAATCTGTAGCTGTTAGAACTTAAATAGGCAAAAACAGAACTATTAAACATGATGTAAGATGCAACCTCAAGGAGGACAATAAGGATTTAGGGAAAGAAGAGGCTATTAGGGCTATATGCTCGAAACTCATTCAGGTGTCAGCAAGCAAAGACGTGTACTATGCCATAATCAATGCTCCTTTGGCTGAGTGGTTATGTCATCAGCCTAATGCTGTGGTTTCCACAAGATTTCACATCTCTCCATCTATCGAGTTTTAAGTCTATGTTCATGCGTCAAAAGAATCAGCTCTCTCGTATAAGAATAGCTTAAAGCTGGAAACAACTTACTCTTGTGATCAAACATTTGAGCTCTACATAGCCTCAAAATGCCAAATACATCACATTCGATCTAATCCAGTAGAATAGCAGGTAGCTTCAGTTTTTACTATGGAACCGATAAATAAAGCTTTCAGGCAAACGTGGCTTAGAATGCATCCCTTGTACAAAAATCCCAACAAAAAATGTCATCCATTAAAGAACAGACGCTATTTTCAGTTCAATCAAACCTGTTGTGATGGTTCGAAATCGCTCCTGCCCGGCAGTATCCCAGATTTGTAATTTAATTCGCTTTCCATCAAGCTCGATGGTCCTGATCTTAAAGTCAATGCTGTTAGGAGGAAAAAGAACAACAAATGAGAGAATTTCCAATATTGCAGAGTTTAAGCTCAAAGGAACATCCACTTTCCCCTCCTCCTGTACATCCCCTGATCTGATATCCATCGATCAAGCCAAACGAAAGAATTAAAGAGCTGCACACAAGGAGCATGGATATGTAAATTCCACTCTTTTCAATTTCTAGATGAACTATCCCCGCATGTCTATCATTTATGCCGAGCATTATAATTGATCTTTGAACTGTCATGAAATCCTCAGAGAACTCTGAACTATCGTGATCTTCCCACCCATTACGCCTCTGAACTCTAAATTGCATAGATATAACTAGAATAGTATATACAGGAAATAATATACTCATCCTCATGATACAAACCCTATAGTGGTGATGAAACTAGTTGTGAAGGAACCATCAGAAAATCTCAAGAGCAGACAACTCTTCCCAACACCTGAAACATTTTGGAACATAACACCGTCGTCAGATCTGCACACAGCAAAACTCTCTTACTTTTGCTATAGATGTACTAAAACTCATACACAACAAGAGACCAGCACAATACAACACAACACTTGAGTAACTAACTATAGATTTTTTTTGTTGGAAATCGTCAAATGAAGATTTACGCCATCAAAACCAAATACATAGAATCAAGTCCGCAAAACTGGAGAATTAGTATAGTCAACAATCAACTCGAGAAGCGTATTTAGCTAATCTGTAAGGATTAAACTGCTTAATTGCCTCCTTTCAGACACAACGGGGTCAACTCCTGGAAAACAAAGGTCAATAGAAGAGAATTTCCTCATCAAGCTTGAACCAAGTGTTCTTATCATGGGACTTACGATTTCGAACCGATTCCAAAGTTCAGGACTAATGCGCCTGATCATTAAACTGGAGGTTTAGAAAGATTTAGTTCACAAAACAAGCCAGAAAAGCAAAATGCCCTCCTCCTGCCCAATGTTCATTTAATCACATGTCAAATAAGCCTAGATGCCTCATCTCAATCTAAAATGGACTATATATGAGTTCCCAGGTCCAGGGGGCCGATTTGTCCGAAGCAAAAGCAACCACAGACGGCGACATATGCCCGACAGAGTAATAAGCCGGGAAAGATCGCGTCATTTGCACGCACGCACTTGGCCAGAAGACACAAGTGTAGAGAGAGATAACATCGTCATGTGCATACTTGCCTCGTTGGTCAAACTAATGAGCCTTGGAATCATTTATCGTTATAGCTTCGAACTTCGATATAAGTCCAGAAGAAAAGGTATACCGATGATGAGCTCTAAATCTCTATCGCAGTACTACCATTGTCTCAATCTCATCTAACTTTCATTTACCCCCGGAGCCAATCCCGTCTCGCTTTTCGGGGTAGAAGATCAATGGCTTTCGAGTCGTCGAAAGACCCCAACAATGAATCCCAGAAACAAGCGCGCCCGCGCGCACACGAACGAGCGTAAGGCCACGCCAATTCATCAAATGCACCCGACAAACTACCCAAAAAAAAAACCAAACCCTTTGAATTGCTCGATCGCACCCCCCCCCCCCCTACCCCAGAACCTCACAATCATATCTCCCAATCGACGAAACGAGCACCAAAACAAGCGCACAGCGCCAAGCCCAAACTCCTACTGATCCCCCCCCCCCCCCCCCTCCCTCATTTGCTCAGGAAACCAAGCACGCGCGCACACGAAAGGGCACAAAAAAAAAAAGGAAAAAACAAACAAACAAACAAACCCCAGGAGCGAGCAAAGGGAAAGGGGGGGAGAAACGAACCGCTGTCGCCGATCAGGAGGAGCTTAATCAGGTAATCGTAATCGGCTCGGGCCCTCGCCGGTGGCGCCGCCATCGAATCTCACCACCTCCTCCTCCTCCTCCTCCTCCACAAAAGTGGCCAAAAAAAAAAAGAAAAGAAGAACGAAATCCCTCCCTGCAAAAAAAAAAAAAAAACAGAGAAAATGCGTTCCCGAAGTTCAGAATCGCGAATCGATGCCGTACGAACGCATCCGAAACAACAACAACACAGATGCGAATCAGCGACGAGAGCGAGAGAGAGAAAGAGACCTGCGGTGGAAAAGAGAGAGAGAGAGAGAGAGAAATTAACAGGCGAGCGAAGACAAGGGAGAGAGAGAGAGAGAGAGAGAGAGAGAGGGGCGAAGAGGGGAGAAGGGAAGGAAGAAAGATGGAAATTTATCATGGCAAATTGATTTTTCCTCCCTTTTTTCGTCATTCGTTATTTGTTTTTTTTTTTATTTTTTCGTCTCGAATTTTTGGAAAGAAAAAAGGGGGAAATTGTTTTCGGGCCGAGTCGTCTTCCCCCTTCGGTCACACCGCGTACGGAAGAAGGGGGGGGCGCCGAACGTGTCTACGGTAGATCTACAGTTTGTATCCCTGCTCGCGCAGCGTGGGGCTCGGCCGCACCGAATCTTTTTCCTTCTCCCATGGACACGCGGATCGCGTGCGATCCGAGTGAATGTTTTTTTTTGTGGAGCCTCCTCCCGGTGACTTTGAAAAACGGGGGCTTTGATTAACCCCCGGTCGGCATACGTCGTTGGATCCATTCGATTCTAGATAAGGAAATTCCCCCCCGGTCCACGAGTACATCGTGCAGATACGGAACAATTGGACTCGAGCATCGGGGGCTTTAAAGTAGCTGCTCGGGCCGTTCATCGCGGGGCAAGATAACGGGTACATCGGAAGATGCGTCTTTTCGTGATCCTCTCGTACTTTACGAAGAAAATCGGGGGTTCTCTCGATGCTCTCCACCCGTCGCTTACAATACCAAAAGGATTTTAAACTTTTCCATGGAAACCATCTTGTCCGTGCCCGTGATATTGTTTGTGCGCCCAGACAATTTTGTGGCGGGGATGAGTATCGAGTCCGGTTCGATTACCGGATGGAGCCGGTTTTTGGAACCCCCGCTAAAATTTTGTTTGCGCTCTCCAAGATCTGAATCGGGGGTCCGCACTATGGTCAAAAAAATCCACATGAGAACTTCACCAACAGAAATTTTTGCAACAAAATTATGCGATTTTCTTTAATATAATTAGGATATATTTAATTCTTACCGAAACATAAATATGGATCGATTCCGGAACTGATTGGTCGTGTCGGTTCCCTAGTCCGGCTTGTTGAAATGGGGGGATTTCACAATGTAGGTTCTTGATTCGAGATCGGGTACCGATCACCCTGTTTTTGGTGAGATATGTTAAGAATAATGCTAGCCAGGCATCCCTATTTGAACAAATGGCTATACTAAATTAATACCACTCATTTTATTTTTATGATTATTGAATATGACTCACTTGCACTTAGTCAAATCGTTTTGGTTTGCTACTTTTGTACGGTAGTCGGAGTATTCCAAGTGTTACTCCTTTTCAACGGCTTTTGTATAGACGGTAGTCACAATATGCCTAGTGTTGCTCTTTTTAACCGAAGTCAATCACCAGATGCTTAGAGATATGCGATTTTCCTCGTCTTATAAGCTAAAAAGGATGGAAAGGGACCACCAATTAAGCTATCCTTTCTGGTCGATAGGATTAGACTCGCACACCACTAGCTACTCAATATTCGATTTGAGTCATTATAACTCTGTCCACTTGTGAATTTTACATGCTCATTGCAACTTTTATTAACATGCCATAAATCCGAAAGTCTTTTTCACATAGGTAGTAGATGTAGGAAAGGTTTGCTCACGGCATGACTCGAGCTTGTGATCTCATGAAAGAGAGTGCGATACTACTAAGCTATCAATATACTCTGCATTTGCTTTCAATGTAATTAATGTGAACACAAACGCTCTATTTAGAAATCATATTAATTTTTTTTCATTCGGAGACAGTAATTAGGCTTAAAGCAATTTAAGAGTTCTCACCAAGTTAGAACATAGGGGAGATTGAGAACCCATGTTTAAAAAAAAAAGGGCGGGAGCAAGGTTTTAGATTTGGATCGAAACTTATCCATCCTCTCAAGAATAATCATGAAAGAAAATATAATCACTCATAAAAAGCGTTGGTCATAGTTCAATATAAGGTGGACCTAATTAGGCAGATAGTTTTTTTATTTGCCTAATTTGAGAAGAAATCAATGATCGATCGGGTCAATATATGTAAATTAAAAGAAATTCATCATAATTGAAAATTTTAAGAATATGAAATTTCACTGTAGTTTCTTTGATTTCCATTAGTTCAAAATGTAGATGACAGATAACATCATAATCTTTTGAATTTGAATATTTATAGATGCATAAAATATCAATGGATTTGATCTCGTGATTAGTATCTAATTTTCTTTCTGATGTGCACTTAGCGTTTAGCTAACAGTTAACTAATCCTCAAAATCGGACTACTTTTCCGTGCCAACAAATATCTCTCAACATGCAACTATGGTGGTGCATCAAAAAAATTATATCATAAGATAAACATTAGTAACATACTTCTACGTAATAAACATATGAAATCATAGCTCCAAAACCAAAAACTGAACTTGGTCATGCGGTAAAAAAACTCAGTTGGCAACATTAATCAAAGATCCAAAAAGGAAGAAGAGATGTAAAAAACTGAAGGCAGACCTAATGATCAATGCCAAATTTACAGAATTATATCTAGAGAGATTAATGTAATTACTGTTCTTGTTGCTCTAGACAATTGCAGACTCGTTCTTGGCATGATTCTCTGTACCTTCGCAATTCTCCTGTGACATTTCCTCGAGTGATTTTCCTTTGGATTCAGGCACGAGAAGAGTCATGAGCAAGCCCAGCAGATTGATCACCGCAAGCACGATCAACGAGTTCCTCATCCCGATCCCTGCGGGGAACCCCGGGTCGGCCTTGGCCTTGTCCTTGTTCTGCGACGCGTACAGGAACCCGAACGCGCCCACAATTGCGCCGGCCTTCCCTGAGGCTGCCGAGATCCCATGGCACGTGGCCCTGAACCGGGCTGGGAAGATCTCAGCGGGGACGACGAAGGTCGTGCTGTTGGGTCCGAAGTTGGCGAAGAAGAAGGTCAGCCCGTACATGACCACGAACCCGATGCGGTTCTCCTTGAGGGTCCAGTGGTGGTACGGTAAGGCTAGGGCGAACATGAACACCGACATGAAGAGGAACCCGATGGACTGGATGGTGAACCGGCCGATGCGGTCGATGAGGAAGACGGTGAACCAATAGCCCGGGACAGTGCCGCACAGAGCGATTAGGGTTTGGGCACGGGCGATCTTGTAGAGCTCGCCGAGGGCGCTCATGGATTTCGCCGCAGGTAGCCATCCAACCGCGCTGAATATGTCCTTCTGGAAGAGGTTTTGGCTGTAGTAGGCAATGTCAAGCAAGAACCAAGTGCTTGTTGTGCCCAGCAAGTGCAAGCCATGCCTACGGAGGAACTCTCTCGAAAAGAGCCCGAACCGGGTGGTTTCACCCCGGCCTTGGCTCTCGAGGTCTTGCTTCTCGACTTGGATATCAATTTGCAAGACCTTCGACATGTCGGCACAGGTCTTCTCTGCGTTCTTCGCCACCAAGGCGGTGTAGCGCGGCGTCTCCGGCATCTTCATCCGCCAGTAGTAGGTCAGGACCGCCGGCAGTGCACCAAACATCAGGATTATCCTCCACACGTAGTCTGCCTGTGGGACGGTGGATCCCAAGGGATCTACGGAGAATGGCGGCGCGGGGTACGCAGCGCTGAAGATGGATGAGACGACGATGGCGACCGTCCCACCCGCGAGGATCCCGAACCCTTGCATCGCGAACACTGCCGCAATGAAACTGCCGCGGGTCTTCTTGTTGGAGTACTCCGCCATGATCGTTGCGGACAATGGATAGTCCCCTCCGATGCCAAAACCTAGCCAATCAGCACAACGGTGAACATCAGAATAACGTACTACTAGTTCACGCCAATTCGTGTGATACCGCATTATTATTCTTTTTTTTGGAGCAAAATCTACTTTCAATCGAACGTATGATCGTGCACCTAACATTGTCAATTCATCCAACACTACTTAGAAACTCACCTAGCCAGAATCTGAAGAAGCAAAGGGTCGCCATGACGGCCCTGGGCGAGCTCCCAAAGGAGAGACCGGAGGCGATGGAGCACCCCACCATGAGCATAAGGGTGATGCCATAGACGCGCTTGCGGCCCAACTTGTCCCCAAGCCACCCAAAGAAGAGCTGCCCGGCCAGCGTCCCACACAGGGCGACCCCGTTCACGGCCGACGCCGCGTTTGGGGGCAGGCTGCCGGGCTTCGAGGACCCGGGCACGTAGTAGTAGATCCGGCCGAGGAGCTTGGTCACCAGGGATATGCAGAAGAGGTCGTACGCGTCGGTGAAGAAGCCCATGCCGGCGATCACCACCGCGGTGAAGTGGTAGAGCTGGGTCTTGGCCTGGTCCAGCACGTTGAGGACCTCCAGCTGATCCTTCGCCATGGCGGGCGTCGTGCCTCTCCCTCTCTTCTGTTCAACTCCTGAGCGATGAAGCTATCAGTGTTTGTGTTTGTGTTTGTGTGTGTGAAGGGTGTGACACAATGTGTTCGATATATATACGATTTGATCATGGGAATTGTTGGGAATATTCGGTTCACGATATTAGTTCCTCAACGTCAAGGAAATACTTGTACGAGTAGTAGTAGTAGTGGTAGTTTAGGATATAGATTATCTGTTGCGTTTGAAATGCTTGGCTTTGCTTCTAGTTGTTATCAGAATAGATCAAGCTCGAATTGGTTTCGATTTTTCTCTTTTTCGAAACATCGAATGGGGCTCCTAGAAAAATAGATAGATACAGATATCCACTGGCCAGAAAAAAATAAAAAAAAATTTGTGATGTGGTTAACAGCTTGGCAGAATTTGTGCATGGATTTAGGATCACTTTCAGGGGTGACGAAATCTTGTTAGTTAGATATCCGAGGATTTTAAGGATGTTGACTAGGACTAGGTGCTCCGATTGTGACTTTGCACATCATAATATTAGGTGTCTCAAAAAAATAAATTTAGAGGGATTATGGGTATGTTGTCTATACTATGGATAAATCGGGGTCCTATTTGTAGTATGATTCGCCTCGCTCTTCAGATTCATTTCGATTACACTTAACAATTATAAGTAATTCAAACTTCTTGATATTCTATTTTGAAAAGATTGTTGGGTGGGTAGCACACGATAGAATGTGCTTTTAAAGTATCCTCCATTCCCTATGCTCAACATTGTTTGAAATATTTACATAGTCAGCCATCCAATTCTCGTTTTTTTTGCGATTTAAGTGTTTTAACGACCGAGTTCCAAACTCCCTTAATCCATGCAATCAAATCCTCCATCATAATCATTGCTAACACCGTCACCAAAATGTCGAGAGATGTGCCCATACATCATCCCGGGGTTTACCGACCCGCGACAATGCCAAGGGTTGGAATGGCACGGTTCTCGCAAGCCTTATTCAGTAATTTCAAATACCAAAGCTTTCGTTATACTTCTCGTCTTAATTTGAAATAAAGGCATATTTTCACAACACGTGATTCACCAAATTTATAATCAATTTCAACCGACATATATTAGTTAGTCTGCTTTTCAACAAAAAAAATAAAAGCTATCTAAAAGACATGTTTTCCATCTTATTTTTTCCTTATGCCATGAATTTACGAAAGGAAGCAAAAAGAGGAAAAACAGAAGGAAGGTGAAAACGAGAGAAACCGAAGGACGACACACCGACGTCAGAAAGAGGCAGGTCGACGCGTCCATTCCGTTCCAGCGTTAGTGGGACAACAAAAAAGTTGGTACCTCCTCAAGTATATGCTCCGAAGATCCTCTCTTCCCTCCCTAGAAAAGACATCGCCTCCACAATGCCCACAAGCTCCAACCCCCCCATTCGCCACCTTCCCATTCAGGTACTGGAAGAAGAAGAAGAAGAAGAAGACACGCCCCTGAAAGAATCGGTGATGGGTTCTTCGGAAGCCATTGATGGAGGTGGCCGACGATGGGTCCTGGCCCTACTGGGGGATGAGTTCGAGGAGAAGGGAGGGTGAACGGCTTGTCGCGCGCGAGGGAAACGGAGACCGTTTCTTTTGGGCAACTGTTATCTTTGGCATTTCCATCGAGCTCGTGGAGCGAGTCGAGATGAGAAGATTCTTGGAGAGCAAGAAGAAGAGAGTTAGGACTCAGTTAGGATTTGTGTCGTGTTGTTGCTACTGTTGTAATTAGCTTTAAAAGTGATGCCAGATCCTTACTCATCAATCAAGTTCTTCGCGCGGAATTTGTGTTGTTGGTTTAAACCATTGAATGAAAGAGGGATCCGTTTACTGTCAACCGTTCTTATTTATGCCTCTTTATTCCGACAGGACAGCGCTTCCATCCAATGATGGATCGAACGAATGCCGCTGTCGCGCAAACATTGAACGAAAGGGCCAGCTGAAAACAGCACATGAGTCGACTCTCTTGTCTTTATGTTTCATATATTATCGCAAGAACGACCTTTTTCGAACGGGCCATACCCGGCTCTGAAAGAGAGAGGCGAGGATTTTGCTCTCAGTTTGAAGGAATAAGAGAATGAGAGTGCCAAGTAGATTTTGATCGACGAAAATATGAACGCTAGAGGTCATTTTTCTCTCTTTACGGCCAACAATTTGTACAGTTTAATAACAGTAAATTACCCGAGAAGCCGAACGTTCGCGAGATACACTATATTATGATATCGCTGAGAATCATGTAAGTTGGTCTTCCATTAGGCAATCGGGAAACTTGGAAAGCCATGAGGTCGTTCTGAGAGAAGGATCTAGCACAAGACCACGAAAATGTGCCGATTCTCTGCTCAAGCAAAGCCGCGTTCGTTTAGAGAAAAACTAAACAAAAAATGCCACATAAATCCTCTGTTAGTTTATGGATTTATCATCAGTCATAATGACAATCCACAGCTTCACTCTTTCAACGCAAAAAATGTCACATAAATCCTCTGTTAGTTTATGGATTTATCATCAGTCATAATGACAATCCACAGCTTCACTCTTTCAACGCTTCATTTTTCACGGTACAACAAAGCAGGCAAATCGGCCTCATCAGCGCCTTGTCAAGCACCCCTGGTCGACGAGATTTTTCAGTCCTCTCCAGTGCAGTCGATTCCGGCTATAAGTTTAAAGCCAACAGAACTAAGGACGAGTTTGATGCGGCAAGATATCATGCAAGGTAGGCACTGTTTTTCCCCTTCTTCCAGTCATTTCAGCTATATAGATGATACATAATCCAGCATCGCGTACGACAAGCCATTGCACTGCCATTATCAAACACTTCGAATCATCGAAATACCCCCAAAGAAGTAGACAAAGATAATCAATGACCCTTACCAAAAAACAAAAAAGATAACCAATAACCAAAACCGTGATCACATACTTGAACCATATCCCCTGTCCAATGACCACTGAGGATTTTGCTCTCACTTCAATGAGCAGTTATCAATTGGCTGACATTCGTAGAAATACATGAAATCGCATCAAGTCACAGTTGCACTGTACAGTAAAAACTACTCCCCACTAAAAGTGGGGATTGAAGATTCCACGGCTAATACATCATACATATGACCAATAATCCCGCACTTACTGCGAACCCAAACGACCACCATGTCATTAGACAATCACCAGAACATCCATAATTAAAAGACAAACTGCATATCTTTTCAACTGCATATATAGCAGTAGAGGATAGTGGCGGAAAGAAATATCAAAAGCTCCATTAAACGAAAAATGAAACCCAATAAGGTGAACCGTATGGAAAACCAGTTCAAAAATACACGACAAAATCCTCACAGTAGAAATATTAGGGATCCATCGGCAAAATTAACTCAGCCTAGTAAAAGAAACCAAGTACTTTTCCACCAACATTCTTCCTCCTAGCCTCTTCATGATCCATGATGCCAGCTGAAGTTGTTAACACAATGTAACCAAACTGCAAGTTTCAAAGAGTTACTGAGTTTAGATCAAGAGAAGAAATCAACGGGTTGCAAAATTTTAGTCAAGTTAAGCTAAAGGCATCAGATATATTCTCAGTTCAGTCAACACAATAACTAGATGTTAGACAATATGAATGTGGCAGTATGGTAGACAATTACAAGTCGAAGCTCAGAATGCCATGTGAGAAATGCAATAAACCTATCAAGGCGAGCAGCAACAGGTAAAAGACAGCTTTGAAGTACAACAACTAACAATTGAAAATACTGAATGTAAGGAGAAGCTTTTGGAACAAACCTGTCTTGAGGGAAGCAACCTTGCGGTCCAGCCTTCGATCTCCTTGACACCGATATCAAAACGGGGACTGATAACTCCGCACTTGTTTAGCCTTCCATT
This sequence comes from Syzygium oleosum, assembly GCF_021117445.2. Taxonomy (NCBI): domain Eukaryota; kingdom Viridiplantae; phylum Streptophyta; class Magnoliopsida; order Myrtales; family Myrtaceae; genus Syzygium; species Syzygium oleosum. The sequence continues at coordinate 20,557,607 of NW_026607486.1, forward strand.
GAGTTCAACCACAATTTTGCCAGCCCTGTGGTCGTCGACATACTCAAACTCGCCAATGTAACCTAGCGATGGCTCCAAGGATAGTACGACAATAAGTGCAAACCATACAAGTATCAAGTATCGAAAGGTGATTGACAAGAGAGCATACCATGCTTCTGCATCACCAGAAGAAACTTGATGATCACTTTCGACGAGGGTCTGATCATGACCTGTCTCTTTCCCGTCTTTTCGGCATTATACATGCTCTTAAGAGCATCATTCAACACACTAACCCTCACCATCGTAAACAATTAATAAGCTGCGCCCTGCAACACAGAGAAACTCAACATCATCAGCATAACAGGGACAGACATTCTCAAGACAACCGCGCAAAAGAAAAACAGAACATAAGACTAAGCAACTTGACATCATAGGTCATTTCGATCAAGTCACATCGGACACGGGGACACGGGGATCCAGAGATCAAAATCATGGGTAGCACAGATGCCGGACACAACGCAGGGCTCTCTGTAATCATCTGGGTATGCCCAAAACAGTCAAACAAGGTCATCACAGCATGAGAAACGAACACGGGATACGAATTCGTTCGTCCTACGACCACCCAACACACCCTCGAAAATATCGAAGGCTCGAATCCAGCACGCGAAGCAGCACGCGCCGAAGTAAGTGCTCAAACCAAAATCCCACGAAAAAGAAACAAAGATCCCAAAAAGCAGCAGGGCTCATACAGTACTAACGACAACACGCACGAAGCATTCAGCAACAAGATCAAAAATTTTACGTAAGGCAAAAGCAAACGAGGCGAAGCTAATCTGCTACACCAATCGAAACCCAATTCACTCAACTCGTCAGAAACCAACAAACAAGGATGCGATTGATAGAGGGACCGATGCAAACGAGCCGCACCTGAGATCGAGACGGCGCAGAAGCGAAGAGAGAGAGAGAGCGCGCTGCAGAGGGAGCGACCGAGATGGTGCAGGGTTTTCGAGGGAAGAGGAGAAGGCGGAAACCCTATTGCTTTTATACATCGCCTCTTGCAAAGCTTGGGCTCGGGCCTCGACCCGTAGGAAGCCCGCTTGCGAGATTGCAGCCCATTTAAGAAGCCCACGGCCACAATAAAAGAGAGAATGGTGAAATGAGGAAGACGACCCATTGATTCAGAGGCTTCAAACTCGCCAATATTTAATACCGTCCTTGAAATTTTAATTTATTCAATATGACCCATAGACTTTAGCCCAATGTGTAATGTCATCCCTAAACTTTTAATATGTTCGATGTGGTCCATGGACTTTTGGTATATGTTCAATTTAGTCTCCGAACTATATGGAAATATTTAATGTCGTCTTTCAATTAATTCAAGTTTAGGGACAGTATTGGACATTTTCATATAGTCTAGGGACTATAGTGAATATTTACAAAAATTTCAGGGATCATATTGAACAAATTAAAAGTTTAGGAACGACAATGCATATTGGGCTAAAGTTCAGGGATCATGTTGAACAAATTAAAAGTTCACGGACAATATTGCACATTAAACCAAAGTCCAAGGATCATTTGGATAATTTTCCTGTACTTTCGTAAGCATATGCTCAGAAGATCCTCTCGCCCTCATTATAAGAACAATTCGCATACGTATATACTCACTAATTCTCGCCTTTTCTTGAGTTTCTTTTGTTTTTTTCACTCCCCCCGGTATTCCTAATCGTCACCTTCTTCGTTCGGGCTTGAGTTTCTTCTTTCTCCATTGAAGAACAGGTGAAAGTAGACCCATTATTCTTTTGGGAGCAACTGCCATCTTTGGCATTTTCATCGAGCTCCAAGGCGAATTGAGATGGAAGAGAACAATTAGAATTATCTCCTCCTGTCGCTATTTTTATTCCTCTAAAAAATGACGATGATCCTTGCCCATCAATGTTGTTTCTGCAGTATTTGTGTTGCTATCGCCTATAAACAAAGACCGAAGAGTAACCCATCTATTGTTATCATCGTCCTGGTCGGCTCGATTCGAGAAACCGTGAAAAAACAGTACATAAAGTCCAGTTTCGTGTGCTTCGTATATTGTTAAGTATCGAGGCGATAGTGAATATGACGAAGATAAGAGTATGCGAAAGCCATGACTGTCCAAATCATCTATAGAGCGTAGGTACTTCGCCGGGTGAAAGAAACTCCTCCAGTTTATAACAAAGAAGCAAACATACAGAGACGAATTGCCAAACGTAAACATCTCCAACGTTTACAAATTTAAGTGTTTATCTGATAAAGTCGAATGAGGAATTTGCAGAAAGACAAGATTATCCGGAGAAAATTACTAAGAAATATGCGCAGTCAGTATACTAAACTAATACTATCAGTCAGAGTCAACATCTGCGATTTCTCACCTAAGAAACCCAACACAACTTTTTTTTGTTTGTTTGACGTTGGACAAAGCATCTGGCCCGGCCCAATACTTCTCAAGCGAGCACATGTTGACGGGCCTTTTGAACGGTCTCAAAATGCATGAGCGAATCGAGGCCCATAAAAGAGTTTCGGATAAATCGAGAGGGCTCGGAATAGGAAAGCCGGAGACCGGAGAACATCGGTCTCCGGCTATTCTTTTGTGGGCATTAAGATGTGAAATTGTTACGCGTAACGGGACCGGCCGAAAACTCAAATTGTCCCGAATAACCACCGTCATCCGCAAAAGTGAATGACATAAAGCACAAGTCATGCCAAGATTAGACATTTGTCAAGGAAAAAAGTTAGATAGCAAATCAATCGATAGTTAAGTTGGTAACTCCCAAATTAAAGAGGAGAATGAGACGAATGAAACTAATGGAATAAGAGGAAGTGCAACAATTCTTCATTGAAGAATATCATTATATTCATATGCATCTTTTGATATGGTTCTCTAATTCTAGATATTCAAAATGGTCACAAAACGAACAGATTCAAAGATGCACCAATACAAACTCGGCCTGCACATGACATGGGGATCAATATTTTAATATGAGAAGACATCATCTAAGTCACTTTGATATCTTTGAGTAGATAAACCGAAGTAAAGTCGATCATATTAAGTTGCGATAAAACCAATTTTATATTGAATTGTATAGATTGTTTCAAGGGCATCAGCAATAACCAAAGTCATACTTGATAGCAACAAGACCATCTGGTTTTATAATATCCACATGTGTTATAATAAGAAATCTGCTGCATGGACTTTGAGCAGCTAAAAATTAAAGAGGTCCAAGCTGTTGATGCAAAGTACAAGACCTAAGAGACAAGACTGTCCTTTGACTTATAAAAGTTTTTCAATTTCAGTTAAACTTCAATCCACATAGGAAGTATCATAATTACAAGTTGAACCTTTTTGCTTTGGTGCTATTATATTGACACTTTTAAAAAAAAGACCTTCAGTAATTGTCCTTGTCAGAAGCAGTAGCATACCATATATCATTCCAATAATTTCCAAATAAATGACCTAAGATTTTTCCATGAGAGTTACGTCGATATTAGCACGATAGCATACAATATATGTTGATATTGGGGTACCATCGAAACAATGGAAAACAGAAAAACATCCTAAGTAATCGTTTTAAAAGATTAAGGAATAATGACACCGCAAGTACTTGAAATTTTGCTATTTCACAATCGAGCACCTAAACTTTTTCTTATACAATCAAGTACCTTAGCTTTTCAAATTTGGCTTAACAAAAGGCCTTCGTTAAAATCATGGACGAAAAATGCCAACATGGACAGTAACTCCGTTGTATATGTTAGTGGTCTGCCCTAAGAATCAATCAAGGTTGATACTCTAATATTAGTTGTGGATTAGGTTGTGTCGAAAAACCGATCTTCACTATACTTAGGTAGTCATAATGTCTTGCTAGAGACCGCTTATGACTTATAGGCCAAAAGAGTTTTGGGCACACTGCTAATGTTTAGTGAACATACAGGGTCGCACACAATAGCGAACGGACTTAATATTGTCTGTGCGCCTTGATCTACTTAAGAAGTAGATTTTAATTTATTCTCCTATTTAAATTATCTATGCGGTCGTGCGCGTTATGAAATAACGATTAAACGTACGATTGAAGGTGGACGGTTTGGCAGGCCCAAATAGCCCGGCCCACTTCTTTTAATTCCGCTAGATAATGAGGTTGTATAAATAGATAGAGAATCGTTCTCTGTCTAGGGTTTTTCGATAAAGTATCGAAAATCAAAAGGCGTTCAAGAAAAGGAACTTCAAGATCTTTCGCTAGCACGTGGATCGTTGGAGAATTCCGTTCGTGTGTGTGGATACCGGTAGAGGCGCAACACTTGGGGCGCTCATCCAGACACAATCAGTTGCTGATTTATCTTCAATCTGCAAAAGGTACGTATCGAAATTCCTTTTCGATTTCAATATACACATGGATCCTGTTTAGGGTTCTATATTCCGCTGCGTTGTTTTCGTTGATGAACCCAACAGTATAGCCGTTAACTGTCAACATTGTCATTCGATGTGGCCTCTTGAGATGATGACATGTTATCAGAGATATATTGGATGGGTTAGCTCGTCTAGACCAACTCGCTCTCCTTTGTCATCACCCAAATACCTAAACGGACATGACATAAACTTTCTTAGGTAAGCGAGTAATGTTAACAATTGTCCTTAACTTTTGCTGAGAAAACAAGTCATATTAGCAAAAACGCAACACCTGACAATCTATCTAATGAAGGCCCTTGCAGTGAGCCAAATTGAAAAGTCGAGATACTCAATTCAGCAAAACAAATTAGCTACTTTGATTGTTATACGGACTAAAACTCAGGTACTCGTGGTGTTGTTACCCCAAAGATTAGAGTGGAATAAATACCCCCATCTCAAAGAGCTTACGTTTAGGTACTAGAAAGGTCCGACACCTTGATATAGACTCTTCATAACTTGGGTTTATTATAAAGGTTTACATAAGATACATGACCGGTGTTAAATATATGTTACACAAGCAGTCGTGAAGTGGAAACTCTCACGTTTCTAGAACGAATACAATTGCCAAGTAGAGGACGATAAAGCTGCCGATCAATTTTAAAAATCACCGTGATTAATCATCTGACAAGTCCCTAAGGAGATAATTGGTAAACACATTAAAAATAATAAAAATCCACATCATTAGTTAATTACGCGCCACGTTTAATAAAACCCTACAATCTCCCAAACGCGATAACTCCACCACCCGAAGTCCAACAAGAATTCATATGTAATTGTCTCTTTTGGGGTCACTGGAAGGGCTCTAGAGCAAGGCAACTCGTGTAACGTCAACAAAACAAGATTAATAAATTATTAATTAGCAAGTTGATTACATGATTAATCTGGGGGCTTTAGCATCGTTACACATGTTAGCAGTCGGTATTTCCTTGTATAAAGAATTTCGGAACGTCTACAGGACAAAGGGAAGAAAGCTTTACATGCTGTTCCTTTTGGTCTCTCCCACGCTCGGTCAACGCTTTTTCTGAGGTTGAGAGATCTGTACAGATTCGAACTGCCAATCGAAATTATATACCCGTGAATGATCGGTTAATCGGTTAATCTCATTATTAAACCCTAAGACGGTCGGAATCAGACGCTTGAGACCTCGCAGTTTATAAATTATGAACAATTTATTACATATTTTATATCATGATTCCTTTGATTTTGTTTTTGGTTGTGCACGGTTTTGAGAAGTTAATTTGTCGCCAGTTGTTTCGACTTGCATGACACGATGGGACTAAAAAACGTGGTGACATAAGACTTGTATTGCTGAGATATATGATCCTCTTTCATTAATTTTTATGTGTCGAATAAAATATAAAGTAGCTAACCCGATTTCCATCACCGTATCTAATTTTGATTTTAGTTGGGAAAAAAAATCATCTATATGAATTATGGATCAACACCTATCTTCTTCATTTTTAATGGATCGACACAAATGTTAGATTCAGATCAATGTACATGTGCTAGCATGCTCTTCGTGACGAGGATTTCGGATATTGGACAATGCTTTATTCATTACGAGAATCTAATGATTTCAAGGCATGATGAAAAAGAATAGTAGGATTGTCCTTGAAGTTATATGCTAAACCTACTCTAGAAACTTGACACTCTTTTGACTCACTAGCCTACGCTACGGCTTAGCCACAAACCTCACGTCTATGGCAGACGTCTTACTTGTCCAATTTTCATTAAGAACACCACGCACACTTACGGTGGTGCCCCCGCTTTTTCAAGGCAAGAAGGGGTAGAGAAAATGCCCCGAGCCAGGCGTTACGGCGCTGAAGTAATCTACGCCATACTTCTTTCCTATATTCATAGGGATAACGTGGCATTATTCAGTAACTTATGTATAATTTTGACCCGTACGCGAAAGAAAAGGGCGAGGGGCACGTGTTTTGGATTGACTTTTACCATTTCACTCTATGTTTCATCAAAAAACCGTGACTCACGCACTTTTTATTTTTTTAATTTGAGACTCCCGAAAGCTTCGTCATGGATAAACATCGACACGTAGATTAACACATAGACAATATTTCGAATTTCGATGGGAGCATTTTTTGCTTTCACTTAATTCCAAACGAAACTTCAACAAGGAATGGGCAAACGCACAATGACTGTGTCAAGACTCATCGTGATGTGACCAAGAGCCCGAGACAACGCAATGACAAGCAAGAACGAACTAAAAGATCGCGACCGACCCCTAAGGCAGGAAGAGAACAAAGACATACGTTATCGACAGAGTTTTTAGGGCTCGTTGTCCATCGATTTCACAGCAGAGATGCGATTAAAGTCAACCATGAACAGACGTAGGATCAAATGCTGTCGTGTTCATCCCCCATTTGAAAACAACATATATGTGTTTCCTTTCAGCTCTTTCTCGGCCGACCCAAGTCGAATGAAACTCCGTCCGAGGTTAGGTTTAGGTTTAGGTATAGGTACGACTTTATGACTAATCTCGTGGACTGCCCGAGATTAAAAAGCGAAATACACGTGGATTATACACATCGATATACATCATCGATGATCGGCACCGACGATATACAATTGCTTGTGGGAGTTGTTCTGCTCTATGAACTTACGTGCGCTTTATGATTTGGACAAGAAACGGGGGGAAAGGAGATTTGAGAGCCAAAGAGAGGTACGGGTTTAGGAAATGAAGAGATCGCTAATTATGTCTTTACTATCTTTTTTTTGGTCGGTGTCTTTACTAATTATTTAGGCCACGTTTTGCGCGAAAATACCAAGTGAAAAGGTTATCGAATCGGGCAAGCATAATGCGGCCTAAAGTTTCGAATTTGAAATCGACTAATATAGACATATGTTAGAGAATTTAGAAGAGAAAAGTTTAAATGCCATTTGCTTTTGTCGCAAATTAGGTTGTATTTTCGTTTTTTGAGTGTGTGGATTTTGGTGTCTTTATACTCCTGATGACATTTTAATTCTATCCGAATGGGTAAGTTAAAAATCGAGACTATTTTACTTATCCATTATTTAAATATTAATTTAATGACTAAATAAAAAAAATTGATACTATCTTTCTTTCTCTTTCTTTGATGAAAAAAGGATGACAAAAGTAAGAGAAAGTACATGAACAATAAAAAGATACGTTACTCATTCCAAAATATATGTATAATATTCAAGTATTAGGAAAAATAATAAGCCATATTTAAAGTAGCTATAACTTATTAATCTTATTCTTGTTTAAATTAAGTTACTTCTTTGTTCATTTCAATAGTTTGATGTCCTAAATTGTAAAATTAATTTATATGATCTACCAATTAATTTATTATTTTAATAGCGGATGTCTTTATTTTTGCCATTCTACTCTATTTTCATTTGAGTGGATGTCTTCATCTTATGAAGTTTTCCCATCCCAAAAACTGAACTGATTATACAAAAATAGATATAAAAAAATGAAGAATCCTCTTTGACTAATTATTAACTCAAAATCTATAATACAATTTAGCTTATAAATTGATTTAAATTACATTTTTCCAATCTAATAGAGTTTACATGTATAAAAGAAGAACATATAGTAAAATTATAATACAATTCAATTTATTGTTTGATACGTATAATTTGCCTAATTTGACTGTACCTTTCTCCATTGCGTGACTTTTGGAATAATTATGTGATTCGATGAAAATCTACATGGACGGTTCCTGTTAGTTTCGCACAATATTAGAAATATAGTCTCTGTTGATGTGATGAATTGACACGGAAAAACTCCAAAAATTTAATTGGAAAACACTGAACTATTATTATCGATAAAACCAAGGGTCTCCTTGAATTTCATGGTTATTTGTCACTATGTCATTACTGTGTTGAAATTTAAACGTGGATAAGTACAGTTTTCATTTGCTAGACTTTAGGAAATGCAACGAAAATGTTAAAAATTTTATGACATCTCTTCCTTGTGACTCAAGACCTATTTACCTTTCCATTCACGTAAGTAACTTGAAGATCCTTTCCTCCTCCTCCTTCTTCTTCTTTTGTCTTCGTGTTCATAAAGCATCTTGCTTTATATACAATACCATGTGAAAATGGCAAGTAAAAAGTCAAAACTGAACAACCCATCAACGTATATATTGGAAAAGAAATGGTATTTGTACCAGTACCCAGAAATAACGCTAATCATGGTCCAGATATATTTTGATTTTGACATGCACCGCGACAACTATTAACTAGTGCAATCGTATGTCAATGCATGCGGGCGCTCTTTTCTCGAGAGCATTTTCGCTTGCATCGTGATATTAACGAGTCGATAACATCGAATCAAAGATTGCGTTAATCACACCGTCATTTCTATTAGTCATATAAACGACTGTAAGTAGGATTTCCTGAAGCTAGCACCAAACGACGTTTATAATGAATTCGACACAAAGCAAATGCGTATGCTAAAATCCAGAGAAAACCTGAAATGCAGGATTAGAAAACCGATCGACGGATACGCAGCCGACCAAATACATTCAAGACCCCATAACTCAACTGATCTGATATACTTGTTTTAGGGTTTGACTATGATCAGCATGGCAATAAATAATGATCAATGGCAGTGACATGGTGAGGAGTTATGCGTCCATCATTTTCTACTGCTGAATACTGAATAGAAGTCAAATGAAGCGATGGCGACGTCGAACTGATATTATTTTCCAGAAGTAGAGAACTAAGACCCACCTTGGTGAATTGCACATAATGATAAATAACGTTGTTAATGTTTGTTTTATGTGTCTGAGTCATTTGGACGTTTGAGATTCCATTTATGCAATGAAATCGAGCTTTGATTTAATGAGCCTGCAAAGCCATGGCAAAGTCCCTCTCTAAAAACAGAACCGTTTGCTCATACTCCAAGCAAAGCTCTAGATCTCTGCTGTCATAGCTCCTCTCTTCATCTTCCTTCTCAGTCTCTATATACTCTCTTTTGTCCAACTTCCACAAGCAAAAGCCCCATTTTTTTTTTGGCTTTTTATGAACTTTTTATTGTCGTTTCTGTTTCGAAACGAAGATCAGCACACTATATAATCCCAAGAAGAAGAAGAAGAAGAAGATATCTTCAAACAGTGAGTTTTGTCTGCTCCTTTTGATCGACCAATTTATGCATTAGTTTTAGTTCCATGTTCTTGCTTTTATATTTGCCTAATCCTTCTCTGCAATTCTTTCTTTTTTGGTGAATATATCTGGAAATGGGAGAATTAAATGGTCACTGAGAAATTTGGAAGCTTTTTGAGTCACCAACTTGCACGGAATAATTCACTTGTGATCATTTTTAAAGAAATGCATGATCTTTAATATACCCACATTTAAATTTGAACTTCTGGATGTGTTTTTCTGAAGTTTTAGTTAAGTTACCAAAAATCATTTGAAGATGGTTATACTCATGAATCATTCACTATCTGCCATCTGGTGGGTTTTCTGTTTGTGCGTAGGCCATTCCAAGTTGCATTGAAGACCCTATTTAGTTGCGACAATGAGCAACTCCTTTCTTCCATCTTTACAATCTGAGCTTTTCAACATTGGTAAACAAGAATTCTTTGACTCATATTACTGTAGTTGATCTATATGCATCACCAAGCTTGCTCCTTTATTTGATTGCGACCAATGAAGGATCATGACTTTGTGGCCAGTTCAGTTGAATTTTTCGTGTTGATTAGTTTCTTCCTGATATAAATTGTTTGAAATGCTCGTTTGTTGATCTTCAGGAAACGAGTTTCGGATGCCGAATTTGGAAGTTTCTACCCTGGTGGACAACAAAATGTATTTGTCTTCTTTTTGTCTTTTACCTGAAAAAAAGAAGAAGAGGAAAACTGGCAATATACTTACATTTTTTTTCCTTGTGATATGCTTTTGATGACAGGAACATGCACAGCAATGGTGGATTCTATTTGCAGTCCAAAGCATTCAATGATGACTACTGGTTAAGAGGTGAAGATAATATGGCTATTCCTGCTCAGCCCCTTCATGATCTTCAAGCAGGTTTGATGTGTTTTTTTTTGTGATAAACTTTATAGTCTTTCTCTAAGATTAAGGAGAAATCAAGTGATATAATATCGAGCTACACACGCCTCAAAATTCATCTTTTCTTTCTAGGACTGCATCGTGCATCTAAGAAGGGATTAATGAATTTTTACCTTCTGAATTTGACAGGTTATGAGTACATCACATCAAGCTATGATACTACAATCTATGAGCAGCCAAGAAAGAAGCTTTTGGTTCCACAAACTCCAAGTGTATGCTATTTATCTCTTAGATTATTTCGATTTAAGAAAAAATTAGTTGTCAATTATAGCTCAGGATTTCCGAAGGTTAATGTAGTATAAGTTGATTTTGGCATCGAATGTGTGTTCGAGACAGAGCGGTTCAGTGTTTTGACTTGTGATCTGTCTCCAGGATTTGCAGGCCAATCACAGTGCAAGGAAGCATCAATTAGAGGGAAAAGGGTTTGTACCCGAAGAGGGCTTTAGCGTATCGCTGCTCAAAAGCATGCCTTTGAACGAGTGGAATAAGAACAAGAGGAAAAGAACCTTGTCTGATGAAGAACCTCATGAAGTCAAAAATGGCTCGGTTAAGGCTCAACGATGCAGGGTATTTTCTTTTCCTTTTAGTATAGTTCACCAGAGAAATATCGATTGTCAACTTAACTATTGTTTCTCGGACATCAAGTGATTTATCAGTTAAATTTGCAGATGCAAGTTCCCGTAAAGAGAAGTCAAAAGATAGGTGACAAAATTACGGCTCTACAAAAGCTGGTATCTCCATATGGCAAGGTCAGTTTGCATCTCATTGAGAATTTTAGTAACTTCTAAAAGATGCGCAATATATCTGAATATTAGCTCCTCAATGTTCATTGCTTTCTTCCATGTTAACGAAAACATTTCAGACTGACACTGCTTCAGTACTCCAAGAAGCTTCCCTATACATCAAGCTCCTTCAAGAACAAATTCAGGTAATGGATGATCTTCATCTACCTTGTCCAATCGATAAATGATCCAAAGACTCAAAAATCAGATAATGGAAAAGAGACCGACCCTTTTCATCTTGTTTTGATCCCTATTTATCTAGTCCTGTTTCAGAATGCATGCCGATGAACTTCAAGTGAAAATTGAATTTACCCAAAAAAGTCACTGACGATACTTCCTCATTTCTGCTGTGTTGCCTACAGAATCTTTTCCAGATGCTAAGCAACTCATATAGTAGCATCAGAGCACTCCAACCACAGGTACTCAATCACTAGCATTCACTAACTTTTCTCTAATATATTATAGAGCTTAATCTCATATGCTAGTTTCACAAATGTTATGTCTGTACAACATTTTTTCCAGTTTCAACAAGGAAAGTTATTTAAAAAAACTTTGGAGCACTCAAGAGATTTTTTCTAAAACTCTCTTTAATCTGATTATGTCATGCTTTTCTCGCAGCCGTGCCTTGGTGTAGAATTGAACGGGGAAAGGAAACTTGATTTACGAAGCAGAGGACTCTGTTTGGTTCCGGTATCATCAATTCAGAAAATGTCGAGAGAGATCCGTGCTGAAGCTCACAGTCATACAATTTATTAAGGAAGTTGGCGAAATTGTTATTACGAGACTTGTCATACAAACTTATTTAAGAGCCGATTAAAGTATCACCCGCAGGAGAAACAGTTCAGAGTGAAAAATAGAACAGGTTTTTGATTGGTCAAAGAACCTTTATTTACTCTAGAGAGGATGAGAACTAGTTGAAGAGGGTCTCTAGGTGCCTTCATAACTCATTGAGGCTTACAGATATTTATGAGGGTAGATTGATGCATCTTTATTTGGTGATTGATTAAGCTTTCTTGTTTGCTCTCTCTCTCACACGCGCGCGCACACAAATTTCAAGAGAAGAAACCATAACATTTGAATCTCGGATCAACACCTGAATACATCTTATGTCGAAATCGGGTCACAAACAGCAAAGAGACGGCTTTTAGATTTAGCATCCCAAACGTCCCACATGAGATGAACCTACAGATAAAGCTATATCATTCTTCGTCATGGGGAACACATCTCTTGTCACCGACCACGATCCAGAGTCGTCCTTCTTCCTATCTGCCCGCCGCGAGTATTCTCGCGTATTTCTCTCAGAGGGCACGGCATCTTCTGGTGACGGACTTCAGAACTAATAACCAGTGGCTCTGAATGAGGCAACATCCACTTCAAGCTCTCCATCAATGCAGGACCAGTATCTACTTCAGGAACGTTATTCAAGAGGTGAAGTCTCAAATGCTGGAATTGCACAGCAGGGGAAGCATTTCGCCTTGAATTCCTTTGGGAAGAACGAATGCTTATATAAAAAGAACGAAAACGGAAAAAGACCATGTAAGCAAATTGCAGGATTTAATCCCTTGATATTGAAAGGCGACAAATCTTGATATTGGAGTGTGCAACCAACACTTCATGTATGCTCATGTATTCTATTCAATATTTTGTGACAGTGTGTAAGTCAGAATCACCTCAATAAATCATGAGATTCACCTGCAAAAACATTTTTGGACTTGCGTGTGGAGATATGGATTTGGCAAACACAATCTCTGAGATTCAACATCAGAAGTTTCCAAGGGTATTTTTAAACCATACCAGATATCAAACCAGATTTTTGAATGTTAGGTGATTGAACCCTTAGCCGTGCCATCGGATGCAGTATTACAATGAAACTATATGGGAAAAAGATGATTTTCGGGTCGGACAATGCGGTTGCATCAATCGGTTTCCCATAAGGTGGTTAATATTCTATGTTACACAAGATACAGAATCTATCAGAAAGAATGCTAGCAAGTACAGGTATTAGAAATTAGTAGGGCCCCTATTTTGCTTATGTTGTACGAGCTGCGGAGCACCACAAGAGTGATCCTTCAATTTGCATGTTGTGTGCATCATTGCGAAATAGCATGTAAACAGAACTTGAGATTTAGGTTTAGATAATTCGCCCTCGATCGGACCAACTGAACTTGACTTATCTCGTAGCTATAGAGGTTCTATGTACACAATTTGGTTTGCTTCTAATTACTTTTTATGTTCATTTACGGCCTGTTTGGTAACCGGCCAAACAGTGCCTGATTCTATTCTTTTGTTCCTGGAAACAAAAAAAGAATAGAAATCCGTTTGGTAAATTTTTTGTTCCCGGGTACAAATTTGCTCTCAAAATCAATTTTGGAATAGAATCAAGAATTAAAAAAAAAATCATTCTTGATTTTGGGAACAATAATCGGAAATAGAAAAGAATTTTTTTGTTTCTTCTTCTTTCTTGGCCTGTGACCGATGTGCTAGCAACAGGCCACTGGCCAGGGTTGGTGAGGGCGTCGCGGCCCTCGCCCAAGCCGCGAGCCACCCTTGCCTAGGCCGCAAGCGGCAAGGGCCTCCCTCGCCTGATCTGGCGAGGGCGACCCTCGCCCAAGCCGCAAGGGTTCAGCCCTCACCTGTGGCCAGCGAGGGCCACGATGCCCTCGCCGGCGCCACCGACCCAGCCATGGGCTAAGGAAGGAGAAGAAGAAAAAAAGCAAAAAAAAAAGAAAGAAATATTAAAAAATTCAAAATATTATTAATAAAAAGAAATTTTAGGCAGTTACCAAACGCCTTCAAATGCTTAGAAATTATTTCCAGAAACGGAACAAAAAAAAAAATCATTTCTGAGCAGAAATTATTTCCTAAAACAGAATGATTACCAAACGCACCCTTATACTTCATTTTCTTTGTACTTTTATGTTTCATTTTTAAGACTTAGAACAACAGGTAAGAGGTTAATGTTAAGCTTCTGATTGGTTGATTATGCGAGCTATCCGCATCATGCATATATTTGGTAATTCCCACAATCTTCAGGAGCATGCAAGAGGCTCTTTTTAGTATTCAATTGTAAGGAACGCCACTGATAAAAAAGAGACCAAAACAAATGCTCGAAGCGCATAGCTAAGACTAACCGTACTTCTTGGATTCGATTGAAGCAAAACATAACTCACAATTGTCACGGCACATACCAACCCATTCAATCAACCACATTCGTGTATCGTGACTTACGTTTCTTTTAACCGACCTCGCTTATTACTAAAATGATCCAGCCTTCCGAATATTAGATCAAGACAATATCGTTAGCCGTGGCCCGTAGATTAGTCTAAGAGTGATTTTAGAACTATAAGACACTACCTGATAATTGCGGTTGAAGCGATAACATGGTAGTTCAACACCAAATGTGTCTTTGTTCCGACTACCCCTTAAAAGCAATAGGTTGATCTGTCTGAAGAGAATCCTTTCTACGATCTATGACGCTTCCCATCACTCACACAATAACGGCCCATAAACAAAAACTGCAGGGTGTCCGATAGATCAAATACAAATGCGGAAAGACACATAATTTGCATTTCCAGTAATTTCACAACTGCAAAGATGCAAAATCTCAATAGAAGAAACCATCACATTGATTACTGTACTAGTGAGGGAACAAAAAAAAGGTCTTTAACACCATCTATAAGAACGAATGGGATACCTTTTCAACTTGCGTGAATAAGCCTATGGGCGGGGGTCACAAAAATAAAACTAAACCCAAAGTTGCAAATGTTCTATCCTAAGCTAACTTCTTCGACAAAAACTTCAAATATGTAGTAACTGTGAGATATTGTAATGGCTACTTACATTTATCTAGTCCTGTGCATGTCCTCTATATATTCAGTGTGCTTCCTATGTCCTATGTTAGCATCCACCATGCAGCTGCGTGAACATGTCTTGAAGCTTGTTCCAAGGCTTGCCAATCCACCAGTCAACACAAATTGGAGCGTGGCCTTCGACAGGAACCAAAGTTGCTACAATTCAAGCACATCCAAGTTCACCAACCGGCTACCTTATAATGGTTGAGAGAAACTCCAAATCGGCTTCAATGCCCTGTTGTTCAGCTGCTCTGAGGACAGAGCTTGCATCCTTTCCACTCTTTGTTGAAATATGAAAGGAATTCCACAGTTTAACGGAGAATGGATATACAGATAAAGCTCTCTCATAGAACCCATCTAAAACGGGGTCAATACCTGCAATATTTTCCAATAGACCAGCTGCTTCTGCCCATGCATACTCCGGTGCTACTGGAACAGCACGAGAAATTGTGCTTACCAAGACAGAACTCGCCCAGAACAAGAGACTGGCAGAGGTAACAGCTGAGGACTTATAGTCTCTTTTAATTAGCTTACAGACCGAAATAGCCAGTGGGTAATTTGACGGTGAAATTTCCAACATGGCTTCGACAAAGTCCACTAGATGATCAGGCTTATCAAACTCTTGAGGCAAAAGAGAGGGGCCGCACCATGCCTCAAGGACAAGGTTCACAAGTGAAAAATTAGAGGAAACAGGACATAAGATATTCTTCATCAGCTGCTGAACCCTGGTTCTTTTGATATCTCCTATGAACTTTCTGGGCAATGTCTCAGTGATGGGAAAAGCTCGAGGATCATTTAAGTAAACACTCATGTAATCGAGTATCCCATTAATTTGAGCACCCTCCTTCGCTACTGTCTCATCCATTAGCAGAAACTTGGCATGCTCTCTTACACAAAGCTTGTAGTTCTCAGGAGTTGCAACATGTAGCGCCTTGTCAATTGCAACGCGAGCCTCTGCAAGTTGCTTCTGCAACAACTTATGCAGAGAAAGATTGAGGAATCCAAAAATCTCATCCAGCTGACCATAACTAGATGCTGCAGCATGCCTATCTGCTTGAGAAGCAATCCTCGAAAAGGAACATGAATGATCTTGATCCATCCCGGCCACACCTTCATCATGGGGACATCTGACTTGCCAAGCAGAGAGAAACCAACGATCCATGATGTCTTTTGCATGGTCACGTCTTCCATTCTGCAAAGCATATTCAGCAAACTGATTCCAGATGCAATGCAAGCCTGGAGCTTCTCTCGGCCACTTACTAAGTGCATTCTCGAAACCTGAAAAACTAAAATCCTCAAAATCACACTCCCCTGCCCGTGCAGAAAGGAGTAGTAGTTCTAAGCTGGTTGGATACATTGTCTCAAATCTCTCCAACAAATACCTATTGCAGTTTAAGCCATTAAGTACCACTGTACATCTAAAATGGTTCACAGCGAAATGCTGAGCTAATCTGATGTTGGCGTCATCTGCAAGTGATGCCTCAGTGATGTCACAACGTATTGCAAAATCCACAAGGTCAAAAGCTCTCTGCCGGTCATCCTCTCTCAGATGAGCAGAGGGCCAATCAATTAAGAGGAGCTCTTTCTCACATTCAAACTGTTGTACTATAGCATCAGGAAGTTTCCTGTAAATAACTAAGTACACACAACAAATCCAGAAGATGCATTTGTCAGCAATTGTTAAGCGTGAGAGGATATTAGAAAGCAACAAAGTAAACCGTTCATCAGAGTTTTCTGCACTCGGCAGGGTTTCGCAGATCATCTCTATGGCCTTGTCCACCCTTCCACACAAGCAAAAGCAGTTCACCGTCTGCAGGAATAAATCCAAGATGCACATACTGGCATGACCATTAGAAGCAGATGAATGGTGACAAAGCGCCAGTAAAGCATCCTCATATGCATGAAGTCGATCCTCAAGCTTGCTACGACTATTGATGTACATCAGCCAGAGTTCGTAAGATCCTTGGTTATGCTTGACCTGAAAGAAAACAGATGAGTATGTCTCTAGGAAATATCATCACATTTGCTCCTGATACTGAGGAGGATTAGTAAAGTGGCGTAACTGTGCAAGAATGACACAGTGGATGATAAAAAGGTGGGGGAGGAAAACGGTGAGAAGATAGACAATCATAGTAGATAATAACTATTTAAGCCCATTAGTCCGCAAAAGTATACTTCCCTCTCTAATCCTTCCACCAGAGGAAAAGAGAACAGTTTTCACACAAGAACATTAGCATGACAGTTGAAGTTCCTGAAATTATAGTACTCCCAGTCTCATAAGTGGGAGGTAGAAAATGGATGGATGACCCGTGGTGAGTGTATGTACATAAGTTCCGAACAAGAGACTTAGCAAAACTTAAAGGCGGAAAGGTGAGAAGTTAAGATCCATAGTAACTTCAAACTTTAGACGGAAATATATTCTGATGCATGCACAGTTCAATGTAAACACTCTCAAGAGAAAAGAAAATGTCGGAATGTTAAGTGTGTTGCTGGTACCAACTCATTGTCAGGAGCAAGTGGTTCATAATATGCACGGACATGTCCACGGTTAATTCTTGATACCTAAAAAGGCTGTATTCAGATTAGATAATGCTGTCTCATCATAAATTAATCAGGAAATGCCAAACATACCGCGATGTAATACATGTCATCCTTTCCGGTTGTCTTCATCTCGCTATAATAAATGAAAAGATACACAGTCCAAAGAACCACAGAAGTTGGATCAGCCTCGAGTGCACGTGACAACATAGTGAGAGCCTGGGAAATGCCAACCATTAAAGACGAGAAAGAGAAATTATTTCAGCCTCAATAACAATTCCTATTAAGAATGTATAGAATCTGGCACAATCTAGCTCCTCTTTTGAACTTGATTTAGCTGTCCAGAAGAGAAAGGGTGAAAAAAAGGGAGGCTAGCAATAAGAAGTTGCCGATACTCCGCACTGAAGAAGCAGAAGTACCTTTTTCTTTCTCTCTAATATATTACCATCCTGATTCAAAAGAAGAAGAGCTATCTCCAGGGGTTGACCATCAATTGAAGCTTGGTTTATTTGATTCTAAGAACATATCATAAAGAGAGGAAAGAAAACAAAAATGAGTAAACGCAAGCTAAGATAATCATATGGAAAATGAAACAAACAAGAAACTCAATATTCCATGAAGGTGGGTCCATCGCATATATACAAGGTCAAATAAGATTGAAACAGACAAAAAAATTAACAAGTGACAGAATAATGGGAAAAAAAGAAATAAATCGAACAAATTGAAGCACTTAAAAACCAGGTGCACTGACAGATCATATCCAACTATCCAACCTCACCCCTTAAAAAATGGTACCCTACAAACAAGCAAAACTTATAACTGCTACAACAAAATTGCCTACAGTAAGGTAACTCCATGAATCTTGAAAAAGAATGAGCTTCATTGCACTTATTAGTTGATCAATCAAAACCACCCAATAACACCTCCACTGTCAGTATTTGGAAACTAAGTTGTTAAAAACCACAAAACAGGAAAAGTCATAGCATCAGGCGAAATTGTAAGTCAATCAAATAAAAGAACACATAAGACAAACCAAGCCGCCATTTCTATTCCGGAAGAATGACGATTGTCTGCTCTGACATCCACTGATTTCGATACGGCCATCACTATTTTGCAGAACTGAATCATCCATATGTCGTACTTGTTTAGGGAGACTTGATATAGCTAAGGAGATACTAAAACATTTTTGCCAGCATTGACCGATATGTTGAGTAACAACTGCTTCATATGAACGTGAATCAGCCTTCAGAATATCTAATCCAACTACATAAGTTGGAGAACAACACTTTGAAAAACTGGTCGGAACAGCCCAGCTTTTTGCACTTGATGTTGATTCAATGTGGCAATCTGCAATTTTCGAGAAGTTTTAGAATATCTGCAACTTTTGCATCAGCAAAAAAAAGCAAGCTGTTGATAAAATATTTCCAAGAACATCGTGAAGAGTACCATGTCATTACCATTAGTATCACTGTATAGGTTCTGATGCATTTTTCCATCTGAACAGTCCTTAATATGTTGCCAAGGACATTCGTCATTGTTGCACTTTCCTCGAAGCTCATACATGCAAAGTGGCATAAGTGGATCCACAGCAACATTGCAGGAATAGCAGGCAGTGTCTTCTAAAAGTAGATCCCCACGAGTCTCACTGGATAAGCTTGTTGATGAATAAATTGAAACTCCCTCATCATTGCGCACATCATACAAGTGCCTTTTCTGCTGAGATCTGCTTAATTTGAATGAGGATATGTCTTTCACATGACAAAATGCACTCCTTATGATAGAAGCCGAATTGTCCAGAGACATTCTGCTTTCACCTTCTTGCACGACCTCATGTGGGTGTCCCTCTAGCTCGTTAGTGCCTGCATTATGGGACAACATATCAAATGAAAGAAACAGAAATTTTTAATCATTACTACACATCCATGTGTGAATTTATACTTATAAACATGTAAACTAACAAAGGGTAAAGCTCATAAACCCATAAATTACTGCTGTCTCCTTGTCTCCAAGAGAAGTAGACCATAGATCAATAAAAACAACCAAACTATGCCGAGAAAAAGATTGGATCATGGACTCCATAGTATTCTTATTTCTACATATCACAAAGATACAGCATCCAGATGCTTCAACCAAATTCTAGCATTGAGAGCCAGTCCTGGACAAAGACACAAAATTATCTCAACTTCTAGTTCATATAAATAGTGGTAGAGATAATCATGCAGAATGGCCCAAAATAAAAATTATGAAGCAAGCACACGAATAATTCTACATAAGCACTCAAGTATTCTGCTTAAAAAAGAAATAAAAGTTGAAATATTTCTTGCCAAGGACTCTCACCTTCAAAATCTGCATGCTTAACTCTCTCTGCATCAGAGAATGGTGCACTCCAGTTACTCACGTGGGTTTTCTCACTTCCAGCATCACTCTCAGATTCTTGTTCAATGGCAGCCTCCATGCTACACAAATCTTTCCGATGCTGTGAACTTTTGGTCCCCAACCGTGCAACTAGTTTCGATCTTAAAGTTGCTTCACGAAGTAGAAAATCACGAGTGCTATCATCGGAGATCTTTGTACTAAACTCATTGGTCATGCTCTCATGCCTTTCCCCAGCTTTTTGGGCCTCTCTCGGGGAATCTTGTTTGGATTGAACAAAATCATGGCCAAGTGGAAGATCCACATCTTCTTCATCGACTGACCTATTTTCGCCAATTAAGGGAGAAAATTCCTCATTAGCAACTCTCCTGCCCTTGTGAGACAATGGCTCTGATGTGATAGCATCTGGCTCACTGCATTGCTCTGAGCCATTCACAAGAAGATGAGAGGAATCGCCGGGAACACCATCCAGGCATCCGATATTAGATGCGTATCCTGGTTGAATAGATTGATCATATTCTTCCTGCATAATATGGCTGGATGAGGGCAGTGAATTCACATTCTGAATCAGATTATCTGAGGATTTCACCTGAACTCCCAAATGCTTGTTATGCAAGGAGGACCAAAATAAGCTTGTATCATCCATAATAAAAGATCGCAATTGTGATGAATACAATTCTCTTTGATGATAGAGGTGAGCACACTTGGCATTAGCCTCAATCAAAGCCCTTTGGGCTTTACGATAAGCTTTAAGAGCATTTCTTTCTTCAATCTCGCATCTCCGCCTCTGCTCTTGAGCTTCCTCGAGTTTCTTGTCTAAAGATTCCTCTATCTCAATGAGGGACTGCATTTCCTTGATGCCAGGCTCTGGCCCATTTGCATTATCCAAATCACTCAACATGCTCATATTCTTCAGAGACCCCTAAAGCAAAATTAAGAAGATTAAAGAATAATGGAAACAAAAAAATCAGTCATTTATTCAGCTGCATACATGCCTCAACTGGTGATCTACAATCCCACAATCTACCTCTACTGAGTTTTTTAAGGACACTTCAACTGCATGATCCCCAGTCAAAACTTCATCGTCTTTGCTGCTTCTCTCTAATTCAGTTTCCCTTCTAATTTGACTTGGGTCAGAACCCACTACATTTCTTCCATTACTTATCATTAGATGGTTTGTCTCCATTCCAGTCTGCAGAGCCAATTATAAAAAAAATTAGAGATAAGGTGATACTGGTTCATTATATAGGGTAATATAGTATAAGAAGTTGATTATCAAAGACTGCGCCAAAAAAATTCAGGAAAAATATATAACTAAGCAGCAAACCGTGCAATTTATCAAGAATAACAACATTTCCTTTTAGAGAGTGGAGCCTCCTTAAACACAGGAAAATTTCTAATTTCGTTCTAGTAACTTCAACAATTTTCTAATCAGGTCTCTTTACTTTCAATTTTCTAAAGTCCTACTTATTCAAAATGTCTAATCAAGTCCCTCTGATACAATGTCCAACGAAATCTAGATAACAGGGCAGTCAAAAGATGCCAGATTGTAACGTGAATTAGATATTGCTTAAATAAATACCCACTGTGAATAGTGAATTGAACGGAGCATAAAAAAACAAATTAACAGAATTAATCCATTCGCTATCTACGGTCCACAGTAGTTGTCCACATAGGCAATATTTGATTCACGTTACACTCTTGCTTCCTTTGACGGCTGCGTCAATTGGATTTGGTTAGAATTTGTGTCCAAGGGACTTGATTAGACATGCATAAGTCGAGGACTTGATTAGAAAAATTGAAAGTAAGGGACCTGAACAGAAAAGTAGTGAAAGTAAAAAGACAAAAAGTACAATTTTTCTTACAGTAGAGTATCAATAATGCATTCCAAACATTTTGATTGAAGATTTCCATAAGCAAGAGATCTTCAAAAGAAATTTAAAGACGGCATTTCCCCATGACTGAAAAAAAACATAGAAACATTCAAATTAAAATTGCAATCGGCATTACGAGGGGACAAAGATGAAAAGGGCAGAACAGTAATGTGATATTTCAAGGACCTACTAGGCGTTGACTGGCTCTGAGTTCTGAACTTAAGCAGAATCAAAAACTTACACCCATATTCTTTGTGAATGTATTCTGAGTCATCCTAGTTAGAGGCGGATTTTGTTTTGAAAGAGAACACGCGTTTACCACTCTGCCTGTCCTCTCAGGATGATCAGCAACAGTAATACCTGGATGACAACCGAAGTAATTCAAGGGTCAGTAGATCTCATATAAGGATCTTGTACATTTTAAAAACAAACAACCTTTACCACACCGTGTAGGTTAGCTGAGGCCATCGGCACCCTTTCACTATCTTGTATTTCACATCTAGTGACACTCGGTTCAGTCATATTCGTGGAATTTGCTTTTGGACCATGGTCAACCTTGTCCATCTTGCTGGTTTCCAACAACAGATCCTTTGGAGGTGGGCACAATTTAGCACCAGTTGTCGCTTGCTCGACACATCGCTGGGCATAAGAAGATACACCAGCCTTCAACCTTTTACGAGGGGGCTCTTTTGTATCTAATTGTGGGAAGTCTACAGAACGTGGGAGGTCTGCAGAGGTCGTGACGCTTATACCACCTGAATTCCTGTTTAGGTTAAGACTATAACTATTTTTAAAAGAACCTAAAACCGGATGCCTATTTTGATGAGCTAACTTAAGCTTCAGCTCTGTTTCCCGTAAAGCAATCTGCTGCCGCAAGTCCTGAAGTTCAAGATTTCTTGAGCCTATGACATAATCAGATCCATGCTCCTGGCATTCTGATTTTTGGTTGAGCATACTCAAACTCCTACCTGCACTTCCTTGCCCAATTGAAGGTGCAGAACCAATCCCGTTGTTTGCTCCCTGGTTCTTCGTCTTTGGATGTATAAATGTACGACTGGAAGGCAATCTTTTGGACATCATTTGTTTTACGTCTCGAGTAGGGTATCCCAACTTCTTCGATGTTTTCCGTGCCAGAATAGGTGGCTTCTGATTTCCATTCATCCTAACTGCTTTCGGTTTATCTTCCGACCTCTTATCCTGTCTGCTCTCATCGGAATCACTGCTGCTCTCATCATCAGAGAAGCTTATAACAAGATTGCTATTGGGCCCCAAGGAACCACCAGTTCCAGATCTACCAGACCTATGTCCAGCTTGATTCATTCCAAGACTCTTCTCATGTTTGGTTTGTATAGATGGTCTGGTTGGAAACTCAATTGAGATTGCAGGAGGACCAGCGGCATCAACTTTCACTGTTACATAATTAATGGTCAATAGAAAAACCTCATGAAAGAAAAAAAAAGATCAAGTAAAGGTTCAGACAAAACACGAGAGTCAGAAGAGCAGAAGTGTTAAGCATCTCCAGGAAATGTGCAAGTACACACTTATTTTGAAAGACATTGATACCAGACAGCAACCCTGAGATATTCTATTCTAAATAAAACAAGGAGGACAAAGAAAAATAAGAAGCCTTCTTGATTTTAAGGCAATGTAAGTCTATTTAAACAGACACATTCAAGTTATGCTGCTGATTCAAAGAACCTGTAAGTTTATGGATTTGATGAGCAGAGGTTTTAAGTTGCTGCACCAGGTCCAATGCATTTATCAGCCAATAACAATTGCATTTCTCCAAAAAAAATTTAAGCTCAATTAATTGGTGGACAATTCAAAGATCATAGTACTCACTATTCATTTGTATTCATATTCCCTTATTAATATCCAAGTCAAACTTGGAGCCAAAAAAATCCCATACATCATACTTCAACCAGCAAATGAGTCATTGTACAACAAAACATCCCTCCATCACATATAACAACACTTACCACGGTTGCCTTGAGCAATTTCACTTGCAGAGAGAGCCTGATGGCTCCTAGCAGAAAGAAGAGCTCCAGTATCCAACTGTGCGGCAGTAGAATCGGCAGGTTCCTGAGCAGCATGCGTAACGGATCTCAAAAAAACTGCTAAAAAGAACAAGAGGCGGATATTCTCAAGAAGAGAAACTGCGGATAAAAGCAAGGTTCTTAGTCATCAGTCAGCTTTTCAATCCAAAAGAGACATCAGTTATCTTTTCTCTTTAAAAGATAAAAGAGGCTCCCATACATTGGCAAGTGACCTTAGAGATCATTTATAGGCTTGAGACCACGTGGATCATGTGACGGTCAATTTCGGGTACGTGCCATAGTTTGTGCATACCAAAGTTTGAGGCCCTTTTTTTTTCTCTGGAAATCATCCTGATTCAAGCAAGTTTCCTAGGGTTGATTGCTTAGCCATTGTGCTACGTGGCTTTACACATGGGAGACTTCTAGAAAGACTCTTGTAACTCTTCCCACACTCACAAAGCCAAGACGATGAGCGAGAGCTCCCCCATTTCGATTTGACTACATCCTGCGACTTTGCCATCCACCGAAAACCCAGCAATGTTTTCACCTTCAATTCCCTTTTACTAAATTTCTTTTCGAGGAACTTTGCCTCACAGTATGCGTATCTTCGCAATGGCTAAGTTACAAAACACAAACCCTAAGGCAGAGGCCTACGTAAGCGCACTACAAACCACGGATTACACGATCAATTCACCAGTTGGAGGGGAACGAGGCGTGAGCAGGACGATCCATTCTCATCAAGCTACCTATATACCAAACGACAATCGCAAAACATACTCCGGATCAGCCGTAACCGCGGCTCGCGATCCTCTGAACACCACGAAGCACTGAAAACCGCGTCCAGTGCAGAACCTCTAACCGCGTAACAACAGACAGAATCGAAGCACTCGAGCGAATGCGAAATGCAAGCAGAGGACACGAAGATCGGACGAGGTTTGAGGAGGAGGAAGAAGAAGATGAATACGTCGTCGTCGTCGTCGCCGCCGGATGAGGAGACCTCGCCTTCTTCTCTGGCTTTGGGAGGTTTGGGGTTGAGCTGGGAGGTCGGTGCAGCAATCGGAGGAGCTGATTGCGCCGGCGTCGTCGTCGTCGTCGTGGAGCTCGGTTCCGCCATTCTCTCTCTCTCTCTCTCTCTCGCTCACTCCTGCGAAAAGGAAATGAAATGACGAGAGAAGTCGCGGAATCCAAGAACAAAAGAAGCCGGAGATGATCCCGAGTCCAATTTCCAAAAATGACCTCGGCTTGGCCCTTGTTTTACGGTGCGCATGCAAGAAGCTGATATAAGCAAATTCAGTAGAATTTATGAAATTGTACCGCGTCCTTTCCACGTGTGTGAAGTGTGATTATTTAATTAATCGAATTGAATTTGACCAAAAAAAGTTAAATGAATTTAATGGGTTTTGTTATTAAAATCTATTTGGATTGAAGTATTACTTGTCTCTCGACCCAAAAAAAAAGTACTGCTTTGTTAAATGAGAGAGTAGTGTTCCGACCAAAAAAATGAGAGAATAGTGAATAGTTTTAAGGCTTATTTGTTTAGTGTGAGTATTTTTTCTACTTTCACGACAGAATTTAAAACATCAGATAAACTTCAAATTTTACGAAAAAAAAATACAAATGAATTTACGTGTCAATATTTGTATATTTCGAAAGTTTTAAGTGTTTAAAAATAATAGAGGCGAAATATGTATATGTTGGAAGATTTAGATTCAATAAAAAAAGTAAATAAGCATTGGAAGACGAGGGCAATAGCGGAACAAACCTTTTAAACCTTTTTGTTATTTAGACTTTCTGGTTGAATACGACACAAAAACCAATATGGAGGCAAAAAAAAAAACAAAAGTAACCGCGGGAGGGCCGGACGCGTGACAGGACACGTGTCGGGCCTTCATTGGCCCGACGTCCCCCCCGAAACGACATTCTCGACTCCGCCATCTTCCCTCCCTCCCTCCCTCCCTCCTCGATCACTGCAGAATAACTTCACCCCTTCCATGCATTTCGCATCCGCAGAACGAAAGCACAAAAAGGATCGAGCAGCAGCAGCAACCCCCTTCCCGCATCCTCCCGTCCGACCGAGCGAAGATGCCCGCTTCCCTGGACATGAGCCTCGACGAGATCATCCGGCGCAAGGAGCGGCCCGAACCGCGCGGCGCCCCGGGCCCGCTCCGCCGCCGGCCGAACCGCGGCCCTGGCCCGCTCCGCCGCCGGCCGAACCGCGGCCCTGGCCCGCTCCGATCGGCCCCGTACTTCCCTCCTCCGATGCACCGCCTGAGTTCTTCTTCAGCGGTGCGTTTCACACTGACCGCAGCGTCGTGTTTCTTTTTCGTGTTACTCCTGTTTTCCGTCGAGCGACCGAGGTATCGAACGTTTGCGGATGTCGTCGTACTGGTCGGACTTTTGGTGACGAGCGGTCTTTAGCTTTTCGCGCGAGAATATAGTTTTGCGAAGCGGAGAGAGCTCGATTCCCGCTGTTGTTTCGGTGTTCGTAGCTCCGTACGTCATGCAAAGCGGCTCTTCTAAGGTCGAGGAGTTGGTTTGTCGTCCTCGTTTGTTGGCTTTAACTTTGTTTTAGCGTAGCCTGTGATTTTGTACATTAAGCCCCTGTAGTTTGAAAGTGGAAACGAGATCTCAGTGGTTTCTCGCACTTCTTTCGGATGGTGAATGGATGCAGCCGAGGGCGCCGGTCATGGCGCCGATCTGGCGGCAAGAGGAGGGGCCGTTCGGCGGAACATCCGAGCCCGAGGCAGGCACGAAGCTGTATATATCGAACTTGGATTACGACGTCACCAATGAGGATATAATGGTAATGATTTTGTGCGGTTGTCTGTCTGTGTTTTTGCTGGAATTATTCTCCGCTACGTTTGATTTGCTCGAGTTGGTAGACATCGTCTGGAAAACATAGGGCGGGCATGGAGGGAAACTCATACCTTGGTCTCTGCAGTTACTGTTTTCAGATGTTGGGGATATCGAAAGATACGGAATCCACTATGATCGAAGTGGGAGATCCAAGGTATTTCACTTTCGAAATACTTAGATGAACTACTAAATATTGTTAGAGTGATCCTCATGGGACCAACATCTCTGTCCTTCCATATGTAACTATCTCAAAACCAAAGACTTTCTGTCGAATTGCTGTTTTGAGCAAGTCTTTTTTAAACGAAGGGCTGCCATGACACTCTTCAAGTTTGGAATTTGGATGTAGTTGGTTTAACTAATGGAATCATGAATCATCATCATTTGGAAATTGTCATGGGGTGAAGATGATGAGGCTTAGGCAAAGCTTAAGTGGAAGTCCAAACCTCGAGTATGTCATGTCTTTTAACTGGAGATTGCTATTGTAGGGAACTGCAGAAGTTGTTTTCTCACGCCATTCAGATGCTTTAGCGGCTATCAAGAGATACAACAATGTCCGACTTGATGGGAAGCCGATGAAAATCGAGATTGTCGGACTGAGTCTCTTTCCTCCTGCTCCTCTGCTTCCCCTTCCTCTTCTGAATAGCAGTGTTGGAAGATTTCGGACTGCGTTTGCAAGGTATTGAACTTTCTGTTGTCTTCAAGAGCTTCGACAGAAACATTGGCAGGAACATGTTGCCCATCCTTTTCAGAATCTGATATATTCTGACCTCATGCCATTTTTTATCTAATAGCGATGGATGCCGGCATTCACTTGCTATGTTTTTGTATATACAAGGAAAAGGGATTGGAAGTTTGATCAATCTGTCTGAGCCTTAATGACAGGGAATTAGGGTATTGATGCTTGCTTGTGGACAACAGATTGTGAATGTCTGAACTAATCTACTATTAGAAAATATGCCTCTTTCATTTGCTCGAAGCTAGCTTCCTAGATCATGTATTTGCTGGTTGTAGAAAAGGAGAATGTTACGTGGATACACCTTTGGTGGCATGTAGTTTGGGGAATTTCGATGAGTGCCTTGAATGTCCTCTTATCTTCTTGCTGCGAGGACAGCTCGTTTGACGATCTAGTGTGCATTTTGTTGTAATTTTTGTACCTGAAACTTGCCCCTCAACCCCAGTTTAATGTGCTTTCTGATGCTAATGTTGGCCCAATTCCAAAAAAAACCCTCAACTTTATACTTTGTCCCAATTATATTCTGAACTTTTTTTGTCTCAAGAAAAATCACAAACTTTTATCCAAGTCCCAAATCTACCCAACCGTTACAAATCTGTCCATTTAACGTCACAAAAAAAAAAAAAAAAAAAAAAAAACAGAGAACCGGGAAGGAGCGGCGGCCAAGCCTTCGCCGGTGACCGCCGCCACAGCCGCCGGGAAGGAGCGGCGGCCCTCGCCTGGGCCTTCCCGAGGGCCGGCGACCCTCGCCGGCCCGGGCGAGTCGCCGGCGAGGGCGTGCGATCCCGATCCGAGGAGGGCGCGACCCTCGCCCCGAGATCGGGGCCGCACGCCCTCGCCGGCGACTCGCCCGGGCCGGGACGTCGCCGGCCCTCGGGAAGGCCCAGGCGAGGGCCGCCGCTCCTTCCTGACGGCTGTGGCGGCGGCCACCGGCGAAGGCTTGGCCGCCGCTCCTTCCCGGTTCTCTGTTTTTTTTTTTTTGTGACGTTAAATGGACGGATTTGTAACGGTTGGGTAGATTTGGGACTTGGATAAAAGTTTGTAGTTTTTATTGAGACAAAAAAAAGTTCAGGATATAATTGGGACAAAGTATAAAGTTGAGGGTTTTTTTTGGAATTGGGCCTGCTAATGTTTTACAGTGGACAAGGTTCTGGTGCTGAGAAACCGTATCAGGGTGGCAGCAGCCAAGGACCACCAAGAGTTGGTGGACCAGGAAAAGCTATTCTTCAAAAACCGTCTGCCAAAGACCTTGATGCCGAGTTGGACAGATACCATTTTGAAGCCAGGCAGTCATCATAAACAGCACAAATTACTTTTTAGGATACTAATCTCATCGATATGCAGCTTTTGCACGCGGTATTCACTTTTTTGAGACAAAACTAAGCATGGTAGGATATTGTCCACTGTACCTGGGGTGGTGTGTCGTTCTTTTTTGGATGCTCCAGCTCTACCTTTTAAACCATAGTAAATTTTTGGCTCATAAGTCAATAGGTAATTCCCCAAATTGTGCGTATCGGAGCATCTTTTGGCAGCTTATTTCTTTTCTAAGTTTGGAATAGCTATAGTACTGTTGGCAAAGAATCGGCGTTTGAATTGAAGCCAATTTATATTAGTTTCTATGTTACCCTTTTAATTCAGATGCGAATGGCTAGCATCATCCTTCATTGCATATCTTATAAGGTCCTGATGATTACGATTGATCCCTTTAGGCCATTGTTTTTTGCTGGATATACACTGTCACTGCAATCATGCATGGCAACGTCACATCACGATTCGAGGCTAATTGCCTTTGCATCGTATGATTGTACCACAGGTTGGTATTCTACAGTATAATGATACTCTTGCTTTCACGCTGATTTCGGTCTCGTCATCAGGCACATGACGAAAATAGCACCACCTCGATATAATAATCGATTGTGATCATGTTGTGTTACGGACCCTGCATGTTACTTTTCTCTAGCTAATTTCATGTAAATTAAAGTTTTGCAAATCTAGACGACACTTGATGAGAGTCCAATTTGCTGGGTGATTTCCCTGGTTCAAACAAAACTTTCTGCTTTCATTACTTCAAAATTTCATTCACACATGGGCAAACTCTCTCAACCAATTAATTTTACAACAACCGCAAATTAGTTTGAAGCAGCCAAAACAGGGGAAGAGGCCATAACCACATAAAAGAAAAGAACAAATATGTACAACAGTCCAAAATAATTAATGAACAGATCAAGAACCAGACTAGGCAGACATTGAAGATGCCCCTAATACTTAGCATCCTCAATGGCGCCTTCTTCAGAGCCCTTGTATCGCAAATCAAGTAGTTGCCGGTCCTACACATACAGAAGGTACAAAATCACGGTCCTCTTCATCGACAAGACCTCGCATCGACTTCTCAAGTCAATTCGAGAACTTGAGAAACTATTATTGCTCATGTAGATGGTCATATCATCGTATCCACATTGCTGAGATGCTACAGAGGCTGCAAAAATCTGAACAAGGAAACAAAAAGAATTCTTCCAGAGGTCCATCAAACTTCTCCTGCATGTACAATGGACGCCCGAACTGCTTCAAAACATTAAGAAAAAACACAAACAAAAAGCCATCTCAAAGCCAAAAATGTGAAAAAAAATGATGCAAGCTATTATACACTCGAAGCAAGCACAGACTCTCCCATAGCTCCGTGGGCCTCACGTATATGAGCCTGACTATCGCATAGGAGAGCCCGTCCCGCTGAGAATGTGTCTCAACGATGGCAAAGCAATATTATGAATGTCCCGGTAACTTGATGCTCCTAGTACAAGACAATTACAGAGGAGAAACTATCACTTTGGACCCTAATTCACTCCAAACAAAGCCAGGATATATCTTCCTAAAACAGTGAAGGAAACTAGTCTTCCCAGAACAACATATATACATATATAGGAATTTGATTAGTTTACCAGTGTCACGGCCAAGCACACTCAGAAGCTACAATAGAAATGAGTGGAGAAAGGACAAAATGGCCAAGATGAGTACCCGAGGGTATGTTCGATCCCCTGAACTTCGGGAGGCGAACATGATCTGATGTGAGTCAGCATACTAATAGTATCCTCCAGGGACTGCACGGTGCAACAACCTGGAAAACCTCAAGTTCTGAGCTGTCAGCTTTACATCACAGATTTCCCGAGATAAGTTTTTCCAATGATAGCTAGCCCTACACATGTACAACCAGGAGGAGTAATGTTTCGTAAGCATGCACTCCATCACTCCACTTCTGCATCCGGAAAAACATCAAGGATGATGATGGCTCATCCCAGAGAATGTATCATACCCCAGTGAATTTTCTAACTCCGTCCCATACCATAGCTCCAAAATCAACTTTGAAACATATCCCTTTCTGGGGAAGACTCAAACTTATTCTGATCCACAATGTTCGTGGGAGAAGGTCCCCATTTCCATTTCCAGATCATTTTGAGGGAACTTAAGCTTTGCTTATCAGGATGTGAACAGTATGTGCATTAGGTCTCAACTTTTCTCTCATAATGACTAACTTGATGTTACAACTCAACCCCAAGATCGTTTGCCAACTGAAGTATGCCACGCATCTGAAGATATGGATTCTCCAACAACTTCTCATTGTTGCTCTGCAAAGCAGCAATAAAACCCCAACAAGTGAGAAGCAAACTCCCCATACGAAATAGGTCAAGCATACATCTTACAAGTCCAATAAGAAATGGAAGGACAAGTGGTACCCTGTCCTCTAAACTAACATCAGGTTTATAGGATTTTGGTTTTCCATAATATCTCCTCAAATGTAACTCGTTAAAGCCTATTTGCAACAACATTATCCAAACTACTGAGGTGCATTATCAAAATGACATGTTAAAACCATCCGTGAGTTTAGTCTATTTTTGGTACCGTTCCTTTTCTAGATCTGCTTATAGGATGACTGTCAAACTTTCTCTAAACTGTCTACAGGATAAATGGTGTGTTGTCATAAAACAATTATTAGCTTAATTACTGTGAGTTTGTGAGTAACACTAACATGCAGACAAACCATCACTACATGCCTTACCTGCTGAGCTTTAAAAACAAGATTCTGAAGCATGTGTTGATACTTCTCAGGTTTCTCCGTCATCATCCTCTGCATATGTCATAACATGAAAATCAGCAGATCTCCAAGAAAACGAGAATGCTAGTAGATGGAAAATAGAGATGCTTTCTTGCCTTCAAAAGAAAAGCTGAAGAATAATAAGCTACTCTTGAGTCTGTGTCATCTAAAAGTTCTCTGCAAGTTGACAAAACCAGTGCTTAGACCCTTCACATACCCCAAAATCTAAGACATGATTAAAAAAAAAAAAAAACTTCATGGGGATGAGAGGTAAATGCGATCACCTGAAGAATTCTTCTCCACCGACTTCTTCAAAAGCAGAAGGGTCCACAGTGCATTTACCAATTAGAAGCAACAAAAGGGTAGCCCGAATGTCTGATCCTGCCCCAGGTAGGTTGCCCCTTCCTTTGCTTCCAACAGCAACACCCAATGCAATGTTGTCTGTTGCAGCACTAGCGAGTTGAATCAATGGCCAATAGAATAAAGCAGCAGGAACACGGGCAACTAATTGCATGGGAACAACAGCGCGTCCTTGCAGAAGTAATGCGGCCATTGAAGCTGTCCCATGATAGAAGTTACCATTATTGTTGGCTCTGCTATGAGCTTCTTCCATAGATTCCCCTCGGAGACAGTTCTCTTGTGGAGGAGCTGGTTCACCAAGATCCTTTTTCTTATTCTCACTGGCGACACGCACTCCCTCTCCAATTTGAGTGGAACTTGCCGGTGGAACTTTGAGACACACTTGAGAGAAAAGAATATCACACATCTATGTATTAACAGAGAAAAAAATACAGTTAGGATAATAAAATACCTATAATTTTTTTTAAAAGAAATTGCAGAAGTAGCTGTTAAACATGTTAACAACTTAAAGCATCCGATTCAAGTTAATCACTTGGTGCTACTCAAACAACTAAAGCCAAACAGTATCTCTGACCAGAAGTAACTCTGATAAATTTTCATGAGTTGAGCAGGCTCAGCAAGAATCAGTCTCACCATGCCAACATCCTTTTCTTACTAGCTAATCAAAAACTTTGCGGTGGACTATATAATTAATTCTTACTAACTAATCAAAAGCATTGCAACGGACTATATAATTAAAAGCTTGAAAAGATGATATATTTAAAAAGCTTTCACTTAAACTGCCATATAAGATTTAGGCCCAAACAAAAAACAAAAAGCACTACATCAACTAAGAGCTGCTTCTTTGTGCATGCTGCTCTGCCTTATGATTAGAGTTGTTACAAGCTTATCTAGTGACGAAGAGAATGAATATATATGTTTTGGCTGAGGAATACGCAATATCTAGCTTTGCATGACAGTAAAATAGATACAGAACATATCTAATTTTCCACATATTTTTCAGAAATATCACTAGTTAAACAAGAAACTACCAATCACGTCGACAATATAACAGCAAATGCAACAGGATCAATAGCTGGGTTTATCAGTGTTTGCCCCATCATATGTGGCAGTTCTTAATATCAGCTGCATATTATTAGATCCCACGGCATTCTAATCACATGTATCACCCAAGTGCAAATCGGAACATTAATAGCACTTAGAAGGCCCAATGAAGCACGAGAATAATGATCTTTCAGTAACGTATTGAAAGTGTACTCTTGACCGATTCTTGTAGAGTAATGTTTTCCCTTGCATATGTCACATTTCAAGGTTCAGAAACCACAGTCAGCTAGGATAGGTTCTGCAAGCAACATACCTTTAAAATATTCATGCGGTCAGTTTCATTTATCTGGAAAACCAGTAATAAAGCACTGCTCATGATGTCTATTACTGCATTTGCCTTCTTAAGACGGCTGTCATCAAAAGAGTGATCAGGACCACTGCTGTTAAACTGCTGCATTTCCTTCTCATCCAGCAAAAATTTGCAACGCATAAGAAGCCTCTCCAGAACAAACAGGAAACCCCATCTAATACTGTTGTGCTTTGATTTCAAAAGCCCACACAAAAGCCATACAGACAAAGGGATATCTGAAGCAACAGAATAATCAGAAGCTCCGGCATAAGTGATTCTCTGCTGCAACGTTTTTATATTTGACCATATACTAGCATCCTTTTCCTCATTAATTTCTGCTATAAGCAAATCTCCTAACCATATGTAACCATTTCGACGGCATGAAGTTCTTTCCGAATGAAGGAGTGAATGTAATGTGGACCAATGGAGATTTACGTCTTTGCCGATACCATTTCGTAAGGATGTTTCTCCAATTTTCTCGAGAACCTTGAAGGACTTTGTGATAGGTACCATATGAGAAAACTCCTTGTCTAAGTGACTAAATGAACTCACTAACACATCAAATCTCTCGGTTATGTATTCCAAGAGCTGCAAAACAAAAACAATATCCCGGATTTAGAGCTAAGAGTAAGTAACATCATCATTAGCGGCCAAACTTGTTAGCAAAAGCTGAAGTGTCATCCAAGGGATGCAAGACTTCACGTGTATAAATTAGGAGGAACCGTTCTGAAAAGATGGAGAAAAAGAAACTGGAACAAAAAAAACACTACTCCCCCTCAAGCAATAGGCAAAGGAGGATGAGTCTCCCCTAACTTTTGAGAGAAACAGAACAAAAAAGGGGAAAATGAGGCGGCTGCATTATGCATCAAAACCCTCATGTCAAAGGAACATGTAAAACTCTTAAAAACAGTAATCCAGGTACAAAT
Organism: Syzygium oleosum; assembly: GCF_021117445.2. Classification (NCBI taxonomy): domain Eukaryota; kingdom Viridiplantae; phylum Streptophyta; class Magnoliopsida; order Myrtales; family Myrtaceae; genus Syzygium; species Syzygium oleosum. Next base: position 20,591,920 of record NW_026607486.1, read on the forward strand.
GTATGCCTACATGCACAGATGCTCACACAAAATAAAAAAAATATAACATTTAGATCTTGCACATATACCAACATATTTTCCTTGAAACTCAAAACAAGAAAATGCAACAGAAGGTAAAACAGAGATCCAGCGAAGGTAGAGTACCATATTTAGTCGTTCGCTATTCGGATATCTGTCCAATGCATCAGATATTGACCTTCTCAAGATCTCACCAATTCCTTGTACTCCCAGTTTAACAGAAATATAAAAAGCTTCAGGTGCGTCAGCCAGAGTGAGCAACGTTGCAAGAGGTTGAATCTCATCGTCAGTGAATTCAGAGACTCCAGTTGCTAAACATGTTTCATTGATTTGATGTAAGACGTAGTCAAAAAGCACCAGATACAAATTTCTCCTTTCTTCCCTTGAGTTCACAAGCGAGTACTGCAAAGCAACACACAGATGTGGGAAAAATGTATCAGGAACCAGTTTGATTTTGGAGAAGAATGTTTTCAAATTTATTATATCTAAACAAGCAACTAACAACCAACCAATAAATCAGGGAGAAGCAACCAATCTCAGGTCACCAGAATAATTTTGGAAAAGTATAATTGTGCATGCAGATATAATTTTGTGCTCCCATTATCATCCGGAGACATGGCTAGAGAAGAAGTTTATATATTTGACACCTGCGTTTGCTAAATTATTGAATCTGTAGACTTCAATGACTCCTCAAGAATTTTAAGGTGAGATGGCACCAGTAATTGTTAAAAACAAACGTTTTCACAAGGGAGATAAACAACTAGTTCCTTCAGTAGACTTTCCGCAAGTAAAAAGATATCTTAGATAAAAAAAAATACTGGGTAAAAACCCATTTACAACTAACTTGAGAGCAGTTCCTCTAGAACAATATCCAAAAGAATAACTACGTTTGAAGAAGTGGAACTTTTGTCTGCCCATTAGTTAATATGTTTAAGTGTCAATCTTTATGCATAACTGTCTCTGAAAGAAATAAGTCACAGGCTGCTCATGAGGAATGAATCTAAGAAAGAATCGATCAAGTAATCCCTGAAATAGAACAAGCTTTATCTAAAACTTGAGATTTTTTTAAAGCAAAGAAAAAATTCACCGTTAATTTAATTTATAGTCCTCATATCATTATAATTAAAATATTATTTCTTTAAAGTGACATGAAAAAGAGGAAAGTCAAAAGCGGGGAAAAAAGAAAAGAACATAAAGATAATTATAAACCACTACACAAGGAAGGCAATTCATGCCCAGTTCAGCGGCAATACACCCATCTTTTCCTTCTTAGTCTTTCAGCAAGCCTATCAACTACAGACAAAATCAATTTGCATATTAAAAATTTGCATACCTCAAGTAAAATAAACTCAATCCCTCCAATAAGATCAACCTGGTAACAGACAAAAAGCGGGGTACTTGAAACAGAGTCAGTGGATTCATCAGGAAGTTGATAGAACATATTAGTTAGCATGGAAATAAGCTTGTTGTGAACAATTTCTGCCCAAGAATTCTTCCTGCTGATCTTTAAAAGTGATTTGACAACCTGAAAATCATTAAAAAGAATCTTAAATCAGACCTTTCACTCAGATTATATAGATAACACATAAAAATACAAGACTATATAACAGCAGATTTGTCCATCATCCCAAGCAAAAGAATATCAATGAACACAATCAGAAGCTACACTTGCCCCAGGTCTCTAATAACCTAGCCCACAAAAATATGGACCATGACGACTATCAAAACAAGAGAAAAACCGGATCACTTTTAGTCCACGGCAACTCGTACCATAGACTAAAACATGACACAACTTCTGACACAGGAAGCAAGAAGAGAAAAGTTTGATAGCAAGTAATTAAAAACAGTCTAATTATAAGTTTCCTTGGTTCATTAGAATGACACTTCAGAATATCCAAAGTAACTGTTAGAGTAGAAGGATGAGAAAGACAGCAAGTCTTACCTATTAAAAACAGTCTAATTATAAGTTTCCTTGGTCCTATAGAATGACACTTCAGAATACTTAATGTTAGAGCAGAAGAGAGTTACTTAATATGAGAAAGCATATCCCAAAGGATTGGTAAAAAGCATTTTATCCTTTATGATTGCTTTTTGTTCATAAAGACAGAAGACTGAAAGTCGTTGAACAATATTTGGCAGTTTGCTTCTTAACCTACCATAAAGATGCATTTAGTGATCTTTTGCGTACTTATTACTGAATGAGGAGAACCATTCTAAAATAAATTTAACTAGACATAAACTGTTACTCCAGATTAATCAGTAGCAGACTTTCTATCATGCTAACATCATCCTCAATCAATGACAAACTGAAAGATTTAGAAGCTACAGGTAAACCCCCATACTTCAAGAAGAAAAACATACAGAACCTATCCATGTAATCACTATAGAATAAAAGATGCTCCATTCTAAATAGTATGTAGTAAAATGACGAAGTAAAATAAGTAGAAGCAACCACATTTTCTTTTACGTAAACAGACAGGGAAGGTTTGTTTTTTTCAAAGCAAAGATACAGTCAAAAGATTTTACTGACTGAACTTGCGAGACTTAATATGCACAGTTAAGTAACGCAAGGTCCTATGTCACACAGCTAAGCATAAAATACTACATTCCTTAACTAACTCATAAATCAAGATAATATTCCCAGAGACATGTTTGCCAAGGCTATTCCAGGTTTTGCTGAACCTTGACTCTATGTTCCCCTTTCTTACTTAAATCCATAGTTTGAGCTCACATCTAGTAAAAAAAAACCAGCCTGTCTTTTCAATGTTCACTTGTTTTGAAGTCTATATCTCAATAAACTAATCGATCATCAAATATATGTGTGTGTGTGTGTGATGCTAACAATGATATAAGTGAAGTTGATGATGATATCTTCTCTACTACTTGGAGCACAGAGGACACAAAATGACGCTTCGAAGGAAATATAACATAGACATGGAAGAAGGTCACTCACTCTTATGTCCAGACCTTGCAACCTCTTCCTCCAAATTTTGCCCCTATCACACACGAAATAGAGCAAACAGCTAAGTGCAGAGGCCCATACAGATTCTTCCGTTTCTTCCATCTGTTGAATAAGTAAAAGGAACCCTTGAGAAGTTTATGTTGAAATAATCTAAGAGGAAGAACACAACATAAATTGATACTCCTTACCAAAAAACATAAATTGATACTACGTACACATGTTCTATATATTGGCTGACGGAACATCTTACTATTTTGACATTTCATTTAGGTCTGAGTTACCAAGCTACCTAGACTCGCATTATTCAAGTTCAACCATGAAGTGAAAAATCTCAGATATAATCTTTGAGATTCAACTGCAAAAAGAAAACATATGCAAAAGAAGGAATAAAAGTTATGATTTTAAATGCTTATTTTGCTTTCTTCAAGTTATGATCCAAACCATATTATTCAGAGACCTGAACCTTCTAAGATAATTATCAAGAAGTCCCAGATTCCTCTTGCAAAGCTCCCAATTTCAATAATATTCAACCTTAATTTGAAGAGAAAGAGTTTGATGACATTGTTGACAATGCAAATGTTTTAAAGAATTCAAGAGTTCAAAGAGTTCGTTCATGAGCACCAATGCCATGCAGATTCTTCATGATTTAGATAAGTCAACACCAAACAAGATCTTACCTAACCGACTAAAAATGCAAGAGATATTGCCTCAAAGTTTTAGGTTTCGGTTAATCATAATTTACCTGAACAAGAAAGAGAAGAATTTCATATAAAATGTTCAGGATCCAAGACTCCAAATCATCAATAGCTGTGGAAGATTCCATTCTTTTGAAAGAACTTTTTGCCAACCCATGTATTCCAACTTGAGTTTCACCATCAAGATATGTCTCTTGACAATATTCTTCTTCAATGGTGGAAGGAATGTCTGTCAGCACAGGCTCTAATAGATGAGCATGGACTCCAAGGTTCAGAATTAAATCAAAAGCACGTGCCCTGCACTCTGTTCTAGTAGAACTAAGCATTTCCTGGAAGAGCATTACAAGTAAATTAGAATCTCTGAACATAAAATTTTATTGAATTTATATATCCATTTGATGCAACACCTGAAGCATAGACAGGGTGAGAGGAGCAGCAGGCCCAGGGTCCAAAACATACCTACAAGCAAAAACTCCCAGTTCACTTTGTTCTTATATCCAAGTTAAGAATTAGGAAACAATCTAAAAAACAGACACCAAGCGCACCATGGTAAGCAATCCATCTTAAAAATTAACAAAATCCACTCAAAAAGGTCTAACATGCGTCAATATTCTCTCTTAAACCCATAAGCTCAAGTCACAATACAATATCATGCAGGCACTTAGGCATTTGGTTAATTATGAGAATAACCTACACATACATATTAACATGAAGCAACCCCCCAAAATATAGAAGTTGGTTATGCCGTGATGCAATGCTGTGAAAGATCTGTAGGTGACATGCACCAGTAGTGTATGTCTCAATGTGACCTGAATGTGCAAGTACAGCATATATGGCATTTCATATTGACTTTTGTGATCAAAGCACCAATTAACAATGAAGTTTTAAGCACAATCATCATACGATCACACATCTGAGAAAGTGCATTAAGTTAAGGTGCACAGGCACAAATTTGATGAAAAAGGTGATCGGAATGTACATGTCAATAACAAGTTTAACGAGAACACTGATAGCAACATCCATCGTTGGCTTTCCAGCATTATTTAATCTTGATACTGTCATGACGTTAGCATTTGCAGAAGACGTCTCCAAGCAGACTGAAGCAATCACCTCCCGAACCTCGGCAGGATTAAGCCGCAGAGGTTGTTGTTCACTGAATGATAGAAACAATTGATGTCAGGGGGGAAGAGAGAGAGAGAGAGAGAGAGCTAAATCAGCCTGCCAAGAACATATATGCAAGAATTGTTTGCATTGGAACATGGAACTACTGCGCTGTGCTCCAAAAGCCTATATAAGACATGCATCTCAAATAAAAACATCCAGATTAGAGGACAAAGAAGAGGTGTTTTCATGCTTTGGTTCCATTACTGGATATAGGAACTAAATACAGACATAGTTGAGCTAAGGTATAAAACCACAAAAGGAGCAACAAAATAAATTCGAGGAAGATTTATTGCAATGGCTTTGTGAAGTTTCCATTAACAGCCAGAACCAAAAGCCAATGTAGCTGAACATTTCTTTGGTCAAATTGTTCGACAATCAATGAGACACAAATTTTGGTATATTTTTTACATAAACTGAATATAGGAGGGTTTGTGTAAATTTGCGTAAGGGAATAAAAGTCATGTACAATTTCCCATGCATGATGCAGCAGAAATACATGACTAGTATGAACAATGAGTACGAGACAAGGGAATCAGTATGATTCGCCCTAAGAGTGCAAAAAGATGCATGAAGCACAAAATTTAAAGTAAAACTATTCAAATCACACTTCCAAGCTTCAGCTTTTAGATCAGTCCTTTTAACATAATCCGATACACAGCTAAAGGGGAACATCCAATTTCCCAGTTCCCATAGTTCATCACATGTTGATCCATTTAAAACAAAAGACAAGCTTCAGATCTGCATGTTCAGGGGTTTGAGACACATATGCCCAGGTTGGGATATAAAATGATATTAGGCTTCCACTCTTAAATGTATGGCTTGAAGTCTCAACACTCTCAATTAGTTTAATAAACTTAACTAAAAAAAATGGAACTCAACAGTTACTTTCATATGACCCTCACATCAACCATTATTCAGACCAATTCTCAACACTTGGAAAATAATTACACAACTGCATGAGATAATACTGTGTATGAGAATTATGAATAAATTATGCCAACCTGTAATGACGGTAGTGGAATAGTGGTCGAGCACGAGGTCGGAATGTGCTTGTAGGAGATTCCTCCCTGAAACATGAGAATTGCATGTTCAACTGATAATCACGAAATGAAGCTTTTGATCTTAGACATGGGTGATATATACAAGAACGATAGACAAATTATGTTCTTAGACTCTTAGTTTCTCAGCATTCCTCATATCCAGTTAAGAACCATCTTTTTTGACCAGACGTGGCAAATATAAGACTCATGCTGCAATATGCAGCCTGTATTAAGAAAACATTTATACTATATAGAAAAATTTCAAGGCCTACAAGTATCAGAAAATGATTCATGTAAAATAGAAGCATCCAGTAAGACGCGGATGTCTTGCTATCCATCCTGATGTAAGGAAGAGAAAGCAGGATTCAAATAGCCCCCCGCAAACAACAAAATGTACTTAAGAGCAAGCATCTCATGAAAGAGCATTATGACACTACAAAACGTCCTTCAACGAAACATTTATGGCCTGCAGCAAACCAGTGCCACTTTAAACAAGAACCAACCAAAAATGACATATTTCTTTCTGTAATATCCAACCAGAACACAGTCAGCCAAATTGATTAGAAGCCATTTGAGAGTCTATCTCAGCATCAACATGGATTCACCAGCCATCAACTGATCTAGTGTGCTTAACACTATAAAATTTTAGCACCCACTCTTCGATCCTTGCTTAAAAAAGCTTTTATATCCTAGAGAATCAGCATCTGATTTCTAAGTGCATCGCAATAGTGCCACATAAGGAGGGAGGGAGTGAAATGAGACCCAACTTAAAATAAGTCATGACCAAATCAAATCTTGCATTCTATGGATATCTGAGAGAGAGTTCCAAATTTGTCTACAGCTTTTTTTCTTTTTTGGCAAAAAAATTGTCTATAGCTGCCTGATGAATTACTTCCAAGTTTCAGTTCACTTACTCAACAGGTACTTGGTTAAAAGGAATCAACACACTGCATTTCACAGATAAGGCGGGAGCCCCTTACACATGAAAAAGCAATTGTGAAATAAATGCATACCAAATTTGGTGAGGGCCTGGCTTAGACCGTTTAGAACCTGTTATAGCTCTTAGATGAGGACGAGCAGAGGCAGAGCTGGTGATTGTCGTGACAGGAGAAGGCTGCAACAGTTGATCAAGATAAGGCATATCAGCACTGCCAAAATACTTCCAAGCCTGGCCTTTCATCTTAGATTCCATATCGCCCACAAGGAGTGCTGCTGCACCTACTTCTAGGAAGTTATGTGCATTCATGTCTTGGGAACTCACAATTCGGTCACTGCGTCATAGCCCATGTCAATTACCCACTCAAGCTAAATTGCAAGTAGGCATAAGGTTCCTATGAAATGCCTATATGTGCAGTTCGGAATAAATTACCTTTCAAGCGACCCAAATGACGACTGATGCTCCCCTAAAAGACGCCACTTGAGGACATCGGGAGCTATATAATCAAGATCCTCAGCATAGTCAACACTTTTGGGATTGAGTTTGTTCTGAGAAGATATACTTGAATCGTCCTTGCTTTCAAGAGATTCCCCACCATTTGGGGGGCTTAACTGGGAATTGAAAGATCTTTTTAACAAAGATGATAATGATGGGAGTAAATTTTTGGTTACTGAAGCAGCTCCAACAAAAGCTGCTGGTTGGAATGACCGCCTTGGAATATGTTGAGCCACGAGAGAACGAATATAATGCAGTGACTTAATAAGCGCTCCAGAAGCAAAACTGGACACAGGCAAAGGAGGCATCGAAGATGGTACAGCCTGACTTGGAACTACTCTGCTATTTGGGTTAGCATCACATTCAGCAATTGTGTTAATACAAAACCGATCAATCTGCTGTAGCGTCTCCTCACTGGGTCTATATCTGTGAAAGTAGAAGGAACCGTAAACTGCTGAACCACAGAGAAACCATAAGAGAAAGTTCCTAAAGACATAATGTACTCAGAAGGATGAGGCGTGCACTAACTAAACACGATGCATCTATAGAAACGACAGTTGATAACCTAATAAGTTACAGGATTCCTACAATGATTGATTGCCCTTAAGTTATTGTTGAGAGACCAACTAATACAGAAGCTCAATCTGTATCAATTGGACTGATACAGGAGTTCAATTAGTCAGCCTTTCACTTCCCAATAGTCGATGTTGTTGGAGGATGGGAAGCACAATTCTTTTCAAGATTCTTCCGCAACTATATAAGCATTTTAGCCCAAAAAAATACGATGGAAAGAACCAATTTTGGTGCTTGCATAAGAAGTGCATCACTAAGGACACTCAAAACCTATTACTTTACAATTCACAGAAGCCAGAACTCCGAAGCTCGATAAAACCTTCTCATCTTCACTTTTGAAGAGGCAATTAATCAATCAACTGGTGATAGGACATCAACCACAAAAACTAAAAAACCATCCATCTAGAATCTATTAGCAATCAAACAGTCTGGATACTTGAAGCACGTACCTTAGTAGGTATCTTTTCAGAAGAGACACGCATCTAGCCACTACAGCCGGGCTGCCAATTTAGAAGTAAAATGGCAAATTAATCAAACTAATTACCGAAAACACAGCACAAAAATATTCAACTTAAAATCAAAAGCATAATCAAATGAATTTTTTCTAGCTATGGCCTGGGGCTTCAAAAAACAGAACTATTGAAAGTGTCATCTTGAGGTCAAGAATCGAAAATGATGTGTGAAACCAGAGAGCAATCTAACAGCTGGAAGTGTTCTTCATCCTTTCCCTTTGTTAATAACTTTCTAGGGCTAGTTCGCAGCAGGAGGAAGAGGAGAGTGGGCTCCTATAACAGACGTTGGTGCCAGAAGCATTCAAATGACTGAGAACTCAAACATTTGCAAGCCCGGCACCTTTCCCCAGGTATCTAGGGGAAAACAAAAGAACAGGTTGCATACCACATACCAAAGTAGATTACTTATGCACCTCAATAGACAGATAACAAAAATGTGTTAAAGCATGGTCTGGCCATGTCAGTTTTGAAATATTTGTATTCATGTCGTGTGAGTTTCGGGTTCCTCTCAATAAATTGCTCTCGGTTGTATCATGCTCAAATCATTTTATCGCTTCATCTCAGAAGTTGCCACTCCTATATATAACAGTTAAAAGCCTAACATCAGTGGTTGTCAATAGATTAAAAGATACCAACATACCTGCGGTCTCTCTCTGAAATAGTGTGCTCTATCATAAAACTGTAAGCCAGATCAATTGTTGCAGAGCTAGCCAGATAGTCCTGCCATTGACAACTTGTAAGAATCTAACCTTTAACTCATAAGTTCTAGCGTACATATATAAAAAGTGCTGGTATACAGTTTCTTGAAAAAGTACCACCATATCATTCATCTGTACCTTGACAACTGCCAGCAATAATGCCGTATTTACAAAAACAAGGTCTTATTAGATAACGATCAATCTTCATTTTTCAGGAAAATTGCATGATTTCAGACACAAACTTATCACGGAAGCACATTTTGTTATTCTTAAGGCTACCATTTTGAAGACTTGTAAAGAAAAATGAGAGCCCACTGCAAACCAAATGTAAACATTTTCTGCCAAGCAATTAACGAACACTTTTTTGGTGGCAACAGCCTCTTCCCAACTAGACTCAAGTCAACAATTACTTCATGTTGCCAAAATCGGACATCCCATTGAAGCATAAACTGTGAACTTTATCCTAGCTTTTAAGAAGGGCGTAGTCTTGCAAAGATTATCATAAGAATGCCTTCCTTAGAAGCTTACAGCAATTAACTAAACCAATCAGAATGGTCAACTAGCTAGTGCGGTGGCAATGTGCTTCAAGGGTGGGGCCCCCTTTTCTCTAGAAATCATGTCATTCTTGCATAATCTCCACAAATGAGCACAAGTTCCTTATGAACATCAAACTATATCCAGCCTGAACTCTCCAAATGAAATGAAGATACAGCAAACTAGCGACATTTTTCCACAAATCAATTCGTTCATCTATGACAGCTGAGAAGATTGATTCCACTAGCAAATTAGCCCCACTTCAGCTGAATGATCCGCCTTTCAATTCAGCATCAATTCCAAGCAACCAAACTGAGCATTGAATACCACTAACTCCGCAATCAAACCAAACTAAAACCAAATCACGTGCAGCACTGCGAAACCCAGATTCCAAACACCCGCCATCCAGGACCAAAATCAAAACTTTGCAAGATCTAACCAAGACGGCAAGACTCAACAAAATCAAGAACCCCCAAGAAATCAAGAATCTAGCAAACAAATCAGAAAGGATCGAAATTCAAGCGCACCCGAAGAGTTCTGGAAGCCTCAAAGGCAACAGTGGAGGACGGGGCCCCATGGTGAGCCGAGCTGGAGGAGAGGCAATCGGCGACGGCTCGCCTCAGCGGCTCGGGCGGCTTCTTCGCCGAGGAAGATCTCAGTCTCGAGACCCCCAAAACGACGGGGCTGTTGACGCCGCCGCCGCCGAATTGGTGGTGCCTTGAGCTGCTCGGGCTGCTCCTCGAGGGGCTGAAGGCGGAGGACATGGGTGGCGCTGCGCTCGGGAATCCTATTCTTACCCCCCCTCGAAGAAGCTCCAAGAGGCTTTTCGCCGGTGGTGGTGGTGGGATTGGAGTGAAGTCCCGACAAAAAGTGACAGTGAGCGCGTGCGCGTGCGTGCGTTTTTGTGGGTCGAGCTCGTTCGCTGCCCTCTACATTTGAACAGCAACGAAACCTACAGTTGGTTGTGTGAAAGAGAGAATTTTGGGGGCGAGATTTAGAACGAGGGCGGAGGTTTTTGCATCCATTTCTCTTTCTTGGGTTTCTTGAATTTCGGAGATGCGTAAGTTGGCTGTATGAATTGGCGCAGATTTATGAGGCTTATTAGCTGTCACACAGACAGAGAGAGAAAGACAGAGAGAGTGTGCGCGAGCGTGTTTCTTAACGTGTTTGTGGAGTTTTAAGTGCATGATTAGATTTAGGGGGGGTAGTTACGGTAGTAGCAGTAGTTCTGAGATGGAATCTGGTTTTCCTTAGGGCAAAGTTAAAAAGTGGGACATGAGTAGGCAATTATCAGATTTCTTAAATTAAAACATTTGGGGTTTGCCACAATTTGTGCTGGCCAGATGACGAAAGCGCCCCTTCTTTCCTTGTTGTGCTTGAGTTTCCCTCTTGGCCAGAACGTATTCGGCTCTTAGTGCAGAGATTTCAATTGCCAATTGGTCTCTTTTCCTCCTCCTCCATCTTACCAGTTATTTACACACAAACACCAGTGAATGAGTGAAACAAATGCAACCACATGTGGGGATTCTTAATTGGGATTGAGAAGAAGAGATTTTATGGTCAATTCGAACTAAAGTGAAGCTGTCATTACAGTAATGGGATTTCAACTGAAAGGATGTCATTACCATAATGGGATTTCACTCAAAACAAGAAACTACTATGAAGAACAGAAAATTACAGATTATTGGAAGCATTTTCAGAAGAATCCTGTATTAAACGGGCATGGATCAGTCTTTTGTCATGCGTGAAGGAAATTGCTAACCCGACCATGCGCAGTAAGTTGATTCTCTTACGGGTTCTTATTCAGGATGATCTCTGAACCAGTTCATCCATCGTTGATCTGAAACAAGCAGATACAATACCAATCGCTACTGTCCCAATCGGATCATTTGTGTGGCAGGAGAATCCATATGCTGATGATTAAGGAACAAAGAAAGAAGTAGAAGCTCAAAGTTCACGACCGAGAGCTCGGCTCACTGACGAAACAAGGAAAGAGAACATGATAATTTCAAGCTCGAATGTGACAATGTTGTATGCTGTGGGGGTGTGATTGTTCAATGCTTTCTGGGTTTCTTGAGCCTTGTTCGGAAATCGTCCTCCATGAGTGGCAGGCCGTCGCGCAGCTTCACCTTTGGCTCCCAACCAAGCAGCTCCTTGGCTTTGGAGATATCTGGCTTCCTCTGCCGGGGATCGTCCGGCGTGTTCTCCACCATGGCAATCTTCACATTAGGATTGATAAGCTGCGACATCGCAGAAGTGTGTGTAAAATGGAAAGTTGACATCAAGACCATTAAGAATGATGTATCCTTAAAATCTCTATGGTGCAATGAGTCACCGGACATCGGACGAGACTCGGGTAAAGTAACACAGATCGAGAATGGATGAATAAACAAAAGAAAGGCACACCTCCTTAACATTCTCCGCGAGCTCAAGCATAGTGAATTCACCTGAAATGCCAAATAAAAGTAAGAAGCAAAAGAATTTCGTCACACACTGGACCAATTTGTCATTGAAAAGGTGCAGCATCATGACCTGGATTCCCAATGTTGATCGGTCCAGTATGATCTCCCTCCATCAGTCGTATAAGGCCATCAACCTTCAATTTTTCATTGATAGAGTTAGGGCTCTGGCACCTTGATTCGTAGTACCTCACTAGAACAATTTGAGAAAGGAAGTATAACTCTCTAATACCATATCAGAAACATAGCAGAAACTTCTAGTTTGAGTTCCAGGCGCCTGGACAGTCAAGGGCTCGTCCCTGCATAAAGCAGCATTTTTTTTTGTGACAATGATGCAGTAGGTTGTAGCCTCGTTCCAGGAGTCTAAACATGGCAAAAATATATGGACAGTTGATGAAAAATTTCGAGTTGCAAGAAACAGCCAGCCTACCGAATTGCTTGAGCAATGAAGTTGCTAACAACACGGCCATCATCAATATTCATCCGGGGTCCATAGGTGTTGAAAATTCTAGCAACCCTTATTTCTGTCAAGGTTAATAAGGCGTGTAAAAAATTGGTGAGATGTTTAAACTGAAGGTATAGACAAGACCTACACACCAAACTTACTTTTCTCATTAATAGGTAAAGTGGCATAAGGAAATGTGGCATTTTACCTATCCCATGCTGCCTGTGATAATCAAACATCAAAGTCTCAGCAACCCGCTTCCCCTCATCATAGCAACTTCTAACTCCTGCAGAATTTCGACAACCACTTTAGTAATCAATCAAAAATTCTTCCAAACTAACTTGTTAGAACAGTCTTGCCAACACTCTGCTACAATACCACAAAAGTAATACCCCTCTGGCGTACTTAGAGATTTAAGGTACCTAGTGCAAATTACCATGTTGTCACTAGGAATAGAACCCATTTTCAATTGGACAAGTTAAACATGATGCAAAGAACTCAACCTCCTATGAACATTATCCAACAAGATTTTGCCTAAGTCTTGACTAAGTAAACATACCGATCGGGTTCACATTTCCCCAGTAGCTTTCGTTCTGAGGATGCACAAGAGGATCACCATAAACCTCCGAAGTAGAGGTCAGCAAAATCCTATAACCATGACCATGAGCACTAATGACAAGCTAAAGACAGTTTCACTGTCAAGGCACCAATAGGGATGGTGGACCCTAACCTTGCTCCAACTCGCTTGGCAAGACCCAGCATGTTCAAAGTACCAATCACATTGGTCTTTATGGTCTGCTCAGCATCAAATATTTTGAGTCAGATTTTTTATAAATTTCAAAGCTGGTGGGGAGCGGGGTGTTGGGTATGAAGGTTGTGGCTCAACTAACTGGTCCACAGAGAGAGAGAGAGAGAGAGAGAGGCACCTTGACAGGATTGTATTTGTAGAAGATCGGAGAAGCAGGGCAAGCAAGATGGTAAATTCGATCAACTTCCACTAGCAATGGCTCCGTGACATCTGCATATAATTTATGGAAGTCATTTCCCAACTTTAGCCGCTCCAAGGATGTGATGATACGGTTATTTGAAATGGAAGAGAAAGGTGAAGATTAACAGCAGTAAACTTCAGACTCGGAGACCGATTAGAAGCTTATAATAGCATACGAGACAGGAGGTATCATGAAGTGTATAGACTCTGATGCTTCCTCAATCATGCTGTTGTCAACACTTCATCCTGAACAAAATTTTAAAAACTGGGTCACTAATCTTGCTTCTCCATCTACATTTGGGATTTCAAGGTTGCACCCCATGTTTGAATGCTCTCGGCCAGACTATAAGAAAAATTGAGCCAGGTGTCCAGTGAAAATCTTTGTATTCCTTTAAAATTCTGAGCAAGCACTAGCATAGAAAGATGGCAATTGAATCCAATATCTCGAGGGTGGATTCCCACCGGACAGGCATTTTTAACAGTCTGATTGCTCTGCTAGAGACACAACCAGCTAAAGAAGAGATACCGTGGCGAATTAGCTCGAATCTTGGATGGCCAATCCATTTCTTCAGATTATCCTTGCATCCAGTAAAATAGTTATCTGCAACAATCACCTAGGACAGAACAATTCACAGAATAAACGACGATATCCATACAATTGATGCAACAGAACGGTACATTAAAGGTTTTAGCCATAAAAATAACAGCATCGGATAGTTTAATAAATAAAAACCTTCAGGATCAAAATTTGTCTTATTCCCATCAAAGAACAAAGCCTGTCAAAAGGCTATAAATCGGTCGCTACGAGAACAAACCTCATTCTTCTCATTTTCCATCAACTTGTCCACCAGGTGAGAGCCAATAAATCCAGCCCCTCCAGTAACCAAAATCCTCATGTTGGACTGCCATGAGAGAATTTCTTTATAACCATATTAAAGGTCATTACGATATTCACAGTACCAATATGAATATTACACAAAAGCAATTTGGATATGCTTTAACACCATAATGAACACATGTTTGCATCGAAAAAGAAGATGCAAGGCGAACCTGAGCACAAAAGACAGTACTTGAGCTTGTCAAAATGATGAGCAATCAGACAAACATTTCCTACCTTCTAGAATGAAATTTGATTCAGAACATAAAAAGTCGGATGGTAGTTTAGAGTCCACGACAGAAAACCAAAGCTCTCATGCATAAAGCTATTACACCTGCTGACCGATCACCAAACGTTGATCCGATTATTGTGCATTTACCTGGAAAAATTTCGAGAATCTCAAAGGAGAGGGAGATGGGGATGGTTTCGGAGAAGTATGGTTTTCGCCATTGGCAACCTCTCTCGCCATTGCGTGAACAAAAATCTACTCTGCCGAGCATTGAAAAGAAAAGATGGGTCAGTCTTGTCCTCGCACCAAATCGAAACAATCCACAAATTCAACTGTCCTGATTCCAGACCAGTAACCACACGGACGTATACAGAATTTCCCAACCAATGCTTGTAGAGGAAACGAAAGCACCAAATCAAAACCACAGAGCAAAACCAAGATTAATGCTTGGAATGACGTCCGAACGAAACAGCATAAGGGGTCAATATGAACCAACAGAACCAGAGACCCTGGGTTTGTTTTGCCCGTTTCCTGATGAATGGGCTTAGTTGACAACTATATATAGAGTGCTAATCCTAAATCAGATGGGGCACTACCAAACTGCTCCAACCAGAGAGAGAAAGAGAGGGAGAGGGTAGTTAAATGACAGCGAAATCTTTGAAAGTAAAGCAAGAAAGGGCAGAACACCAAGCAAAGCTTCCCCAACGACAAAAGAAGAGCCCCACCTGAACGCATAGCAAACAACAGGCACTACCCACGAATGAAAATCAACAATTAATAACAACACCGACACCAAATAGATCGAAGATCATAACTGCACAGAGAGAGAGAGAGACAGAGAGAGAGACATACAGACACCCACAAAACAAGATTTAAGGTATTTGGCAAGATTTCTCCAGAGAAACAGAGGGAAAGATCTGGCAGTGTTCTGCTGCTGGAGTGTCTCCCGTGAAACAAAAGGGCCGAGAAAACTTGTTCGACGGTTTAGAAAGTGCATTGCGGATTGGCAGATCTCGCGCGCCACGTCATGGCGTGCTGGCTTTCACACCCTCGTTTTCATGCATTTCATGCATTGCCATATAAAAAATGAGGTAAAATAAGGTAAGGTAAGGTAAGGTGCAATCACCCTTTTCTTTTCCTTATCGACGTTTAAAACAAGAAACTTTCCATACTTTGAAAATTAAAGATTTTTTGCATTCTTTTAAAGTAAGTGGAAGAAGACCCAGCAAAAGAATTAACCTTGATCTTATAGGAGTATGTTAATTAAAAGGTTAATCTACGGAGTGAATTTGAAAAATTACATTGATTGGAAAGTTTTTGTGGGGGACCTTGTTGGCTTCATGTCAACGAATTCAAAACTTGTGAAGAGATGAGGATTCGAATATGGGAAAGTCCGATTGCGTGCTTATCCACAACGTTGGATCCAACACATCGCCTTTGACTTCATCATCATCAATACGGAAACTCGGTCGTTTTTCAATCTGGCCACCCGAACATGGAAATCCGATTTTCTTTTTTGGTTGCCCGATAATGTGGTACACTGATTAAGCAGGTGAATATGGTAATATCGTACATACTTAACACGATTGGAAGATTTTGAATCAGTACTACTAAATCAGTCAATCCAAACTCATAAAAAAAATACAGCTTCTCAAAAGGGCACACTGCTTCGGATCATTTCGATGGTTTCGGCTAATGACAGAATACCAAATTACGTTTATATTTAGTTTTTTTATCGATGATAAATGATTATCCATCACGTGTTTTGAATTACCACTCTTTAACGAGATATACTTCTATCATTTGTGTATGCCCACGAGTGATCCCATTGTTCAGGTTTTTTTAGATTAAATTTAAAAATGTGCGGATTGCTTGTCATGTAGTGGCTGTAGTTTAGTGGTAAGAATTCCACGTTGTGGCCGTGGAGACCTGGGCTCGAATCCCAGCAGCCACAACATTCATGACCTTTCTATCCTTTTCTTTTAAGCTAATTTCTTTTCTTTTCTTTCTCTTTTCCAAAATGATCGTTTGATCAAAGTTTTCGAGACCCTCATTCACTAAATCGTTTTCTATGTTGAGTAACCCTCGTACATCGCAAAGAATTAAAGCTTTTTTTGGCCTTGATTAATTTAAAGCGGAGTTGGATTCGTCATTTGGCAAAGAGCGTTGCATGCATTTAGCGATGGATTAATCTCATATTCAAAAGTTCTGTTCATTTTGTGGAAAATGAATGATTTAAGAAATATTCTCCTCAAAATGATCGTTAGTATCGCTCAAAATAATTAGTTAATGGAAAATATTTTCATTATTGACATCAATTTATGCTTAAATATTTTCGAAAACGATGAAAATATTTTTCGTTCACTCATTTTTATAAGTGATACAATTGATCGTTTTCAGAAAATCATTTTTCAAATTATTCATTTTCTAATGAAATAAATGGAGCCGAAAAGCCTCCATTAGAGTTGATCAAAAGAAATCGACTGCACCACAGTGAACAGGTCAGTTTTGGGCTGTTCTCATGGGCACCAATTCGGTTTCCAATTCTAGAAACTGAGAACCAATCTCTCTAGTCAGGTTCTCGATTCCCCGGTAGAAACCGGACCACCCAAGAACCAACCGCCCCTATTCTCAATATCTTCCTAATATCGTTAAAAAAAAGAAGGAAAGAGAAAAAAAATGGGGGAAAGTATGGGCCCGTGGTCTCGAAAGAGGCCCAATCCAGAATCCCACAGCCTTTCGCGTGCGCGTTGGGATGCGACGGCGATCGCCGCAACAAACCTCCAAAGTCGCCTTCGAAAGAACACCGAGACAAAGGGCGGTTCGTCCTCTCCGTCTTCTTCACTCTCCCGATTCAGATCCGATCGTGGTCCCTTCGTCGGCGTTTTCCCTCGCCTCATCATCGCCGCTACGGTACATCTCTCTCTCTCTCTCTCTCTCTGCAAGCGTTCCTGTCGCTGTCGGTTAGCTTTCTGATTGAGTGATTAGCGACAGCGTAGCTCCGATCCGATTCATGGCTAATCGCGTCTTTTAAGGTTGTTTTTTGTTCGTCCGTCCCGATCGCATTGTACCGTGTTCGCCGAGAATGCTAACGATGTCTGAAAATGCGAGCGGCGGTCGTAAGGGACGAAGCGGTTTTTTGTCCCGCGCTGCTCTCCGAGCGAGGTCTTTGGTGTTTTAAGAGTAGAGTTGGTTTGGGGAGGACTACGGCGTGATCGCATAGCGGAGTGGATATCGCGTTAGACTCCGGATCTAAAGGTCGTGGGTTCGAATCCCACTGCGATCGCCCTGTTTTTTGCCCGTCGTTTTCCAGCATTTATGTCTGTCATCTTCTTCCCTCGGGATTCGCTTGATTTTGTGGTCTTTTCTGTGGCTGTTGATTGTATGAACCAGAAATTCTCTGAGAAAATTGCTGCAAAATGCAGCTCGTGAGCAGCTGTGCTCGAGTTTGCTGTCTTCTCTGGACAGTGTCTTACCCCCATAGAGAATGTTGCAAGAGTCTCTTTTGTTGATATCCTGATGCTCTTCTCTGGTTTCATTGATTTGGTTACTGGGTTTCGGCACGAGTCGACCAGTAAGTTGCTTCCGCAAATGAAGAAAACGGTTTACGGTTTGCGGGCAAAACGACGGTTTTAGTGGAAGGAAGGTATTAAACCCGAAGGGGGAGAATTGCGTAGGCTTTACAAGAATTAGGATGCCGAATGCTCTTACAATGAATGACGTTTTGTGTGATGAAATTCCCGTGCCTCGACTGTTTCTTCCAGCTTTCATGCGAATAAACCTGAAGACCAGCATGGTTCTCTGGGGCTTACTCATGAATCGGTTCAATATGTTCACTTCCAGTTACATGTCTTTGTGGGTGGGGGCAGAACACCAAATTGGAAAAACTGTTTTGGGGCCGTGTATTCGCTTTTCGCTATCTGGGATTATTTCAAGCTATTGCTATCTCACTCGAATGATTTCGCTTGACTAATTTATGAGTTGTGTTTTGACAGTCTCTTCGTTCATGCATCCTGCGCTTCACCTAGTGGCTAGGACCATTGTCCTTGACCGGAGCAGCAGCCTTAAAGCAGTTGATGGACTGTATCTGGAGGGACAAGAGAGTAAGTGAAAACTGATTATCCTCCTCTCATCACCACCTTTATTCAGCCTTACGAGACTTTTAGATAGATTGCTACACATGAAGGGGGTTACCAATTTATCATTTGTAAGGCCTTAGAGTAAGAAGTGTTATCATTTTCATGTTTACTGAGTCAGAGTGTTAGCATTTTCATGTTACGAATCCTACAGTAAATTTACCATCTATAATGATAAACAACCATTACAAGTAGATCACGACCAATAAAGTTAGATTAAGCCCCCAATCAAAATCTTATCAGCCTCGTTTTCTCTGCAAGTGCAAATAGACTTCGTTCCTTACTTGCCTCAAAACTAGCGGGGACCTTTATGCTAAATTCACCACAAACAGCTAAAGTGGGAGCAAAACAATGTTGAAACATAGTAGGAAGGTAATATAGCTCATGGAGAAATCGTCGTATTTTCCTATAATCGCATGTGGAATTTCTATATATATTACGAGAGTCCCATATATAAATTCTACTGTAGGTTTGATTTATCTACATTTATTTACAGGGTGCTCTTCTTGGTGTCTTGATGAAACTTCGACTCTTTTTTGATGGAAAATACCATTTAATGGTTGGGATTTAGCATGACATCGAGAAAAGTAAAGCATGCTAATGGAAACGGCGGGGAACGGGGATTAAGTGAAAAGCACTGTGAAGATGTCTGTAACGTTCGGGGGCCCCCGAAGAGGGCTCCAATGATGAGCCGAATAGCTGCTGCTGCTAATTTATGAGTTGTGTTTTGACAGTCTCTTCGTTCGTGCGTCCTGCGCTTCACCTAGTGACTAGGACCATTGTCCTTGACTGGAGCAGCAGCCTTAAAGCAGTTGATGGACTGTATCTGGAGGGACAAGAGAGTAAGTGAAAACTGATTATCCTCTGTACACCATCACCTTTATTCTGTAGCTTGGAGTAAATTTTCTATTTTAAGTAAAGCTTATCCTCACTCGATTGCTAATCCTATGAGTTGACAACTATTGCATGCTCTATGCTTCGTCACTCGATTTTTCTCATCCACTTTCATCTTCATGATGCATCCGTGAAATACTTCTCTGTCCTTCTGATTGTGTGCCTGGCTTCTGCAGAATTGAAAGATCCAAAGGATAAGTAGAGAGCCCAGCTGCGCAAAGAAGCCTATTCTGTATGGACTTCGTGCCAAGTGATGCGTTAAATAAATCCTATTTTTCCTGGCGTCCACACGCTGGTTAGACTCTGTATGAACGGATCAGCCAGAACTCATTTCTTCTACCTTGGGATCATTTCCCATTTTCAGCTGTAACCCACACCGCACAAGAAGGAAATGTTTTTGTGAAGGTTCTGTTGATTAGCTGTAAAACTGCTTCGGCCGCGACCGGATCTCTACCTCAATTGTGTGAGAAGGAAGACGAAAAGAAACAAACACATATCTTGGAGTTGATGGCAAGGTTGGATGCACACAGATCACGAGGATTGCAATAATTCTGTAATGAGAAAAGAGACCAGATTTGTCTCGTGTAAATTGATGCGACATGCACTATACAGTGTTAAGTAGATACTTTTTCCTCCCTACTTAGGAGAAGAAGATTATGTTACAACTTACAAACACTTAATATGCTTCGGTAAGATCGCAAGACTGAAAATGAGAAGATAACTTTGTCCTGGTTATGTGTTTTGGAATTGTACTGTATTATACTATAATCTACACATGTAAGACGCTAAAATTCTTGCAATCACCGTCATTACTATGTAGAACGCCCTTAAACCCTGTGAGCCTTGGTTACTATCTTTGCTTAATGGGGAATGGGGGTGGCTCTTGGGGAGACACCAAATTAACCGTCCTCCTAATCGGGGTGGTATCGGCCGCGCTCGTGGTGACGATCTACCACTGCATATCCGTTGGCTGGTGCAGGCGGCACTTGGGCAATAACCGGCCTCAGCGGCTACGCGTTCTTGTCACCGAGGCCTTTGAGACGCCGAGCAGCATCGAGAACTCGGCCATTCATCTGGTTCCGACCCACAAGTATCAGAAAGGCGACAAGATAGTGGGCGAGGATGGCATTTGTGCGATATGCTTGAGCGAATACGAAGAGGGAGAGGAGCTGCGCATCTTGCCGGAGTGCATGCACTCGTTCCACGTGCCGTGCATCGACATGTGGCTGTACTCGCACTCGAGCTGCCCGATGTGCCGCTCCGATGCCACCCCCTCGCCGCAGATAATCCCGATGAGGAGGCTCGGCTCGGCCGGCAGCGAGGAGGCGGATCAAGAAGTCACCGTTACATTGGAAGGCATCGTTGTACAATCCCATCAAGTACTGTGAAATTTCCTCTAGCGCTTTCTTGTTTTTCTCGAAGTAAGTGCTGCCCACAATTTCATGCATAAAATGGAGTAGAGAGAAGAAGCAAGAAGCCCCAATTTCCTAAACAGGCGCACTCCATATCTTATCTGCATGCAAGATGTATAGATTCAACTAAGAATTGTGCTCAGAGCTAAGTGGGTGTGCTCAAATTTGGCTGAAAATCTCATAACTTGATCTGATTTTTATTGGTTAATCCAGTTTAGTTGAACATTGTAAAACAAACTCGATTATGACTAAGATAACCAAAGAACAAATTCTATCACTGGCCCCTAAATCAGATTTCACTGATCGAAGCTAAAAGCATATCTTTCCTCTCTTTTAGGAACCCTAAACCTTCATGGGACCAACAATCATCTACACCAACCAAAAAAAAAAAAAAAAGCAAAGCAAAAAAACGAAACAAAACAAAGACGAAGACCTTCATAGGGCCAAGAGGGACCTTGAGACTTGTGAAATTTCATTCATTGTTCCGACCATATGCCTAATCTGGAAGGTATGCTTCACGTTCAGACGAGGGGACCATCCATTTTTTTCCCAAAAAGTTTTAGAACCCTGTTAATGTCATTTCATCTTTTGCCAATGTAAACTATGCTCGCACGAATCGTCAATGGTCGACCTTGGTTGATCCTTAGGTTTAATGTCTTGTTGCTTGGTCTTGTTAACAAGGGACTATCTTTAGTGCGTTGATTAGTGACAGCAATGTAGTAGTGTCGGAACGGAAGAGTGTGAAAACTTCAAAAGGAGCAACTGTCCAAAAGTTTTTATTGGGTAAATTTCGATCTTAAAAGTCATACCGTGCAAAATATTTCGTTTTTTTCTAAGCCTAGGCGTGGAAATATGTAATTGGGAAGGCAAATAGGAGCCTTGAAGGACTTGAATTCAAGACCTTCTGCTATGATATTATGTAAAATTTTATGGAACCACTGTCAAGTATTCTAAAGGCATAAACTGTTAGATGAAATCATGATTTAATAATTAATATTCTAATAATAACAACTCTCCTAATAGTTCTTCGGATGGAGTTCATAACATTCTAATCGTTCAGTGATGGTTTATTTAAGTAGCCATATCACTTGTAGTTATCCTAATAGTTCTTGTAATTACGGGATTTCAGAATTCTATGAGAAAGTCTTTTCTAATGTAGAACTGTTGGATTTACCAGAAGTGAAGCTGGGAGCAATAGATGAAGCTACTTACAGTTTAATAATTTGTGAGATCGATACATGCATGGATTGCATCTGCATCCGGGATGGAACATGTTCATTCTTATGTATATGGTTATGACTAAATGTTAAAATGATTTAAGGACATGAAAGTGGTCCATATATATAAACAAGTTTTCCCTAAACAGTTGTTAACCTACGATGTAAAATATTCTAGGACCTTTAAGAGAGAGGAAGAGAGAATCAATAAATACACTTTATTAGAAAAGCGTATTCATATCCGAGCAATATGCATAGGAGAGAAAATAATATAATAAGGAAATTAACTATGAAATGTCCCTAATGTTTAATAATATCTCTAACAATATTCTCTAACGGGAATTCTTGAGTTTTCATAAATATACTTCGACACTACCTTCAAATCTAGCTTGCATGTGACAGAGGCAACTTTCTTCTAAAGTTTGTGACCAAACAATATGTAAGCCAAACCTTACACTAAGCAAGGGATGCTGATACATTGAACCAGATTCAATACAATAATCATTGTGTAAGCCAGACTTTACACGACAAATTAAACGTAATCCACGTCATTATTGGATTTGACAAGCACCGAAGAAATACATGATCAAAAAATTGACACATCTTTCTCATACAACCTTCATAGAACTATGTGGAAACCCAACTTGAATTGCGGCAAACTAAACAACATCACCCCACGATGTTCAACTTTGGCTACTCGTTGAAGGTATACACTTGACGACACCTTCACTCATTGATGACACTTGCAATTGAAAGAGAGTCTCGTAACTAATAACATCCATGGTAGGCATTGAGTGTTGACAAAACAACAACTTCACTCATCGATGACACTCGCAATTAAAAGAGTCTCATAACTAATAACATCCATGGTAGGCATTGAGTGTTGACAAAACTGAAAAGTTACTGAAGATGAGGTGACAAAAGATGGAGAGGCACAGCTCCCCTAACAATGAGCAGAGACTCGAATGAAGCTCGACATGTTGATAGAGACGAAGATGTTCATGTTGCTGGCCATGGGAAGGGAATAGAGAAGCCCATGGTTGCAATAGAGACAATGATTGAGACTAATGGTAAAAAGAAAGAAAAAGCTAGTTGATTTGGGTCCATTTCTCTTGATGGCTCTGATACCATGTAAAATATTTGATCTTCATTAAAAACCACATCTTTAATTAATTGACTTTTCATTGCACTTTATTAGAGAATAGTATTTATACCCGAACACTATCCATAGGAAAGGATATATTCTAATAAAAAAAATTAACTATCTTAGAAAATAACGAAATATCAAATAATATCCTTAATACCTAATAATATCTCTAATATATGGAATTCTCTAACATTCATATATACAATCCCAACCATAGGACAAATGAAGCAGGAAAATGCTAAATTTGTCACTCAGTCACATTCAATTCAAGTCCAAGCTGTCATAGCTTGAAAAAAGATAATTAAATGCCTCAATCAACCATACAGTTACGGATCATGCATCTGTTTATTAATGATGACAAATGTATCCAGCACTTGAAGACCCACATTTTTTGCTAATTTGATTGTGTTTGAGTACCAAAACTTTCCCTTATTGAATGAAGTGTAAACATCTGTGCGAAATTCTGGCACTTTATCTCCTGTCCATCAATGGCTAAACATTGGACCCATCAACCGCCAGAAGAAGCAGATGGCTGAGTTCATCTACCAGAAGCCAAATCCTAGACCAGATCAGCGATTCAAACAAACGGAAAAAATAATGTACAGTCAATCAGGGAGAGAGAAGTTAGCTTATCTGCTCACCAAAGTTCAAAGGGCCTTCAACAGTTTTTGGACTTCTATGCTCGAAGCCTTAAACAGAGATCATGTTCATGCCTAACAACTTGGTCCCGACAACCATCGACAATATCGTTCAATTTGCGTCCGATTCAAATCTGCTATTGCTTGACTCAAATAATTCACGATTCAATAAGTGAATGGTTTGATTTCAATAGTCAAGTCATGTCTCATCGATGTTGAGCATGGAGTTGGGAGTCCAGTTCAAGCACGAAAAATGGAACTGAATAGACCCATTACAGAGATTCAAATTCAAATCTAATTAAGCTCGTGTAGTTCATTGTCTGGAGCGACTTGATGATGACTTCCAAGCAGAGCATACCAAAAAATTCACACACGAACCTTTTGCGACTCATTTTCTATCTGGGCATTAATTAAGGATTTGAATTAAAAGATGCCATCCTTTAAAGCACTTGGGGAGTTGAAACAATGGGCAACCCCAGTCAGTCACACAGAATCAGATGGTCATACTCGATGTGGACTTTGAAATTAGCTGGGGGAATTTCATGTCAAAGTTGACACAGATTCTGAAGCTTTTCCTTAGGGCTTTGCATGTACAAAATTGCCCTCCCTAGCCAAGGACACCTCATGAGAGCTCTGCGGTGGAAAAGGACATGCACAGGAGGGGCAAGTATGTAGATGCACTTGGAAATTCCACCACTTAATGATATTAAAGTCACATCCTTTTCCTTCTATTTGTGATCCCATGTGAGCATTCCTCGAGGGATGTGATTTTCCAACCATATAAAAAGAAGACAATCAGTAAAGTATATTGCCGACTCTCTTTGCCTCTTCTCTTGTTGCTGTAATCATCTCCCACTTCACTAAACATGGTATCCATATGCTTTACTCCCATTAAAAGAGCAGGGGGGGAAGATTTTTTGTTTGCTGGTGTCTGGTGAAATCTAGATATAGTGAAGCCCCTCAAGAGTCTCAAGACCCTCACATGGCAACAGTGAAATTTATCCAAAAGTTAGCTGGTGCTCTTGCGTTGTAAAAAGGAAGGAGAGTTGAAGCTTCTTCTTCATCGTCAATTTTGATGATTTATGGATGGTGGTGATGTTTAAGGAAAGAAAACATCTTTGGGTTCGTTTTTGACAGTTGGGTGATGTGAGTTTATTCTCAGCTGATAAAGTGGGCATTTTTCACCACCAGCTTCTTATTTGTTGATGAAGCAGCAAGAGATTTCGGAACCCACGACGGAGCTCAACCGAGTGAAGTTCTTCTTTGGAGGGTTCACTTCTTGGTAGTCGTGAATAGAGAAAAGATTGAAGCTGCTCTCAGAAGTTCAGTCCAAGGTTCTTTTTCTTTGGCAGTTTTGCAATGTGCTGTGCAGAGTGGTTTGCTCTAACATGCATTTGGGATTTGGGTTATTTCAGAAAGTGAATTTTCTAATTTTATCTATTTAGCAATTATCTGTAATTAGGCAAAGTAGCTTCTCTTCCCTTGATTGATTTAGAGAAAGACAACACCAAAGTGGGGTGGAAAAGATGAAATCTTTGAGTGGAATTGGACTGGGGTTGAGTGTGGTCTTTGGTTGCCTTGTTTTAGCCCTGTTTGCAGAATTCTATTATTTGCTCTGTTGGAAAAAGAGGATCACAAGTAGAACGATTGAAGAAGGCTATAACAACACCCCAACTAAAGAGCTCCTTCACATTTTCTGCTGTAAAAAGCCGACTTCTTTGGGCCAAACAGCTTTGAATCCCCAAGAACTCTCTGCTTCAGGACTAATCTCTAATACCCAGTTGAACGATTGCCAGAATCAGGTACAACAACTACAAGTCCACTCAAACAAGGATATTCTGGTAAAACCATGTGAAGAGGAGAGCATGGAGACAGAGCTCATGAGGCTGCACAAGCTTGGAGGGCCTCCCAGATTTCTCTTCACCATTGTTGAAGAGACAAAGGAAGACTTGGAGTCAGAAGACGGCAGGTCCAGAGGCGAAAAGGGCTCAAGAGGAAGGAGCTTGAGTGACTTGCTTTTTACTGTGGAGACCCCATTTCTCACTCCTCTTGCCTCTCCATCTCTCCTCACGCCCCCTCTCACTTCCCCTGCGAACACATACCATAACCCGCATGGATTCAACCCTCTCTTTGAGTCCTCAACTGATGCAGAGTTCAGCAGGATCAGGGCATCACCACCACCAAAGTTCAAGTTCTTGCAGGATGCAGAAGAGAAGCTGAGAAAGAAAATGAGGGAGGACTCTGAGAGGAATGTTGTCAGAAATGGTGGTCACATTCATCATTATAGTCAGAGTCAGAGAGTTACTGATTCAAAGTCTGTGGGAGAAGTGGAGGAAGACGGGTCATTCTTGAGCATCCTAATTGATAAAAACAGGAGAGAGAAGTGAATCGCCAGCATCATCTCTCCCCCGCCCAAACTAAAAAACTTGACAGGTATGCTTGCTCTATCTATTCTAGCCTCTTATTCTTTCATTATTATCACCCAGATTGATTCAAACATCGAAACTAGTGCGTCTAGCATTAACATACGTCAATTAAAGTTAGTACTTCATTTTTCCTTTCCTTTACCCATTTCCTGTCACGAGATGTTTAGACCAATTTTCTTCAGAGTTATGGGTAAACATTTTTCTTAATAAACTCTTATGGGTTTTAAATTTCATGCAGTTTCTTGGTTAATCCAATCCACAACAACCCTTGTACAATGAACCGCGAATTAGTGAACTTTCAAGAGAAGAGAGAAGAAGACTGGATCCTGCAAAAAGATGTAGAAATGAAAAGGTGGGTCTCAAGGCAAGTGGAGGACCGGTGGGGTTAACTTTTTTTTTTTATCCAACTCCAGGTCTGCTCCTGATTTTTTACCTGTGTAATCATTCTTGTGAGTGAGATTACTGCTGAATACTGATGCTTCAGTCAAAAGCAGTGTGATTCTCGTTTCTTTCCTTTATTTCAACAATATTGCTGTTCTTTGTGTCTGTAAAATTTTGTCTGCATTCTCGTGATCTTTTTCTTTCTTGATTCACATACAGCGATGGACACCAACTTATCGCTGGTTCGATGTCCTGATGCGCAAAGATATTGCCATTGTCATGTCATAGCTGGTCAAGAATATATAACCACACACTGACGCGTTCTACCGTACCTCGCCAAAGATCAACATTTGAGTGAATATGGAATATTGTCACTAATCCACTAAATGGAGATGGTAGAGGGGGGAAAAAGCAAAAGGCAATGAAGGGATTTTTATAAGGTAGACCAGGAACATGATGAACTTCTATCTGTCTGTGCTTTAAACAAAATTCTGCAGATTGAACAAAGGGACAAGGTTTGGGGAAAGAGAAAGTTGTGAGATGGCCTTTTGGCCTTTTGGGCTTTTTCGCAAACAACCAAAAAATGCAATATGACCCGTGATCTAATTGTCGTTTCTTTTGTGGGAAATTCACAGAAAAGAGAGGTCCAGTCTTTGCCCACTTCAAGAGTCATTGTTGGCATTTACTTCATTCTCTCTTCTAGCTTTTGCTCATTAGACAATGGTTGATCCATTTCTTATAATTGCACCTATGGAGATACTGTTTAAAAATGCAAAACTAGGGTACGGATGAATAATGAAGAATCGAAGTACAAGCTTGAGAAACAGCATTTGTCGGGAGATGCTTCCATTTCCAACCACATGATATGTCCGAGTTTATGAGCTGTGATGACAAATTGTGTTCGCATAACAATGTGGGTTGAACATGGGACGACAATTTATGCCCATCCATGAATTTTCACATTCGATTCTATCTTATGATTGAGGCTTTTATTCGGTCCGAGATGCGCTAGTTGCGGAAATATTATCATAGATGAGAGAGCCTCTTATTCTTCTTTTCTGCCTTTTGGAGAAATGTGCCTAAGTAAAAAAAATTTGTCATAGTTTCTCTAGAAACTGAAATCCATTCATTTTTTTTGCAAGTAAGATCAATGACGGAAAAAATCCAAGTAAGAAAAGCAAAGTGCATGGTTACCTTTTTTTAACTCTTTTCTTCCCATGATTCGCAAAATGAAGTACAGAAAATAAATTTAAACGAAAAAGTACAGAAAATACAGATTTGGTTTGAATGTTGGGCTGACAGAAAGCTTGGTTATTACAAGTGAAAAGGCCTTCCAAAATTGGCAAGAACATGCCTACTCCTGTACATGTTTGTCCAGTTGGGCCTCGACATTGTTATTAGGTTTCCATAAAGCATTACTCAGTGAAGTGATGAACTCGTCAGGTTTGCGCTTGTCACCATCAGAGACGCGTTCTGGAGTCTTTCTCGTCACCAACCCTCATGACGTAGAAAGACCCCAAAAGTCAACGATGGGCATGAGTAGATTAGGATGTCCTGTTGAGTGTTAGGTCTGAAGGATAGAACATATAGGAGCGAGCAAAGCATTAGAAGGCAGATGGAAGAAGTTCTGTAGGACAGACCGGAGGTGAAAGTAAGGGCGGCACCCACCACCTTCGATGGCTTCAAGAGCTTTGAGCCTCGCGTTGAGACTCCTTACGCTGGTCTTCCTCGTCGTAGCGATGGCGGTCTTGGCGGCGAACACAGAGACCTTGCAGATTAATATGAAAACGGAACTCAAAATCCGGTTTAGGGATGTCTACGCGTACCGGTGAGTTGTACCGTGTGATCTTGCTTTATCAACTTCTGCATCTTCTTCATGTCTAGGAACTCTCTGCAGGTACATGCTAGGAACCATCGTGGTTGGAGCTGCATACACTCTCATCCAAATTGTACGAACACTTCACCGCATATGCAAAATGAATCAACTGATAAACCGCGACGACGGCTCTCTCTTTGATTTCTTCACGGACAAGGTGTGTAGATATTACTGGTTGATGTATAATAGCTTTAGTATGAATCAGATTTGGACCATCGACACATAAGGTGACTCGATTAAACTCAAAGAACAACCTCAACCATGACCTAGAGTTTTGTGTTGATATTCCGCAGATCGCATCGTATCTACTGGCGACCGGATCCGCTGCAGGATTCGGGGTGACAAAGGACATGAAGTCGTTGTTAGGAGGTTTGGGATTGCCCTTCAACAAATTCTTCGACAAGGGCTATGCGGCGGCGAGCCTCCTCCTCCTCGCCTTCGTCTGCACCGCACTTCTCTCGATCCTCTCTTCATTTGCCCTCCCTAAGAAAGTCTGATGATACCCTTTTCTTCCACCTTTCGGAATTGTTATTGAATGTGTTTTGCTTGCAGTAAGGCGTGGTATGTGTATAGTTTACTATTCTCTGTGTATGCATTTTCTAGCGTCACTAAAATTAATGTAATGATGAGTAGTGGATTAATATATCTATAAAAATAGTCGTCCTTGTTATTAATTGAGGCTCAGTCTTAAAAAGTCTAACATCACTCTTTTGTGCTTCATTTTTTTTTTATGTCTTTAACACTTTCAGATAGGTAGATATGTTTTTGTGAACAGCAGCGACAAGGAAAGGCCAACTTTCTAACAATCAATTCAGGAGAACTGGGATTAGATAATCTAAGTTGATAAATTTTTTTTAGCCGAAGTAGTAATTAAATTGAGTTCTCAATCAATTGTCGGAACACCCGGCACTTCTCTTTGTTCAACTTCACGGCACCAGCATGAGCGAGAGTCAGACAGCGCGGCTATGCACTGTTCCGTGCCGGAATCACCACCCATGCGATTCGTCATTTGCCATTCCAAACGCTGATCGGGGGCCGATGTCCCCGTTGCATAGCCGAAATCACAGTAGATCCATGGCTCGTTCAAAGTTATCCAATGATTCACTCGATCGCCAAACTACTTGAAACAAACATCTACATAATTGCGAAGTAAAAATCGCTTCGAAATCGCTTGGTATGTATTTCTATATAGGTAAACAATGTTTCGTGACTCAAGTAAATCCTTTGGTGGCTCCCACAAGGTGGCTAAAAACAATTATGGAACTTAGATTTTCTAATTACTACCTGTGCGGCCGCGACTCTCCTCCTCTCGCCTTCGTTTGCGCTGCACTTCTCTCAATTCTCTCTTCATTTGCTCTCCTTAAGAAAGCTTTGATACTTCTCGGAAAAAAATACTAAAAAAGTCCTAAACCTATTACAATTATGTCAATTCAGTCCTAAATCTTTTTTTTTGTCAATTGAATCCTAAACCTTTTGCATTTGTGCCAATTCAGTCAATCCGGTCAATTTCAGCTGAAAATCGCTGACATGGACTTTGGCATTCCTACGTGGCGAGCCGGCACTGCTGTGGACAATTTTTAATGATATTTTATTAATTTTGAATTTATTTTAAAATTTTGTCTTTTTTTATTTTATTTTCTTCCTTCTTTCTTTGGTCGATCGTTGGATCGGACATAGGCTAGGGTAGGCGAGGTTGAGGGTGAGCCTCGCCATGACTCACCCAGCAATGGCGAGGTCGAGCCTCACCGTCGCGGGTGAGGCTCGCTCTTGCTAGTGGCCAGCAAGGTTGACCTCACTGGCCAGAGGAAGAAGAAAGGAAAAAAAAAAAGAAAGAGAAAAAAAAGAAAAACAAGGAAAAAGAAAAGAAAAAAGGAAAAATTGAAAAAAATATTAAAATATTTTTAAAAATTATTCAGGTCAGCGCTGGCTGCGCCATTAGGACAGCCGGCATCCATTTTAGCAGTTTCCGACCAAAATTGATTGGATGGACTGAATTGACACAAATACAAAAGGTTTAGGACTCAATTGGAAAAGAAAAGGGTTTAAAACTGAATTAGCACAATTGCAATAGGTTTATGACTTTTTTGTTTACTCTCCCGATACTTCTCTTTTCTTCCCACACTTTTCGGAATTGTTATGTGATATGTGCTTTACTTCTTGCACTATGGCGTGGGTTGTATATAGTTGATATTTTCTGAGTATGAATTTTCTATCCTCACTCAAATTAAGGTAAGGATGAGTAGTGTGTCAATACATCATGTACAATGAATTCGATGTGTTTATGTCCACATCCCGTGTTTCACATCTAAGGTCCAATTACATGCATGTGAAAATGAGAGTTAAGTAATATGCGTACTTCTCGATGTGCCATTTTCTATCAGTTTAAACTTTGAGAGGAATGATTTGAATTAAATCCCAAAGAAAGTGATTAATGAAAAATGGAGAGACTCTCGAGTATGTTTGAGAGAGCATATAGGAAAAATCTTTGCATGTGCAAAGGACTTTAAGTCAAAGGGTTTTCCCGAGATGCAATTAGTGTTTGTTGAACACTTTTTTACAAACTTTGATATCCAATTTGAAAAGTATTTTTTAAAATAAAAATGAGAGAGAGAGAGAGAAAGAGAGAGAAGAGATTGGACGAGCTTGCGGTTGACGGATCAAATGACCCAACTCAGTGCCAGTTCGTTGTGATCCCGACAACGCCACCTCGAGGTTGTGCAAACCTCGAGCCTCAGCTAAGGTCACATGATGTCGATGCTGAGTTTGCGCAACCTCTAGTGAGGGCTACCGGCATTGTAGATTTGGCTCGCCGGCGGTCAAATCTACCTCACCATCGACGCAGTGCGATGTCGGCCAGATCTGCATAGGAAAGCTGGTGAGAGTAAAACTAGAATTTAAATAGAAAGTTGGAAAAAAAAAAGAAAAGAAAAACCCCTGAATTAGTATTTCGAAAATGCTCAAAACCAATACCGGGTGGATTTGCATTGTGTTAAGGAACTTTGGAAATGCTAATTTTAACTCAAAGGCCCGTTGCCAAACACGTCGACTTGGGCACAAATGCCTCTAAAGGCTCAAAATCCTTTGCAAATGCCGAATGAAAATCACCATCACACCCATTTCCTAACTTTGGCAGTATTCCGGTCAATAATTCGAGTCCTTTGCAAATGCCGAACCAAAATCACCGTCACTCCCATTTCCCAACTTTGGCATTATTCCGGTCAATAAGTCGAGTCCTTCACGTTGTCCCCTTCACGGGTTCGTGGGCCTCTCTGTTGTGGATTCCCCATTGACTTGAAAAGTCGACCATAGGAACAACCTTTCACGTCCACATATTAGCAAAGAACAAATAGACATGCGAAAGGAGGGCAGCTGAACCAAAAATTGAGCCGGAGACGAAGACATTGTCAATGGGCGCCCCACCATCTTTGATGGCTTCGATTCAGAACCACGTGTCGAGGCTGCTGGTCATGGCTTCCCTTGCTGCATCACGCGGTGGTTCTGACAGACGAACGCCCACCTCGCTACTTGGAAGTCAATCTTGCCATTGAAGTCGAAGTCCAGTTCGAGGATGTTTATACCTACGGGTGAGTTTCCAAAAATTTTAAGCCCTCATCGTGTGATACTAAGAATGGGAAAATTACTAAAAAAGTCCTAAACCTTTTGCAATTGTACCAATTCAGTCATAAACCTTTTTTTTTTGTCAATTCAGTTCTAAACCTTTTACGATTGTGCCAATTCAGTCCATCCGGTCACTTTTGGTCAGCCGGCGCTGATGTGGACGTTGGCCGGTTGACGTGGTAATATTTTAATATTTTTTTCTCTTTCTTTTTTTTTCCCTATCTTCTTCTCCGGTCGCTGGTCCTGCGACCGACGACCGGCGAGAGGCTGAGGTCGGCAAGTTCCACCTCGCCGGCCATGGGTGAGGCCTCGCCCAGATCTGGCGAGACCTCGCCATCGTTGGGCGAGCTCGACCTCGCCCGGCCATGGCAAGGTCGACCTCGCTTGCCATGGGCGAGGCTGGCCCTCGCCGACACTGGCGAGGGCGAGCCTTGCTGTCGCCGGGCAAGGTCGAGTTCACCCCGCGACAGTGAGGTCTCGCCAAATCTGGGCGGCCTTATCGTCGCCGAGCGAGGTCGAGCTCGCCTAGCGACGGTGAGGTTGAGCCAGATCTGGGTGAGGCTCGACCTCGCCCGGCGACGGTGAGGTGGAACTTGCCGGCCTCAGTCTCTCGCCGGTCGCCGGATCGGCAACCGGGGAAAAAGAAAGAGAAAAAAATAAAATAAAAAATTCGAAAAATAATAAAAAAATATTGCCACGTCAGCCAGCTGGCCAAAAGTGGCCGGATGGACTAAATTGGCATAATTGCAAAAGGTTTAGGATTAAATTGGCAAAAAAAAAAGTTTAGGACTGAATTGGTACAATTGCAAAAGGTTAAGGACTTTTTTGGTAATTTTCCCTACTAAGAATCATGACCATTTCTGTGGGATGTAGCTGTTAATCCATAAAATGCAGTTATGCAGCCTCTAGCCTCCTTCCCTTTGCCTTCGCAGTCGCTGCAACTCTATCAATTTCCTCCTCATTTGCCGTCCCTAAGAAAGTTTGATTTTACCTTTCCGAATGGAAAACTCAATTATTCGTTCTTATTATGAATCATGAACCAATCTTAGTATATCTAACATCACTCTATTTACTTTAATTCTTTTTCTGTCTTTAACACTTCTGATAGGTTGATATGTTTCTATCTCCAGGTGAGCGGTTCCAGTTTCATACAGGTTCTACTTGGAACCTAGAACCTATCCGTTGGAACATATTCATCATTTTTTGGAACCTTGAACCTACCATGTATATCCTGAAACCTGCCCGGTCACAGATTCCAGGGTCAGTTTCAGGGTCTACTCAGGTTCCACTTATATTATTAATTGGACGATTGCAGTGAATCATCACTTTTAATGACAACCACTTGCTGCTACAATTCATTGACCACAACTTATATTTAGACACAAAAAATATGAAACATAAACAAAGTAACAGTCTCAGTCATAAAATGGAAGCTTAGACTAGTGATTCCAGATTATACATTCATCATCGGACGTCATGGAATACCGCAAGATCACGTGAAAACATAGACCAAGATAAACATAAAAAATTATTTGAGGTTCCAAGTTCCACGTACCTAAAACTTAGGAACCTACCCGTCGAAATAGGTTTCCCAATATTTAGAATATGGAATCTATCATGCATACCCTAGAACGTGAAACCGGACAAGGTTCCCCTCGGTCTGGTTCTCCGGTTCTAGATTCTACCCTAGAACCATGCTAGCCCCTATTTCTGTTAACATCAGCTACAAGGCAACGTTAACTTTCTATCGATCAATTAAGGAGAAATGGATCTAAGTTGATAAATAAGGACTACGACTATTTTTATTTACAATAAATTGACATATGCAATTCCTAAAAGGACACTAGAAGTGCCAAAAGTTGTGTACGGCGCTCACTTTAGTGCCAAAAGTTTTTTTCAGATTACTTAAGTGCCACTTTTTAAAAAAAAAACGATCACTTAAGTGTCAATTCCGATCTGGGTCGCCGGAAATCCGATGTGGCTATATTTTATTAATTTTTCAGTCCTACGTGGCTCGCCGGCGTATCCAGTTAGCATATAGCCCCTAAACGATGTCGTTTAAAAGTTATATATAGTGATCGTTTGAGTGCCAATTTTTTTTAAAAGTGATCACTTTAGTGCCAGTCGTTGTTAAAAAGTGATCTCTTTAGTGCTAGTCATTGTTAAAAAGTGATTTCTTCAGTGTCAATCGTTGTTAAAAAGTGATCATTTCAGTGTCAAGCACCGACCCAAACATGCACTGGTGTAGTTTTGTGCTTTGCATTAGCTGCACAAATACGTGCTGGTGCCTGCACAAACTAGCAGAAACTAGCTGCACCACCTCGTGTAGCTCGACCAATAAGCGCAACTGAGAACCCCTCCTTGACAAGGTAATTTCATTCCTCTCTTTCCCGCCTTGTTCTGGATAAGTGTGAGACCAATTTTCGTCCACGGAACATATTGGTAAATTACTGAAAATCTAAGTTATTAGTTGATGATTGGTGATGACATTGTTGTTCTAAATACTAATTTTACATACCACCAGCTACGAACCACAAACGCACCAACACTAACTTTGCACCAACAACACATAGCTGGTGCATCTTGTGCTTACACCAGCACAAACAACAGTTGGTGCAAGCACAACCAGCAAAATTAGCACACCAGCACAACCAAAAGCAATATATGGAAATGGCAAAAGCATAGACAAAATACAGTCTATTGATATTAAACTTAATGTTTACATTTGGTCAATAACCAACTAGAACATCCCAACATCTGGGGGTTGGCTTCCCACCAAACAAAAACATTCAACTCAACACCTAACAATATCAACCCCATCAGTCTCTGCATCAACACTTCTCTTCCCCAGGCCAAGACCCTCCGCTTTAAGGAATCGTCATTGCTGCTGTTGTTGCGCTTCGCCTTCTTAATCTCCACTCCAATCTCGTTCAGGCCAATCACGGTCCACCTCTTCTTCCTGCTCCCGATACTGCACGCATTGCACGAAGACTGCAGGTTCAAAGCATAGATCGATCGCAAGTTGTGTCAAAATCAAAATAGCTATCGAGTGGTGAAGTAATATTTGCTGGCTTATCATTCTCTATCACACTGATAAACTCAACCTCAAGGGGAGCTTCACTAGTGTCAGAATCATTCAAATCTTAAGATGAAACTTTTTGAATGCATTTTCCCTCCATGTTGACCTTCCTCGTGATCTTTTCTTCTGCAAGTCTCCCACAAAATCCCAAATGTACTATATTAAAAGGGATTAAACAAAATATTATCTCCATTTCTGGATGGAATCATTGCCAAAGATAACTTCAGTGGGCCTTTTTGCCCCCTTTTAGGCCAAAACTAACGGATGCCTCAATTACAAGTATAGAACTAACAATAACATGACAGTTCAAAAGCCCGTTGTAGGCCAATGAAACTCCATATCAGCAGAAAGGTTAAAGAGCTCAAAAGAGAAATTGATTATAAAGCTTACTTAATTGTGAAATGGAATATTAGCCAACTTAAGCTAACATAATTCAAAAAAAAAAAAAATTCAAAGGCGTAAATTTTCTTCTTTGAAAGCAATAAGAGACATTGGTTTATGAAAGAGATGAAGTTAGAAACACATATTGGAGCAACCTCAGAATCGCAGACAAATTAGAAAAATATATATATATTTTTAAAAATTATCAACGTCAGCGCCGGCCGTGCTACATAGGATGGTCAGTGTACATGTCAGTGATTTCCGATCAAAATTGATCGGATGGATTGAATTAACCACTTTTCGAAATTCTTATGTAATATGTGCTTAGCTTCTTGCACTAAGGCGTCGGTTGTATATAGTTGATATTCTCTGTGTATGCATTTTCTATCCTCACTCAAATTAAGGTAAGGATGAGTAGTGTGTCAATATATCGTGTATAATGAACTCGATGTGTTTATGTCCACATTCCGCATTTCACATCTAAGGCGCAATTACGTGCGCGTGAAAATGAGACTTATGTAATATGTGTACTTCTCGACGTGCAGTTTTTTGTCGGTCTAAACTTTGAGAGGAATGGTTTGAATTAAATCCAAAATGAAAGTGATGAACGAAAAATGGAGAGATTCTCGAGTATGTTTGGTAGAGCATCTAGAAAAGAAAACCTTTGCATTTGCAAAGGACTTTAAGTCAAAGGGTTTTTTCAAGATGCAATTAGTGTTTATTGAACACTTTTTTTTACAAACTTTGATATCCAATCTGAAAAGTGATTTTTAAAATAAAAATGAGAGAGAGAGAAAGATTGGACGAGCTCACAGTTGACGGATCAAATGATCCAACTCAGTCGCCACGTCATTGCGATTCCGACAACGCCACCTCGAGGTTGTGCAACCCCTAAAGGTCACATGACATCGACACCGAGTTTGCGCGACCTCTAGCGAGGCCTACCGGCGTCACAAATCTGGCTCGTCGGCAGTCAGATCTGACCTTTCCATCGACGTCGTGCGATGTTGGTCAGATCTACATAGGAAAGCTAGTGAGGGTAAAACTTGAATTTAGATAATTTAATAAAGGTAAAGTTGGAAGAAAAAGAGATCATTAACCCCCGAAGTAGTATTTGGCAAATGCTCGAAACCAATACTGGGTGGGATTTGCATTGTATTAAGGAACTTTAGAAATGCTAATTTTAATTCAGATGCCTGATACCATACACCTTAACTTTGGCACAAAAGCCTCTAAAGGCTCAAAATCGTTTGCAAATGCTAAACCAACGGCACCGTCACTCCCATTTCCCAACTTTGGCAGTATTCCGGTCAATAATTCGTGTCCTTCACGTTGTCCCCTTCACGGGGTCGTGGCCCTCTCTGTTGCGGGTTCCCCATTGACTTGAAAAGTCGTCCGTAGGAACGACCTTTCATGTCTCCACATATTAGCAAAGAACAAATAGACATGGGTAAGGAGGGCAGCTGAACCCAAGATTGAGCCGGAGAAGAAGACATCGTCAAGGGGCGCGCCACCATGTTTGACGGCTTCGCGGGTTCAGAACCTCGTGTCGAGGCTTCTGGTCATGGCTTCCCTTGCTGTATCACGCGGTTGTTCTGACCGATGAACGCCCACCTCTCTACTTGGAAGTCGATCTTGCCGCTGATGTCGAAGTCCAGTTCGAGGATGTTTCTACCAACGGGTGAGTTTCCAAAAATTCTATGCCCTCATCGTGCGATACTAAGAATCATGACCGTTTCTGTGGGATGTAGCTGTTAATGCATAAGATGCAGTTTTGCAGCCTCTAGCCTCCTCATCTGACCCCCGAAAAATGAGTGACTTCCATACGAACTAGCCCGCCACTGGGATTACAGTCCGTCTATAGTCATGCAGTGATTCAAAATAACAATAAGAAATTCTAAGTTTATTGAGACTGACATAGAAAATGTGTTTATTAAGCGACATGGCGGATTTATTTTAGGTGTTAGAATGTGGTCCACCCGTGCAGACGGTCAAATCACTCAGTAAACCAATGCCCTATACCAAATTTTATTAAATAATCAAGGGTCACTTCATTCACTTAATAGTAACACCGGAAAAATGATCCTCGATACAAATTAAAAACATTGTCGATGAGCTCCGTCACCAGGTTCGGACGGTGCAGCGATATTCAAGCTTAGGAGATTTTGAGATAAATTACTACATGTGAAGAACGATAACTTACTCATCATTTGCAGGATTTAGAATAAATTGAAAATTATTAAGGACAATTAAAAATATATATGTACCATGACTTACGAAAATTTAAGGTAATTTACTATGCTACTGGTCAGCTACTAAGTGTTAGCATTTTCATGTTATAGGACTCTATAGTCAAATTGTCGTCTAGAAAGATTAAAAAAAATTATTTACAAGTGCAATCGAGTTACGAACACTCATAAAGTCAATTACTACCTACGAATGCAGATGGCTTATGGTAAAATTTTAGGTAAGTTGGATAACTTCAGCATAAATACGGCCCAAAAAACTGGCTGTGTCCCCTTAATTTGTCTACGGGACCCTAGAAGCACCCGATCAGAACTACATGGCGAACGAAATGAATCATCGCTCTGTTTTCTCTGTAAATAGACTTCATTCCTTACGTTTACATCAGTCTTGGCCGCCTCGAAACTGGCGGGGACATTACGCTAAATTCACTGCAAACAGCTAACTACATGGGAGCAAAACAATGTCGAAACGTGGTAGGACACGAGAGTCTGCACAAATTTTGTGATATATTTGTTATCTGCAATTTCTTGTAGAGTACTATTCTCGGTGCCATGAACCTCAACCATTGTTTTATGAGAACTACGATTTTATTAATGGTTGAGATTGACCAAGACATGAACGAAAGCACCGTGCAGGATAAAAGATCTGCATCCCTATAAACTTACTCATAGGTGAAATCGAAAAACTTCACAATGACGTCTACCACCATGGCCGCCGGCAACCCGAAGAGGACTTGGATGATTTGCTGAAAAGCCAACTTGGCTATTTCTAGAGTCGGTCGCAACGCTTTTTTCACGTAGATAGTCACTTTTCTCTTCTTCCATCCATTTCCTGGAGCTTCCTCCTGCTGCCAACTCTGTATGATCTTCTTCTTCACACAGCCCACGTGGTAACCGTAGATCCCGCAGGTACTATTGTAAGCCCAGCCCTTGGCATCGCCCTTGCATATGGGGCACTCGCCTCGCATCCCTTCCTCAAGCTCCAGATCGATCTCCTGGTTGCCAGTCCCTCGGATCTGTTTGGGGAGCAACGTGCAGAGCGGGTGGAAGGCACGGTTACTTAGGTGCTGGCGGATGAGCCAGAAAGGATTGTACGAGCCGTGCGCCTTCTTGTGCCACACTTTGTACCTGAGCCCCAGGACATGGTCGCCACACGCGACACAGCACCGCACTTTGCGCGGCGCCGTTGCCTTGAGAATGAGATGGCCAGTCGGGTAGGGAGGGTGGTTGCTGACAGGAACGGCCCAGGAGATGTCAGGCCTCAAAAGGTCACCGCAGTGCTGGCGATAATGGAAATTGCAGTCAACGTTGATGCACGAGTAATAGGGCCCGAACCCGGTTTGTTGGCACCCGTTGCACTTGTACGTGCTGCCCCTCTTTTTCTGTTCATGATGATAAAATGGGTGGCCGTGGTGGCCAATGATTATCGGCTTCGTCATGCCCTTACTCTTTTGTTTTCCGTTGGAATCCTTTTTCTTGCTAAGAGCGTTCCTGAAGCAAGACAACATCTTCGTCCTGATGGAATATGGAGACGTAGCGGGTTGTTTCGGGCGTTGATTCGTTCTTGTTAAGGAAGGGGTTTTGAGCTCGAAATTGCAGGAACACCTTATCTCTGTCAAATTCCAAAATCCTGCCCATCAATCAAATTATGTACTGTGAAGCGCAGAGACATTTACAGGGTAGATGAGATGATAAGAAACAAACCAAACCTAGAAGGAAAGTTCGTTGTAGGTAGACTCAGACTAGGCCAGATAGTTTCTTCTCCGCTCGTTCCCTCCTTATCAATCCTGCAATATCCTGATGAAACCCGATGCAGATAACATATACAACAAGACTATCTGCCGGTCGATAGTTATGCTACAATTATCGCTTTAATTGCTTCTTGTGGAAATTTCCAGGAAGTTGTGTCCTTGACTAACACTAATTAAAGTCATTTCTCTAACGCGTAACAGTTTGCCTGACAGGAGCCCAGAGAGTACATAGCGCACTGAAACGAGAAACACTGTGCGTGACGAGAGAGTACCTGCAAGTCTGTGAAGCCCATATGCTCTTGTTAACCTCAAAGAGGTGATTTTCTTCAGCTTGGACTCAAAAGTCACCAGGATCCCGCTCTCCTAGAAAAAAATATTTGTGCCGTCTATCTATTTTATTAAGTCCAAAAATGTGTTTGTCTCGCTTTTTTAATGTTCTAGCGTTATATTTGCTACTCACGAAACTCGTTTTATCATATGCATATCTAGTCAGCTATTATGCAAACCATGCTAACCACAAAAGCCGTAACTCTACCAAAAATCTCAAATAATATATTCGTGCTACATTTATCCTAAACTAATTTTCATATCACAAAAAATCTCAAATCGGTACTTTCATGCCACATTTATCCTAAATTAATTTTTGTGTCACAAAAAATTTTAAACCGGAATAGCCATGGTTTTTGTACCCCAAACTAATATTCGTGTCATAAAAAATCCCATGCGTAAAAGAAAGTTTGAGATAAATGTGGCATGAATGTACCGGTTTAGGATTTTTTGTGACACAAAAATTAATTTGAGCTAAATATGGCAAGCGTGTATCGATTTTGGATTTTTTACGATACGAAAATTAGTTTTGGATAATTATGACACAAGTGATTTGAGATTTTTGGTGGTCTAAAATAAAAGCATGATCATTGATCGATTCTTGTATAAGGGTAGCTCATTTAGCGGGCTTTTAGTGAAAAATGGTCCTCCAACGGTTCTAATGGTTTTGATGTAAATACTGTATTTGAGGAAAATCATATTCATCAACTAATTTTGAAGTATTTGTTTTTAGATTAAACTCTAACCTAATAAAGATTATATACACCACAACCACTAAGTTGAGATGATATTTCATGTAAATACAATGAAAAAACAAAACAGAACAAAAAACCCACGAATCCCGTAATAACATGCAGTCTGTTTAGAGGGGAAAATTACCAAAAAAAGTCATAAACCTACTGCAATTATGCCAATTCAGACCTAAATATTTTTTTTGCCAATTGAGTCATAAACCTTTTACATTTCTGCCAATTCAGTCCATCCGGTTAATTTTGATTGACTGGCACTGACATGGATGCTGGGCGTCCTACATGGCACAGCCGGCGCCGACGTGAACAATTTTTAATAAATTTTTAATATTTTTCAAATTTTTTCCTTTTTTTCTTTTCTTTCTTTCTCTTTTTTTTCCTTCCCTTCTTCCTCAGCCAGTCGCCTCAGCCGGTCGCTAAGGTCCGGTGACTGGCCAGAGGTTAGGGCTGACGAGGTTGACCTTGCTGGCCTCTGGCAATGCTCGCCCCCGTTGGCCACTAGCGACCTCGCCCAGCGAGGCTTGACTAGCAAAGGCGAGGGCATGGCAACGAAGAGGGCATGGCGACAGCGCTGACATGGCGAGACTCCATCACCTCGTCATTGCCTACAACTTCTCTCTCTCTCTCTCTCTCTCTCTCTCTCTCTCTCTCTCTCTCTCTCTCTCTCTCTCTCTCTCTCTCCATTTGCTCTTGTTTGAATCGATCATTCAAGGAATTGGTAATTGGACATGATCGCTTCTTCTTGATTAGGGCATCTAAAGTTCATTTGTTGATTCTTTCGATCTGTCGACCTCGTCCTCGCCTTCACCAGTCGAGCCTTGCTCATCCATGGCGAGGCTCGCCCTTGCCTCTGGCTAGTCATCGAAATCTGGTGACCGGCTAGAGGGAGAAAGGAAGAAAAAAAAAGAGAAAGAAAAGAAAAAAAAAGGAAAAAAAATAAATTTAAAATTTTTAAAAAATTATCCACGTCAGCACTAGTTGCACCATGTAGGACGGCTAGTGTCCACGTCAGTGCTAGCGGGCCAAAATTGATCGAATGAACTGAATTGGCACAAATACAAATGTTTTATGATTCAAGTAGTAAAAAAAAAAATTTAAGATTGAATTGGCACAATTGTAATATGTTTATAATTTTTTTGGTAATTTTCCCCTGTTTAGAGTGTGGGTTAGTCCTGTAGATAATAAGCGGGACTAAATCCTGTATAAGACCTTGCATTCCCGAAATTTTGTTGTACTTTACCTGAAATCATTGCAAGGATAGTCACGCTTTATATGTAGTAATTTAACTCTATGGGTTGTAATTCTTCTATAATTTCATTTTCTAACTTATAATTAGTAATTTACCTTTATGGACGTAATTCAACGATAGAGTTCGTAATCTGAAAATGCTAGCTCTTAATAGTAAAATACCAAAATTTTTTGTAAGTGACGGTACCTAAACTGAATAGTAAGTATAATTTCTGTACGAGCCCTTGTGAATGACAAATTAGTAATCATTATTCAAATGTGGTAATTTACCTCAAAGCATCATAACGCCAATTTTCCTGAAGTTCGTAACTTCCATAAAATGTCATAAACAACCTGAGTTCATTGTAAATTATTTTCTGTAGGGTTAATACCACGAAAAACCCAAAATTAGTATATTTATGGCAAATTTACCCAAAGCTAATTTTTTGATCACAAAAAACTTCAAACTGGTACACTTGTGAAAAATTTACGCTCTATTAGTCTCTGTCAAATTTTCCTTCTGTTATGATTGAATTATGCTCGACCACTCAATTTGGGCCTTCGTCGTGTCGATGTTAGCCATCACACACGGTATAAGAACACGGATCATCATTGTGTCTCGGTCTAAGTCAAGGAAGATTCTATTTGAAAAGTTCAAAGTCGCTCATACTATCTTCACAAGGGCTCGCTCTACTTGCTAGTTGTCATGCCCATCTGGTTCGGATGGTTGGGAGGATAACGCGTTTAATTAACTAGAACGAATAATGATAAAAAATTTATATTACCATGCGGCTAATAAAATAATGATAACAAGTATGTTTCAGATAAAGAATATAATGTTTACCTATTCACGATTCTTCGGTTTTATTCCATGTGCACTTTCAAATGTTATTACAATTCCATGTAAAATATTTTACAGAGGATTACAATGATTACGTAATATAATTTTTACCATATAATGTTCTTGTCACACCTTGGTAAATATTCGTAAAAGTTACCATAGTATTGCGTTTGCTTGACCATAACTCGATTCGTTTTTCTCTTTTCCATAAAAGTACTTCGTCGAAAATTCATGCTCAGCTGCTCTCCCCCCCCCCCCCAATTCCATGAAAATGCTATTTAGAAAGTTCAAAACACGCATTGCATTAAAATCGAGCAGACCAATCTGATGCATACCTGCGATATAATGTTAAACGTGATTGATGTGATGGCTCAGCTAATGATCGCTATTCACAATTTTCAACTAATAATTTTAGGGACAAGGATAGTTTCCGGAAAATTATCCAAAAAATCCTAAACATATTATACAGCGGTCAATTCAGTCATAAATTTTTTAATTGTATCGATTTAATCCTAAATATTTTGACGATTTATCAATTTAGTCTTAAACATTTTGACGATTTGTCAATATAGACCTTTTGATCAATTATCCAAATAATAGGTTTTGGACTAAAATGGTAAAATTTCAAAAGGTTAAGGATTAAATTGACACAATTGAATGGTTTAGGACTAAATTGATACAATTAAAATGTTTAGGACTAAATTAGTTGCCGTACAATATGTTTATGACTTTTTGGATAATTTTCCCACAGTTTCCCTTTTCTTGAATTAGAGATAGAACATAATGTGATTGTGTTAGCTCTTCAAAAAAAAGTTGCTAAGCTAATGAGAATTTTGCCAGATAATGCTAGGGGAATCAACTAATAAACGGCGACGGCAGCACTCTCTTTGATTTGGTCGGCAAGAAGGCATTTCGAAATTTAAAATCATTAACCTAAGGAAATATGTTGGTTAATATATAATAGCTTTAGTATGAATCGGATTTGGACCATTGACACATAGGGTGAATCAATTAATCTCAAAGAAGAACCTCGACAATGATCTAAAGTTTTGTTTTGATATTTCGCAGATTGGATCATATGTACCGGCGACAGGAATTGCAAGCCATCAACAAATTCTTCGACAGGGCTTATGCGGCCGCAAGCCTCCTCCTCTTCGCCTTCGTCTATGCCGCACTTTTCTCGCTTCTCTCTTCATTTGCCCTCCCTAAAAAAGTTTGGTGATTCTCTTTTCTTCCCACTTTTTTGAATTTTGCGTAATGTGCATTGTTCTTGCACCTACGCGAGGGTTACATAGAATTGACACTTACTATATATTGCATTTTCTATCCTTACTCAAATTCAGGCATCACAGATTAGCACGTCGATATACAACATACAATGAACTCGATGTGCACACCCTAGGTTTTGCATCTAACGCCCGATTAAATGCATGTGAAGATGAGAGCAAAGTAGTATGTGCATACCTCATCGAGCCATTTTCTATCGATTTAAATTTTCAGAAGAATGATTCGTATTAAATCACAAATGAAAATGAACAAGGAAAAACGGAGAGACTCTCAATCCCATTGACCAACTTCCACAATATTCGGGTCAATGAATGCAAGTCCTTCACGGGGGTGGCGGCCATCTCAGATGTTGATGCCCCATTGACTTGAAAAATCAACCATAGGCATGACCTTTCATGTCTCGACATACCAGCAAAGGACAAATAGACATTCTAACCAACGGGAGTCAAGCTCGGAAAGCGAATGCT
The DNA here is from genome assembly GCF_021117445.2 of Syzygium oleosum. NCBI lineage: Eukaryota > Viridiplantae > Streptophyta > Magnoliopsida > Myrtales > Myrtaceae > Syzygium > Syzygium oleosum. The sequence goes on from NW_026607486.1 coordinate 20,636,646, forward strand.
CGAAATAATGAACTCCTCCTTCATGTAACGTGTGATTTGGAATGATGTTAGAACTTAGCTTCACATGAAGCATAACCTCATCAATTCGGCCTAACACCTAAAAAAACCTCAAACTTTAACTTTTGTCTCATTTCTACTTTTTGTCTCGTAAAAAACCTCTAACTTTAGGTCATGTCCCAATTCTACCCTAAACTTTTTTTTGTCCGATAAAATACCATCAACTTTAGATCTTGTCCCAATTTTACCATAAACTATTTTTTATCTCATAAAAAACCCTCAACTTTAGGTTTAGTACTAATTTTATCCTAAACATTTTTTATCTCATAAAAAAATTCCAACTTTTTGTCAAGTTTCAATTTCACTCTAATTTTTTTGTTTCATAAAGATCTCCGTTAAAATCGCCCTCAGGATTTTACGCTTATCGATCTCTTATGCTTGGGAATGTTCCATCTCTCGCGGTCGGAGAGCGCTTGGGACACTCGAATAGCTCTTGCTTGAGAGATTTCTATCTCTCGATTGTCAACGAGAAATTTTGGACTGAGGGTTAATGGAGTCAGATTTGTGACTCAAGTAAAATTTTGTGATTTTTTATGAGATTGTAAAAATTTTATGGTAAAATTGAGACAAGACCAAAAGTTGGAGGTTTTTCATGGGGCAAAAAAAACCTTAGGGTAAAATTGGGATAGAACCTAAAGTTGAGGATTTTTTATGGGACAAAAAAAAGTTTAGGGTAGAATTGGGACATGGCTTAAAGTTGGAGGTTTTTTAAGAGATAAATAGTGTGATACTTAATGCAGAAATATCTATTAAGGTTGATATATTTCTGTCAACATCAACCCCAAGGCAACGCTGACTTCCTAACAATCGATTAAGGAGAAATGGATTAAAAAATCTAAGTTGATAAATAAGGATTAAGACCCTTTTTATTTACAATAAATTGACATCTTCAATTCCTTATCAGACCTCCGAGAAAGGAGCACCTTCCATGCGAACTTGCAAACAACTAGCAGGTACCTCAATAAACTTCATTCATTGTCCTATGAAAATAATGATTTTATTAATGGTTGAGATTTAGCGAAACATCGAGAAAAGTACCGTGCAAAATAAAAGATCTGCATCCTTCTGAACTTAGGCGCAGGTAAAGTAATCATAATTCAAAAACCTCTATGATGATGTCGCCGATGTATGCTGACGGGCCGATGTCTGCTGACGAGAAACCGAAGAGGGCTCCGGCGATGAGCTGAAGAGCCACTTTTGCTATTTCCAGAATCAGCCGCAACGCTTTTTTCACGTAGATAGTCACTTTACTCTTTCGTGAAGTTTCCTTCTGCTGCAGACCCTGCATAATCTTCTCCTTCATACACCCGACGTGGCAACAGTAGTTCCCCATGGTACTGTTGTAAGCCCATGCCTTGGAATTGCCCTTGCATATGAGGCACTCGCCTTGGATCCTTTTCATGAGCTGCAGCACGATCCCATGTTCGCGACTCTCTTGGATCTGCGCCGGGAGTGACGCGCAGAGCGGGTGGAAGGCACGGTTGATTAGGTGCTGGTAGAGGCGCCAGTAAGGATTGCGCGAGCCGTGCGCCTTCTTGTGCCGCCATTTGTACCTGAGCATCCGGACTCTGTCGCCGCACGCGACGCAGCGCCGCACTTTGCGCGGTGCCGTCTCCTTTAACACGAGATCCCCAGTCGGGTAGGGAGGGTAGTTGCCGACAGAAGCGGCCGAGGAGGAGTCAGAACTTAAAAGTTTGCTGCAGCACGGGTGATAATAGAGATTACAGCCGTCGTTGCACGAGTAATAGGGCCCGAACCCCGGTTGTTGGCACCCACTGCACTCGTAGGTGCTGCCCTTTTTCTTCTGCTCATGATAAAAAAGTTGATGGTGGTGCTGGCTTCGAATGATTATGGGCTTCTTCTTCCTGAAGAAAGACGACATCTTCGTGCCGATGAAAAGTGGAGATTTAGCGGGTTGTGTCCGGCGTTGATTCGTTCTTGTTAAGGAAGGGGGTTTGAGCTTGAAATTGCAGGAACTTCTTTATCTCTGTCAAATTCCAAAACTCCTGCGCATCAAATCAAATCATGGACTGTGCAAAACAGAGGTAGTTGCAGGTTAGATGAGTTGATAGGACAAAAGGCCAAACCTAGAACGAAAGCTTGGTGCAAGGAGACTCAGACCAAGCCAGATAGCTTCTTCTCCTCTCGTTCCCTCCTCCTTACCAATCCTGCACTATCCTCGTGTACACGAGAAATGGGAATCATTGCAGTGATGAAAACATTTGCTATAAATACCCTAATTACCGCATTTGCTCGTCTTTCTTTTTGGAAATTTCGCGGAGCTAAACCAACTACATAAACCCCACTTGTGCAAGTAGATTCTATTTGAATCATTCTTTTGACGTGTTATCCCGGTCGTACAAAAACCTGCACTGAATAGTAATCATAATTTCCCTATGACCATTTCCGAACCACCGATTAGTAATCATTATTCAAATGTAGCAATTTACCTCAAAGCATCTTATAAAGGCTGAATTTCCTAGAGTTCGTAACTTCCGTAAAATATCATAAACAATCCGAGTTCGTTGTAAATTATTTCCTCTATTATTAGTAACTTAACACAATAATCATGATATCCAAGTACTGTTCGTAAATTTAAAGGCCCACTGTGAATAATTCGTAATTTCAAAAAATAAATAGGAACATTGACAAGTTTCTTTATAATCACTCATCTTCCTTAAATGTGCATAAGTTACTATCAATTTAAAATCTTCCGAGGATCGGACTATATTCTCTCTTATCTAACGGCTCAGATTGAATGGGAACGATCCCGTATTTTCCTATACGTGACCATCGAGTTTCCTTTTGTCATGATGGATTATGCTCATCCACTCGATTCGTGCCTTTGTCATGTCGACACGGTAGGAACACGGACCAAGACGGAGTCTCAGTCTAAGTCAACGAAGTTTCTATTTGAAAAGATCAAAGTCGCTCCTACTATCTTCACAAAGGCTCATTATAATGAAAAGGAAACATAAAACAGGACAATATCAAAGCAGTGATTTCCATAATATTGTTTTGAAGGCGTGTTGGTTATAGAATGATTCTTAATCATTATAGAAGGTAAGCCCCCCAAGTCAACGAGGATACCATTCGAAAAGTTCAAAGTCACACGTATCTTTATCAACCGAGTAGAACAAGCTAATGCGAACTGGCGATATAATGTTAAGCATGCTAATTATTCACGAAGACTTGATGTAACGACTCAACACATTTATATATATATATAAGAGCCAATGGAGGTGCTATTCGAGAATTTCGACATGCACTATATTTAAAACTTGAGCAAAACAAGCTAATTAAAATCGGCAATATAATGTTAAGCTTTCTAATTATTTATTAAGGCTTGATGTAACTAATTATGTACAACAAGGCATAATTTATGTCACCCTTATCTGTGATTTCTCCATTCGTGTTCAAGTGTGGGTAGAGTTTGTTTAAAATGTAGGTACATCTCGCAGATAAAAAAAAATGGGACAAGTCCCCTGTAAGACTGTAATGATCTTGAAATTCGTTGTAATTCATCTGAAATCATCTCAAGGTTGGTCATGCTTTATATAGTAATTTAACTTTATGAGTCGTAATTCCATCTATAGTCGTGTTTTAACTCGTTTTTGACTTATATCTAATAATTTACCTTTATGGACGTAATTTCATTATAGAGTTCGTAATCTGCAAATGCTAACACTTAATAATTTAACATAACATAGTAAAATACCATATATTGTTACAAGGGATGGTACCTCTTCTAAATAGTTTTCCTCAATAATTGTAAATTTCCTACTATCCCTTGTGAATGACAACTTAGTAATAGTAACCATTATTCAAATGCAGTAACTTACCTTAAAGTCTCATAAGGCTAAATTTCCTAGAGTTCGCAAGTTCCATGAAATATCGTAAACCACCTGAATTCGTTGCAAATTATTTTCTCTATGCTTAATATCTTCCCTCAATCGTCACACCATTCCTTTTACAGTTCACAAACTTAAGGGCTCTATCGTGAGTAATTCTTAATTTTCTAGAATCAATAGCAACATTGAGAATTTTATAGTCAGTAAATTCCCTTAAATGTTTGTAAGTTACTATCATTCTAAAATCTGTCAATGGTTGAAATTTATTCTCTCTTAATATAACAACTATGATTGAACGAGACTAATCCTGTATTTTCCTATATGTGACTGTAAATTTCCTTCTCTTACGATTGAATTTGCTCAACCACTGATTTATTGCTTTTGACATGTCGATGTAAGCCAATAAGAAAATAACCGAATACGATAGGAACACAGACCATAATATCTCTCTCTCTCTCTCCATGAAGAATCTGAAAAGTTCACAATCACACATACTATCTTTATAAATCGAGCCAAACAAGCTAATGCAAACTGGAAATATAATGCAACGCGTGCTAATTATTTATTGAGACGATTAAATGATTTAACTCATAATATAGAACACACACACACACACGCACACACACATATCTAAGTCAATACAAATGCCATTTAAAAGTTCGTCGCACACTATATTCATAAATCGAGTGGAACAAGCTAATGCAAACCCGCTATATATTGTTAACTGTGCTAATTATACATTAAGACCTGAACTAATCATATACATTAAGGCATAATTTATGTCAGCTTATTTCGTGATTTATCTGTTCGTGTACAAGTAAAGTCTATACATATTCTTGCAATGCTGTTAAACATTCTAGCCCAAGTTAATTCTCCACACCTTCTATTCTATCATGTGAATATCTTCCATTATCATAAATCAAATCTAGAATGTCTGTCACCTGTCGCTATGTGGAAATTTCGCAATGTTACACTTGAACTCTGACTTACTTTAAGAGGATACTTCTCCACACATTAGGAATCTAAGATAGGATCACCAAGAAGGTACCGTACAGTGTATCTCAACATCAGGAATTTTGGACAACAGCCCGTGAGTTTAGACTTTGAATTTTGCAGACAATCGAAGACAACTATCGAACAACTCGCTGGTTGTCATGACCATCTGGTTATGGTGGTTCGTGGGAGAACACATTTAATTTCCTAGAATGGATGTGATTCACTCACATCAAATTCGCACTTTAAAATTTTATTATAATTCTCTATCAAATATCTTATAGAGGATTACAATGACTACCTAATATAATTTATACCAAATTCTTAGCAAGACGGCTTCCCTTTCAAGAAAGGCAGGAATCAATGTTTAATTCTTAAAGACTCGGTATTAGAAGTAGTACATATGTACAATCCACAAAACTAACCAATGTACAAGAGATAGTTCATCACATCGGTGAAAAGTATAAATAAATTCTGCAATGTATTTGATTAAATCATGCTCAACTACTCAATTATTGCCTTTGTCAAGTCGATGTAAGCAAAAAAGTGGAACATGATAGGAACACATACCTCTCTCTCCCTGAGTCGATAAAAATGATATTTAGAAAAGTTCAAAACGTGTACTATATTTATAAATCGAGCAGACCAATCTAATGTATACCAATAATATTTGCTTGATGTAACGGCTTAACTTAGAATTGGGATTCACAATTTTCAACTAATAATTTTAGGGACATGTACAGTTTCTTTTACTTGAATTAGAAATAGAACATACTGTGATTAAGTCAGCTCTTGAAAAAAAATTATTTTTTTGCTAGGGTAATGAGAATTTTGCAAGTACATGCTGAGGGAATCAACTGATAAACGGCGACGGCAGCACTCTCTTTGATTTCTTCGGCAACAAGGTACGCAGAAATTTAAAATTCATTAACCTAAGGAAATATATTGGTTAACACACAATGGCTTTAGTATGAATCAGATTTGGACCATCGACGCGTAAGGTGAATCAATTAATCTCAGAGAAGAACCTCAACCATGACCTAAATTTTTATTTGATATTTCGCAGATTGCATCATATGTATTGGGACGGGAGCAGCTGTCGACATATTCTTCGACAAGGCTCGTGCAGCCGCAAACCACTTCCTCTTCGCCTTCGTCTGCGCCGCACTTCTCTCACTTCTCTCTTCATTTTCCCTCCCTGCAAAGGTTTAAAGATTCTCTTTTCTTCCTACTGTTTTGAATTTTGCGTAATGTGCGTTTTGCTTGCACCAATGCAAGGGTTATATACAATGGACACTTTCTATGTATTGCATTTTCTATCCTCACTCAAATTCAGGTAAAGCCAAAAAAAAGAAGAAATTCAGGTAATGCAGGCTAGCGCATCAATATATAGTATCCAATGAACTTGATATGCCCACCCCACGTTTCACATCTAAGGCCCGATTACATGCATGTGAAGATGAGAATAGAGTTATATGGGTATATCTCGTTGCACCATTTTCTATCAATATAAACTTTGAGGAGAACCATTCGTGTTTAATTCCAAATGAGAATGATAAAGGGAAAACGGAGAGACTCTCAATCCCAATTGCCAACTTCCACAATATTCGGGTCAATGATTGCAGTCCTTCACGGGGAGGCGGCCATCTCAATTGTTGATTCCCCATTGACTTGAAAAGTCAACCGCAGGCACGACCGTTCACGTCTCAACATACTGGCAAAGGAGGTAAAGCGAAGACCCGTCAGACGGGTAGGTCGAGTCGAAAATAGTCTGATCTAAATTGATCAATTTCACATGTTTTGACCCATTTTCATGCAATACAAATCTAGTAACCCAAACCAAATCTGACTAATATTACTAAAATACTTTCATATTTAACTAAATTTGGAAAATTCATACTCAAATTGTGGTGAGAACGCGGAGCAAGCGAGCGTGAAATCAAGTGAGGCCAAAAGAGAGTGAAGAGAGAGTCATAAAAGTGGGTTGGATTGTGAAACCGTTTACCACTCGTATTATTTTAGTCTTTATCATTCTAAACCCATTTATAACCCATTTAGTAAATAACTAATCCATATAACAACTTAGCCTATTAAATATATGATAAGAAATGGTCTATGATCCATTTTGACAAGTCTAGTAAAGAGTGAATAGCTGAATCCAAAATTGAGCTGCAGTTGGAGACATCATCAATGAGCGAGCCATTTCAGGGTTCAGAACCTCGTGTTGAGGCTACTAGTCATGGCTCCGCTGCCGTGTCCTACGGTTGTTTTGACGACGAATGCCCGCCTAGCTACTTGGAAGCCAATCTTGCCACTCAAGTCAAAGTCTGGTTCGAGGATGTTTACAACTTCAGGTGAGTTTCCAAAAATTTTACGCCCTCATAGGGCGATACTAAGATCCATGACCGTTTCTATGGGATGTAGTTGTTAGTGCATGAAATGCAGTTAGGCAGCCTCTAGCCTCCTTCTCTTTGCCTGCACACTCGCTGCAATTCTATCAATTTCCTCCTCATTTGCCCACCACAAGAAAGTTCAATTTTACCTTTTCCAATGGAAAAGGTTGATTTTTCGGCCTTAGTATTAAATCTAACGTCACTAGATTTTACTTTATTGTTTTTGTCTTTAACACTTTCAGATAGGTTGATATAATTTTTTCAACATCAGCGATATGGCAAGGCGAACTTCCTTACAATCAATTAAGTAGAAATGGATTAAATATTACGACCCTATTTATTTACAGTAAATTGACATTTCCGGTTCCTTATCAGACCCCCGAAAAAGGAGTGCATCCATACGAACTTGCACGCTAATGCTACAACAATCCATCAGTAGTCATACAATGATTCAAACGACGGCTAAAACAACAATAAGAAATGCTAAATTTTTCGTGACTGATTTAAAAAATCTGCTAATAAAGTGACATGGCAGGGTTTCTTTAAGGTATTGAATGTGGTCCACCCTTGCAGACTGCCAAATCACTTTAATAAATCAACTTTGTATACCAGTCTTATTAAATAATCAAGGATTGCTAAAAAACTTCATTTTATTCACATAACAGTAACACCGGATAAATGATCCTCGATGAAATCGAAAACATTGTCGATGAACTCCGTCATTGGGCTTGGATGTAGCTATGATATTCAACCTACGAGACTTAAAGGTAAATTACTACACGCTAAAATGGTTGTCTGTCGTGATTCTAAGGAAAAACTGATCGATGGGTTTGCGCGGCAAGTAAGGGTATACTCAGCGCTATAATTTGAAACCTTAGCTTGTCTTCAAACTCTCAAGTACTTCTCCATGCGAACTGATCTGATCTATGCTCTTTAGTAAATTAAGTCTGATAAGCTCTTTCACGGAAGAAGTGATCCGCTCTTGAGAGGTCTCGGCACTTATCATAGAATGCAAATCTCTCTTGGCCCATTTTCCAAACATGAAGATACCCCATTGTCCTAGAGGAGCAAACAGACTTGCGTATTGGGCCACAAAGGCCCGTAGATGTAATAATCTTCCACTTAACTGGGTATCAAAACCCTCACTTCCACTTTGAGAGCTCATTAGCTATGATGCCCCTTTTTCATGTAATTGCGCCCATACTTAATGAATGGAAAGCTCGTTTATGACCAAAAAAAATGGTTACTAACAAAGAGTTAGAGTAAAATTAAAATTATTAAGGGGAATTACTAAGTATATGTGTCATAACTTACAACAATTCGAGGTATTTTACTATGCTATTGAGTAGTTTCTAAGTGTCAGTATTTTCATGTTACGGACGCTATAGTCAATTTACCATCTATAAAGATAAATTACTAGTTATCAGTGTAAACAAGTTATGGCCATTACAAATAAATTACGATCCATAAATTAAAATTACTATATGCAAATGCAAATGTACTTTACGATAATGTCAGGTAAATTATGATGACTTCAGTAAAATTACGGCCAAAAAAGGGGACTGTGTCCCCTTATATCGCCTATGGGACCCTAGAAGCGCCCAATCAGAACTATATGGTGAATGCAATAAATCATCACTCCGTCTTCCCTGCAAATAGACTTCTCAAAACTAGAGGCGACAATTCGCTAAATTCACGGCAAACGGGTAACTGTCGAAACACATTTGGATGATAAAACACCTCATCAAGAAATCGTCACATCGGATGAATTGTTTCCAATATCCGCGTGTTGAATTTCCCATATACAATGCAAGAGTCACGGTTAGTTGTATTTCCGATATATAATACAGGAGTCGCGTATGTGAATTCTACAATGTACTTGATTTTTCTACATGGTACTTTTCTCGGTACCTCAATGAATCTCAACCATTGTTTTATGAAAATCACGATTTTATTCATGGTTGAGGTTTGGGAAGTCATCAAGGAAAGCACCGGGAAAGCGCGATAATAGATGCCTTCCAAAAAGCTCTCTGATGATGGGCCCGTTTGGTTCGGCTTTTCAAATGCAACTTGGGGGAATGTAAATACCTTTAGGTGAAAGCTACTTGGGGAAATGCAAGTGGTGTTTGGTAAAAAAATTTTGTGAAGCTACTTTGGCCTAAGTAGTGTTTGGTAAATTTTTTTTTGCAAAGGGCTTTGGCAATTTTTATTCTTAATATTCCGGTTTTGCCCCTATTACTGTTCATCTTCTTCACCGTGAGGGTGGCCGGCGAGGGCGAATCGCGGCGGCGAGGTCGCCTGACCTAGGCGACGGCCGCCCTGGGGTCGGGCGACCGCCCGGGCGCCGTCGCCTGGGTCGGCGACCCGCCGCCTGGGTCGGCGACCGCCGCCTGGGTCGTGTGACTCCAGGCGACCGCCGACCTAGGCGACAGTGCTTGGGCGGTCGCCCGACCCCAGGCGGCCGTCGCCTGGGTCAGGCGACCTCGCCGGCCCGTCGCCGGCTAGATCCACCCTCGCCGGCCCGTCACCGGCCAGATCCGCCCTCGCCGGCCCTTCGCCGGCCACCCTCACGGTGAAGAAGATGAACAGTAACAGGGCAAAACCGGAAAATTGAAATTTAAGTGAGGGCAATTAGGGAAGGAAAAATAGGCTTCAGCATTCTACAAATGCTGAAAGCCCAAAGCTGGTCCGGACCAGCTTTGGGCTTTCGGCATTCCAATGGCATTCCAAATGCTGGCTTTCGGCTTTCCGGACTCGGAAAGCCGAACCAAACGGTTCAGCATTTTGGGAAGGGGCTTTCGAGGCTGAAAGCCCCTTCCCAAAGCTGAACCAAACGGGGCCGATGTCTGCCCTGGTTGCCGACGGGAGGAGGGCTTCGATGATAATATGAAAAGCCACTTTTGCTATTTTCAGAATCAGTCGCAATGAAGTGACGCGAGTCTGTAAAGGCGTGAGGATTCAAAATCTTTGTGACCGTTGGGTGTGCGAGAGAGAGAGAGAGAGAGAGAGAGAGAGAGAGAGAGAGGAGGGTTAAGAAGGTAACTTCATGCGAACGACACCTCAATTATATTAATTAATTCATATATTGACTCTGACCAAAAAAATTGATATATCGATTGATTGGGTAAATAATTTGCACTTCAAGTTCACGCAACTAAGTTAGACCTCCACTGTATCAATAAATTCTGTTTATCAGGAGCTTTAAAAAAAACATTGAAGACAGTCTATAGAGATAATAGTATTTTCATCACTTTACACTTTTAATTCGTGCATTAAATATTGGGTTAATACCACCAAAAACCCCAAACTGGTACACCTGTGACAAATTTATCCTCCGTTAGTTTCTGTTAAATTTTACTGTCTAATTACTAAGTTTAATGATGCGTGGTAGTTGACGAGTTTACCAATTTAGGGTTTTACCCCTCTGTTTGTCACAAATTTACCAATTTGTTATTTTTCGTGATATTAATCCAATTTAACGGACACTAACGGAGAAAAAATTTGTCACAAATGTACCAGTTTGGGATTTTTAGTGGTCAAAAAATTAGTTCGGAGCAAAATTGTCACGGGTGTACCAGTTTGAGATTTTTGGTGGTCAAAAAATTAGTTGGGGGTAAAATTGTCACAGGTGTACTAGTTTGGAATTTTTCGTGGTATTAACCCTTAAATATTTTTTGTCCTAATTGATTTTTTTTAGCAAGTTTTATTATTTGTGTAGAGCGAAGATGGTCAAATTTATCTAGTCTCCCAAGTATGCACAAAAAAATGGTACACGCTCGTGTGTGGTATTACCATTTTTGTGGTTTGACATCGTGTTATTGATGATACACGCTCGTGTATCATCAATATCTTCTTTGTAAATTGATGGTGAAAATGGTACACGCTCGTGTTATTCGTTGGTCTTTAGTTTGCAGATATCTTCTTTGTAAATTGATGATATGACCGTGGACAATTGTTTACGATTTTTTAATAATTTGTTTTATTATTTTCTTTATTTTTCCCTTTTCTTTTCACCATTGGCCGGTTGCCGGCTAGCGGCACAGGGTATGACCGGTGAGGGCAAGGCTTGGTGAGGCCGCCAAGTCTCGGGCAAGGGTCGGCCCGGCCAGATCTAGTGAGGGGGGCCCTCGCTGGCCACAATGATTAGAAACCGGCCACTGGCAAAAAGAAAAGGGAAAAATAAAGAAAAACATTCAAAAAAAATTATTTAAAAATCGTTCGCGTCAGTGCCGATCGTGCCACACGGGACAACCGACATCCACATCAGCAATTTCCAACCAAAATTGATTGAATGGACTACACTGATAATCGTCAAAAAACTTAGAACTCAATTAATACAAGTGTAATAAGTTTAGGACTTTTTTAGTAATTTCCCCATTAAATACGCATTATCGAAATAAAAAACCGAAGCTCTAATAAAAAGCTACAAACTTAAGAGGTGGTGGGGCTAACCTAGGTGAGTGTTTTGATTTTGGTAAGATGGGATATGCACTCATCGGGCGGGGCTTTTCTTTTAGACTGAAAATCAGGGCGCTTTGCTCACTCCTGCCGATTTCCAATTTTTTAAGGTGGTTTACCTTAACGAAAATTACTAGCGTAAAACTCACAAAGTATCTTCATATATCTACTCCATCTACCTATTTAGAAATATAATTGAAAAATTGCTTTGTCCGACTTCTTATTCTAAATTATACCGGTCAAAAAGTAATAATAATCTATGACCAACAAAAAAAGTAATAATCAAAATTTATAAATAAACTCCATCCATCACTTATACACACACTTTTGCTAAAAAGTACATTGCCCTCGCACTAAAAACTCTCTATGTATTTTTTCACATATCTATTCTATTTTTGCACGTGCGCTTGCTTATCACTAGGACTTTCCAAGTACACCTATCAATACTTATATATATAAAAGCAAATATTGCTTTTCTCTCGCTTTTAATATCCCATTTAGCCCTAATTTGCACGTTACTTTAATGTTGTATTGCAATTTAACTTGAAAGACAAACAAATGAAACCATCTAGAGAAAAAGTATATAATGATAAAAGAGCGAAAAGAGTTAACTACCGGTCCACTAAGTTTTAGTAAATGTGACAATCAATCTCATCATTCTCTCATATCATTTTTCTAAGTTTTGAATAAATATTTGTCCTTAATTATTGAAAGAATAGTAAAATGTTTATTCCATGATTGCTTTCTACAAAAATCTGTATAGTGGCAATAAAGAAAATTATATTAAATGTTTTATTTCTTCATCCAATTAAATCTTATTATTAATTCACTATGATATTGCACAAGAAATGAAAAATAACCACACGCATGCATGAAACTAGTTTCTCTTTTACGACATTTTGAGGGCGTTTTGCTTTCGCTTGTATGTGATTTTGACCACATAAATCGAGTCAATTCATAGCTCTTGGAATGTTTTTCAAATTTATATTATATACATCGCAAATGTAAAGGTTTTTTCTTTTCACACAAGCGGTTTTAGAATGTGGAAATATCAACATATTTATGAAATAAATCTACATACTAAACATAAAAAAGTATATATGTGTCATTCTTTAAAACCTACTCACGTAAAGAAATTTCTACATATTGAGAACGGATCTCAACATCCCACATTTCCGTGAAAATCGTTTTCTCTCGACATGCACATAAGAAATATAAATGTGAAGTCCTACCCCGATTGCCGCTCGTAAAACTGAACCCTTCATATGCAGCTATCATCCAGCCAATGAGTGTCTCTTCGGAGATATCCGATAAAATTGGAACGATACAGAGAAGATTAACATGGCCCTTGCTCAAGGATGACATGCACAAATCGAGAAATGATCCAATTTTTTTGTTATTTCTCTATGTTTTTTTGCCCTTTCTCACGTTGTGGTGTTGGTCTTTAGTCCTTATGTCTTTTTATTGTTCTTATTGACAGCGACGAATAGGGCTCATGTTGCAGCGTTGGTCTTTTAGTTTTCTTTTTGGTTTCGGACTGTTCTTATAGATAGCTCAACCATATTATTGGACTTATCACAATTTGTTTCTCACGTCAAGTCTCTTACTACTGAGGCCGAAAATGGGGTTGTTCTTACTGCAGATGAGAGCTCTATAACCTCCAGATCTGCTAACTTCTTCTTGATCAAATTAGGCTGCCACAGTTAAGCTTGATTAACTAGATCCTCTGTTTTCATTGGTCTCTGCATCGAAAGGATGAAAGGAAAAGTTTCGAGACAGCATACACTTGGGAAATACGCGAGGCCGCCCGAAACTGTCTTTACATTTAAGTGGTGTGGACTCTCAGTGGCACCCTATGATTTCACCATGTTATGCAGACAAGTACAACAAAAACTACCAAAAAAGAGGATACAATCCCATTGAGATTGTGCATTGATTTCCTCAGTGAAGTTTGACATTGTCGATCACGGGCCACAAGAAACTTATTGCGCATTTGAATCTCGTTGAAGCTCATGAATTGCCGATTCCGCAATTCCGAATCAATGATCCTACTTGAACATACAGGTCTAAGTCCCCGAGACACGAGTCCTCAACATCGCCCATCGCAAACTATGAAATACCGTCACGTACCTTAGATTATTCAATGAATGAGCGCGATTATTCAATGAACCTTGCGTTTTTTGTCTAGGGTCGAGACAAGTGACAAGTCAGCATAGGTCTGCCTTTTCTATGGTGAAAATTTTTCCCGTTGCCCAATGCTTGAATATGTTAGGGGGAAGTTTGATATAGTAAAAGTTGATATCAGTTGAATAAGCTTTGAAAGCTTCATCAGAGACATCATGAATAGTGTAAATAGTATGTTCGAAAAGTTTTGTTTTAAGATTCCTGAAAAGTCTCTAAAAGATGGGTTGACATACATATGGAATGAGAATAGTGTTGTTGATCTAGGTTTCGGTATTTGCATTGATTATTTGAGGTATATGGAGAAAATTTTGAAGCCAGTGAGGGTGATAGTTTCGATGTGGGTGTAGGTGAGGGTGCTGGTCAGGGGGTCGGTGAGGGAGCTCGTGCTAATGTTGGTTTATGTAATGAGACGGTGGTTGAGCGATTTAAATCCCGATGACTTAGAAGCAAGGAAGAATGTGACAAAGTTCCGTGGGAGGGTCACAAAGGATCTTATTACAGGGGAACCATTCGTGGGATTCGTAGATAATATAATTAATGCCGAAACTAGTTACGAGATAGAGTGCTACAAAACAGATGGAGATGAGAGTTTGGAGTTGGGAGAAGATGACGATTTTACTAGAAGGTCCAAGATATGATTCTAATTGTATTGTGCTTGTGTTTAATCTATATATGACATTTGATAGTAGTATGCAATTCAAAGATGTTCTAAAAAAAATATTCGGTGTCTAAGCGTAGAGAGATAAATTTATAAAGAATGACAAAAAATTTGTCAGACCAAAATGTGCCCATGAAAGTTATTATTAGAAGATTTATGGATCTGTTGATGTTCATACTGGATCATTTCATGTGAAAACCTACTATTCATAACATACCTATGGCATTAGCTTAGCTTCAAAAATAGGAGGGTGACAAGTTCAAGGTTGACAAATCACTATCTTTCTACAATAAGATCGATGCCAACTATTAAAACTAATGCTTTCAAGGAGCTTATCAAGGAGCAATTAGGCTTAGATGTAAGTATAACTCAGTGCAAAAGAGCTAGGTTGTTTATTTATCAAGTGTTGATAGGAAACTATAAGAAGGAATATCCAAAACTATGGGATTATACAAAAGAGCTTAGGTTAGAAATCCTAGGAGTACTATTATATTGAAGGTTAAAAAGCTTTATATGCAATATAAGGCATTATTTGAGAGAATGTACATCTGTTTTGCTACTTGTAAAAAAGGGTTCCTTGGTGGATTTAGGAAAGGTTTAGATGGTTTCTTCTTGAAGGGAATTTGTCAAGGTCGGGTCTTGTGTGTTGTTGGAAGGGATGCAAACAATTAGATGTTCCCAATTGCTTAGGCAGTTGTCAAAGTTGAGAGTTACGACACCTGGACGTGGTTGTTACCAACTTGGATGTATGATCTCAATATTTTCAGCACATATGAACGAGGTTGGGTCATAATTAGTGACAAATAAAAGGCTAATTTAATTTTTTATTTATTATGCCTCTTAGATAGTCACATATATGCTTTACATTGTAATCATATTTTGCAAGGCCTTGTACAAGTTGTGGTTCAGTTGTTGCTTGTAGCTGAGCATATGATATGTGCGAGACAAATCTACGCTAATTAAGGCAAGAAATATGAGGAAATAGATGCAAAGACCATTTTGATAGTGTGTTAAGAACAGTACTACAACGAAGTATGACGAAAACTCTCAAGCATTGAAGAAAATCAGCCATGGTACATATCATGACTTAGTTCAAACCAAGCCAAAGCACCGATCCAGGGCGTTCTTCACCATTGATGTGAAATGTGACATTTTTTACAACAACTTATGCAAGTCATTCAATGGAAGAATCATACATGCCAGGTGTAAGTCTATTTAGAGTATGTTAGAGGAAATGCGGATATGATAATGACAAGTATGCATACACAGAAGGATGCATGTGCTAGGTGGAGAAGGGACTATGGTCTAAGAACCGTTAGAAAGTTAGAAGAAAATAGAGTTTGTGCGACATGCTGCCATGCAATATAGAATTGTGAGACTAGATATGAGGAAATGGATAAGGGTGAGAACTATGTGGTAGATCTGTTCAAGAGAGACTGCTCTCAAGATGGCAGCTTACTATCATCCCTTGTCCTAATTCCCTTTCTACTATAAATCATATGCATATATGACTATGTTGATGAGTTTTATAAGAAGACCAAGTTCTTAGCTGCATATCAAAACATAATGATGTCAGTTCCAGGAGAGAAATTTTGGAAACAAACTAATATGGAGCCACCTGACCCACTTCCAGCCAAGGTGAAGGCCGACAGACGTAAACAAAAAAGAACAAGGGAGGAAAGTGAGTGGGCAAATGGAGCTAGGATATCAAGGATCGAAATGAAGATGACATGACGAACTTCTTTAAGACGGGACATAACAGTTCAATATGCCCAATTAAGAAGACTGGGTCTACATCATCGCAAACACGATTTTCAAGGCGAAAAATTTCGATTAGTGCATCCATATTTCCATTGTATCATGCTTGCTTCATCCACAAGACTTTACACAAATATATTCTTTGTAGATTCAGAGACGTACAGGCAGTGGTAGCAGTAAACTACCATATTCTACAAGAGCAGTCTCTCTTGAACACATCCACCACGTGGTTCTTGCCCTTGTCCATCACTTCATATCCAATCTCACCATTTTTGATCACATGGCAGTATGTTGCACCAACTCTATTTTTTTCTAAATTTCTTACGATTCTTCAACCACAGCCCTTTCTCCACCTAGTACATGCATCCATCTGTGTATGAATCCTTGTCATTATCATTATCCGTATTTCCTCTAACATACTATTGTAAATGGACTTTTGGACTTTTACCTAGTATGTATGATTCTTCCATTGAATTCTTTGCATAAGTTATTGTCAACAATGTCACATTTCACATCAGTGGTGAAGAACGCCCTTGACTAGTGCTTTAGCCTTGCTTGAACCAAGTCATGATATGGAATATGATATTTTTTCAATGCCTGAGAGTGGTCGTCATACTCCATCATACTACTGCTCTTAGTACACTACCAAAACAGTATTTGCATGTGTATCTCCTTATACTTCTTGCCCCAATTAGCATAGAAGCATCTCGTACGCATCCTATACTTAGCTATAGGCAACAAGTCAACTACACCTTATACAAGGGCCTTACAAAAAATGATTGCAATAGAATATATTACAAGTGTGATTATCTAATAAGCATAACAAATAAAAATTAAATATAGGACTTACCTTTTGTTTGTCACTAATTATGACCCAACCTTGTTCATATATACTGAAAATATTAAGATCATATATCAAATTTGCTAAGAATCACGTTCAAGTGTCGCTACTCTCAACTCTAACAAACACTCAAGCAATTGGGAACATCTAATCGTTGGCATCCCTTCTAAGCACACAAGACCTGACCTTGACAAATTCCCTTTAAGAAACAACCATCTAATCCCATAACTTTTATACATCCACCAAGGAACCCTTTCTTACATGCAGCAAAACAGATGTACTCTTCTCAAACAATGTCTTAGATTGCATATCAGGTTTTTCAACATTCAATGTAATAGTACTTTCTGGATTTCTCCCCCTAAGTTCCTTGTATAATCCCTCCGTATGTGCATCGATTACCGGGCTTTGAACAAGCTTATCATAAAAGAACAAGTAGCCGATCTCCCTCATTGCAGATTTATTCGATCAGCTTGGGGAAGCTCGCTGATTTACCAAGCTTAATCTTTGGTCGGGTTACTACCAAGTACGGATCGCCGAAGGGGACGAGTCGAAGACCGCATGTGTGACACGATACAAGTCATATGAGTTCCTCGTTATGCTATTTGGCTTGACCAATGCGCCGGTCATATTCTGCACCTTAATGAACAAGGTACTTAACCCGTTCCTTGACCGGTTTGTTGTGGTTTATCTTGACGACATTGTTGTCTATAACTGGACGCTAGAAGGAGCACATCAAGCACTTGAGGCGAGTCTTCCAGATCTAGCGTGAGAACGACCTGTTCGTTAAACGCGAGAAATGTGCATTCGCCCAACGGGTGGTACCGTTCTTAGGGCATCTCGTTGGGGATGGACGTGGCCAAGATTCGTACCATTGTCGAATTGGAGCCCTTGACCAAGGTGACTGAGCTGAGGTCGTTTCTCAGCCTCACAAATTACTATTAACACTTTGTTCGGGGATATTCAAGCATCACCATGCCACTTACGGATATGTTGAAGAAAGAAAGGCCCTAGGAGTGGACGGATCGATGTCAAGAAGCGTTCGATCAGTTGAAGCGGGCCATGACCGAGGAGCCAATGCTCGTGCTGCCCGATCATGCCAAGCCATATGAGGAAGAGACTGACACTTTCGATTTTGCGATAGGTGGTGTTCTCATGCAGGATGGACACCCGGTGGCGTTCGAGTCTCGGAAGTTGAATGAGATTGAGCGGCATTATACGGTCCAAGAAAAGGAGATGATTGCGGTGGTACACTGCCTTCGTACGTAGAGGCACTATCTCCCGGGATCGAAGTTCGTCGTGCGGACGGATAACGTGGTTACGAGCTACTTTCATACCCAAAAGAAGCTGAGTTCGAAACAAGTTCGGTGGTAAGACTTCCTGGCCGAGTTTAACTACATGTTGGAGTATAAACCAGGAAAGGCCAATTCAATGGCCAATGTTTTGAACCAGAGGTCGGAGTTGGCCAGCATCATAAGTTGACCTAGCTGCCCATGGATCAACCGTATCAAGGAAAGACTCAAGCATGATCCAACGGCCCGGCAACTCCTTGAGTACGAGCGAGAAGGCAAAACCAGGCAATTCTGGTGGGAGGGCAAACTCCTCTACACCAAGGGACGGCAACTATATGTGTCGCTCTACGGAAAACTAAGGAAGGAAGTGCTGTAAAAGTGCCACGATTCCAAATGGCGCTCGTTGAGGACCAATACTACGGGCCTCACATGCAGGACGACGTTGACGTGTATGTCAAAACATGTCTCGTGAGTCAATAGGATCAGATCGAACAACGTTCGCCGTTGGGTCTCCTCGAGCCACTTCCCGTCCCGGAATGTCCATGGGAGAGTGTCTCCATAGATTTCATTGTGAATTTACCCAAGTACGAAGGATGTCGAACCCTCATGGTCGTAGTGGACCGATTCTCTAAATACGCGACATTCGTGCCCGCAACAAAGGATTGTCCAACCGAGGAGGCGGCCAAGCTATTCGTCAAGCACGTTGTTAACTATTGGGAAGTCCCACGGACGATCGTGAGTGATCGCGATCCTCGGTTCACCGGGAGGTTTTGGACCGAGCTCTTCAAGTTATTGGGGTCGAATCTCAACTTATCCATGAATTTGCATCCTCAAACCGATGGACAGACAGAGAGGGTGAATGCACTTATCAAAATATACCTCCGGCACTATGTGAGCACAACGCAAGCAAATTAGGCGAGACTAATTGATGTGGCTTAGTTTTCGTACAACTTACAGCGGAGCGAGTCCACAAACCAAAGCCCGTTTGAGATCGTGACGGGGCAGCAACCGCTCACTCCAAACACGGTTGCCTCGGGCTATCGGGGGAATAGCCCATCCAGGTCTCCAAGGAGTGGCATGAGCAAGCAGACTTGGCGCAGGCGTGCCTACACAAGGCCTCCAAACGCATGAAGAAATGGGCCGACAAGAAGCGACGGCACATGGAATTCCAGGTCGGGGACCTAGTTTTGGCCAAGCGACACGAGGTCCTCTGATACAGGGACGTGCACAAAGGCTTGATCTGTCGCTACGAGGGGCCTTTTTGAGTGATCAAACGGGTTGGAAAGGTCGCATACAAGCTAGACTTGCCCCCGCTGCGATTCCCCTCGGTCCGGGTCTTCCTCATGGTTGATCAGATCATACGAAAGAAGTATTGGGCGCCGAGGCGAGAATATTTGGTCTGATGGAGAGGTCTTCTGGAGAGTGAAGGAAGCTGGGAACTCTCCGAAGCTCTTTGGCAGTTCTGGAAGCATATTGACACATTTCATGCCGAAGACGCGACGAGGGCGCCGCCCGATTAGGTGAGGGAGAATGACATGGCGCAAGAGAGCGAAGGCCTCCGAGCCCATCCGTGAACGAGACGTTGCCCCTTTCGTGCATGGGAAGTGGCTCATCCGTGACTAGGCGCGACCACCGTCCGCGACCCTTCAGTTGCCTCTGACAAACGACCCTGTAGCTTTCCTTGGCAGGCGTCCCTTGAGCTTCCCCACACCCTTAAGGCCTTTGGAACTTCTTGAGTAGCTATGTAATGATTGTATTGGTTCAAACACCACGTTGGATCATGAGGGGGTTAACGGATCAGATTAGACCCGCACTTGTATATATAGGGGACCCTCCCCCTTCATTTGTACATGCTCATTTGTAAGGAAATACTACTACGCTTCTCTCTATTATTGTAAATCGAATGTGTGGGTGTGCAAGGCTAACTTGGGAGTGATCCTAAGACCGCACGGGTGTGGGATCGTTGTGAATCGATCGACCCGTGATACAATGATAAAATGCCAATGCACTACGAGTAAAAGGCAAGGATAAATGGTCTAGAAAATTCCATCCTCGACCAACTACAAAGTTTGTTTATAATCATACAAATAGTGTTCAAGTACGAAACATTCGTTTTTCAAACAAGCCAGACATTTCAAAATCATTAATTTGAAAATTACTATGAGAACAAAAAATGTTAGATTATATTGATAGAAAAAAATTATTTTGCAAAGTGTTTTTGGGAAAATCGCAAAAGTATAACATCTGGAATAAAAAAATCATAAAGTCTTGTTAGAGACCCTAGGATTTAAGACAAGCCAGACATTTCAAAATCATTACTGTGAAAATTACTATGAGAACAAAAAATGTTAGATTATATCGATAGAAACAAAATATTTTGCAAAGTGTTTTTGGGAAAATCGCAAAAGTTTAACATCTGGAATAAAAAAAATCATAAAGCCTTGTTAGAGACCCTAGGATTTAAGAGAAACAGGTTGTCGCAGATATTTATCGTAAACGACTGAGAAAATTCAAGAAAGCGAAATATTATTGGATGGAAAAGGATATCTTGTAAAGTGCTGCTGAGAAAAGCACAGTAAGGATAACACTCACGAAGAAAAATCATCATAGAGGTTTCAAGAGAAACGGTTTATTGCAGACAATCTATCCAAGATGACTGAAAATATTTAAGAAAAGCATGAAAAGTTCTGATTTTTGGGACAATAAGTTCAAAAATTTGGAAGATGGTATTCCGTAAACCGGTACGATAAAAAAAAAAGTCAGACATCATGGATAAAAAAAGCCATCCCCGTTGTTTAAAATTAGACTGTGTTTCTCTTTAATCATTTCAGCAAGTGCATCTCTGGGTACAGTATCAGCTATATAAGTATAACAGATCTCGAAGCAGGAATGTTGTGGAAGATTTGCTAGCAACCCAATTTAGAAAACGATTATTTGCCGGAAGCACATCTGTGTCTAATTATAGCGCAATCTTTTTGGGCAAGAAAATTAATGAACAAAGCACAAGCGCAAAGTCCTCACCAAAAGCCAGAAATAGTACGAAGATTTGAAAGCATATGAAACTCACGGCATCATCGTCAAGCAACGACACCCGTTCACACAATCCTAAAAAAAAAAAGATTCAAGAAATGTGCGAGAAGATTGCAACTGCAGAACGCCCAACAAAACCAGAACAGGAGAAACGACAAGTCAAAAAATTTCAAGGAAACGTCATCGTCATCCACGAAAACGAGAAGCATCCAGGGAGAGACTGAATTTCCAGGTACTCACAGAATGAAGCGCCCCTCGACATCCATCTAGCAATACCCTGGAATCTTCATCCCACGAGCCATCGCTCAGCCGCGCTTCAAGCCCACTGACCGCAGTCGCCTTCCTCTCTCTATGGGTATACCATCAAAGATGATCCGCCGCATGCAGAGCCGAATCTGGCTCCGTGGGCCGCTCGTTCGACCGTGTTGGAACTCGAGAGAGAGAGAGAGAGAGAGAGAGAGAGAGGGGTGGGGGGAGTGAGAAGTGGAAGATGAAAGCACGGACGAAGATGAAGAAGACGAGAGGACAGGAGGAGGAGGTGGTGGTCTGAGAGATGAAGTGACGTGAGTCTGTCAAGGCGTGAGGATTCAAAATCTTTGTGACCGTTGGATCAGGGAGAGACGGGAGGGTTAAGAAGGTAACTTCATGCGAACGCCACCTCAATTATATTAATTAATTTATATATTGACTCTGACCCAAAAAAATTGATATATCGATTAATTGCGTAAAAAAATTGCACTTCAAGTTTACGCAACTAACTTAGACCTCCAATGTATTCATAAATTATGTTTATCAAGGAGCTTGAAAAAGAAAAACATTGAAGCAGTCTATAGAGATGATGGTATTTTTATCTCTTTACACTTTTAATCACCAAAAATTATGGAAATCATTCCGCAATCAACTCGCCTTCAAGAGTTATAAAAATCAATACTCTTGATATCTCTCCAAAAATCGCAATACTCTCGAATCCCGCTATATCACGTTTGCCTCCTTAAATGAATTAAGTTGTTCTCTAACTTGCAAAACATCAACCTGAAAATTCCTGAAGGGAAATTGACTCGACGTTATTAGCTTATGAGAACGCGAACGGATCTCCCATCTCCGAAGACCCAAACCCTCTAACCAACATATCAATATCTTTGGAAAAGCAACGAAGCAATAGGTCTCAACAGGTACTAGTATTTCGACTGGCACGCTCTCATAGTTGAAAAACACTCGGACACTTTTTAGTAAGGCATTTCGGCTGAATTATGTCTTATTTTGCCAGTGCTTTGTGGTTTGTAAATTTTTTACAACTGATAAAATTAATAGTTCGTAAAAACCACTCAGCTGGATCAAAATCATTTATAGACAAGATATCAGAAGCACCACAGAAAGCATTGCATCAAGCCATAGGAACTTGATTGATTTTTCAAACAACACTACAAAAAAACAAGGATTTTGCCACGGAATTTAGCGACGGAAAATTTTTCGTCGCTAATTTGCGACAAAATTTGCAACGAAAAATAAATCCGTCGCAAATTAGCAACGGAAAGTTTTCGTCGCTAATTTGCGACGGAATTTGCCACGAAATAAAAATTCGTCGCAAATTAGCAACGGAAAATAAATCCGTCGCAAAAATAGCGACGGAATTTGCGACGGAAAATTAGTCGTCGCAAATTAGCGACGGAAAATAAATCCGTCGCAAATTTGCGACGGAAAATAAATCCGTCGGAAATTCCGTGGCAAATTTGCGACGGATTTATATTCCGTCGCAAATTAGCTACGGAATTAGCGACGGATTTATTTTCCGTCTCAAATTTGCGACGGAAAATAAATCCGTCACAAATTTGCGACGGATTCGTCGCAAATTCGTTTAGCGATGAATTTTGCCAAATTTTTCGTCGCAAAATTCGTCGCTAAAACCTTATTTTTATTTAGTGTTCTAAAACTAAACCTAAGTTCTTCTAAGTCTAATCACGATGATTACCATGTCTCAATCTCTCGTGATAAGGACGAGGACTACGTAAGGAATATACTCCATCACAAGACAAACTAAATATTGCCTAATGAAATCAATCTAATGCAAACTAACAATTATTAATTGAAATTCAAACTAAATTGGATGATTGTCACAACTTCAAATTCAAAAGAGATTGGACGATTTGCTACACGTCCAATTCTAAGAGATATTAGATATTACAAATTCAAATTAGATAAGAAGATCTATTATAAACTCAAGATATTAGATAATCTCTTAAAATGTTCTCGTCCCAAATAAGCTTTTTTAGATTCGATAGATGCAAATCTTATCTTATTTTTTTTCAAGACTTAGATATAGATAACACAGACATCTATTTAGTTGAATATGGTGATTTCCTCCGCACGTAGCTCTTATGTATGCGTAAATATATGGGTAAATAAATTATAGCAATTTTCAAATAGATCGGAATCGGGTGGATGTATGAAATGTAAAGTCAATATATTTATATAGGGATATCTATAGGAGATCATATAAAAGAGATATTCTTATTTAGACTTAACCAATTTGATCTAACCAATTAGATTAATTACTCCTAAAGGGTTACATCTGAATGATGAGTGAATAGAGGACATGCATTCTATTAGAGAAATATTTAGAAGATTCCATATATTTCCTTTAATTGATTGTAATTGATATTTTCCCTTTTAGATAGTCATCCTATAAAACCGATAAATAGGTTCGTGTACTCTTCATTTGACAATGATATATATATTGCTCTTAATTTTTTTTATCACATTCTTGACTTGGTATCAGAGCCCTATTATTATTTGAGAAAGCGTCAATCGAGTCTGTTTGTAACAACGATATCCACATCAGTCATGTTTCTCCACAGTGTTAGTAATGCTAGTCACATCGGCCCATTTCGCAACAACCTCCCGTAGTTGTTTGACATTCCTTCGCTGCTCTAATGAAAAAAAAAAAACATCACCAGACTTGCCACCCTTAGACGAATTAGATCATGACATTTACTAATTCGTCAAATACGAGTAATGTGTCATTGTATGTAAAAGTGTAGAAGCATATCTACTCAAGATTCCGACGGAATTAGCGACGGATTCGAAAAATTGGTCGGTATAAACATTTCCATCGCTAATTCCGTTGCAAATCAGCGACGGAAAAATAAATCCGTCGCAAATTAGCGACGGAAAAATAAATCCGTCTCAAATTTGCGACGGAAAATAAATCCGTCGCAAATTTGCAACGGATTTTGCGACGGATTGGAAAATGCCCTTTATTTTTGGAATCTGTCGCAAATTTGCGACGGATTTGACCAAAAAAACAGGAAAAATTCCTGCCCATAAAAAAAAAAATTCCCGCCCATCCTTCCTCCCGTTCTCTCTCTCCCTTTTTCTTTTTCTTTTTCTTGTCTTCTTCGCCCTTTTGCGATGGAGGATTACGGAGGCCAGAGCCATTACGAGGAAGACAACCCGTTCGCCTTCTTCGCCCATTTTAAGAAGTTTGAATTCTTCTGTCTTAGGGGAATGTCTAGAAGTCCCATGAAGTGGATAATAGGAAGTAACCAAATCATCTTCGGTCCTCATTGTAGATTTCAATTTGTGCTTGCGCACTGTCCTTTCCAGAGTAGTGAAATGTCGATGATTATTCTTGGCTGCCCTGAGAGATCCTTATCTTCCGATGTGTCTCGCCAACTTCTCATCACTTGATTTGTGATCTATATAGTTTTGATAATCGGCATAATCCCTGTCTATGTCCTCTTATCCTATAATTAAATTCGACAAGTAATTACATGAATTACTGTCTTTTTTTGATTTGATTTTGATGCTAAGGAGATCTTCTGCTCATCTATTTGGATACTTTCCCGTCTTCTGTTCCTCGCTGAATGCATACCTCTGGCTTCAGCAACGGCGTCACTCCTCAAACATGGCATGCACACGTCAGTAATAACCTATAATTGCAAGGGCTAGTACTTGTGCACCTAAACATGTTTCAAGATTGAGACGGGGGTTATAGGTGCATTAGGAGTGGATGCAGCATTGAACAGGATATTTAATCATGAAAAACGTAAACATGTTTTTAGTATTGCCAAGTTGTAATGTTGACCATGCCATCTGTTCAAATATAGATAAGTACCAATACACTGTTCAACCTTGTAGCATTTTGTGTATTTTTTTTTCAGACAGATTCACTAATTATTTTAGCAAGTATGGAGAAATTGCTGACTCTGTGATTATGATGGACAAGTATTCTGGAAGGCCTCGAGGTTTTGAATTTGTCACATTTGCTGATTCATCAGTTTTTTTTTTTTTGCTAAATCGAACCTTCCATTGCATCAGAAAAGTACAATATTACACAGAAGAGTTAGAGCCTACATCAACACGATAAATTAATGTAGGCTCTAACTCTTCTGTGTAATATTCATCAGTTGCTGATAAGGTTTTAGAGGAATGCCACGTCATAGACGGTAGAGAGGTAATATTCTCTGTCCCAGTCAATTTTTCTACTGCGCAAAACAACTTCCTTGTCATGTTAGAGCTTTCTTGGATGTTGTATCATGTCAGGTAGAAGTGAAGAGAACGATCCCCCGGGAGGATATGGAAGGAAAATCGGCGTTAAGGACAAAAAAAATCTTTGTCGGTGGACTCCCAGCATTCCTAAGCGAAGGTGGCATATCCCGCATTTGATTTTGTCTCTCTGAGACACGAGAATTTATCAGTTGACACCATGCTTTACTATTGCAGATGAGTTGAAGGAGTACTTCTCTTTCTATGGTGGCATAGTTGAGCATCAGATAATGCTAGACCACACGACTGGACGGTCTAGAGGCTTTGGGTTTGTCACATTTGCTGAAGAAGATGCTGTTGAAAGGATAATATCAGAAGGCAAAGTACATGAACTTGGAGGGAAACAGGTGAGTTATAATTCCTAACTGGGAGGAAACTTCCTCCTCCTGTTCATCGGAGATGAGCAGCTTCTGACGTGGCTCCGACCATAATGCTTAGGTTGAAATTAAGAAGGCTGAACCAAAAAGGGGAGGTAGTGACTACAGTGGAAGCCAATCCAAATTCAGAGGCAGTTTCAACAACAGTGCGGGTGGTTACGCTAAAGAATATTATCCAGGATATGGGTTTGGTGGGAAAGTAGGCAGAAATTTCGGCGGTGGTTATGGAGGTTTTGACAGTTATGGAATGGAAGTTATATTGGAAGCTACGGTGGAAGCTGGGCTGCATTCTATGGTGGATATGGTTATGGCTATGGTTTTGGGGGCCCAATGTATGGTGGCGGTGCTTTTGGAGGCAGCAGCAGCTATGGTGGCCTAAACCTAGTGGATATGGGAAAATTGTCAAATCAGTCCTAAACCTATTGTACGGCGGCCAATTCAGTCCTAAACCTTTGAAATTCTTGCCAATTCAGTCCTTCCGGTCAACGCTGACGTGGCAAATTTTAATTATTTTTTTAATTTTTTAATCTTTTTTTTTCTTTTTCTTCTTCTTTTTTTCTGCTTTCTCCCCTCTGGCCGGTCCGGCGACCGGCCAGAGGGGAGGGCCGGTGAGGCCTCTGGCGAAGCTCGCCCCGCCGGCCACCCTCGCCGGCCCTTGGCTGGGTGAGGGGCGAGGCGAGGCTCGAGCCTCGCCGTTGCCTGGATCGCGACGGCAAGGTCGAGCCTCGCCAGATCTGGGCGAGGCTCGACCTCACCGTCGCGACCCAAGCGACGGCGAGGCTCGACCTCAACTCGCCTCGCCGTCGCGATGGTGATCGCGACCCAGGCGATGACGAGGCTCGACCTCGCCTCGCCCAGCCAAGGGCCGGCGAGGCTTGCCCTTGCCCTCGCAGGTGGCCGGCGGGGCGAGCTTCGCCAGAGGCCTCGCCGGCCTTCCCCTCTGGCCGGTCCGGCCAGAGGGGAGAAAGCAGAAAAAAAAAAAAAGATTAAAAAATTGAAAAAAAAATAATTAAAATTTGCCACGTCAGCGTTGACCGGATAGCCGGCGGCCACATCAGCGCCGGCCGGCCAAAATTGACCGGAAGGACTCAATTGGCAAGAATTTCAAAGGTTTAGGACTGAATTGGCAAACTTAAAAGGTTTAGGACTGAATTGGCCGCCGTACAATAAATTTGGGAAAGTAGGCAGAAATTTCGGCGGGGGTTATGGAGGTTTTGACAGTCATGGAGGCTATGGAAGTTATATTGGAAGCTATGGTGGAAGCTCGGCTGCATTCTATGGTGGATATGGTTATGGCTATGGTTTTGGGGGCGCAATGTATGGTGGCGGCGCTTATGGAGGCAGCAGCAGCTATGGTGCCCCTAGTGGTTATGGCGTGAGTGGTTTTTATGCTGGTAATAAAGGCTATGGAAGAGGCGATGCCCGCTCGTGGCCTAGCCGCCTAGGCCGTCGCCCGTCGCCCGTCGCCACGCCCCGCTCGCCCGGCCACTTGCCCTGCCGTGGCCGAGCACCTAGCCCGTGGTCGAGGGCCGTGCCGACGACCGTGCCGAGGCCTCGCTCATTGGCCGACCGCCGCGCCGAGCCCGTTGGAGCTACAGTTACTCCATTATTTAATCAATGTTAAATATAAATTCTAGAAATTAATTTTGCTTTTAATTAGATTTAAAATCCAAATCGTCCGTAAACAATATTCGTCGCACACTTTGTCGCTAAAGAATTAATAAAAAATCATCACTAAATCCGTTCCGGACCAACGTCTGTGGCAAAAGTCAAAATTTGGAATGTCAAATTAGTGACGAATTTCACCACGGATCAGTTGGTCGCAAATAATGACCAAAAAAAAAATTCATCAAAAATTAGCAACGAATTTTGCCACGAATACATTTCGTCGCAATTTTTAGACCAAAAAAAAAAACATTTCGTCGCAATTTAGAGACCAAAAAAAAATTTCGTGGCACATTAGCGACGAATACACTTCGTGGCTAATTTGCGACGAATACAGTTCGTGGCTAATTTGCGACGAATTTTGCGACGGACAATTAGCGACGAATACAGTTCGTGGCTAATTTGCGACGAATTTTGCTACGAATAAAGTTCATGGCTAATTTGCGACAAATTTTTTGCGACGAATTTTGTGACGAATTTTTTTTTGTCACAAATTAGCGACGGAAATTGACATTTTCCGTCGCTAAATTTTGCGACGCCGAATTAGCGACGGATTTTTTTCTGTCGCAAAATTCGTCGCTAAAACCTTGTTTTTTTGTAGTGCAAGTCAAGACATTTTGAAAAGGGTACTTTGGAAAGAACAAAAAAAAAAGTTAGACAGTATGGATAGAAAACAAGATTTTGCAAAGAGCCTTTCAAAAATGGTGTCCCAAAAATCTTTACGACAGAACTTGATATTCAAATAAGACATTCTTCAAAAAAAATTAACATTCTAACATCTTTCTTTGAAAAAAGAGAGATTCTGAAATCCCACTGATTTAAAAGAAATTACCAAATAGGTTAAACAAACTCATCAAATTATGCTCGTGATATGCATAAAGTTCTTTAAAACACATTTATGTCCCAAAGATGTTTAAAAGTAAACAATATCGGTATAAGGAAGAAAAGTTTCATCATTTACAAAATTTGGAATCGACTTGGGCAAAAGAATAATTGCTTTCAAAATTCAGTAGAAAAGTATGACCCAAGATATTTTAGAAGCAAAATGGAACTTCCCAACACTGCTGCGAAAAAAGGTTTATAAATCCACAACGATATGCCAAGTTTGTTTTAAATCATCAAACATCCCGGATTTCAAATAACAAGTCCGACATTTTGAAAAGGATACTCTGGAATGGAAAGAACAAAAAAAGTTAAATTGTGTGGATAGAAAGTGAAATTATGCAAAAAGCCTTCGCAAAATAGTATAATAAGTTAACAAGATAAACCAATAGATTGTTTTGTTTTACGAGGTCAACGCTCTCCGTAGTGGAGCTCCTTCCCTATCCCAATGGTGATAGTCCTCCTTCAAACCCTAACTGGTCATTCCCCCTTTCAACACCGCTTATCTCCAAGTCACTTGGGAGTAATCCCATTCGCTCCTCTCCCCCATTACTCCTGTCCGTAAAAATCTACTCTTAGTCATGCCCTAATCAAGCTCCCCCTCCCCGTTGTAAACGCTTTCCTTTGAGGCGTGGAAAGCTCTGACCTGGGACCTGCCTCCTTGCTTTCGGTAGGTTTCCACTCCAAGCAGTAGGACCACGGTGAATTCAGGATCGGCGAGCCCCCCCCCCCCCCTTCCTGTATAGTCAACCACCCATCTTTCATTTCTGCTTCCCCTGTAAGTTGTGTCCCTCACCGATCGCGACCCCCAGGGTCCCGGTCATCCCCATCCTTCCTTTCCACCTCCCATCCCTTTCTCTATTTAGGAAAGGGAAGCGTTCTCAACTCAGGGGGAGGAATAGCGCTTTCTCAACATTTTCAGTTCTGAAACAGAAGATGCAGGAGCCAGCGCCTAAAGCTGGTCAATCACAAGTCCAGTTAAGTTTTGGCATTCAGGGTAACCCAAAGCACTTTCGTGCCGCTACCTCTAGAAGTGTAGCTTAGTCTTGCTCAAAGGAATGGGGATCGTTCTGGCGTTCTGACGGCTAGTGCCTCTCTCAGAACAGGTGAGGGTAGTACACCTTCTCCAGAATCTATGGAAAAGGAAGATGATAATGTAGCTCGGGTGGCTGCCCTGTGTAGAGAACTGGGTGATCTTTGGTCAGTAGACGACCTTGTGCTGATAAAAGGCGACATCCCTGTAGAAAAACAAAAAGAATGCGCATTAACTTTGTATGGGAAATTGTACTCGAAGCCAAATGTCAATTTTCAAGCTTTCCTTAACACAATGAAGAGATCATGGAAAACGGAACAAATAGAATGTGAGCTCATTGAACCGGGATTCTTCTCCTTTTCCTTTACATCTTTAGAGGAAAAACAGAGAATTTTGGATTCAGGCCCTTGGTCCTTTTCGAGTAACTTACTTGTCCTCCAACAAGGTCATCCGGATACCCCCGACCATTGCTACGAATTCACGCACTGCGCCTTTTGGGTTCAACTAGCAGGTATACCCCGAGGGAGGTTAACAGAAGACGTGGCTCGGGAAGTGGCAAGGAAAATCGGCGAAGTGTTAGAAGTGAAACTAGAAGCAAGAGGAGGAGGCCCTAATAAAAGCTGTAAAGCACGAGTTCTTTTGAATCTGGCCAACCCATTAAAGACAGGCACCTTAGTAGATCTGGAACATAAGAAAATTTGGGTGGATTTTAGATACGAGAGACTCCCGCACTTCTGCTACTCGTGCGAGAGGATAGGGCACTATGCGTCCTACTGCAAGGAAGTTCCCTTTGAAGAATCAGGCCTCAATGAAAACAGTAGGGGTAAATTTGGGCAATGGTTGAGAGCGGAAGTACGAGAACCTAGCCCTTTTTGGAAGATCTTCTACGGCAAGAATATCCCTATCCCTGAAGTAGACGAGATAGTTCCGGAAACTCAAAGGGATCTCATCCCTAGAGAGCTTGCACTATCTACATCAAAAGGCAAGGCTGTTTTTGGGCGGATTGAAGACATACCTAGGGAGGAGGGTTTGAATAAGGGAATCCGACCTGCTGGATTGTCTGAAGAAAATCAGATTGATTGCACAAACCAAGATTCCCAGTTGTTCATGTCAGAATCGACGAAGAAGGGTGGAATTTCGAAACACCCTGGAAAGGTGAAGAAAGGAATGAAATCTTTTAAGAAAGTGGCAGCTTCAAGGAAAGAGAAAAGAATCAACCCGCAAGGATTATGTCAGATCCTCTACCCCTCCATTAATGAGGAGACACTCCTCGATGCTCCAATCAAGGTGGTCGATGGAAGAAATGACTGGGCTCTGGTGGCTAGCCCTAATAAGCCACCGGGGATTATATGAAACTTTTGAGCTGGAACTGTCAGGGGCTGGGCAATCCCCTGACAGTCCAGCATTTCAGAGCTTTAGTGGCTCAAGAAAGGCCTGATTTAGTCTTCCTGATGGAAACTAAAAACAAGAGAACAGTTGTTGACAAAGTGAAGAGGAGAACCAATTTCCAAAATATAGAAATTATCGATCCCGTAGGAATTGCAGGGGGTCTGGCAGTGATGTGGAACGAAGAGGTATCGGTGATTGTGGAAGATTCATCTAGAGAAGTAATTAACTTGCTATGCAGGGATCAAGAAAGTGGAACTCTCATGCGTATCACCTTTCTGTATGCCCCCACAAGCTTCCAGGATAGGCTCAGGCTGTGGAGCCATTTGCAGATGATAAGTGCAGCTAATCAACTCCCTTGGATATGTGTGGGGGACTTTAATGAGATCTTGTACCATTGGGAAAAATCTGGGGGTAATGGAGCGGAGCACTACAGACTAGTAGCATTTCAAGATTGCTTAAACAGATGTTCACTCATGGATATTGAAAGCAAGGGATGTGCATTCACTTGGGCCAACAACAGGGAAGGAAGTGCACTGGTGCGGGAAAGGTTAGATAGGGCCCTTTGTAATATAAGCTGGAGAGTGTGCTTCCCAAATGCGGAAGCCTTTGCATTGCCTGCAATAGGGTCCGATCATAGTCCAATTCTGTTGTCCCTCCAACCAAACAGGATTAAAAGGAAAAAAGAATTCAAGTTCGAGGCGTTTTGGCTGGCCGATACAGAGTGTAAGGAGCTGGTGAAAGAAGCTTGGGGTGAACTGGAAGATAACCCAATACCGTTTGCTAGAAAATTAGAAAAGACCACTGAAGCCTTGAAATTATGGAGTAAGCAGAAATTCTCCAATGCCCACAACCAGATCGAGATCCTAAAAAGAAGACTTACGATCCTTACAAATTCAGGAAATGGAGGTACAAGCAGAAAAGAAATGCAGCATATCAAAATGCAAATACAAAAGTTATGGCAACAAGAAGAGCAATATTGAAGTATGCGATCTTGCATTAATTGGATTAAGTGGGGAGATAAAAACACGAAATATTTCCATGCAGCTACTGTCCAAAGAAGACAAAGGAACAAAATTTCAATGCTGGAAATTGATGATAATTGGTGTAGAGACCCCAAAGTTATTAGCCAGCACATTGCCAGTTATTATGACTCCTTGTTTAAGACAGTGGGTACCAGGAACTTCAATCCAATTCTAAACCAATGTTCCTTTCCTAGCCAAGAAGAAATGAATGAGGCTTTGATGGCACCGGTCACCTTAGAAGAAGTAAAACAAGCTACATTTCAGCAAGGAGCTACAAAGGCCCCGGGACCTGACAGGATGAATGACCTATTTTACCAGCATCATTGGGAGGAATTACAGCACGATTTACACGGACTAGTCAGCTCCTTCTTCCAATCAGGACACCTTGACCCAAAGCTTAACAAAACACACATCGTGATTATCCCTAAAGTTACATCCCCAGAAAGCATCACACAATTCAGACCTATCAGCCTATGCAATTTCAGCTACAAGATCATCTCTAAGGTGATGGCCAATCGCCTTAAGCCCTGGCTCCCAAAACTCATAGCAATAGAACAGAGCGCCTTTGTGAGCGGGAGACAAATTCAAGATAATATTTTTATAGTCCAGGAGATCCTTCATCAGCTAAGAGTTCGGGAGAGAAAAAAGAAGTTCCAGGCGATCCTAAAGTTGGACATGCAAAAAGCTTACGATAGAGTTGAGTGGGACTTCCTTTCTGCTAGCATGAAGAAAATGGGCTTCTGTGAAGAGTGGGTGTCATTGGTGATAGAGTGTATCTCCTCGGTCACATTCAGTGTAAAAGTGAACGGAGAACCCTTAAAGTACTTCCAACCTTCTCGGGGAATTAGACAAGGAGACCCACTATCTCCTTACTTGTTTATAATTATGGCGAACATGCTGTCGTCCCTACTAAGAAAGGCAGTAGATGATGGGAGTTTGAAAGGCATCAAACTAAACAGGAACTGCCCTACTCTGTCACACTTGTTATTCGCTGACGATGCTATCTTCTTCCTGGATGGGAATATAGGTGAATGTCAAAATCTGGCCAATATCTTAAACCAATACTGTTTCGCATCGGGACAAGCAATCAATCTAAACAAATCCGGGATTTTCTGTAGCGCGAGCTGCCCTCAAAACCTTAAAAGCAACTTGGTAGCTCAACTAAGAGTACCAATCATGGAGAAAACTGGGAAATATCTTGGCATTCCATCAGATTGGGGTCAAACAAAAAAACAGATGTTCGCGTGGATATTAGCAAGGGTTAACATGAAGTTGGAAGGCTGGAAGGAAAAGCTGCTCTCTAAAGCAGGCAAGGAGATCTTAATCAAAACAGTGGTACAAGCTCTTCCCCAATATGCAATGTCTGTATTCAAAATCCCCATTTCGGTGTGCAAGGCAATTGAGCAGAAAATAGCCTCCTTTTGGTGGAAACAGAACTCATCTAAATCGGGCATCCACTGGAAAAAATGGGAAATACTCAAAGAAAGGAAAATAGATGGTGGATTGGGTTTTAAGGATCTAGTTACTTATAACAAAGCTATGCTAGGAAAGCAAGCATGGAGACTTGCTCAAGACCCGACAGCATTGTGGAGCCAGCTTCTCAAAGGGATTTACTTCCCCAACGGAAATCTATGGAAAGCTACAAAGGGATCCCGGCCCTCATGGGGGTGGCAAAGTTTACTAATGGGTAGAGATGCCTTAAGCCCAGACGTGAAATGGCTGGTCGGGAATGGAGAATGCATTAACATCAGAGAGGATATATGGCTGGAAAGGGGATTGATAGGCGGCCCAGCAAACCGAGATGACCCACAAAAAGTCGCAGAACTAATCAACCAGGAGACAAAAACATGGGATGTTAATCAGTTACAAAGGATGTTTCAAGGGGAAATTGAGAGTGAAATTATGGCCATGCGGCTAAAGCCAATCCCGGACAATGATAGACAAATTTGGACAGGAAACTCATCAGGGGAATATTCGGTAAAACAGGGTTATTCCAAGCTACGAGCTGTGTCAACCAAGCTAAATACATATCTAGCGTCCTCCTCTTATCAGCAGCCCCGCTCACTATGGACAAAGATATGGAAACTACAAAACGAGCCAAAAATCCGGTTCTTCCTGTGGTGTATGTGTCACAACGCTCTGCCTACTTCAGAGAATTTATACAAAAGAAAGGCCTTACCCGACCCTTTATGCCCAATTTGTCGGGAAAACCCAGAAACAACAGAACACATATTCGCCCATTGTAGCTGGACAATCAACATTTGGTCAGATCCGAGGCTTCGAGTGGACGTATCACCAGCAAATTTATCAAGAATGGATAAATGGTTTGATGAATCCCTTACCAACATCACAGAACAATCTGGTCGTGAGGTGCTTGCAGGAATTCTCTGGCAAATCTGGAAGGCAAGGAACGCCTGGGTTTTCCATCATATTAGCCCACGATCGGGAGCAATAGTTGATGAAGCAATTAGTCTAAACGGTAACTACCGGGAGCAAAACTTACCTGTGTCGTGGAGCTGGCGGGCGAAAACCAAGACAGCGCGATGGACATGCCCAGAACAGGGAAGCTGGAAATTTAACGTAGATGGGTCGTGGATCGAAGGGGAAATAGAGGGATCGGTGGCTGGGGTATGCAGGGATCACAGAGGTGTGTGTTCTGTGGGGTTTGCTAGAGCTGCGTCTGCTTCCTCCCCGCTGGAAATTGAAGCTGCAACAGTGAAGGAAGCTCTGCGCTGTTTGGGAGAAGAGGCAGCGACGAAGAACAATCCTACGCTGGAATTCTGCGTGCAGTCAGACAACGCAGCTGCAGTAAAATACACCCTTGACCCAGCTTTGAGCCCATGGGCTTTGAGGAGTCTGTTTGAGGAATGCAACAAGTTACTCTCCCAATTAAAGGGGGTTTCTCTAGTCCACTGTCCGCGCGAGTCCAATCAAGTAGCAGACTGGATCGCCAAAAATCATCGAAAAGGGAAGCTTCCGGCCAACTGGATGTCTAGACCGCCCCAATCTCTTTGGGATTTATTTTGTATTGACGCTAGTCATCTTCACTCTTGTAATCCGTTGTTTAATGAATGAATGGAAATCTGCATTTCGACCAAAAAAAAAAAAAAGTTAACAAGATAAGAAAAGGTACTTTCCCAGAAAACTTTACAACAGAACTTAGTACTCAAAAAGGACATTCCAAAAAAAAACAAAGAAAGATTAGCATTCTAATAATTTTCCTATCCTTGAAAAAAAAGGGATTCTGAAATCCCAAATAGGTTGAACAGATTCGTGAAATAATGCACATGACATGTATGACGTTCTTTAAAAGCAACTTAAGTCCCAAAGATGTTTATACGTAATAAATATCCAAGCAAAGAAGAAAAGTTCCATGATTTACAAAATTTGGAATCAACTTGAAAATAAAAGAAGGCCCACATCATACTTGCTTTTAAAATTCAGTGGAAAAATCTAAACCAAAATGTTGTTTTAGAAACAAAATGGAATTTGCCAACACTATTGCGAAAAAAAGTTTATAATACTCGACCAACTGCCAATTTTGTTTTAAATCGTCAAGTGTTAGGAGAATGAAACATCCCGGTTTTCAAACAACAATTCAGACATTTTGCAAAGAAAATTTTGGAAAGAACAAAAAAGCTAGACAGTTGATATTTTGCAAAAAGCCTTTGGAAAATAGTATATTAAGTCACAAGACAGGAAAAGGTACTTTTCTAAAAAACATCAAAACAAAACTTAATATTCAAAAGGTACACTCCAAAAGAAAAGAATAAAAGAGATTCTGAAATCTCATTGTTTTAAAAGAGATTCTAAGATAGATTGAACAAATTTGTGGGATAATGCATACGCAACTAACTTAGACCTCTACTCCACTGTATTAATAAATTATCTTTATCAAAAGCTTTAAAAATTAAAAAAAAACATTGAAGCGGTCTATAGAGATAATAGTATTTTCATCTCTTTACACTTTTAATCAGTGAATTAAATATTTGTTGTCCTAATTGTGTTTTTTTTTCATGGTTAATTGGTTG
Organism: Syzygium oleosum; assembly: GCF_021117445.2. NCBI lineage: Eukaryota > Viridiplantae > Streptophyta > Magnoliopsida > Myrtales > Myrtaceae > Syzygium > Syzygium oleosum. Next base: position 20,673,102 of record NW_026607486.1, read on the forward strand.
TTAAATTCTTGATTGATCGATCCGCAATTTGAAATTCATGTTTTTTTTAAATAGAGAGAAGATGGTCAAACTTATCTATTTTCCCAAGTATGCTCAAAAAAGGGTACACGCTCGTGTGAGGTGTTAGCGTTTATCCTCTTTGTAAATTGACAGGACACTTTACTTACTTACAATCTTTTAATAATTTTTTTTCTTTTCTTTCTTTATTTTTCCCTTTTCTTTTCGACACTGGCCGGTCGTCGGCTCCCGACCACAAATGATGGCCGGCAAAGGTGAGGCCTCGTGAGGTCACCTGGTCCTGGGTGAGGTTCGGCCCTCGCCCTCGTCAACCATGATGGTCAGTGACCAACCACTAGAAAAAGAAAAGGGAAAACTAAAGAAAAAACTAAAAAATAAATAGTAAAAAAATTGTTACGTAGGACAGCCGAATTCACATCAGCAATTTCTAGTCATAATTATCGAATGGACTGTATTGGCAAATCGTCAAAAGATTTAGGACTCAGTTGATCAAATTAAAATGTGTAGGACTGAATTAGTACAAGTGTAATAGATTTAGGACTTTATTAATAATTCTCCCGTTAAATACACGATATCAAAATAAAAAACCGAAGCTCTAATAAAAAGCTAGAAATTTAAGAGGTGGTGGGGCTAAACCTGGGTGGGTGTTTGGTTTTGGTTAAATGCGATATGCACTTATCGAGTGGGCCTTCTCTTTTAGACTGAAAATTAAGTTGGGCCGTGCTCACCGCCGATTTCCAATTTCCTAAGGTGGTTTGCCTAAACGAAAATTACTAGCGTAAAACTCACAGAATATCTTTATACATCTACTCCATCTACCCATTTAAAAATATAACTGAAAAATTACTTGGTCCGGCTTCTTATTCTAAATTATACCCTCCAAAAAAGTAATAATAATCTATGACAAATGAAAAATAATAATCAAAATTTATAAATAAACTCCATCCATCACTTATACACACTTTTGCTAAAAAGTACATTGCTCTCGCACTAAAAACTCCCTATATATTTTTTCACATATCTATTCTATTTTTGCACGTGCGCTTGCTTATCACTAAGATTTTCCAAGTACACCTATCAATACTTATATATATAAAAGCAAATACTGCTTTTGTCTAGTTTTTAATATCCCATTTAGCCCTAATTTGCACGTTTCTTTAACGTTGTAGTGCAATTTAACTTAAAAGACGAACAAGTGAAATCATATAGAGAAAAAAGAGTATACATGTGTCGTTCTTTAAAACCTGCTCCCATGAAGAAATTCTAGGGGGCGAGTGTACAAAAATCTTATTCACGGAAAATCATCATAAATCCATGCGGAAAACTCGTGCAAAGCTCTAATCAATTCTGATCGGAAAAATCTGATCTCCTTGCCTTATTTTCTCGAGAAATTATTAGATGAGTATGCCGTCCCTTTCGCACGCGGTCTTAAACTCATTCAAACGGACCATCTTGATTTCGTGTTTCATGCGAGAAGGCAACGTAGACATCATGAGTACAATAATCCCTCCTTGAAAACCAAAATTATCATAGGGAAAAAAAACCATTATCTATCTTAATTACATCTAACATGTCCAAATCCGATGCTCCCCCATGTTGACGTGTCCGGATCTGAGTGGAAAACAATTAATAATTAGGTCGACTGTTGTAGTGAGTAGCCCGCCTAACCATAACATCAAGCTTTTTTTCTTTTGCCATAAAAATGTATTTTATAAGTGTACTAAATAGCACAACATTAATTGAGACTGGTTCTTGAAATGATCAGACCTTGACTCGAGAACGGATCTCAACATCCGCATTTTCGTGAAAATCGTTTCTCTCGTCATGCAAGTAAGAAATATTATTTAAAAAAAAGGAAAATCGAAAATAAGAGATAATGACATACATAAATAGTTTCCAAACTTTGACCCAATCTGATCTGCGAACTTTTAATTTATTCAATGTGATCCATGAAGTTTAACTCAATATTTAACGTGGTCTTTGAACATATTCAATGCAGTCTTTGAACTAAATGAAAATGTTTAATGTAATTTTTTATCTTAAATTAAAATCTAAATTTTAACTCAATATTTAATGTGGTCTCTGAACATGTTCAATGCAGTCTTTGAACTAAATGAAAATGGTCAATGCATTCCTTGATCTTGAATTAAAAAAATAATGCAGAGACTAAATTGAATATGTTCAGAGATTACATTGAACAAAGTAAAAATTTATGAATCACATTATATATTAAATTAATATTCAGGGATCATATTGAACAAATTAAAATTTGGAGGACTATATTGCACATTAACTCAAAATTCATCGGCTAATTGTGTCATTTTCCCTTATCAAGAAGTCAGTGATAATGGCGTGTGGTTCATCAGCCAGAGGAGGAGGAGGAGGAGGAGGCGAGGTCAGTGCCAGTTTGCCAGTTGGGAGTAGTTAGCTCTCCCACCTCCCCAACCATCCGCCTTTATTATTATCGCCCTCTCTGTTTTGGTATAAATCACCGTCCTCGTCTCGCCCCCCCTTCCTTCCTGCTACGAGCCATTAGCGAGACCCTTCCCTCCCCCCCCCCCCGTTTCTTGCCGCTTTGAGCCTCGGGTTCTGGAGCTCGTTGGGCGGATCTGGAGCCGAATCGCCGAGGGGATCAAAAGGGTCGTCGTTTTTCGCCGTTTGGTGAAGTGGGTCTGTCCCCAAAATGAAGGTCTCCGTCGTTGCGCGCAGTGGCAGGGAAGTGGTGAAGGGCGGCGTCGAGCTCGGTGACTACGTACGCACTGACTCTCAGTCTCTCTATATCTCTCAATGATTCGCTAGATTCGATTTCGGTTGCAAGTTTTAGTGTCGTTCAATCTAATTGGTCTATTCGAATGAATTTGCGGTTAGAGTATTGAATTTGCTATGTGTTTGATTTTGCGGTGCAGGCCACTGTGGCTGATCTGCAGGAGGAGATACATCGCAGGAGTAAGCTCTCTCGCGCACTTCTCTCGTTGAACATCCGAATTACTTTCACTGTTTAAGCCGTATCTATTTGCTCCACTGGCTGACGAATTGTGTGCGCTTCTACGTGCACATGATTTTAGCTTGCGGTTTGGGTTAGAAGGACCGGCCTTCTTAGTGGAAGGCTAGGCAACTTTACGCGGTTGCTATAGGAATGCCTTAGATAAGAAAACTTCCCCACTCTGGACTTATAAAATCTGGGTTAAATTCATTTTGCATTGGTATGTTAACTTTGATATGCGACAGTCTTCATCCTGTGGAATTCGTTTGTCTAGAAAGTTAATCATGGTATCCTGAATTAGCTAAATTATCTATGTCCAAATAAGAAATGAATTAGGTGAATTACCAGAAACTGCAATTATCTATGTGCCTTTAATTTGCGCGCATATGATTTTTACGCCAGGAAGACCACTTGTGACATGGAGATCTGCATGTTTAGGATAAGTAGAGGATGAAATCTTTGCTTAAGGAAACTCATTTTACTATTCTGCACCTTCTCTAATTGTATTGCCTAAGGCACTCGGGAAATAGTACTTGAGTCTCTTTGAAGACGATAAATAATAGCTTGTTTGTGAGACATAACCGGACTTATGAAAGTTTTTTCTACTCTTTTCAATTTTCAGCAAACCTCTTTTTGGAGACATCACTCCCTATAAAGATCTTTTGCATGACCCCAAGTTGAAAAGTCATTATTTCTGGTGCTTTTGATCACCACAGGTCTCCTTCAGTGATTACTCAAATTATGGCTGCTCACTGTGATCATGAACCTTCTATTTTCCAATCTGTATGAGTATATATAATGAACCTTTTTTATTCTCTCTTATATATATTGACTTCACATTTGGATAATGAACCTTTTATTCTCTCATGTATACATTGGCTTCACATTTTGGTGGAAACCAGTTAGCCTAGACCCTCATGTTCACTTGCCTATGATTGTTTTGGAATTGAGATCGCTATGTTAACATGCTCCTGTGCCTCGCATCAACAGCCAAGAAATTCTATCCTTCGAGACAGCGGCTAACACTCCCTCTCCAGCCTGGATCAAAGGAGAAGCCTGTCGTTCTTAACTACAAAAAGAGCCTTGAAAGTTACACTGAAGGAAACTCAGCCAATTTAACTGTTGTATTCAAGGACCTTGGACCACAGGTTTCTTACCGTACTCTTTTCTTCTGGGAGTACCTCGGTCCCTTGATCCTCTATCCCGTCTTTTACTTCTTTCCTGTGTACCGTTACTTTGGCTACGAAGGGGAGCGCATCATCCACCCTGTACAGACTTATGCTATGTACTGCTGGTGTTTCCACTACTTCAAACGAATTATGGAAACATTTTTCGTGCACCGTTTCAGCCATGCAACCTCGCCCCTTTCTAATGTTTTCCGGAACTGTGCCTATTATTGGAGCTTTGGCACATACGTTGCTTATTATGTCAACCATCCGCTTTACACTCCTGTTAGTGACCTCCAAATGAAGATTGGATTCGCATTTGCGTTGCTTTGTCAAGTTTCAAACTTTTATTGTCATATCTTGCTGAGGAATCTTCGGAGCCCAGATGGGAACGGAGGATATCAAATTCCTCGCGGCTTCTTGTTCAACATCGTTACTTGTGCAAATTATACTACGGAGATTTATCAGTGGTTGGGTTTCAACATTGCGACGCAAACCGTTGCTGGGTATGTCTTCCTTGTGGTTGCTGCTCTTATCATGACCAATTGGGCCCTTGCGAAGCATCGCCGCTTGAAGAAGGTATGTTTTTCTGACATTCTTAAGTCACTTCATGTCTGCATGTTTGCCAGAGACACCATGATTAACAGAAAAGTTAGACGTTAATCTTCTACTCAGGCTCGTCAATTCTCATTAGGTAGACCACTTTTCTGTTCGTCTAGTGTGGAATTGCTTGAGCTCAACTTATTGAGTCCAAGCGTGATGTATCAGTAAAGTGTGCTCTAAGTGTTTTAATGAAATCATGCTGGGATATAGAGCTGCTGGGCACATGTCAACAATAATCACTTATTAAAGGACAAATTAAATTACCATGAAGTACCTAGTGCTTTGTCCAAGAGCTGAACATGGCCTGAATTTGTTCATGTTAAGCTTGCTCTAAGTTTCCATGAATGATGTTATGTCTATGCATAAGCATCCTATACGACATCAGTATATGTTGATAGGTTTGTTGAGTCTAGGAATATCACTAATTGGTGATCTCTAAATTTTTTGTACTTCTGGCATTGCATTTGACAATTTCCTGTTGAACAGCTGTTCGATGGAAAGGAAGGAAGACCGAGATATCCACGGCGTTGGGTGATCCTACCTCCCTTCCTGTAGGAAATTCAACGCTATGTCAGCATCTCCATTTAGTTGTGGTTCGATTCCGGATCAGTTCATTATTTAGTCAGCAGTCCTAGACAATCTTTGTAATCCAACTGAATTAGTTTTGTCTAGCTATTGCTCTACTTGTCCTTTCATTTTGATTACATGGATAATGGCATGAACCTTATGGGTTCAATTGTCCATTGCCAAGGTTCTGGATTGATCTTCATATGTTATCGCCTTTTCCAATGTTTATTCATCTATCCATCTTTTCCCACAGAATGATGCCCCTTAGGATGAACTTGCATTATTAATCATTTGTAGCATCGACTGTGATAGCGGCCATGATTTGTTAGATATTATTCGTGATTACTTTCTGAGGATTACTTGATAAGCTGATAAAGGGTCGACTCCGGTTCATAGGTGCATTCAAGATAAGGTAAAGTTGTGCTTTAACTAACAAAACCGTCAACAGGCTATAGAATAGACTTGATCAACTAAACTAACTCATGCTTCCACATCTTATCCCTAGTTCCTCGCCAAGTTTCAGTCTCTACGATTTGCACATGTCGAGGAAGCTGTTCACTAAAAATTTTGAGCCTTATGCTCAATTCAGACTTCACTACAGTAATCATTTCAGCATATATGTCGAGTCATGTCCATCACATTCCAAAAGCTGAAGATGGGCAAACACTAGGGACTGATGATGACGTTCGGTACTACTGGCAATGCCAGATCCAAGACACCTTTCGAAGCAAGCCATATTCATCATCATCATTGAGCCACATTCACAGATCAAAAAGCCATCCTTCTTTTGCCCCTTTTTCAAACACTTACCATGGGATAATAAAGCATCAGGATAGCTCAGCACACGTGCATGACGCAACTGCGATCGTAATCAGTCGAAACCCACATTCGGACAGATAATACAAACATGTTGATGTCCCCATTTATTGTCAACACATGGTGCTCTGCTTCTGTCTAAAGGCTAAAAAGCGCTGAAGCCGATTTGTTTACTTTGCAATCTGTCCTAACGTACGTGGTCTACACATCATTATGACCACCTTCCGGAGACTCTCCACATTGCCTCTGATTATTCCGGCGTAATTACCCACTTTGGGCCCAACTGATCATCGTACAGGCGGTGTGCTTAGAAATTGATTCAGAGAGTTGTTTTCTTGCTGCTACCGTCCTCAGTGACAGTTATTCTGATATTAGGGTAAATTCAATCCCTTGTCTTATGATTATGAAGACAACTAAATCATTAGCGAAATGCATGGAATGAAATGGGCGTGTACAAAATCTCTGTTTGTGCTTATGGCTTATAAAGCAATGTCGAAATCGAAGTGATCGGTCCCTTGCGTGGAGATTGAAGGAAGAAAAGAGGGTATATGCCAAACACTTTTACGGACCAAATTGGCACGACGTTGAAAATCGTGATCCTATCTTAAGTTTTATCGCCTATCAAGATATCAGAAGAGAATCTAGTTCATCCATCTTAAGAGTGACCAGAAAAGGGAGAGAAATGTCCAAACAAGATACGATGCGCGTCGTCATTTAAAGCTGCTCCATTTAAAGCTCGCCGGTGAGAGAAGATGAAGGCTGCGACCGCGCCCGTTCGAAGCTCGAAAACCGATCCGTCGAGAATTCCCAAATTCCCGGTCACCTATATAACTCAATTTCTTAATACGCCGTGCCCTGAAAATGCAAAGTTCTTGTTGAAGTAAAAAAAACTACTAAAATCCCCCCTTAAGAACCCGAGGCTCATAGAGAACGGAGGCAATAAGAAGAGGAGTAGAAGAAATTAAAGAGATGCCAATGCCTAAATTGGTCAGGACAGCCCCCAAAGAAATAGGGGAGAAAAAACGCGATTACAATTTTTAAAATGGGAAAAAAGGGGGGGAGAAAAAGGGGGTGGTGGTGGTGGTGGTGGTGGGGGAGCCACTCATTCATTCACGGAGCGGCGTCAGTCCAGGCTGTACAATCCAACGGCCCTCCTTCGCTCTCTCCCCCTTCATATATATATATCAACGGACCACCCCCTCTGCTCCTCCTCCTCCTCCTCCTCCCTCTTCAAACACTCCCCTCGTCATCGCTCTCGCTCGCCTGCAATCTTCGCATCTCTCAACAGCAGGTTCAATCTCTCTCTCTCTCTCTCCCTCTATCTCGTTCTCTCTACCTTCTTCTCCGGTGGTGGATCTGCTTTCGATTGCTTAGATCTGCGCTCTCCCGTGGGCCTGCGACGCGCGCGGCCGTCGCTTTTTTTGGGGGATTTCTTTTTTGTCCGATTACGGTGCTCCAGTCGCTTCGGGGGATCTCTGGGTGCCGCGGAGGATCTGGTTGATTTGGACGAGCGATTGCTTTCATTTCGGGGGTGCCTGGCGTTTTCCGAGATGGGTTTTTCTTTCTTTCTTTATTTTGTATGCGTGTGTGTGTTCGATTGTCGTCGGGGTTGGCGTAGCCGAGCTGGTGGATCTGGATAAGGATCGCGCGAGGTCGCCGCTGCGGTTTCGGTTGTTTTCCCGGGTTTTTCTTTCGGTTGCATTGCGGTGTCTGAGCTGATCTCTGGCTCCTTGAGTGTCGTTTCCGAGGGGAGGAGCGGCTGAGAAGTCAGATGCTTCGAGGGGGAAATGCGGTGGATCTGTCCCCGATTGAATGTGAGGAGAGGGAAGAGGGGGGAGTTAACCGATTGGTTAATTGTCGATTGCGGTCGTATCTTAAGGGCCTTCGAGATTTGCTCTTTTTGTTGCTACTTTTGGTGATTGTATTTATGGGGTTGTGAAAAATTTGCAGTTGAGATCGTCTTTATCTTGGTCACCTTTCTCTTTTTTTCCCAATTGGTAACTTTGACGAGCGCTTGAATTTTCTAATTTTCAATCAAACTTTTGGCTGTAGCATTTTCTCGGGGATGGTTTTTCTGATACTCAGCTCATTTGGTTTATGTCGTTGCCTTATGCTAAATGCTCTGCTTTGTCACAGATCCGTGATTTCGTTGATTGTATGTTTGATCACCGAACCATTGGAAATATTCTTGTGGTGTCAATTGCCGCACAAAGCTTGAGTTTTGTTTGAATAGAAAGCAATGCCGTGCTGTTTCATTCAGGAGAATTAATTATAGCTGGCTGATGATGTTTCGGCTTGCTAATGATCTGCCGATGGAAGGAATTTATTTGACGTGTCTGAATGTTTTGAGCGGATGCATTGATGTGCACTGATGTGTGTTTCGTATTAGCGTTTGCCCTTGGTAGCTCGATCAAATGGGTGGCACTTTTCTAGGTCTTTATCTTTTGAAGCACAGTTGAGCGCTTGTCTTTCTGCTGACAAAAGCATAAATACTGCTTACTCATCAGGTAGAAGAATATGGCGGAAGCAGAGGATATCCAGCCACTCGTCTGTGACAATGGGACCGGGATGGTTAAGGTAGATATGAATTATTGTTTTGGAGCTATCATAATCGAATATGGAGAACTTATGTGCATGCAAATGTTTCCAAAGATGACGCTGTAGTGATTGATCCTAATCTTCTTTTTAGGCTGGATTTGCGGGCGATGATGCTCCACGTGCTGTGTTTCCCAGTATTGTGGGTCGCCCTCGTCACACTGGTGTGATGGTTGGCATGGGCCAGAAAGATGCATATGTTGGTGATGAAGCTCAATCCAAGAGAGGTATCTTAACATTGAAATACCCAATCGAGCATGGTATTGTCAGCAACTGGGATGATATGGAGAAGATTTGGCATCATACTTTCTACAATGAGCTTCGTGTAGCCCCAGAAGAGCACCCCGTTCTCTTAACAGAAGCTCCTTTGAATCCTAAAGCCAATCGTGAGAAGATGACCCAAATTATGTTTGAGACCTTCAACACACCTGCAATGTATGTTGCCATTCAGGCTGTCCTTTCCTTGTATGCAAGTGGTCGTACTACAGGTGAGCAATTTTTGCTACTTAAAGACTACTAGATATTGATTTAACTTGTATCTTTTTTAATTTTCTTTTTCAGTAAATTTAACTGCCAAAAGGTTCCTGGAAGAGTATCTTGCAACTATAAGTTGCTCCCTTACTTGAACAGTATACAAAACACCCCCCGCCTCCCCTTTCCTTCCGTCACCCCCCCACCCTTTCTCTCTAATGAAGATAGGATTGGAGGGGATTCTGATTCTGAGTTGTAAATTGTTTGAATCTTTTGCGAAGTAATTGCTTGCTGATCTTCAGTAATTAGTTTACTGGTTTGTCGTCTTCTGTCCCAATTCCTGCTGTGTGTAAGTTCTTTTCTTTTCCTTAATAAAAGGAACTCATTCTTTGAAATGACTATCACAGGTATTGTGTTGGATTCTGGTGATGGTGTGAGTCACACTGTGCCCATATACGAGGGGTATGCTCTCCCTCATGCTATTCTTCGTCTTGACCTGGCTGGGCGTGATCTCACCGATAGTTTGATGAAGATCCTCACTGAGCGTGGTTACTCGTTTACCACCACGGCTGAGCGTGAAATTGTGAGGGACATGAAGGAAAAGCTGGCTTACATTGCCCTTGACTATGAGCAGGAGCTGGAGACCGCCAAATCTAGCTCTGCAGTCGAGAAGACCTATGAGCTTCCAGATGGACAGGTGATTACAATTGGTGCCGAGCGTTTCCGGTGCCCAGAGGTCCTGTTCCAACCATCCATGATTGGAATGGAAGCTGCAGGCATTCACGAGACCACATATAACTCCATCATGAAGTGTGATGTGGATATCAGGAAGGATCTTTATGGCAACATTGTCCTCAGTGGTGGTTCTACCATGTTCCCTGGAATTGCTGATAGGATGAGCAAGGAAATTTCTGCGCTAGCACCAAGCAGCATGAAGATCAAGGTGGTTGCGCCTCCTGAGAGGAAGTATAGTGTCTGGATTGGTGGTTCCATCTTGGCCTCTCTCAGCACTTTCCAGCAGGTCTGTTGCTTTTCATGCCTTGATCTCTTACATGGATACTTTTTAATATGTCAGAATAGATAATCAGTAATGGGATCTTGCTTTGTTTTTGAGTGCAGATGTGGATTGCGAAGGCAGAGTATGATGAATCTGGGCCATCAATAGTCCACAGAAAATGCTTCTAAATATTTTGAGAGAATAGGGTTGTGGATCAAAGAAGTATCACTTTAGGAAGAACTGCGACTTGCATTTCTTTCTTTCTAGCTTTCATTTATGCTTCTTTCTTGTTATTCTCATGTTGGAGTGATGACTTTTGAGGAGGTGAGGACTTTGATTGCCAGGATGGTCGAATTCTTTGATTATTAATATTTTGGGATCTCTCTATATTGCTGTGCGCGGCTTCTGTAAGCCCAACAACCCCTTTTCCCTCTTGGTGTATGCTTGTTTCTTCGGAGTATAAACTAAACAGAAGGAGCGAAGAGTTTCAAATGATGAAATGGGTCATCTAGTATTGGGAGTGAAAGGTGCTTATACATTAGGTCTTCGTGTTTGAAGAGAGGTTCAATTCACCTATATTTATCGGTTCGTAGCGGATGGACATTTTGGTGTCATTCCTTATCTGTATTTGACTGAACTGAATGCCCAACTCTAGTGAGTTCATCAAACTGATTTTTTAGTTTGAAAAAACTTGCAAAGAATGGATTATGAGCCGAGAAATTTTGGCAAAAACAGAGAAAATGGGGGCACGCATCTCGGCATTCGCTTGAAATAGAGTTGATCGGGGACACATCGAAGTCAATACGTTGAGCTCTGAAGATGCAAGTGAAGTGATTATAAGCTTTCGCATCCGTGGAAGTTTAGAGATATTGAACCCTTCCCTTCAAGGAGTTCCTAGGAGACAATATTGCACCATAATGATGTGGACATGTGATTCCTGATCGACCTCATGTACTCATGATGGCAATCGTACAAATCCTGCTTTTCCTAGAAGCATCGTACAAATCCTGTTCCTGCGGTTTCTGCCAGCACTCGAGACATTGAATTAACCTAAAACAGGTGCAAAATAGAAAAGTCGTATCCATTCTAGAGATCAAAAGGAATTTTTCAAAGGACACATCCCTACGGTCTCTGAGGACGGTAAGTATTCATTCTCTACGATGGTAAACATTCCAGTTTCCTGCAAAAGGGTAAATAATCTGAAAACATAGCCAACGCCCCCAATCATTTTGTCAAACTTGAACCATTAGTGTTAGCCTATTGGATCGGGTACATGGAAAGAGATCAAAATATACTAGCATCTTTTCAAGTTCAGATGCATCTTCCTAAGGCGTGTAACGTCAAAATGGCTCTATAAGGTTCTCCACAGCCTTTGCAACAACCTGCTCGAGTGGTTTGGTGCTAGAGCGAAGGTCGGTCGACAAAAGAAAGGCTCAACTATGGATTTTCCACATTCTGGTCCTGTATCCCACCGACATGAGCGCAAGCTCCCAAAGCATATTTGGAATGCTTAACAAGTTCACCTTTGACCCAGGAATTTCAGACCAATTGACAGATATCTCGATCATCGGGATGCCAAACCATTTGCTCAGGAAAACCAACTCCACATCGAAGCACCACCTGCATAAATCCCACCCAAAGTTTTTCCTTTTTCAGTTTCTCTTTCAGAGTGGTCACTCACATGTTTAAGGGCGCGCAATTAATTATAGAACTAACAGGCTGTTAAACAGGCATTATACATAGAATGACTGGATGCTTTGTTTGTGGATGTGTGCTTAGAGAATTCTCTAAGAGTTAAGGAAAGAAGCCTCAAAACAGTAAAAAATGAAAGGTAGAACATAAAAAATCTTATGCTATGTAAATGTGATTTCAAAGGGGAATTGAGGAAACCGAAGCAATGCAATGTTGAAGTTCTCATCAAGACCTGCAGGTGTGCCATGTCTTGTACATTACTATCGCTATTTGTTCTAACCTAGAATGAAAATTTTGATTATGCAAGCAGTTATGACACATCATCTACATATGAAAATGCCATTCAATCTCACAGGTCAAACCACTCTATTTTGATGTAATTTGACTATTAAAACATGGTATTGAACTTCCGTATAGCACTTAAGATCTTTGTAGGGAAGTTTGACTAGATTCAGTTATAAGTAATAGACTAAGACTCGCAAAAAGAGTATTGACCTCTATTAGGTAGAGGAATCAAATGAATGTACTCTCGAATTGGCTAAAGCAGTAAAGAGTGTCAAGAATAATGTTAAGGATCTCACCACCCTGCAAGAGCACGGCCAAGGAAGTGGCTTGAAACACATTAAGAGATGAGAAATTAAAATGAAAAGTACCGTTTCAAACGGACGTTAGCAAAAAGCTTCCGTGCTGCAGCCCTTGTGAACATCTTGAAACCACACTGTGACAAGTAAAATTTCATGTAGTGATGAGGTATGGACATTCAGCGAAACCCATAAAGAGTTTAACAATAAAGGCACCGTCAGTGAGACAAACTGGAGGGGGAGGAGAGAACTGTTATCATGAACTAGTACCTGTGTGTCACGAATTCCAGAACCGGCAGTTAATAACACCACGAGATGAAAACCCTTCATTAAAAAGTTGCGGTACCACTTCCTCTGAAACATTATCAAAATCTTTAAAATTAACTACAAACTCAAAAAGAAGAGTCTGAAAGAGGAGGAAGAAAACTCGAGACTGACTTAACTGTAGCCAGAGCCTTCTCCTCCAGATGTGCACGAGAACCAAATGCAGCAATAGGAATATCAGATATTCTGAAACTTGAATCATTACTCGCTGAATCTCCATAATGGAAGTCCTGTCTGGCAACTACATGAATCTGACAGGCAAGAGAAGCACAATCTCTAAATTATTTCGGTTATCTTTCACAAAATACCTAGAAAGATCTCAGTCTGGTTAATCATAGCTTATACTGACCTGATTTTCTAGTTTCTCAAGGTTGTTAACCTTAGTTGCCCCATCAGCATCTAGCATTAAAAGCAATTCACCACGGGCATGAAGCATTCCCTGTTTTACAATGCTTTCACAGATGTAAAGAACTTCGATCAATTGCGGTTACAAACAGATTAGTAACCTGATAATGCCTCGAGCTATATTAGCCACGTAAGTGCATGTGATAGATATAACTCACTTTTCTAATTGCCTCTCCCTTTCCATGATTTCTACCAAGGAGGATGACTCTGACATTGTCCACCGTATGCTTTTTCACAAAGTTGAATGCTACTCTTGTGGTTTCATCTTTACTCCCGTCGTCAACAATTATGACCTATTCAGAGATGGAGTATAACTGATGTAAAACAAGGTCCCTTTTTTTTCAAATAACTGGATATTCAATATGCAGCACAAAATGGTCCAAAAGTGTATCCAAAGCGAGATACAATATAATCTAGATTGTCCTTGACATGTACAAATACTCATCCAACTAATCTACATCATGCTTGATCATCAAGACTGCTCATACATACCAAAAGAATCATACTGAGAACAATGGCGTGCCACTAAAGTAGGCAATTTTCTGCTTGATATTCGGCCAAGAATATCTGATTGACGTTAGATTATAGAAGGTTAATCTACGCAGGAGAAATACCTCATATGAAAATGACTTGTCCTTTGCCGCACGTTGCTGAAGATAACTGAATACAGAAGAAGGCAAGAATTATATTGCTTGACTGAGCCCATAGACAATATGAGCAGTCCTACTAGGAAATTCATAAAGTGTAAAGCAAATATTGAGATGTGGCACCCCAAAACAATTATGATTACAAAGAGGAAAAGAAAACATGTAGGGGAAAAGGATTTGAAAGGAGTTGCAAGTTCTTGTAATACCATTCCGCCGATCTAGATTCGGGGCATTTGCCTGAACAAAGACTAGAACTCCTACTTGGATATTAGAAAACAATCACTAATCAATTTGAAGAAATGTCCATGTACAATAATGTGCTATCAGCTTCCAAACCAAACATAGATTCCTAATTGAGAGGTTCAGTAGAAAAAAGAACAATTTTGGTTTTCCATCAGCAATTAGCGTAATTCCCTTCTTACAGTTCTATTTTACTGTAGTGTCTCACAATCATACACATGAACATAGTTATACACATTCAGATCCCTTTGCTACCCCGAAAAGGATTTTAGTATCCTCAACAGTCAAAGGAGCCTTTCCCATTATGAGGCGAATGGATGATGCGACATCAAAATTTAAAAGATCAAAACTGCAAAAAGTTTATCCGGTTGAGAAAAAACTATTTAAAAGAACTTCATATTTGGCGAATGTAGGAAAGGGTTCCCCAGCTTGCATCTACTACCATAAGGAGATTAGCATAGAGTTGTCGGTTTAACTTACTTCATGGTCTCATCAATAGCTGAAGGGAGTCGATGCTCTTCGTTGTATGCAGGAACTATAAGAGAGATATATTTTTCTGCAGGATCGAATATAGAGGGACATTGAACCTGGAAAAGCATTTTAAGTGAAGTCAGCATCTGCCAAGAATTCACAGGTCAATCATTTAACTTTATCTTGGCCGATGATTCACCGACTACTTTCCCAAGATTTAATTCCTTAAAGGATTGTATTCATGTTTCAGACTTTGCCTTTCCCTCACGGCTTATAACCGGTAGTTATCATGTTCTGGCACCAAAATCTAGCATTATTATAAAGTTTTTCCAGTATGGCAGCAAATTAACCACATGGTGAAGCTTCCTTTGCAGAACATGGATTACAATAATCAAGGCAACAAGTACTGATCAGTGATAAAATGAGGGAGCCTGAACTAATGTGATCTGAATTATGTGTCAGAATGTGCAATTAAATCCTAATTCTAAGCGAGGCTTTATGAATTGCCTTCTGAAGGTGGTAAAAACCTCAACGTAAAATCAGCCAAGATCCCAAAGTAAGCAGGCATTATCAATTCTATTGAACAGATGACTGCAACAGCAAAAAAATCTCAGAAAGGACTTTGGAAATGCAAAGCCCTTATCGGTTCCGTGCAGTTCAAAAGTCATTTTCGATGAAACTGATAGGTGGCACAGCTCAAATACGAGAACATTCCATTCACCGTTCGGCCCGCGTCGCACCAATCGGTTGACCTATCGAAAATCTCTTTGATTTCTGCTAAGGCCGACTCAATCCACAAACACGTGCACAACCTCGGCGTGCATTACCCACAAGCGAACCATTGCCCAAGCATCAATCTTTTTTACGCAAGGAGAAACCCATCCCCCCATGTACGATGAACACGCCCAAAAATCCAAAAACGATACCTTCTTCAACGAATTCGGATCCTCGAACACCGGAGGAGCTTCCAGATGTCTAGACAAAAGCAGAACAAGATTCATGAGCAAAAAACAAAAGCGCGGCTCGCTACCAAATCAAGAACCATATATATATCCTGAAAACTTCGAGAATTAATCAAAAAAAGCGAGGGGCATTTCCGAGATCGAACGTACGCGTGATTGTGCCTCCTCCGGTAGGCTTCAAGGGCGACCGCCGAGAGCAAACCCAGGAGCAAAATGCAGAGAAACGAGATCAAGATTTCGGCCGCCGTGAATAAAAATCCCATCTTTCGTCGGTATGCTTTGAGCTCCGCTTCTGGGTGGTACTGGAGGATGAAGGTTGACGACGATGATGATTCAATGCAGTTTTGGTCAGAGTTTTGGCGAGTTTAACATTACTTCAACCCTTCATCTTTCTGATCTCCGTGTAACTTCGTAGATGTAGGTCTTTCTCTTTTGAAAACGAGTAGGTCTTTCTTTTCAATTATTGTATAAATTAATTGAGTAAGAGTGAAATAACAAGAAGCCCGTCTAGCTCAGTCGGTAGAGCGCAAGGCTCTTAACCTTGTGGTCGTGGGTTCGAGCCCCACGGTGGGCGATTTCCCTTCCATTACAGCTTTACTCTTTTCTATTTTATGTTATTGCTTCGACATTATTTTGCTTTTTTCTGGTTAAAGTAGACGCATTATTTTACATTCAGAGGAACAATGTACATATTAATTTCCTTATTTTAAGTTTTGCGGTGGAAATTCGATCTCATTGTGTCCAAGTAACTTTTACGTTTGGACATTTTGAGTCATAGATTTATCATTTAGCTTGCTAAGAGTGAGATTTATGACTGTATCTTGTTCGTCTTACCCACTTTCCCTTTTTTCCCCCTAACTGTTTTCAAATGCATCTACATCACGAATGGATCGCATTTCTGAGGTGTCCATTACTAACATTTGGAATTTGGCTACTTGTTAGAGTCTCATGGGAGTCGCGATTTCAATGTGTTCCAGAGATATACGTCCAACTTTTCACAATGTCCTACTACGTACCTAAAGAATTCGTCTGTGTCCTCAAAAAAAGATTTTACTTTAGAACGGCAACGTGGCTAAAAAAGCGTCACAAGTGGATTGTAGAATTTTAATTAGAAGACGATGAAATGGGCATAATCATGCTCGGTGGGCGACGATGGTCCTCCAGAAGCATCTAAAAACCCTTCTTTCGCTCTATAAAACGTAAAATCTTTATCCATAACATACTTTAAGAAATCTGCTATGATTGTCAAATTGCAATGAAAGAACCGTGTACGTTCATGTCCCGAACCTAAATGGACTAAGCACGTAGCATGTTGAATCCAATGGGCTTTTTCTGGCCCAGAAGAAGGCCCATCGTGCCCATGATCGGCTTCAACACAAGGGCCTTTCTCATTCAACGGAAAATCCAAAGGCCCACCCCTGGGCCTCTAAGAAGAAAGGAGACAGCCATCTGTAAAGCAGCTCTATGACGTGCTATGTCGGGTCGTGTTAATCGCGCCGTGTCGAAATAGAGGTGCAACAGAACATGACTAATCTGAACACTGCAACTTCCAAGAAACACGGGCGAACTGCCTCGTCGCGAACACAACACACTAATTCGGCTATCAAATGTATCGCCGCTTCGGGTGTCGGCACGACATACTTTTAAGCCGCGCACTCCATAAGCTACCTACAACTAGGAAATTGGCATCCTAACTAAGTTCTGGGAGTCGTATGTGCCTGATCTAATCCTAGAACTTTCGTGTATTCACGTGCCCCTCCCTTAGTCCTTCCCACTCATTACGCCCACGCTGATAATCTGGCAAAAGCTCTTGTTTAATTGGGTTAAGCCCATATAATTAGGTTGATATATATCTGTGTGTGAGTGTAAGAGAGAGAGAGAGAGAGAGAGAGAGAGAGAGAGAGAGAGAGAGTGATGATTCATGGGAAACAAGTTGGTCGGAGATGGGACCGAGACTTGCTATGATTAAAGCCACCAAAGGCTGGAATCAGGAAAAGGGTGTTCTTTCAATGTCTCTCCCCACTTTCCCTTTTCTGGTAGACCCTTAAAGCTAAGCTCAGAAGGTAAAGAAGTTGGCCCGTCTCCAACCCAACACCCCAAACCTCCTTGCTTTATCATATCCTTCATCATCAACTCTCTATCTCTCTCTCACCACTCACATCCCATGCTTCCATCGCCATCTCTATCCACACAGATCATGGCACCATCAGTGGCATCGATGCAGCCTCATGAATCCCATGAACGTTGTCAACTAATGGAGAAGTTGTCACCTAAACTTGAGTTTATGTAGACTGAAACATACATAACATCTTTCCCAAATGATCCCTCCAATCCAGTTGCTTGCGATAATAAATGTCGTATGGACTCGATCTCTTTTCGCTAGTCCCTTGTACGAAGATTCGCCGCGATTGAGTGACCCGCACTACAGCTCTGACTCTTATAATCATATACTCCCTAATGACCGAGAAAAAGAATCTTTTGTTAAACTGATGATGATGAGGCCTCATAAAAAAGCCTAGAGAAGATACAATCAATTCGGCTCTGTCCAAGAGATTGATTCCATATTCAATTCAGTGTACAGGGTCTTTAACTGTTGCACAAAGAATACAAATCCCAGGGAAACAGAATCTGCAGAAAACTAGCAGTTCTGCTTCTCTCAACGCACCCTTTTACCCTAAGCTTCAATAAAATAAGAGGGAGGATGAATAAAAAAAAGAATAGGGAGGACAAGTCTCTACCTTTCAAGAAGTTCCATGTTACAACGGTAAACCACAAGTTTGTGAATCTTGCGGTGAGATAGTGTTAAATTTAATTAGTTGCTGGAAAAAGTTGGCAGGTTGTTTATTCACAGTTTGTGAAACTTTTGGGTTCACGGGTTAGATAGATCTGAGCGCACAAATCACTAGAAAACAGTGTTTGAGCACCAAATTCTCGCTTTTCTTTTTCTCGAGAAAAACAGGGAAACGGTGGAAATCTTTTGTCAAACATCAGAATGTGTTAGCCTGTGCTTTTCACTTAATGAGGAAAACCAAATGGGGACTGTTTTACCAGCTGGTGATTCAACGACAGACAACA
This sequence comes from Syzygium oleosum, assembly GCF_021117445.2. NCBI lineage: Eukaryota > Viridiplantae > Streptophyta > Magnoliopsida > Myrtales > Myrtaceae > Syzygium > Syzygium oleosum. The sequence continues at coordinate 20,691,715 of NW_026607486.1, forward strand.
ACGATAATGTTACTTGGGGTGGGAGGATTAGTGATCACAATTATGACGATAATTACAACAACAGTGAAGGTAATGAGACTAGCAGTTCTCTTCAAGCTCCATGCTGATAATGATTGAGGAAGCAGCCCAAGTCCAAGGTTAATTATTGCTTTTTTTTCACTACAGTTCATTTATAAAGCTAAAGAAGCTGTAAGGAAGCTTAAAAGTCTAAAAAGCATTCTAATGTTACTGTTTTATCAAAGACTAGGGTAAGCTAAGCATAGATTCATTGAAAAGCTCAGAAATTTGTCTAATCACCTCTTTAATCCGAAAATGTAGGAAAATGTGTAGTAGAAGACTTCATCTTTCTTCAGCTGTGAAGAATCTTTCAACTCCCTCAAGAATTTGCCAGAAACATATGATGTGCCAAACAGAACATTGAAAATCTAGAGAAGGGTCAGAAATCAGTATGCCCAAACAACAACAAAAATCGTCATATTAAATTCACAACTATGCGAAATCTAGAAGAGCAGAACAAAAAGCATGCATGATGTCCAAACGAATAAACCAATTCCCCCCAAAATTACAACACCACTATCCTCAGAAAAATAGTCAGCTCAAACATTCTAGGGAACGAGAACAGATTGATCACCCGGAATGATGAAAATAACAGGCAATCGCGGTTTTTGGTCACGGATGAGCAAGAGCCGCTAATGAGCCATGGCGACAGGAGGGCAAAAGCTGATGCTCCTCTGATTAGGCATGGCCAACATAGCAGTGTGATCCAAGAAGTCCTTGAGCTCGACCACGGACTGCAAAATTATCCTAAGATCATCAGCGCAACCGAATCCTACGCTTCCCACGCGACGAACCGCATAAACATAGAACGTAATGCACCCTTTTCTGAACTTGAACCGGGCCATCTCACACCCGTTTAGGCCCCGGATGAGCTTCTTGTTCACTTCCCCTAGAGGAATCTCCGGCGGCCACATCCGGTCCACGGCGGACTTCAAGCTCTCGGATTCGAACACGAACACAAGCACCTTCGACTTTTTCGTGCCGAGGCCGAGTGTCAGCGTGTGCCACGCGTGGTGCGCGAGTATGGTGAAATTCGTAGGCAAATAGGCTGTTGTTGAAGGGAAAGGCAATTTGCTGTCGTTAGCCTTATTAGTCGGTGGAAAGGACAGGACTTTCAGGAGCTCAAGAGGCCTCGCTCTTCGGATTGTGAACGACTTCACGATGAATTGGCTGCCGAACCGGAGACCCTTTACTTCGGAACTGGGCTTGAATGAGAAATCTGATGTTTTTGTCGGTGTGGACTGAGTTTGGTCATTGGGGTGTTGGTGCTTCTGCTTCTTGTGCTTCTTGTTCTTCTCCTTCTCTCTCTCTCCCATGGCCTCTTGTGGTTGGTTGTTCCTGGACCTTCTGGTGTTTGAGTGAATTGGTTATGATGCCCTTGGATTTTCTGTGGGGGATAGATAAACGGAGGATTTTCAGAGGTTCTGGTGATGTCTGGGCATGTTCAAGCTTTCACAAGCCTCCTCTGCATCAGAAATAAATAGTCAAGAAAGGAAAAAAGATCTATAGAAGGCAAGCTATTCAACATGTATATCCCCCATTCACCGTCAGTGTATGGCATGAAATTAAATGTTGGATTGTCAAGTGATCTGCATCATTCTACAATATAAAGTATGCTGGTCAGATGCAAGTACTGGTTCTTGGATACCCTCATTCTTGACGACATATTACAACAATGCCACTTCTACTTGATCTGCCATAACCAGAAACTTCAGCCCTTAATTGAGGTCATCCATCCCAACCCACAAAAAGGAACTGAGAAACTGACTGGATGAGCAAGATACCAAAGTCAAAAAGATCTTTTTACTTGCCCTTGATCCCATATAGATCAGAAGCAATGGAGCATAACATGTGCCAAGGCATGATCTTGGGGGTGGAAGTGATAATTACAGCTCCAAATTTAGCATACATTCGCATCAATAGAGGCCTGGGACCACAATTGGTGGTGAACTCATTCAGGAAATTGTGCTGACCAAGAAACTGGATTTGTATTCTGTGCCCATGCGTTGAAACTAAACCCATTCGGCATTCACCCATCTCTTCTGATATAAAAGACTTGACTCATTCAGACCAAGTTTGACCAAACCATTACATGATTAGATTGATATATAGTCTGATCGAATGGATATATCTTGAGGTCATCGTTTCCTCTTTCAAAACAATATATCTGTAATGAACAAAGGAAAAGAAAGTGACAAAAAATTGTTGATGTTGTCTTGAATTCCACGAAGTTTCGATCGATTAGAGATTCGAAAAAATCGATCGGGAAATCTAAGAAGGCTTGGAGCTTGCACTCTACGCGTTTCAAATATATTTCCTATCTATATGGGATTTCATGGGAAATAGTCCTAATTCAATGTAATTGGGATGTGTCGTGATATTCCTAATATTTAGGGGATAATCACTAAAGATTTATTAGTTAGTTTCCTAAACTGATAAGATCTTTAGGATGAAACTTCTTGGGATTAGGGAAGTAGGGATCTGATGATCTATTTATTCAGCATTGTACCTTGTATCAGATATGCTCAGAAATAAGAATTGTCTCTCTCTCCCGTGGACGTAGGCGGAATTCTTTCGCCGAACCACGTAAATCTCTGTGTTCGGATTATTCTTGTTTCATCTCATCTAGTTAGGGTGCTCTTCCGCACAACAAAAATGTGAAAGAATTCATGGCTCACCGACACTTGGAAATGATCAAATACAGAGGGAGGGAAGTATAGATCAATGGGGAGACACAAGCAATAGTTCATCAGTCACTATAGACCCCACCATTCACAGGTTGGTGCAATTTGCAGTTCAGAGAGAAAAAAGAGAAGCTTTAAATAATTCACAAGTGATTTTTTGGTTCTTATTGAAATATTTGATTGCATGAGTTTGGGAGAGAGATAGGGTAGGCCTCACCTCACTTGACAACCCAAGGAGTCCTCTCTAAAAGCTTTCTTCTTCCAACTCATGGGACCAATAAGAGAGAACTCCACAAGGTTCCATAGGGGAAATTACAAAAAAAATAAAAATTCTAAACTTATTACATCCGTGCCCGTTCAATCATAAACATTTCAATTGTGTCAATTAAGTCATAAACATTTTCAAGTTTTGCTAATTAAGTCTATTCGGCCAATTTTGGCCAGAAATTGCTGACGTGAATGCCGGGCGTCCTACGTGGGCACAATCATTGCTGACGTGGAAATCACTACGCGTTGCGGCCCTCGCCGACCCTAAGTGCGAGAAAAAAAGAAAAAGTAAAGAAAAGGAGAGGAAAAAAGAATAAAATTCACTAAAAAATTAAAACATTACTTAAAAATGTCCATGTCGGCACCGGTCGCATCACGTAGGACAGTCGATGTTCATGTCAATAATTTCCGGCCAAAATTGGTAAAACGTGAAAATGTTTATGACTTAATTGACACAATTATAAGGTTTAAAATTGAATTGATACAAATACAATAAGTGTACGACTTTTTTGGTAATCCTCCCCGATCCTATATCATGGCCAAATCCCTAGCAGTAACTTATCCTATATCATGGCCAAATCCTTAGCAGTAACTTACTCTAAGAATTGACCATTGCGATGAACCGTGAAACCTTCCGAATCGTCGTCAAATTCATCTTTTGCAATCATGTTCTTGGATTGATGCCGTGTTGGAACACGTACACCTTGTCATTTTCGAACTCACCAGCCCTTCCACCGATTGCGGACTCTGGAGATACATGTAAGCCAAGTATATTCGGACGTAGAAGACAGAATCGGTACATTCTTGGAAGTATGTTAAGGAGTCTCTTCAAGATGCACATGATGTTTGGACTCTGTTCAATGACCTTGGAAGCTCTCATCAAATGGAGGAAATAAGAGAGAATGGGGGAAAAAAAAGAAAACCAAAAAATTGAATGTTATGATACTTTTTCTATTCCAAATTTACGTAATTATGTTCTCCTTATGATTATCGTCGAAATTATAGTGTTTTTTTATAAATAAAAAAAGTACATATATGTTGGAGATGCACTGAGAAATTCGTACTAATTGTTAATCTCATTGTCCGGGAACATTATGGTTGAGCTCCATTGTACCAATGTACCAACCGAATAAGCGTAGATGAGAAAACTTCAATGGACCGGACATCTACCCGTTATATTAGATGATCTGTCTCAACTAATTTGTATTTTTTTTTGGTTTCGTTCATCGTATTCTCTAAGACAAGCAAGGCAAGAAGATGCTGTTTAGCAGTTGCAACGGAACTGAACACATCACAATTGGACAAGATTTTGGTAATGAATCGTTATTAAATGAAAAAAAAAAACCAGTATTCGGTACTCCAATCAAGGGTTGGCCCCTTTACCAAAGACAGGATTGTACAACTTCAGTGCGTAGCGCTGCCCGTTGAAGGGAGGGGCGGACGGCGACGTTGGCAAATTAGAAGTCGTGAGGTTTGAACATCATTCGTAGCCTGTATTTTGGCTGTCATCCAAATGTTTCTTACTAACAATTTGGTTGCGATCGATCCGTTTCCTAAGCCCGTGGAAAGTGGGTCGGGTTCAATTTCAATTAAACCAATGCCCGATCAATTTAATCTTAACTTTCGTACCTATTGTACCTATGAATATTCACTGATTTGATGGGCGATGTTGGGCCAAGATATGCGGGTCAATCCATGGCCCGTGGTTTGTAATTGAGCCCGGCATAACACCAGATTGCGATTGCTCAAACTTGATGGTTTCCTATTGTGGGTCTTGGTGGGCCATTAATTAGCCTAACATTCTTGATTAAATTAGCAAAAAATCTTAGTCTTCATTAATTGCTCTCTATATTGTTTTTTTAGGACCCCTAACTATGAACTTAATATATGCTCCACCGCCTTTTATCGTGAATTTACATGATGGCTTCGTGATTTCTAGTTTTTACTCGGCTTTAATTTTATCATACTCATTACGTGTTCCCTTATTGATCTTGTCCTCCAAGGCATAGAGCCGATGTTGCATACTTAACAAGCAAGATCATCCAATGATCGTGATCTCCCATGTATTCGTGATTTTATTGCTTTGTCTGTTCGAGTTTAATAAGTGATTCTAGCGTACCATTCACGTTCTCCTGAGGACAATCTATCGAGATGACACGTGTCGGGGTCTCTAGAGATCTTCAAAACTCCCTGTCTCCAAGCTCTCTTAGCCCCTTTTCCCGCCACACGGTCCGGTCGATCAATCGTCAGGATCCCTAGACCCGGGAAAGGACTAATGGCGAGACGCATACAAACCAAACTATTTTTACGCAAACCGGGTATAATGTTCGACAAATGAAATAGAAATGATGTTCAAGAGATACATGAGGTTACACAATTTCTCCAACCCAACATTATAACCGTATCTTATAGAATAAGGTGGAAACATTCGGTCCATGTGAACCACGATGGACAGTACATTGTCAGGGACGATAATGAAAACAAACAGGAAAGTTGTGGTGGAAAAGGGCACAATTACAAACCCCACATTGCTAAGATACACCGTACTATTTCGAGGATACGCTTTTTATCTCCTCCTGCTGTCCCACGTTGTAGTGATTCTGGTCACTTGGGCAGTGTGTCTAGGTCATAAATATATGAGCAAATATGCTGTGCTTTTCGAAAATCTAAACATTCCAAATCAATCGTTTCTTTTTTCTTTGGAGAATCAAATTCAATCTTGCCTTCGGATATTGAATTAAGATCTTGCTAACGAGTACTTTCGAGATATTGATCAAGCATACTTGATGAGGAAGTATTCGATTCTCAAAATATTTATCGTGAATATTACGGAAATAATCGGTGCATTGAAAATTGTAATCTTTTCCTTATTTAATTATTTATTCAATGATCAACTGTACTTTTTTGACATAATCTTTGGGATTAATTGTTGGTATCTAATTTACATGACATGGCATTAATTTCTCTTTACATTCTACTTTTAGTACTTTTTTTTGGACCCCTCACGATTCCCTTATTGCATATTTCACTGCCTTCTTTGTTGGAAATTTACCGATGGAGTCACACTTTTCAGTTTTACCTTGTTGGTATTTCTATCCGGCTTTATGCATTCCGCTTTTAATCTCATTTCCCAAGGCATGGAATCAACGTCGCATATTTGACAAACAAAAAATTTTCAAATAATTGCATTCTGCAACATAACCTCGATTGAACGAGTTCGTTTGCTCGAGTTTAATCAATGATAAATAGTGTCGTTCTCGCTTACATAAAAAGAATGCCTTGAGATGACACACGAGCGGGTCGCTAGGTTAACAAAATATTATATCCCTGATTTTGTTTATCCAAGTTCGGTGAAATATATCCCATCTAAGAAAGGTTAAAAATATATATCGTATAGTTTAAATACGTTTTATATTTTATTTAACTTAGCAAAACTATCTAACCCATATATTCAAATCTTCTAAAAATAAGATTTTGACATCAATAGAATTACGTTAAATAAGAAATAGACTGAAATTCTAAAAAAGATTTGGAAATTTGAAATCTTTCATCTTTCATCGAAGAACATTCTAGGCTTACAAAAATATTATATCACTGACAAGGCAAACCCTATTTTAGGATAGGTTGATATCCATTCCATGCGAACTCTATTTAGACAACTCTTTAAAGAGGCCTCAACTGGAGACACTGTTGCAAAACCAAGTCTCCAATGGCCAGCAGTCGCGGTGCCAGCAGTCGTGGTGCAGCTAAGTCCCCAATGGCGTACGACAACGATCCGGAAGCTTGTGACTTGTTATGGTCTTCGATGCAGACGTACGACCGGGTGAGGAAGAACTTCTGGACCAAGCACTACGCGCCCGGTACCAAGAGCTTCATGTTCGACAAGAACACG